>NC_088201.1:150026646-150626646 GCF_037126465.1 Ornithodoros turicata
ACACCGTCGCTTACGGGCGACGCGTTTGGAGCGCAGGGAATACTAAATTCTCTTCGATAGCATTACGTTGCGTCACATACCACGTGTTCTCGCTCCCAAACGACACGTTCGCGCTACCGACATAGATCGGAATAGGCCCCCAGGTCACTGGTAAGGTTTCGAGCGTCGCGGAGGTCTGTGTTGCTGTTCGTCGAGTTCGTCGAGCCCGTGGAGGTGGTCGAGTCGTGAGTCAGCGGAAGCATTCTGGCTGCCGTAGAGTTTCTCCACCGCGGGGCGACTACCGCGCTGAGGGAGGGAGGCGTCAGGTGAAAAATGCGGGTAGACCCAGTCGTCGGTACGGACAACGGCGGTAGACGTGGTTGACTTCTCCACAGTGGTGAAGCAAAGCAGCCGCAAGTCTAACGTTTCGCCGTGCGTCTGTCTTGTGATCGAGTTCCTTGTGCGCGTGCCGGGTAGCTGAGTGGTGCACGTTGGTGGGTGGTGAATGCGCACAGCTGTTGCCGTGACGCGCTGCCGATGGTGGTTGTCGCATTCATCTTCTTGCTGGTTGGGGGTCCCAATGGGCCGAATGCCGCAGGTAGACCACGCTGTCTGCGACTCAGTCGTTTCTGTTCTTCCAATCCGTTGAGCAGGGATTGACCTGCACCTCCACGAGATATGTCACGGGTGAAAACATACGAGCGAGACGGCGAATAATCGGCGAACGCTTTATTCTAGCTGCTTAGCTGGCTAACACAAGGGCGGTAGCTCTTAGACAGAATTAAGGTAAAGAATGCTCCGACAGGGAGCTCACAAGCTTTTTATACACAGCGGTGAACATTGTAGAAAACACGCGTCGGTGGAGAGGAGGAAATACCGAAGCTTCTCCAAGGCCGCCGGCCCGTCCTTGAGATTGATGCGAGCGAAGGAGCAGATGCTTCTGGAAGGATCGCTCGGTAATCAGCGCGGTATGTCGTGGATTTCAGCCCGTCGTTCGACGTCTCGTTGGCTGTTGTTGCTGTTCCGTGTGGTCGCTTCAAAGATGATACGTGGCAATATATGCACAGAATGCTGAAGCGTGCGACTGATACCACGTTGACTGCAACATATAGTTGTCTTCGACAAACTGCAAGAGCGAAAGTGGAAGCCGTCATGTGTATACATCATGAGATTAAGCAAAACCGGGAGCAACACTAGACACGGCATGCTCCAATTAGTCAACGTGCATAGGTCCCTGTAACCTTTGGGGGAAAAAAATTATCCAATTCTCTGTATGAACCATGTATATACATAGCCTTGGTTATCGACAAAGAAATTGTTAATGCAGTAAATAATGTTCTTTAAATAAACTCACAGATGACAGCAGCTATTCCAAAGGAGCAATGTGGCGAAGGAGCAAGAGTTCTGGAGCAATATAAGGTGGTCTTCTAACTTTTTGACTTTCCTGGGAAGGTTTGCCCTATTTGCTTATCATTTGTTTATCATTTGATGATGTTTGTGAACAGACCACTATTTATGCTAAGGGCCCCTGCAAAGGGGTTTACATAATGGAGAGCACTGAAAAAAGTGCGGTACCAGCTGCTCCGTTGAATGCAGCTGTCTCCATGCACCTATTCTGCCGTGTGATGGCTCTAGCTTATAAATATTTTTGTGAAATATGGATGGCCATAAAACTTACACACCTGTCAGAACCACTGTTGAGCTTGAAAAGTCCTTGAAACACCCTTGAATTGTTTATCCAAATAGATTGGGAACTGCATTTTCCTGTCGGTAATATTTATTTCACTTGCGGAAAAACATGTGGAAAGTAGGTCTGTACTTTTATGCACTGCGCACAGCCCTTGTATGTTACAAAAAGTCGGTCTGCAAATAGAAAGCCTCATTATTCACTCATCAAACTCCTCAACTAAATGGTTTCTTTATAGGCGTAAACAGTAGACCAATAGATCGCTGATTCTTAAATCACTGAATGTGGTCATATCCTCCACCCTCTACATTATACACGCATAAGTTCTTTTTAAAAACAAAGTATGTCACGGTATATGGAATTTGAGACGTTTTGTGTGGTGTTTGGAGAGTCCCATTCTAATTTTTCTCCACTCTATTTTGTAATGGAACTTTTCTACACTAGTTATTACTGCCCTGACCTTCAGAGTGTACTGGTATGTAGTAATTGTCAACAACAGGTCTGGAACTCTTGTGGCACCTTGTGCCACATAGAAGTAATACATAAGTAGAATACATGATCTGTATGACTTTGTATTGGGATGCCATCTCCTCTACATTCCATATACGTAGAATCATCAAGAGGAGCCCTACTGCTCCGAGAAGTGAAGTCGAGATTGGGGGCCACTCCAGTGACATCACCGCTCGCTTTCCGGTTTCGGTTACATGCATCCCCAACGCATACTCTCGGAATACTTGGAGAGGTGTGGCGGTAGCGCGTCGAAGTGGCACACAAAGTGGAGTGTGCAGAGCGACCTCATTGGGCTACTCATGTAACGTGACCCTCACGCGGCTTCAAAGAAGCTACAGTTCATCTCCTATCTTCACGTCACTTGCCCCACGCTTCTCTCTTCTGTCGAAGAGCCGTTGAGGCGCCACCTTATTTTCTCTTTCCTTTTATATCTTCCTCCATGCCTAGAATTCAGACATAGTTTTCTTCTCATATAACTTTAATAAATAAATTACCCGCAGTGACAACCTCGTCTGTCATCTCGGCTACAGTCATTGCTCTTACACGGATGATGAGTCACGTGAAGTCAACGTAATTTCCTAGGGATGGAAGTATATGCGCTGACGGTAAAAAATGATGAGACGCGAACTAAGGTAACCAAACTCTACACTACTGCTACAATGGACACCCGGCACAATTTTGACAGCGACAAAGCAATACCTCAATAAATATTTTGACTCATAAGCACCAAAATAAACTACGCGCACAACACAAGCCAATCAACACAATACTAACCAACACAAGCAGTCGACCGCAGCACATCAAAATATGAGAGCCGTCGAAAAGGCTAGGCAGCAACAGGTTTTTCATTGTCTGGATAATCCTCTTCATTCCCCATCCACCAAGCACAGCAGAACAGCTCATTCACACAGATCCATTGGTCGACATTTGCATCAAAGAACAATAAATGGCAGAAGGGCACGGGCGAGCTGGTACCTGGCACTTCCGGTAGATATTCTCGTCCCCAGGAGAACACAAGATATATCTAAGCAGGTAGCGGAATTCCCATAGGCCCCTACGTCTTCGAATGACGCCATGATAGAGACGGTCAGCGCCATCCATCCATTGAACGGACTACTACCATTGTAAATAAATGACGTCAGAGATGACGTCAGCAGTATGAATAATAAGTAGTGCATAATTAGCCATGCCACGTTTACATTCGCGCACTTCGTTTGCGTTGTATTCCCTTTTCCTCACCCATGCAACAACACCAGACGAGAACACCGAAAAATAAATCATATCAGGTTTAATTTAATATACCAATTTGAATACATAGTTATCACAGATTTTGACAACTCCAAACGGAAGGGCATCGTGATGCCCACACAGAAATGAGGAAGGTTGACTTAAGGTCCATTTCTCACCTAGAGCTATCCGTACACGTAGTGATTAGACGTTTGCATTTATTCAATGAGTGGCCATTATAGGTACATTGCAACAAAACAAGACATCGTTGGTGCACAACTGATTCCTGCTAACACTCACGCTATCATGGCCGCTCGTCCCATGACGGAATTTTTTTTTCGCGGGGCCAGCAACAAGGGATGCATTGTATTCATCTGTTCACGCGTGTAAATCTTGGTATACAGCTCCGAGATGTGAACGTCGCTTCCTGTTTAACCCAAAAAAATGTTCGAACTCCGTATTACAACGCACGGACACACGGCACGGATACAGAGATGCACGGATAAAACACGGCCACTGTGACACATGCGCAAAGGGAGCAGGACACGGAAATGTACTCGGGTGGTAGACGATTTCGTATACGTGCACGAGTGGGGCAACAGAAAGTTTTCCTACATTGAAAGTATGAATAACCTCTTAGTACACACACAAGCCATGCTCATGTTGTAGAGTTTTTTTTTTTTTTTTGTTTACGGTCGTACCTCTACTACCAACACCCAGGATCACCCGCGCCTCATGCTGGTAGCTTTGCCGATGGGTCTGATTTGGTATTTTCGCTTGTTTTCGCTACCAGTTTAGATATACCTTGGAGAACACACCCAGACAGGGAACTACATTAGACGCGGATGCAGAGAGCCCTGGCTGCTGATCTTGTCGACCAATCACAGAGGGTTTATTTCGAGGGGTTTATTTCGCTCAATTTATTGTACAAAGTTGATGTTTTCCATCGTGGATATGCACACGATTGGTTTTGACGTGTTTGTTTCGACGGTTTTATTTGTGTTTTTGGTATTTATTGCCGTGTATTTGGTGTTTATTGCTAGTTTTCATTTATTTCTGTTCTGCGTGTTTATTCCACCATTAGACACAAGAATACATGTATCAGGTAGTCAAAAAGTGTCCAAAAGCCACTTGACTAGGGCACAACCCTTTTACCACTCGTCAATGACGGGTATTGCAAGACATGCACAGAAACGAAAAAGGCAAATGCACGCACAATGATACTGTATAAGGACAATAAAAGCGAAAGCAACTGAAAAATTACAACGTGCACTATCCGAATTTTACAACTCGTTACACGAATTACGAGCATACACCTTGTAAGAATAGTGTTTTTTTAACGAAGGCAACGAGGCTTCAAGCACGTTCACCTGACTAGCGGCACGGCTATTTATTGTACGCGGGAGATCATAAGTTAGCGATTGGCGTGCGTAATCAGTTCTGAATTTGGGAATCTTCCATCTTGCGCTGTGGCGGGTCCTCTCAGTGAAAGAATGAAGTGAAAAAAAAAGTGACAAAAGGAAGACGTTATCGTTCTTAACGGCAACCATGTAGGATTTCAACAAAAATAATAATATAGCTTGTTACTTTCATGATATTAAGTGTACTAAATAATTCTTTAGTGCGACTGTCAAAAGGGGCATCAGCGATAATTCTGACAGCCCGTTTCTGCGTCATAAATAAACTGTTGATATTTCCAAGGGTTCCGGTGCCCCAAACCAACGAGCCATAACGCAGCACAGAAAATACCCATGAATTGTAAATAAGTAGTTTAACATTTCTAGGCAGAGCAGAGCGTAGTCGATTCATGAGGTCAATAGGTTTACATATTTTCGCTCTGACGGAAGATATATGCGTGTCCCAAGACAAGTTCTCTGAAAAATGTACTCCTAGTACTTTGATTGAGTTTACAACTTCAATACGATTTCCGCCAAAAATTATATGAATTATGCCGGATACAGGATTACTTTTTTTATCTATAGAGTACTGCTTTCGTCTTAGTTTCATTCACTACTAAACCGTTGACACTCGCCCAAAGTCTTATTCCCTCAAGATCGCTGTTTGCTTTTTCAACAACTTGTTCGAGATGGGCACCGGGCACGAATAGGGAACTATCATCAGCATAAATGAAAAATGTGTTATGTGACGATACTTTCACAACGTTATTGATGTAAATAGAGAACAACAAAGGACCCAAAATACTGCCCTGTGGAACGGCACTCATCACCTCGAGCCTACCCAAACAATCAGTATTAATTGAAACATACTGTTGTCGCGCGGATAAGTATGGGCTGAGAAACGACAGACCCACTCCACTGACCCCATACTTTTCCAATTTATCCAAGAGCACTGAATGATTGAGAAGATCAAAAGCCTTAGTGAAAGCTATGTAAATTTCTAATGTGAATAGCTTCTCCTCTAAATTGTGTATAATCTCTTCCTTCTGACAAAGAAAAGCTGTTTCTGTGGATCGTAACTTTCGAAATCCAAATTGCAAGTCACTAATAACCTGGTGTTTGGGAAAACCTCTGTTAGCCTCTTGTGGACAATGCTCTCGAGCGCCTTGGGAAAAAATGGGGAGCAGGGATATAGGCCTGTAATTTCCAAACACATTGGGGTCACCGCCCTACAATTTTCATACTAGAAGGAAAGACGCCAGTGGTAAAAGACAAGTTATAGATCTGAGTTAAAAAGGGAGCAAGGAAACCAATAAGCTAGGACTCAGACTGGTGAACTTGCTCATTACACACGATGTGCTTTCAAGTAAAAATAATGACGAATATCGAAGACCTTGCCTGAACTTGCCTGAAAAGACCTTGCATAGATTGAGATGAAATCGGCCCCAAGGGTGGCTGTTATCGCGCTCGGAAACGACACCGAATTTTTGCCAGTGTTATTATTAAGGTTGACGGGAGCTGTATGCTGGCCTGATAATCTCTCTTGCGAGACGAGAGGGAGGATTCCATTCCACCACAGCATCATCGAAATTCTACTGCCATTTATTCGAATACGATTGATGGTCGGGGTCGTGTGGAGCGAGAAATACTTTTTGCTGTTTTTATAACTAAAGAAGCATGAGGTACTATGAGTCATTGGTAGGGTAGTGATACATATTAAATCAATAGAGAATAAAGAACGCAAACTACCGTATTTACCCATGTAGTTTTGCGTATTGTACAAGTGTAGCCCCTGATAACTTCTCCATTGGCTCCCATCCTCAGAATTTCAAAAACGCATTGACATACAATTCACCTGAAGGAAGGAAAGCATCGACAGGAGATACTGCGGGAATCATGACATGCAATGACATGCAATACTAGCTGAACTCGTGCTTCGACGAACCAGCTCTGCATTGTGATTGGCTACCACAGTAAAGCTGATATAATACTACTGGGTTATCAGGGACGGCCAAACCTAATATTTTTACGAAAACATCGACGCTGGAGGATAATTTAAAGGTGACATCCGAGCCATTACTTCAGAATATATAAATGCAGAAAAAATAATGGTCCTATATGGACAGGCGTTACGAAAACGTAACGCTTCGCGATCAATTGCCAGGGCAACACCCATTCAATCTGCCACATCTCCGCCGGGATAGAATTACGCGCCACGCCCTTTTCGCTGAACGCGCCAGGACGCTAGCGAAATTTGGAAACATTACGAATTCGAGTACTTAGGTCACATTACCCTAACGGTAAATTCGCGCATTTTTATGCGACACAGCGCAGAATGAATAGCCATACGTTCCAATGATCACTCAAGAGCATAGCTGGGCGAACTCACCCATGAGGCCCTCATGAGTGCCCCTCACACTCATCTCACGCCTTTGAGGTGAGGGTGAGTGAGGGCAAGCCCGCGATGAGGCCATTCGTGAGTGCACTCATGAGGTCTTACCCTCATGATGTCTCCTGTGAGTGCACTCACAATGTCTTAGGGGCGCCAGGTCTGTGTGAGTGAAGTCACTGGTGAGGACTTCACGAACGCGAAGTCTATTGACGGCGATCAAGACATGAAGCCTATGGTGAGTGCACTCACCGATGAGCGGCGTGGCAATTTTGTCTATGTCGCGCTTGGAACACAGCCAAGCGTTCTGTGCTGACTGATTACTTGGTGATATGGTGCCAGCGACCCAACTACCGGCAGTGTGCACTTTAAGGGGCTGGTATGCACGTTTTTAGTAATTTCGAATACGTGGCGCTGGGAACGCGGCGAAGCGTCCTGGGGGCTTAATCGCTTCATTGTCGTAACGGTCGTTACAAGCTAACGAGTGGCGGGAAATTCAAAAAGGCGGGCGGGAAATTTAAAAAGGTGGGCACGTGATAAAACGCGTGCACGGTGCTCTTCGCGCGATACGTGGAGGCCGTGGTACACGTCACGCGCAATGTGTCACGTGCCCACCTTTTTGAATTTCCCGCCACTCATTAGTTTGTAACTACCGTAACGACGATGAAGCGATTAAGCCCCCTGAACTGACTGATTACTTGGTGATATGGTGCCAGCGACCCAACTACCGGCAGGGTGCACTTTAAGGGGCGGGTATGCACGTTTTTAGTAATTTCGTCTACGTCGCGCTGGGAACGCGGCGAAGCGTCCTGAGCTGACTGATTACTTGGTAATATGGTGGCAACCACCCAACTACCGGCAGGGTGCACTTTAAGGGGCTCGTATGCACGTTTTTAGTAATTTCGTGTATGTCGCGCTGGGAAAGCAGCGAAGCGTCATGAGCTGACTGATTACTTGGTAATATGGTGGCAGCGACCCAAGTACCGGCAGGGTGCACTTCAAGGGGCTGGTATGCACGTTCTTAGCAATTTCGTCTATGTGGCGCTGGGAACACAGCAAAGCGTCCTGTGTTGACTGATTACTTGGTGATATGGTGGCAGCGATCCAACTACCGGCAGGGTGCTCTTTAAGGGGCTGGTATGCACGTTTTTAGCATTTTCGTCTACGTCGTGCTGGGAACACAGCGAAGCGTCCTGAGCTGACTGATTAATTGGTAATCTGGTGGTAGCGACCCACCTATACCGGCAGGGTGCACTTTAAGGGGCTGGTATGCACGTTTTTTGCAATTTCGTCTGTGTCGCGCTGGGAACACAGCGAAGCATCATGAGCTAACTTGGTAATATGGTGCCAGCGACCCAACTACCGGCAGGGTGCACTTTAAAGGGCTGGTGTGCACGTTCTTGAGAATTTCGTCTATGTTGCGCTGGGAACACAGCGAAGCGTCCTAAGCTGACTGATTACTTGGTGATATGGCCCCACGGAACTTCACCATCAGGCACCTCATCGCCAAGCAGGGAGTGACCATCACTTCACGTTCATCTCCATTCCGCATACATCTTCCCTCATCTTAACAGGCCTCACCCTCAAGTGCCTTTCACCTTCGCGGTGGGACTGGTGCTCACATTACAGTTTGGTGAACCGCCCCCAAGTAGTCACATATATGGTTCTTCTGCCGCAATCAGAGCCGTGTTGACCGCCTTAAAGTGCTGCTATGCCCAGTTTTTGGGAACACTCTGCCCATATTAGCAATATCCCAGGTCGATGGTGTATCCCAAATGGTTTTAGATATGGTACTTGCACCGCGATTGGAGGGGATTGGTTCCCGACCACTTGAATGGTCTCCTGAACCGCATTCTTCGCAAATTCTCGGCCAACAGTGACAATATCCCAGTAGGAAAGAACCCGCATGGTTACAGGTATGGTTCTTGCACCGCGATCGGAGCCTTTCCAACCAGATTAAAGGGCTGCAGTGCTGCGTTCTTCGGGAATTCGCGGCCAACACTGCCAATGTGCTGTGGGAAAGTGTCCTACATGATTGCAGATAAGGTTCTTGAACCGCGATAGGAGCCTTTCCGACCGCAATAAAAGGCTGTTGTGCCGCGTTCTACCACCACGGACCCAGCCCCCAGTCCCAAGGTGTTATCCGTACCGTGCCGAGGGGATGTGAGGTGAAGGGTAGAAGCCTTGAACGGTGGTGGTCAGGGTCATGGTCAGGCCCTGCCGACGGGTTTTTCAGAAATCTCAGGGAACAGTCTATGGAAAAAGAAAAACAGTCTATGGGAAAAGATTCATTAAACTCCTTGATCGGAGGTGGTAAACGCCCCCGGACCGATGCTCCAGTACTGACATTCAATGTCTTTCAAGGCAAATATATTGTCCTTCATCGTGGGACCACTGAGAAAGAAGAAACCGTGCCGCTTGGCAAAATGCCATCGTTCTATATTGAGAAGGCAGTGGCAAGTCTGTCAAAGAATGTATTATATATATATATAGAAATTAAACGCCTCAGATCAGGTGACTTGCTGCTTCAATGCACCTCTGACAGGACTGGAAGCAAATACTAAATGCCAATGAAATGCTGGGAACAAAAATATCAGCCAGTTTGCACAACAGCCCTAACACTAGCCGGGGTATAGTGTCGCTAAGGGAACTGATTGATGTTCCACCAGAGGAAATTCTCGAAAACCTGAAAGATCAGAACGTGATAGATGTAAGGAAAATAAAAATAAGGAAAAACAATGAATACATCACCACACGTAACATAGTTCTCACATTCGACTGTCCTACCCCACAAGAAAGGTTGAAGGTGGGGTATCTGACCGCGGAAGTGCGGCCATATATTCCCAACCCTCTCAGGTGCTTTAAGTGCAACCGGTATGGCCACCCTTCAGATACATGTAGAGGGTCTGTGTGCTGCGCCAGTTGTAGCAAGCAGGGTCATGACTCTAAACAGTGCGAAGGGCCCGATCACTGCATCGATTGCGCAGGTGATCCCCCTTCGTACTCTAGGTTGGAAGTTCGAGAAAGAGGGCATGCATATTAAAGTAACAGAAAAGCTGCGCTACGCAGAAGCCAGGAAGAAGGCTTCTCCTTGTGGGAACCTGTGTTTCCACAACCTCGGGGCGCCAGCCCGTCCGTTCCGTCACCAAGGAAGACACAGCAAGCAAAAGGTTCAAACGACAAAGGTTTATCTCATACCTTGTCACACAGTCACACAGGCGTGATCCCAACCGCGCAGCCTCGTCCGAAAAACCAAGTCACGCGAACCACACGCGCCCGTGTGCCTATATCCCCCTCACCCGCCACGCCCCTCTCCTACGTCGCTCACACCTTCGCCACCTTGCATCGAATAAACCAAACCGAAAAGAAAGAAGTGCCCACACTCCCCCACCCTCAAAGTGTCCAACCGTCTATAGTTCGTCGTCCGGCATGTCCAGGACTACGTCCTCATCTGTCCTGCGAGGGAAGGACGCTACGAAAACACCGGGTGTCGTCCGGGTTGGGGCTCCGGGAGCAGCATTGGGGCCAAAAGGTCCGGGGTTGACGAGTAGGTCAGGGCGGTAACGTTGAATGGTGGCGATAGCGGAGGAAATGTCAACGGGACACCGGGTAGCGTCCAATTTGGCGAGATGAAGCTGGCTTCGACGATGAGTGCGACGGTGTAACTCGGGAACGCCACACAGCTGGCACAACTGTCGACGCTCATCCTCTGAGAGCGCGATTGGGGGATCGTTGGGGTGCCTATCTGCCAACGTTAACCCCCGGAAGGGAAGCGGCACTCTGCTGGAGTCTTCACCTCGAAGAGGGCGAGGCTGCGACTGCCACTTGGACCGGGAAGCCCATCCTACCGGACGTCCAGCGGAGACCACCGTCCACGTGGACACCGACCTTCGTAAAGGTGTCCCAGAACCCGGCCTCGATGGGGAACGGGAACGTCTTGAAGACCCCCCAGGCTCAGCAACGGATCTTGGGTGGCCAGAGGCTTTCCGACCACGCATGTTCCCACGAGAAGACATTGCACCTGCGAGAGGGCAGAAGGGAAGTACGGTGAGAAAGCTATTTCAAACCGCGAGAGCCTGAAAAGGCTCTCCCCCAGAAGATTATAGTTGAAGACTGCGAAACAGAAATCACACTAAGAAAGACCAAGTATTCAAGAGCACTAGGATTTAGCTAGTGGAGCACTAAGAGGACTAGTGGCAGCTACGTGCGCCGCCTGCGGGGACGCAAACTGTAGCGCCTGGAAGGTCCTGGAACAGGATCCTGGTCCAGGTCTAGAGGAGGAAGCTGACCGTCTGCTTCTTCACTCTCGGGGTCTCGGAGGTGGTAAGTCTTCAGGTCCGAGATATGTACTGGCCCCGTTTCTTCGTCCGTGTCACAACGACGAAGCCTGTAAGTGAGGCCGGAGGAGCACGCACTTACCTCGAAGGGGCCATCCCACCTATCTGCGAGCGAAGCTGCAAAGCCACGTGACGCATCACTAAGCGGGTGAGTCCGTCGAAGGACAAGATCACCGACGCTATAGGTGAAATTCCGTCGTCCACGGTTGTACTGGCGAGCCTGGTCCAACCTTGCGACGTCCAAGTGCTCTCGAGCCGTCCGAGCCGCGACGTCCAGTCGGCTCTGGAGGTCCTCAGCGTACCTTGAATAGGGAGGCTGGGTACTGCCATCCCGGAGGCCCAGAGCATTCTCTACTGGAATGCTCAATGTCCCAAGTTCAGGAACGCCGGGGTGAAGCCTGTAGATCTGTTGACCGTTGTCCGTGTAGCGAACGCCAGCTCAGTCAGGCGCAGATCCCAATCACGGTGGTGCTGACTAGTAAAAGCAACCAACATCATCTTTAGGTTCCGATTAACACGTTCGGTAATATTAGCCTGAGGGTGATACGGGGAAGTCTTCTTGTGCTGAATGCCTAAGACAGCGCAAGAATCTGAGAACACCTTACTTGTAAAGTAGGTTGCGTTGTCAGTGATCAGCTGAGCGGGAAACCCGAACCGGCAAAAGGTGTCGAGTAGTCGTTCCCATACTCTTTGGGAAGTCAGCGTCCTGAGAGGAAACAGCTCAACCCACTTTGTGAAATGATCAGTAACCACAAACAGGTACTGGTACATCACATCACAAGCAACTATCTGCCAGGGCCTATTGCTCTGAACCGGCTGTAAGCGCCCGGGGGGTAAACCACCACGAGGTTTTGCTCTCTGGCATATCGGACAAGTACGAACATACTTAGTTACGTCCTGCCTCATTCTTGGCCATGTCGCAACACGACATAACTTTTCATAAGTTTTCCTGCCACTGCTGTGACCTGCCAAGGCCGAGTCATGAAAGTAACGTATGAAAGACTTACGCAGCTTCCGTGGCACTACGACTCTGAATGGGGATGTACCGTCATCGTCATCTGCCTGGGGTATGTACCTGAACAGGATGCCATCCTCGCCCAGCAGATAGGAGTCGTGCCGTCCGTCAGACGTTCCGGTGTCTGCCGAGACCTGCTCAGCTAACCATTGAGACACCCGCTGACAAAGGCCGTCTGCTCTCTGAGCGTCTAGGAGCTGCTCTCTGCTCACGACCGTGCCCCAGGACGAGGATCCGTCCCGTGCCACTTGTGCTGCTGCCAGGAGTTGAGAAGGCGCCTCGGTACCTACCTCTTCCCCCTCCGGTAGGGGCGCACGGGATAGTGCGTCCGCTACCACGTTCGTGGAGCCCCGCCTGTACTCCACGTTGAAGGAGTAGGCTTGTAGCTTCAGGGCCCACCTGGCAAGACGTCCAGCTGGGTTGTGGAGCCGCTGCAGCCATGAGAGTGCCTGGTGGTCAGTCTGGACGGTGAAAGTGCTGCCATCCAGGTAGAGATCAAACTTCCTGAGAGCGAAGATGATCGCCAGGCATTCCTTTTCCGTGACGGAATAGTTCCGTTCTGCCGGATTGAGCGTGCGACTTGCAAAAGCCACTGGACAGAGAATAGCGTCATGTTCCTGCAAGAGAACTGCGCCAACACCATAATCGCTAGCATCTGTTTGCACAACAAACGGTTTATTTAGGTCGGGCAAATATAGCCTGGCCGTATTAGCGATTGCATGAGATAGAGCTCGGAAGGATTGTTCCTGCTGTTCTCCCCAATGCCAGCGTGTGTCTTTGCGCAACAACTGGTTAAGCGGCTGCGCTAACTGAGCACAATTAGGAATGAATTGCCGGTAAAAACCAACCATACCTAGAAAACGCTGCAAGGCTTTTACGTTACCGGGAACCGGGAACTCCATGATTGCCTTTAGCTTGTCATCGCTAGGACTGATGGTGCCTCCGTCCACCATGAAGCCGAGAAGGCTGATCCTAGGCGATGCCAGCTGTACCTTAATGGTTAACCTGGGGTTAATGGTTAGCCCCGCCTGTTTCATCCTTGCAAGGACGATTGACAGGTGTTCCAAGTGTTCCTGAAAATTTCTGGAAAACACTACGACATCATCCATGTACGCCATCGCGAAATTGTACTTCGCATCTCCTAATACGGTGTCCATCAACCGCTGGAAACTGGCTGGTGAGTTAGACAGACCGAAAGGCATCCGTACGAACTCGAACAGACCTCTATGACAGGTAAAGGCTGTCTTCGGGACATCCTCCGGGACAACTTGGATCTGCAAGAACCCTCTGCTACAATCAAGCGTTGAAAACACCGCAGCGTTGCCCAGGGAATACATGATTGATTCGATGGACGGGAAGGGATAAGAGTCCCTTACAGTTACTGCGTTAAGTCGACGATAGTCGACGCATAACCTTGCCGTACCATCACGTTTCGGAGCCAGGACGACAGGAAACGCCCAAGGGCTCTGGGATCTCTGAACTGCACCGGTTTGGAGCATTTCTTCTAGAGCAGCGTCTAACAAAGCACGCTTATGTACGCTCAAAGGTCTTGGATTACAACGCCAGGGCCTGGCGTTACCCGTGTCTATGCTGTGCTGTAACAGAGACGTCTTACCGGGTTTTTCCGTAAAGCTACCGTCGTACTGCCACAATACTTGTTGAAGCTGGCGGCGCTCCTCCTCAGGACCATGGAATGACCCCAAGACAGTCGGGAGTGCAGACGGTTCGGTGGAGACTGCTGCAGCTTGCTGTGCTGTGCAATCGTCCGCTGCCGTGGCGAAGGGGAAGAACCCTGTCGAGCCGTGGTATACGTATCCTCCATTGGGCAGGTCCAGCGCCAGCTTGTGCCGGATGATGAAATCCCTGCCCAGGATGACGGGCACTGCCAGGCCAGGAAGGTGGACGAAGCGCTGCTTTCGCCGTCTCCCATCAAAACGGAGCCAGAGCACAACTGCAGATTGTGCTGGAATGACGTCATTGGAAGCAAGACGAAGGGTGACCTCAGTAGTCTGCAGAACTACTTGTCTTTGCAGGCAGTGCTCGTAAACACAGTCGCCGATGAGAGAGAGTGTAGCTCCCGTATCGATAAGGGCGATGTAATTTCTGCCCAAAATGCGAACTGCGATATTTGGTTCTCTGTCCTGAATGCCATTCCGAACAGAGAGAGCAAAAGGAGCTAATGCGTCTCCTTTGGTTGTCTTGCTGCTTGCAGAGCCAGCTTTTGCATGATCAAGGCCGCTGCTAGCGACCGTTCGTTCGCTCTCTCGGCGGATAGCCGACGTCGTTAAGCGAGCGTTCATGGACGTCGGCTGCGGCCGTTTCCCGTTGGCACATTACGGGTATTCGGCCCTCGATGCGGACAGTCCCGACGGAAATGTTCGGGGCTGCCGCAATTCCAACAGCCGACGGACCTTTGCGGCTGCGGGCGCGGCAGACGCTGCCGTTCCCGCTGCCTGTCGGTAGTTTCGCCAGCTGTATTGCCGGGTTGACCACGATAATTAGGCAGGACGGGTCTGTCATGGCTCGTTCCTGCGGGGATCGCCCTCTGTCCATGACGGAAGGGATCAATTGCTCGGCGGGATGGCTCCGCATAAGGATTGCGGTGGTGCTCATCCTGTCCCACTGCAGGTAGGCGTTCGACCGAGGCTGCTCCCGCTGACCACGCACAGCGTGGTTCTAACGCCCATTCAGGCGGCGGCGGGGGCCGATATTCGAGTTCGGCTAGGAGGTCGCCCTGTATGGTACGAGCCTCCTGCGCCAACGCTTCAAGACTATCAAAGCGATGGGCTCGAAGGTAGGGCCGGAAGCGGGGGTGGCACTGACGGATAGCCCGTGCTACTCGCTGCTGCTCTGTTGCAGTTGGTTCTGCTCTGCTGTACAGCTCTTGCAGGGCCCGTACGAATTCTGCCAACGTCTCATCTGGATGCTGAGTACGTTTGTGCAGCTCCTCCAGGATACGATATTCGTAATCCGGGGGAAGGAATTCGTTTTTGAACCGCTGCTTGAAGTCCTGCAAGGACGTGAACTCCGACTGCAGTCGAAGCCAGCGGGCGGCGTCTCCTACCAAAGCAACCTGCAGGATGCGTAGGATCAAGACCTCGTCTGAGATTCCCATACCAGCCTGATAGGCGGTAAGATCATCCAAGAAGTCTGCGACTGACTTTCTATCGGTATACCCTGAGAAGGTAAGAACAGGGATTGTCAGTCGGACGGGCGCTTGTGCCTGCGGCGGCGAAACCAACCCGGCATCAAGGCGTCGCGTCATCAACGAGCACAGCTCTGCCATACGTGACAGAAGCTCTGCCGTTGCTGTGGTGTCTGACTGCGGCACTGCAGATACCGTAGTCGACGTACCTTGGGATGGAGGCACGGCAGGTGCCTTCACATCGTCGGCCGGTCCTCTCGGCTCCGTAGGCGCCGGGGCGACGTGTACCGGCCGCTCCTCCGAGTGGGACCGTTCGGGTACCGGAGCTTTTGCTCCGCTCCGGAGGTTGTACGCGCGTGGAGGCGTACGGTCCATCAGCTGTACGGGTCAGGCACCGGACACAACTAGAATACTCAAACAAAACCAGCAGCAAAAATGCTGCCCCAACAAAGCGAGATACAAAGAAAAAAATGAAAGAACACGAAGTAATTGAAGTACCACAATCCGGCGGTATCACACTGAAACAAAACTTGACACACTAAAATGGAACGAAAAAAATAGAACGTGCCACGTCCTCCACGTCATCGAACGAACGAGCTCGGGCCCCACGTCTGGGCGCCATTTGTGGGAACATGTGTTTCCACAACCTCGGGGCGCCAGCCCGTCCGTTCCGTCACCAAGGAAGACACAGCAAGCAAAAGGTTCAAACAACAAAGGTTTATCTCATACCTTGTCACACAGTCACACAGGCGTGATCCCAACCGCGCAGCCTCGTCCAAAAAACCAAGTCACGCGAACCACACGCGCCCGTGTGCCTATATCCCTGTAGAGGAGGTGGTGTTCCCCTACATGAGTCCTGACCGGCGATGATGGAATGTCCCAGCGGGCAGATGGACGTGGCCTCACACTAGGACGGTGCCGGTAGAACTGCCGTGCCAGCGCCGTAGCGCGTGGCAGCAGAGGCGCGTCGTCGTCTTCCACGGGCCGCCACATCACTCCCCCCCTCAGACGCGGAGCGGTGCATGCGGTTGAGGTCCGCGTCGATACCATGAAGAGGAGAATGAGGACGACTCGTGGATGGTGGACGATTGGAGATACGGCTTGCGATTGTGGCTGTTGACGCAGCAGCGGGATGTCGGCAACAAGAGCGCTGCGATCCGGGCGGGTTCCAGTGATGAGATGTGAGTGCTGATTGGTTGGGTGCTTGAGTAGTTGCTGATTGTCTGCTGAGTGCGTTGAGCCCTTGTTGACTGCGCTGAGTGCTTGCTGAGAGATTGCCGCCGAGAGTTGATTGTTGCTGAGTGATTGAGTTGTTGAGGGCTGATTGTTGCTGGGTGAGTGCGTTGATGAGTGGGCGACAGTACCGCGACCGGTACGACAGCATGAATGCTGGTTGCCGCTAGAGAAGTGCCGGGGAGGACCATCATGAAGCAAGTGGAGGCCGGAAAGCCAGCATACTGTGGTCTCCCTGCGAGTCCCCGGTGGAACAGTGGTCCC
This sequence comes from Ornithodoros turicata, assembly GCF_037126465.1. Classification (NCBI taxonomy): domain Eukaryota; kingdom Metazoa; phylum Arthropoda; class Arachnida; order Ixodida; family Argasidae; genus Ornithodoros; species Ornithodoros turicata. The sequence continues at coordinate 150,043,830 of NC_088201.1, forward strand.
GGAGCGCCTTGCCTGCTAGAGGGTGGTTCGCTGCTGGTGTGCCGCCGAAAAATTTAGGATGTTGAATGGCCGAATTACGCCGAACATGGTGTTCGTTGTTCGGGTCACCAAATGTAGAGGAGGTGGTGTTCCCCTACATGAGTCCTGACCGGCGATGATGGAATGTCCCAGCGGGCAGATGGACGTGGCCTCACACTAGGACGGTGCCGGTAGAACTGCCGTGCCAGCGCCGTAGCGCGTGGCAGCAGAGGCGCGTCGTCGTCTTCCACGGGCCGCCACATCCCCCTCACCCGCCACGCCCCTCTCCTACGTCGCTCACACCTTCGCCACCTTGCATCGAATAAACCAAACCGAAAAGAAAGAAGTGCCCACATCCTTTACCTTTTCAGAAGTCTTTTGCAATTGTGGTCAAAGAAAAACCACGAATGGTCTCATGCTCAACACAAACGAATACCGAACACTTAACTCTTTCCCAAGAACACCAGCTCCTCCTGCAGCAGTAGCTGCAGTCTCCCAAACCTCTTCGGTGGCGTCTTCTTCGCAGGTGCCACCCTCGTCATCACTAACCTTTGAGCCTAGCTCCATGGATTGTGAAGGCTCGCAAGACGCAAGGCTCGTTTGCGAGCGCGAGCCCCAAGCCCCAAGCCCCAAAGAAAAACAAAGGGAAATCTTTGGGGAAGTAAGATGTCACTCCACATATTTCCGAAATAATTGGCGGCTGTTCGGAAACAAAGTTGCGAAGCTGCCCAAAACAGGCCCATAGAAGAAATAAGCGCTTCTTTGAACAGCCCTGACAAAATACATAATCGAATAGTTTTCCTAGTCGGCAGAGGTTTACTATACACATCATACTTTTCCTTGGTACTGCCATAATTATGGGTGGAACGATTCTTCAGTGGAACTGCCGTGGGCTTATTTCATATCTAGATGACGTCAGCGATCTTTTCGACAAGTACAGTGAGTAGTGATAGATATAGCACTTGTTAACAATGGGCCGCTCAGGTTACATGCGACACGCACACGCACGATAAGATATATCAGAAAACAATGGAAATCATGTATCGATAGTGTGAACAATGGGTTCCCAGGTTTCAATAACATGCGCCGCCAGGATAAGGTAACGGTTAACTCAGGTAAACAATGGGAACTCACGTGTCGATAGTGTTTGATGGGCACCTGGATGCACGTTTAATGACATTTAATAACACGCAATGACATGTAATAACGCACAATGACATGTAATAACACGCAAATGACATGTAATAACACACAAATGACATTTAATAACAGGCAATAACATCTGATGACATTTAATAGTATTTTTCCGATCGGGTTGACGTCAGTCCGTCACCTAGTTTGGTTGCCGCGTCAGAGCGCCAGGTAGTTTCGGTTCCCACCAAGCGCCCTCTAGTTTTCAAGCTTTGGCCGTCTGTAGTTTCGGTTTCGGTTTTAAATGAATGGACGCCAAGCTTGGTTGCTCCACGTGTAGTTCTGGTTTCAGTTTCGAATTCCTAGGTGTTGCCAGGTGCCCTCTGGTTTCAAGCTATTGACCGACTGTAATTTCGGTTTCAAACCGAAGCACGCTAGTTTCGCTGTGACAACGTCAACGCAGGTTTTTTGAATGGTTGCCAGATGTCCCTCTAGTTTCAAGCTTTTGACCGTCTGTACTTTCGGTTTCATTTGACAAAAAATAAATGCCGCGTCACAGCATGATTTCCCCCCCCCATGCTACTTTGATAAGTACACTCAAATAATGATGTATATCAGAGACCAAACAACACTGTATATATTCCTTTTTTATTTCAGCCACATTATTTTACTAATCTTTTATTCAATTAACGAAAGATATGTTACAAATTACCAGAGTCTTGCTTGACTTCATCCTTGTACAGAAGCAATCTGCAAAAAACAAAGGGAAAACGAAACATCCTGTGAATGCTCTTCTCAATCAGGACAAAGTCTAGGATGACTGAAATCTCGATCAGGTGCCATGCAACAACAACAAGCAGCATTATCAAAGAATCGTTTAACGTTTTCCACTTTTCCGATATGTCTCTGATACTGTGTCATGCATTTGCATTGGAGTACGACGTTTGGAAGTAAATAACCCAGTGACAACAATCACTATAAAATAGAGGTGTTCTATACACACGCATTTCCAAACTTGTGTTGCGCATTGCGACAGCATTGAGAAGCATTGCATGACTACGCATTGCGGTTACCAGCTGTGATGGTTTCGAAATAAAAATAACAAAAAATAAAATGGCATAAAGACAAGAGGTATACTCACATCCTTTCAAAGTTGCGTCGTCGATGAAGGTCTGATCGGTCTCAGTCGTCGACAGCTAGCTTATAAGACCCTTCATTTTTGTTTTATTTCAAGGGAAGGAAGGATCACGTGAATGCATCGTGGACAGCTTCTCCTTTCGCAGGAGCAGCATGTGAAATGCGATACCTCTTGCCGACGCGCTCTTTTTTCTTCTTCTTTTGGTATGATAACACAACCGCGAAACACCCGTCTGGCTTTTTCCAAACGCTCTTTGGGAACACCAGCCACACACACACACAAAAAGAAAACGTTATCGCCCTCGCAAGATGCATTTTCGACCGGTGGTATACGCTGTCTGCCACGTACGAGCTTCCAGCAGTGAGTGTGGCACGTAAGAGCCAAGTGATGTGAGTATTTCAAACCATTCTTGTGTTACAGTGTATCTTATAGCTAAATGAAATGCGGGCATGTATTTGTTTTAAATTCTTTTTATTGTTTCGCTCAGATGAGACAGCAGAGACATGGTAGCCGATTTCGAAAGAGTGATACCGTAACTGCTGTGCTTTCCATTCCCAATGAGTCTTGCAATATTGTACACATTGCCGGGACATCGTTCTATTACTTGCCTGGGTTCGAAGCTTATTTCACATAGCTTCGAGCACTCGAAGTTATAATAATTGTGCGCGACATTTGCTTCTTTCAAGCAATGCCATAGTTGACGTGTATCATTTTGCGACAGATTTACTCCGTATCTCGTCGGATGACCATTGCTGAGCCAAAGGCGTACGGCAGTTACTGCAGCTAGACATCGGTGGACGTAGATGTTATGGTCAATCTGAGTCACGGTAGTGCATTTTCCCTGTTTCAGTGTTGGTTTTGTAAATTCTGTTGTAGCTACGAAAACGAACAGCGAAACAGCACTCAGAATGGACAAGGTGTAGCAGAACATCTCCGGGCATCTATTTACCATGACGACCTACAGTAAAATGAGACAACTCGTCATGGATTTCAATATTTATTGGTAAGCGTCTTTGGGTGACAACCTATTTTGCAACAGGTCAATTGTCATGTCGTTTATGTACACAGCCAGGTAATGGTAGCCAGTCTTCATTGCGTAGTACATGATACATAGACTTTCGGCCACCAGTTGCATAACTTCGACGTCACGATCACCGTAATAGCTGAATATGGAGCTCATCTGTTTTCCCCATTCGGAGACCAGGTCGAACGGGTGGTCGGATAGGTGTTCACACTTCCTGTGCACCCTGGCATACATTGTTTTTGAAGACTCCCACACAGTCTTTTTTGCGGGAAGGTTCAGAGGCAGGGACTGGAACAGGAAAATGTCTCTGGTTATCTTAAATGCTGCGACGAGCACTGTGTCGTCCGTTGACTTCGATGAACCGCATTCTAACACGTCATTCCAACAGGTATGAGGACGGCGACATTTTCCTTGGATTTGATGATCCTGGGTAACGTCCCGCATGCCGCACACATCATCACCCGATTGGGACCAGGAATCGCCAGCGTTGGCTGGCTGTTCGACATCGGACCAGTGATCGCCAGTCATTTCGTCGTCGGTGGTGGCAGGTAGTTCTCCGGAACCCAAGTCCTTCTACGACTTCCAGAAGGTTGCAACAGGTACTGCACCTTTCCGTTCCGAACGCGTCTTTTTATAATGCGGTGGCCCTTTCCAGGCTGCACACGTGTTAATTCGCTTGCATAAAATTGACCTTCAATAGGTTCTTCCTGCTGGTCACGTAAGAGATAGGTATTCGGGTAACCAATCTTGACTGCTCTCACCACAAAAATTTCACGCGTAAACGAACCAAGATAACTTTTGACTAACTGGTGTCTAGACTTTGCTTTTCTGACAAGGTCGCCAACGCGAAAACGTGGCTTCTCTGGGGGTTTGCTCGGAGTAGAATAGAGCTTTTGTCTAAATAAATGTTCATTTTCTTTGTTGACATCCACAGGTCGTGCCGACAGAGTTCTATGAACACGATGATTATATGCTTTGACCAGAGGCTGTAAAATTTTCAAGTACGATTTATGTCCCTGATATTCAAAAGCACGATAAAGTGGCGTCATAAGACTTCGAATAGATCGTTCTGCAATACTTGCTTTCGTATTTGAATTAGAGTGGAAGAGAGATATCCCTTTTGATTTTAAAAATGCTCCGACTGACTTATTGGTGAACTCTGTACCTCTGTCTGAATGAATCAGTCTCAAAGTCCCAATACGTCTAAAAGCGAGTCTCAGTCCACGTATAATTTCCGCTGCTCGTTTATTCTGCACAGGCACTACAGCAAGCATACGAGAAAATGCGTCGATACAAAACAAAAGATAGCGAAAACCCTTGTTGTATCTCGACAGTTTCTGAAGGTCTTTCAAATCTATTTGGAATATATTCTTCACACCCAAAACGATGGTCTTCCGGAACTGACGTGGTCGCTTAAGTTCTCTGAAGAGAGAATACACATCACTGGTTTTCAGGAACTTGGCAACCTTCGTCGGCTTTTCACCGATCGCTCGTGCGAGTCGTTGAACACCACCTAGAGCACCAGGATGGTATACGTCCACGTAAGCAGCCATTAGCACAATTTTCTTCCACGAACACGAAGTCCGTCGAATGACAAGTAGGCATTTATAACGGCTGCAACGTCACCTTTGTACCAAGAGGGCGATCGATTGTGCAGTTCGTATTTTATAAGCTCGATGACGGAACTACTTGGAACAACGCGAGAATGACAGATAATCCTTCCCTCTTCATCTATCGCAAATACGGTCTTTAGCATCTGCAGAATGGCGAGGGCCTTCTTCCTGTGTCGTGCGGGAAAATGCGCCAGAATGTTTTCGTCCCGAAGGTAACCACAGTGTTCCTGTTGCGTTTCCAACGTGCTCAATACTGGTTCCATTCTCGAAGTCTCTTAGCCACTCTTGTGATAACCGGAGAAATGGGTCGACGAGGTGTCTCAGGTGTGAACGTAGGACTACTGGCTGATGGCTCTGCAGTCTCCTTTTCAAGTCGAGATGGATGTACGATAAGTGTCGGTATATTTAGCTTGACCAATAGTGGTAGGATCCTCTCGAGATACGCGGGTCGCCACACATTTCGCGCTCTTGTGACCAAATAATAAACAAGGTCTACAACGTTGGTATTTGGTATTTGTTCACCATTGACAATGAGCTCAAACGTTTTACTATTCCAGCCGAGCACGGGTTTTAGTAAACGCAGTAATTGGCTTGCTCTCATCTTGTAGCCGCTGCTCATAAAATTAACGATGGCATCTTCCTCCTCGTCCGCTTGAATCTGTGTCTGCTCTCTAGTCGATGCCACATGATTTGTCTCCTCACCTGCTGCACTAGGCTGTCTTAATGTGTTCGCGGGAGGATGCAATAGCTTGTGCAAGTACTGGATGATCTCCTTGGCCTTGATATCATCAGGCTCCTGTTTATTCAATATCGACGGAATAGTGCTTTCCCGATAGGGAACAAGCTCGTATTTCTGCATAATTTAAATGCCGATTGCTTTTGCGATGCTTTTGCCCACTAAACTTGAAACGAGACCTAACAAGGGGGGCAACAAAAATTGCAAAAACCCGCCGGACTGATGAAGAATCCGTTTAACTTTCTTCACATCTGCACGGTCTTGCCTGGAAGCCAGTGTCCTAATGGGTGTTGCAAAAGGCTGCAATTGCTTTTTAACTTTCGGCGGTACGTCGATGTTTCCTTTGCAGAGGTTCATACAAATCTCCCTGATTGTTCGTAGCTGTTCCCTGCTGGCATGTTGAATCAGGTTGTAACGATCTTCCCCTGTCTTTGCTTCAGCGATCATACGAAGGAAACGAATGTGTTTAAGCCTTTTCATGACCTGTATACGATCTGTCTGTGATCATCCGGGAAAATGTTGGTCCACACCTTATAGTGATCGTTGCTCTGTTGAGACAAGTCGATAACTAAGTATGAGTATGGTTTCTGGCAGGCATCTTTATATATCGTGGGCAACAAATCATTTCGCCCGAAAATCTGCCTGGACAGCATACGCAGCTGGTCTGTAGTGCGTGGTGAACGAAATAAAACGAGAGCCGTGCTATTGAATTGTATTGTGCGATACAAAGGGTCGTTGACAAACAGGTATTGCGAGATGAACACAGCCGTGATTGACAGGTGGTGACACCCAGCGATATAAAATTTGCAGATTTCTTTGAGTCTTTGCCGGTCGGCTAAACAGTCGTCAAATATAAATAATGAGTGGCTATAATTCTCCGGATCTGCAGGGATGTCTTGACTGAAATTTACTTCAGGAAGAGTATCGAATACCGGCTGCTTATAAAGATAGATATACCATATTTGCTTGAACGGTTTGTCAAAGAGGACAGCTCTGTGTTTAATTAGTCGTGCCACGAAGGTGGATTTCCCACTTTGACTAGCCCCTGAAATTGACACCGAGGCAGGCGTCACGAACCTAAAAGGTGCTATCACTGTCATTTCGTGCAAGAGAATGAAGTCTGGTCAAGATACGTTTCGTTAGATAAACAAGTCCGTGCTTGCAAACTGCAGGGAAAAAAAGCAAACTGCAAAGGTAGGTTCGACTGCAGAGTTGACGATGTAAAAAAAAAGAAGACTCCTCAAGGTTGCCATGCTGGCAACTTCTTATATAAGAACTGTCTGACGCTCAGCTCCTTCACTCTCGAACCTCCTTCTGAGGAGGTATGGTGTTCAGAATGATGAAATATTTTGCAGTGTTCTAACATGTGCTCCTTTTGTTTTCAGCCGGTCCAACGTGTCCGAAGGATCATCGTCGTGATCATTGCATCAGTGTACAAGTAAGCATCATGTCTTCGTCGATCTTGCATAAACTTGACAAGTTAAAGAAATGTGGAGAGTTTCAAAAAATGGCGACAATTCCTAAAAACATCAAGTATGATGTGGCTGATGTTACCGAAATTGAAACGAGGTATGGCGAGGCGGTCTACGTAGAAATTATGAAGGATCACGAGCACGTAAAGGTGTTCCTTCCAGCTCGGTTTCATAAACTAAGCACTCAAGACATCGAAGACATGAGGAACACGAGCGGACTCTGGATGGAGAAGAAAGAGCGAGTTGGAAAAGACGGGAAACGTCTTCTTTCGCCAGACATCGTGTTCGGTCAGCCCGAGTAAAAAAATAAAAAGAAATGGTGACATGCCACCTTTGTCCTCCGGCCGATCGGCAGCACTACACAACAGCGCTGGGACTTCAAGTTCATCTGGCTAACGTTCATAACCTTGCAACACCCTGTATCCCATTTTGTGAGACACTCTGTACGCTCCGCAACTATACCAACCGCTATGAGCTTCATCTACATGACAGAGACGACGACGGGCAGGATGTCAGCACATTCTTTCATGAAAACGGACGCTACCTTGCCGGTGTACTTCGACGTTTCGGATTTCCGTTACGCTTTTATGTTTTGCTGAAGGCGGAACTCGGTCGACATACGCCTGAGGATGAGATCATATTTGTCACTCAATTTATTCCTTCGAGTGTGCATACGCTGTGGTCGGAACGAGACGTAGAACGTGCTGTCATTGAAGTAGGCACTGAAGTCACCAACAATTTAGAAAAGCTTGAAATGCAAGGGTCGGGATTTTTCTTATTTCGAATTCACGCCTGCATTCTTCATGTCGGTCGTCTCGCACCACAGCTCATTGGTTGTACCGACTTTGAATTGCCAAACGAATTGAAAAAAAAGTGTCGGTGTCTTCTGAGTGTCGACCTTCACGAGGATAGTGAACAGAACATGTGTTTCGCATTTTGCGTACTTGCCGGTCTACATCCTGCAAAGGGTTCTTACAGACGCAGAGCTTCATCCTACAGGTCATACCTGTCTCAATATGTATTTCCAGAGACGTTTCCTGTAGTGTTCCCGAAAGATGTAGAAATGTTTGAGAAGCAGAACGATGTGAGCATTAACGTGTACGGTTATGACAAAGATGAAAAATATGTTTACCAGATTAAGGTTGTCGACGACCAGTGCAAGAAGCATGTCGACCTACTGCTGATTGACTTCCATTTTGTACTCATTACTAATTTCAATGCTTTGTTCACACCACCTGGTTATTTTCACTGCAAACGGTGTACGATGGGTTTCACCACCTCGGGTGTACTCGCCGATCATCTACTAATGTGTAAACAACAAAAAGTGTCCAAGACTATTTTTCCAAAGAAGGGTGAGACACTGTCGTTTGCCGGAGAGCATTTGATGTCGGAAGTTCCCTTCTACTGTGTATTAGAGCACTGCACGGGCCGACTTTTCAGGGCCCGACCCGGCCCGGGCGCATCGAAAAATGGCCCGGCCCGACCCGGGCCCGGACCTTCATATTTTTATGCGGCCCGACCCGGCCCGGCCCGGTGACCCAGTGACTAGAGCCCGACCCGGCCCGGCGTCTAAGCAAATAGAGCACGGCCCGGCCCGGCCCGTCCCGGTGACCCGGCGAGTAGATCCCGGCCTAGTATTTCCAGCCGCGACGTACGCGTTTCTGGCGATTATCAAACAAATTTATAAGTAAATTTATAAGGAGAGAAGACAAACATACAAGTGATGGCGGTTTAACACCGTAACCGCACGAGACCAAATTAAATCCAGAACGCACGGGGCGTTATCGTTACACTGTCAAGATTTTGCGGAGATAGAGCATGCTGTCGACAAACTGCTTCTCCCAGTCCCTATCCCTCTCACCAAGCTTTGCCAAAGTGATTGTGAAATATGTGAGGAGTGAGGAGCAATGTAAAGTGGCTTGGAGAATGTTCTAGAGGGTCGAATCATATGCATAATGCAGTACCCTTTGCTTGTCTTTGCAAAATATGCACAGGAATGACGCAAGCGCATGATGATATGAACTAATGCGTCTCCAATGTGTGGAATTAGCTGCGTGGCACGGCTGGGCCTGACTCTCGGGAACATATTTGTCGGCCCGGGCCCGGCCCGGCCCGCGGTGCTGGCGTATTTTGTCAGCCCGGGCTCGGCCCGGCCCGGAGCACACAGCCAATAACAAGCCCAGTCCGGCCCGCGGGCCGGGTCGGGCCCGGGCCGGGTCGGGGGCCCGGGCCCGTGCAGTGCTGTGTATACGACTTTGAGAGTGTACTATCACCGTGTTCGGGAGGCGGGAATGTCTACGAGGAACACATCCCTTCATCCTTCTGTCTCCTCGTCATACGCTCGTGCGATTCGTATGTCTTGAAGAAACATATTTACCGTGGTGCAGACTGCGTTTCCGTTTTCATGGAACTATTGCGTAATTTGCATGATGAGCTGTATGCGATGTTGCACGAGACTGTGCCCTTGCAAATGACCCCAGGAGACGAACTCGAACACTCTGAAGCCACTCACTGTAACATCTGTAAAGAACCATTCACTAAGAAGCAGAAAGTGCGAGACCATGATCACGTAAGTGGAGAATTTCGCCAATCATTGTGTCAGGGATGTAATCTGAAACTGCGGATACCACGGAAAGTGCCCATCATTGCACATAATGCCAATTATGACCTCGGATTCATAGTAGCTCATCTGCACCTGCTTCGGAAGACAGACATCAGAGTGATAGCCTCCAGTTGTCAAAAGTTTAAGGCTATAGACATTGGTGTGTTCCGCTTCATAGACTCGTTAAGCTTCCTCAATGCTAGTCTCGACACATTGACGAAAAATCTATGTGACAAAGGTGAATCTAACTTCAGGTGTCTGCGTCAGTTTTTCGCAGAGGAGGACTACTTCAGGTTAGTTGTACGTAAAGGGGTTTTCTGTTATAACTACGTTACCTCTTTTGAACGTTACGACGAGCCCTGTTTGCCATCACGTGACCAGTTCTTTAACCAACTGAACGGATCAGAAGTGAGCGAGGAAGATTACCGCCATGCGCAAAATGTGTTTGAAAAATTTCAACTGAAGAGCCTGGGCGAGTACTCGGATTTGTACCTTCTGACGGACGCATTGCTTCTGGCAGACGTGTTTCAAAACTTCCGAATATGGGCGTTGGAGACACACAAAATTGAACCACTTCATTTCGTGTCACTCCCGGGACTAAGCATGTCTTGCGCACTAAAAATGAGCCGGATTAATCTCGATTTAATTCATGATCCCGATGCCTATCTGTTAATTGAACGGGGCCTGCGTGGTGGTATGACCCAGTGTTCAACGCGAATGGCCACTGCAAATGTCCCAGGGACAGATCAGTACGATCCCGAAAAACCAAAGACCATAATTCATTACATGGACATAAATGGACTCTATGGCACAGTGATGCGTGAACCACTCCCATTCGGAGACTTTGAATGGCTGTCACCCGAAGAGGTTGCAGGTTTAGATGTAACCCTTGTTGCAGATTATGCAGACATTGGTTATTTTTTAGAGGTAGACCTGGCCTACGTACAAGAGCTCCACGAACGACATAAAGATTTACCGCTCGTGCCCGAAAAAATGAGCGTCCCGTATGAGTTGCTTTCGGATTATCAGAAAGACCTGGTGAAAAAATTTAACCTCCCACAGCATGATATAGAACCAAAATTACTCCTTACATTGCTTGACAAGAAGAAGTATTTTCTTCATTATCGCAGTCTAAAGTTGTACCTACAGTTGGGTCTTCGGCTCGAGAAAATTCACCGGGTGCTCAGGTTCAAACAAAAACCATTCCTGCGATCCTATGTTGACTTCCATCATGAACTACGCAAGCAGGCAACCAATACCTTCGAACGTAACCTGTACAAGTGTTTAATTAACTCCGTATATGGGAAAACATGTATGAATGTACGAAAGTTCGTCGACTGTCGCTTAGCAACTTCCGAGGAGCAAGTGTTGAGATTCTTGCGTAAACCGAACCTCAAACAATTCAGGGCTCTAAGCTCTAACGTAGTCTTGTTTCAGTTCGCTCAATCGATAGTCCGTATGCCACAGCCTCTGTACCTGGGGTTCATTATTCTCGAGCTGTCTAAAGTCATGATGTATGACTTTTATTATAACAACTTGCTTCGGGTAGCCCCGGACACAAGGCTCTTGTATATGGACACAGATTCTTATATCGTGATGCTGAGCGATGAGAAGGCCCTTGCGGAGCTCGCCGATACCCACCTTGATACATCTGGTCATTCTTGTGATGACTCGATGTATTCTACGAAAAACAAGATGGTGCTAGGAAAATTTAAGAACGAAATGCCCCACGACCACATCCTAGGGTTCTGTTGCCTGAAACCAAAGCTCTATGCACTAGACCTCCATAGTAAAAGACGATACAATCGTGCTAAGGGGGTGAAACAATGTGAAGCCCAGAAGTTGCATTATTCAATGTACATAGACTCTCTTAAGCTTGGTGAAGTGTACAAAGTTTGTCAGAACCTCATTGTGCGCAAGGAAAATATAAATAAAAGTGTATGTGTTACGAAAGTAGCTTTAAATCCCCTAGACACAAAGCGTTTCATTTGTGAGGATGGTATCCACACGTTACCCTTTGGGTACGCATCCAAAGGAAAGATGTAGACAGTTTTTATGCATATGTTGCCCTACCTGGCTGTTGTTGTTGTAATGCTGTTTTATATATATATATATATATATATATATATATAAGATTGTGCCTGTAACGACATGGAAATAAATACAATTTTATTGTGTCAAAGTACACTGCAACATGACATGTTGTCTGTCTTTCTTGGGAATTGCTTCCGTACAAGGACGGGTACCAGCTTGTCGTTCAGTGTGAAGTTCGTTGACGAAAATCTCTGAGTGCACTCTCGGAGCGAGAATCCACAAGCGAGCATGCTGCCTACATACAGGCTGTAGAGGCCACATGTAGCTGATCCATAGCCCTGAAGTCTTTTCTTGTTATAGTAAAATGACCTGGTAGGATGAATGAATTGGTAGAATTCTTTGTAGACGGGCTGAATGCCGTAACTATCAAAATACGTAACCACATTGTCACCGGAAACATAAGTCATGGTCCAGTGTTCACCGTTACTGCTCCTTGGAGCTGTGTTAATCACATAAATCCCGGGTATGGCTTCCTGTCTTGCGATTTCATTGCATGCAAAGGTTCCCCGAAACAGTTCTCTGGTGCAGTAGTGTCTACTGAATGCTGCATAGAACTGCCACTCCTCCATGTTTATTTTTCAGACAAATTTCACTCGTCTGTCTTTGTTGATTTCTAGCACACGTGGTGTTTCGGATACAAACAACACCGTAACTGCTTCTGTTAGATTGGCAGCAAACGTTAGGGTCAGACGAACGTTGGCTTGAACAACAGGACAAAGAGCATTCACTTCTGCATCTGGAGTCAGATGGTAATAAAGCATAAATGTCTCTTTTGCATACGCAGCTGGAGCTATTGGTATATCCTTGCGTTTTAGTTTGTGAAGCAGGTGTATATAGGCTTTGGAATAGATGTCTCGTTGGAAGTCGAACTCATCCGTGTACTGTTGTCCACCAACGTCCAGTAGTGCTCGTTTTAGTTTGAAGTTCTCAAGCTTGAATGGGCTTCGTGGTCTGCTACCTTGGTAGGCATCGCTCCTGACCATCAATAATGTTAACTTGGAGGGAACTCGCTCGCTGTACAAGTCGTCAAATATCACCTGAGATTAGTTAGGGGCGATGGTTCTGTACTTAATTTCCAGTCCTCGGAGAAGGTATACTGCAGGTGTTGTTTGAAGCTCGTTGAAGTTCGTTCTATACCAACAAGTATACTCGGTGATAACTGAACACGTCGGAGATAGAGCACGATACGTGAAAATTCCACAGTGTGCTTTTCTGTTGCACCATCAGCTTGCAAGAGACGAAAATCGTCCGACGCTTGACGTAGCACAACTCTTATGTCGGTTCCGTTAAGAATGAGCTTCTGTTGTTGACATATGTCGCTGAAGATTGGGCTGTACATGTCACACAGTGCCGATCCTTTGGTTCGCTTGTAACGAGCGAAAACTCCTTTTGAATCAGATGTGGGAGCATATACCTCACTCGTGCCTAAAGGGTCTGGCTCGTATAACATTGCTGAAAGGGTGTGTGTTTGAGTTACATTTTTGGCATTCGTAATGATGTCCAAGTAGGAACGGTAGCCATAATGTTCGAAACTCGAAACCAAGGTTGAATTCAGGTAGATATGTACGTGTTGAAACAATGATGAACCAAACGCTTGGACAGGTATGACTGCATCAGGTGTTGTTGAAGTGCTTGTTGTAGTTACCGCTGGATCTCCATTCTTTCGAATGATCTTGCACTGAATATGCAAAAAGCTGGATTGAAGATCAAAGAAGCCCCCACCGAGTCCCGGAACATTGTACTCGATCACTCCGCTTGATGTCGGAGCAGATACTGGGAAAAACTCGACGTATTCAGACTTCTCCATAGCAAAGTTTGTAGGTGGAAGAGAGAAGAGTTCCAGCTGGTTTGTAGTACACAGACAGGAATCTTTATGCACTACTGCAATAGACATTTCTTTTTTTTTCTGTCAAGTAAAGAAGTCAGATTTCCTCCGCTTCTCCGCAGGTCGAGCTTTTTTAATGGCCTTGCGTTTTCTTCCTTTCCCTGTGAGTCTCTGAAGTAACTCGTCACGAGTTTTATGCACTGTGCGGTCTACTCCTTTCTTGACGGCTTCTCGAAATGATGCTCCTTGCTGGACTTCCTCGGCTATATGTCTTCCAGTATCAAGGAGCTTTCTTCCAACGTATGGCGCTACCTTCTTGGTCAGTATGGGCAAGAAACCCCTCAATACGTCACCAAATATGCCTCCTCCAATCTGATAAAGCTCGGGAGCAGTATAGTGTGGTAGATGCTCTCGCTTTCCTGCACCAAAATGTGCTATGCAACATGGTGGGTTTGTTATATACATTTACGTAGGTGGATCGTCAACCCGACACGTCCAGAGCCAGAAATGAATGGAATGAAATCACCTATCTCGTTTGCCAACTCGATTTGAATGGTTGTCAATTCCTTCGCAGATACATATTTATAGTACAGGTTTGTGAATAAATAAGACATCACATCATTCCTACCCTGGACTCTGAACGGTATCGATCGAAGAAGTGGTGCTGTCACGTCACCCACAAATTCGTTCTCGATGACATCGCAGTATATGAAAATATAGTTTTGAGCAGGGAATAGATAAACGTCTCGTTCGGCGACTGCATAACTTGAGAAAGTTGTCCTCTTTCCGAAGCCCAACATCAAAGCCAAATAAGGATGAAAGGTCACATGGCCATCGTTCATGCGTTCCAGGTGACAAATTCCGTTGTATGGGTTACATACGAGGAGACGAGCATCTTGCGACAAATGAAGTTTTGTTCGATAGGCATGGTTAATGGAATTAACGAGGTCCTTCCCCGATTCGTAGTAGCCTTCTGGAACTTCATACTTTACCGTTCGTGAACGATAGGTAACTATGTTAATCGTTTCTTCCGTATCCACCTGGTATTTGAGTAGCTTCACGGGTGACCCTCTGTCCAACTCTCCACAGCCGATTATCTTTTCAGCCATGCCAAGCTTAGCGGCAAGAGTTGCGCTAATTTCCAAACCATGGTTCAGAGGAAGTTGTATCTCATAATGACCGCTACCACGTATAATTCTTGTCTTATACTGCAAATGTTTTGCTAAAAATTGTCTCAAAGACAAGAGAATGTTTTCATTAGCGTTGAACTTGACCTTCTCTGTTGCTTCAATCGTAGAACCAAGGAATGTCGTTTCCGATATACTATTGACTGTGTCAGTTACATTTTTAATCGCAAAAGGGATGTTGATTTCTGTTAAAGCGGCCTCCCACCTACCCTCCAACGTCTGTGGATGGGCTAGCTTTACTCGGAACTTGCTCATTGTGTTGTCGGGAAACACATCCAAAGATGCATTTGAGAGCAGGTTCACATAGAACTGGTCAACCATGTTTTTTTTTTCTTTTTCTGATGAAATTTCTACGCGTACGCTTAATTTATATCGCCAGAAAATGCGTTGACGTTGTCACAGCGAAACTAGCGTGCTGCGGTTTGAAACCGAAATTACAGTCGGTCAATAGCTTGAAACCAGAGGGCATCTGGCAACACCTAGGAATTCGAAACTGAAACCAGAACTACACGTGGAGCAACCAAGCTTGGCGTCCATTCATTTAAAACCGAAACCGAAACTACAGACGGCCAAAGCTTGAAAACTAGAGGGCGCTTGGTGGGAACCGAAACTACCTGGCGCTCTGACGCGGCAACCAAACTAGGTGACGGACTGACGTCAACCCGATCGGAAAAATACTATTAAATGTCATCAGATGTTATTGCCTGTTATTAAATGTCATTTGTGTGTTATTACATGTCATTTGCGTGTTATTACATGTCATTGTGCGTTATTACATGTCATTGCGTGTTATTAAATGTCATTAAACGTGCATCCAGGTGCCCATCAAACACTATCGACACGTGAGTTCCCATTGTTTACCTGAGTTAACCGTTACCTTATCCTGGTGGCGCATGTTATTGAAACCTGGGAACCCATTGTTCACACTATCGATACATGATTTCCATTGTTTTCTGATATATCTTATCGTGCGTGTGCGTGTCGCATGTAACCTGAGCGGCCCATTGTTAACAAGTGCTATACGAGGGGGGACCCAAAAGAAACCGGAATTATTTTCTAAAAAATTGTGTTTTTATTCTTGCATGCTTTAAGTTCAAACACCTTCAAAGTGATCTCCCTTTGATGCAATGCACCTGTCCAGACGTTTTTTCCACTGCTCAAAACAGTTTTGGAACTCGTCGACGTTGATGCTTTTTAGTGCTTGTGCCGTTTTCTGTTTCACTTCTTCGACATCGGCAAAATGTTTCCCTTTGAAGACTTTCTTCATCCAGAGGAACAGAAAAAGGTCACAGGGGGCGAGATCAGATGAGTAGGCTGGGTCGTGCACAGGGGTCATTCCATTTTTGGTCAAAAACTGCTGAACACTCAGCGTGGTGTGGGCAGGTGCGTTGTCATGGTGAAAGAACCAGTCACCTGAATGCCACAGCTGGGGACGTTTCTTCCGTAGATCTTGGCGCAACCTTCTTAAAACTTCCAAATAAGAGCTTTGGTTGACCGTTTCACCCGGCGGAACAAATTCCAAGTGCAGAAGCCCCTCACATCAAAGAAACAGATCACCATTGTCCTGACGTGCGACTTCACTGGTCGTGCTTTCTTGGGACGTGGTGAACTGGCTGTTTTCCATTGACTAGAATGCTGTTTCGTTTCGGGTTTGTAACTGTAGCACCAAGATTCGTCTCCTGTTATGATTTTAGAAAGAAAGTCGGAGTCCGTCTCCAACTGGTCCTTTAACGCAGCCATGTTCAGCTCTCTCTGTTCGGACGTGAGCAGTCGAGGCCAAATTTCGCTGCAGCTCGTTTCACGTGCAAATCGTTCGATAAAATTCGCTGACATGAGCTCTACAACATCCCTGCCAACTCCACAAGCTCATCAATGGTCCGACTGCGGTCTTGCAAGAGGGCTTGACGAATTCTGTCGACATTTAATTCAGTGTGGCTGGTCGAAGTCCGTCTGGAACGAGGTTGATCGTCAATCGACATTTCGCTTCGTTTAAATCGAGAAATCAATTCCTACACTTGCGTTTTGCTCAAAGCAGCCTCCTTGTAAGCCGTCTGTCGCATAACTGCCGTTTCTGATGCGTTTTTGCCCAGCAGGAAACAAAATTTCACTGCCGCACGTTGTTCGTGCAAATCAGCCATCGCGAAATAGGCAAACGCATTGAAGGGGTCTACCAATAGAACTCACTGAAGCCGAACGCAGCGTTGCACAACAACGCCATCTTGTGCACTGATGCAAAACAGTTCGTAAAGCTCTCACCTAGTGGTGGAAGCCTGTATTACAAGGGATCCGCCCTCACGAGGACAATTCCGGTTTCTTTTGGGTCCCCCCTCGTATCTATCACTACTACAGTGCTGCATGTTTCTGTCTCCAAGAAACATACTTAAACACACAAACGCCAAACCCACTGCGCAGGCACAGTATGTTTCGAAAAGGTCGACCAGGTACATCTCGATCATCTGGAGGTGTAGCGATCATAACAAGGGTTTCTTTTCCAACCAAAGAAATTCCCCTGACTACAAACTTGGAGGCCGTGGCTGTGCAGATGTGTATTGATGCAATCGTCACCATCAGAAACCTACACACAAAAAGACATAGAGGATTGGTGCGCCCAGCTCCCACCTCCTTTTATTCTGAGAGGTGACTTTAATGCCGATATCCCGCTTTGGGGCGGTACAAGAACAGACACACGAGGAAAAATGATAGAGGGACTTCTGTTGACATCTTCAGTTTGTCTTCTAAACACTGGAAAACCCACATTTGCACATTCATCTACCCAATCATTCTCAGCTTTAGATCTATCACTTTGCAGTCCATCTCTGCTTCAAGATATAGAATGGTCTGTAAAGGAAAACCCATGGGGAGTGACCATTTCCCAGTTGTTTAACATATGAACGTGTCGTCACGAGCTTAACGACACGTCCTGCCAAGTGGAAGCTTGAAAAGGCGACTGGAAGCAGTTCTCTGAAAAGTGTGACTTATCATTGATTCCTTTCGATAGAATGACGACTGATGAAACCAACGATCCTGTCACCAATGTAATTCTTGTTTTAGCAGAGCAATCCATACCACAAACATCCGGTAAACTGCCAAGGCGACCTAAACCTTGGGGGAATGACAATTGTGAGGAAACTCGCAAACTCCAAAATCGGGCACGGGGTACGTTTCGCAAGAGTAACGGCCAGGTGGACAAGGCGAAAGAAAAATTCTTTCCCGGAACAGCACCGCAAGCGGTACTGCCCCGACGACCCTGTTATCGGCCGCGCCGTTCAAAGAGACGGCCCCACTTTGTAACTTCTCTATGTCGTTATACCCCATCTAAAGTGGTTTGGGATAGGCTACACAAAATATGTGGTGAGCATATCAGTCGCTCTGTCCCTCTTTTGCAAGTAAATGCAAAAGTGTGTGACAGCCTGGAGGAACAGGCTAATGCCTTCGGGCATCACTTTCAAAGTGTATCCAGTTCATCCCACTATAGTAGCGAATTTCTTAAACTGAAACAAGTGGCTAAAAGCAAAAAATCCACTACACGGAGATGATGCTTACGCACATAATCAGCCTTTCACCATGTTAGAACTGTCACGCTCCTTAGAGTCTACGAAAGCATCTGTTCCAGGTCCAGACCGGATCACATACTAAATCCTGGACCACCTGTCTGAAGTGTCCAAATCATGCTTGCCTGAATTCTGCAATAATGTTTATACTGTTTATCTGCGATCAGGAGTATTACCTGCGCGATGGAAAATTGCTACCGTAATTCCCCTTCTGAAACCGGGAAAGAAATCCTCGAATCCCTCAAGTTACCGGCCTATTGCTCTTACAAGTTGCATTGGCAAGACGTTTGAGCGAATGGTCGATAACCGTCTCATTCATATCCTAGAAGAGGACAATTTAATATGTCGCTTTCAGTGTGGCTTTCGAGCGAGGCGCTGCACGACTGATCACCTCGTTCGTTTACAAATGATTATCTGGGAGGCTTTTGTTAGAAGGCAACACTGCTTATCTGTATTCTTTGATTTAGAGAAGACTTATGACACTGCTTAGCGTTATGGTATTCTACAAGATTTATATTCCTTTGGCATTAGGGGTCGTCTTCTCAAATGCATCTCTAACTTCCTTGAAAATTGAACATTTAGGGTACAACTGGGTACCATACTGTCACGTGATTTTGTGCAGGAGAACAGTGTCCCACTGGGATCTGTTCTCAGTGTCAACCTATTCCTCGTTAAAATCAACTCTGTAGCCAGTGTAATGCCATCGACTATAACACGCTCTCTCTACTTAGATGATATCCAAATCTCTTATTCTTCTGCAGCCTGACAATATGTGAGCGACAGATGCAACTGGCTATAAATAAGTTGGTGGAATGGTCTACTGAGAATGGTTTTAAGTTATCAGCAGAGAAAACTGTATGTGTTCCTTTCTCGAGAGTTAGAGGTGTTTTCCCTCAACCATCACTGAAACTGAATGGCCATGACATTCTCGTAAGAAATCAGCACAAATTCCTCGGAGTTACATTTGACAAAAAGTTGTCTTTGCGCCATTAAAATCCTAATCATCATCGCCGTCAACATATGACAAAAAGCTCACTTTTCTACCCCGTCTTAAAAACCGAAAAGTCAAATGCATGAGATCAAATAATATTCTTAAAATCCTTTCTCACAAGTCCTGAGTTTGCAGATCGAGAGACGCTGCGTAAGGTGTATGTTTCGACTGTACGTTCGAAGCTAGACTATGGGAGTATAGTTCATGGTTCAACCCGTCCATCTGTTTTAAAAATACTAGATCCTGTACACAATCAAGGACTTCGTCTGATAACTGGTGCTCTCAGAACTTCACCAGCTGGAAGTTTGTATGTTGAGTCACATGAATACTCGTTGACGAGACGGAGATTTTACCTCGGGATATCTTACGCGTTAAGTTGTAAGAAGTCATCCACAACACCCTGCAATGCCTTGTGTTATAGGCACTCGATTTGAACAACTGTTTATCAAACGACACTCAGTTGTTAAACCATTATGTATGCGACTTGCGGGTGAGTGTGAGTCTTATAATTCCCTTATTACAATTCTCTAGTTGTAGAACGTAGTAAGAGGATCACACCCTGGGCACTACCTCCGATATTTGAGACTACACTGACAAAGTACAGCAAACACAACACTGCCATACCTGTACTACAACAAGAGTTTGAACATTTGAAGCAAAGCTTTGGGGATCACGTTGAGGTGTACACTGATGGATGAAAGTCTAGCACAGGAGTGACTTGTGCCATGGTTTCTGGTACATGCACAAGGTCCTACCGCATAAAAAAGACTGCATCCATTTTTGCAGCAGAAGTTTATGCTATTATCCTTGCTCTGAACTACAGTCTTGAAGGCTGCGTAGAGTCAGCAGTTGTGTGCACAGATTCCCTCAGTTCTGTTAATGCTATCTGTAGCATACGTAAACAAAATAATTTTCTTGTACAACGAGCACAGTACATAGCCCACACAATAAACTAGAAAGGCTATTCTGTAGTCTTATGCTCGGTGCCCATCCACATTGGCATACAGGGCAATGAATTGGCAGATAGGGCTGCTGGAGCTGCAGTTTCTAGCGATGTTACGCCTTTCGAATTACCCTTACAAGACATTGCATCTACATTAACGAAATCAATTTATACAAACTGGCAAAATTTCTGGGATACACAAACACGTAACAAGCTCCTTCTCATTAAGCCAAACATCCAAAGACACGAACATGGTTCGGAAAACCATCTGCTGAGTGTCTTACTATCAAGGTTGCGCATTGGACATACTTTCATCACTCATGGGTTTTTACGTCGCGGAGAGGAGCCACCTCAGTGCGAGCACTGTGGTGAACTTCTGTCATACACATACTCATTTCATGTCCCCGCTATGAGGCCCGTCGTAAAAATCACTTCAGACAGTTTTATACACATCATTTGTCTCTTCGCCCAGCCTTATTGCTTGGTGATGAGGCAATCATCCCCTTTAGCAGAGTTTTTAACTTCTGGAAAGACACCGGGGTGGTCAGTTTTTCAGGTTTTTGTAATTTTATATAGCTGTTTTATGAATTTGTATTACTGGACATGGTATATAATTTTAACTGGTCACGATCCTATCATTGTTCACGCACATGTTTAACTAGTCATAATTTTACCACAGTTTTGGCGCACTATGACCTTAGTTGTCCGTGCGCCACGAAAACCCGAATCATCATCACCATCATCTGGGCGCGACATAAACAAAATTGCTAAAAACGTGCCCACCAGCCCTTTAAAGTGTACCCTGCCAGTAGTTTGGCTGCTGGCACCACGTCACCAGGTAACTATTCAGCTTAGGGCTCCTCGCTGTGTTCCCAACGTTACATAGACGGAATTGCCAAAAACGTGCACACCAGCCCTTTAAAGTTCACCCTGCCGGTAGTTGTGTCGCTGGCACCATATCACCAACTAATTAGTCAGCTTACGACGCTTCGCTGTATTCCCAGTGTGACATAGACGAAATTGCCAAAAATGTGCACACCCGCCCTTTGAAGTGCACCCTGTCGGGAGTTGGGTCGCTGAGTTGAAGGCTTCTGATGAAGAGATCGTGAGGGCTTTGAATTGATTTGATTAAAGCCAAGGTTGGTGAGGCCAACGTTCCAAAGTGGGGGTGTGAGGGTGAGGGCCAATAAAGACACGCATTTGAGGGCCGTGATGGTGAGGGCGGGTAAAGGTACGCGCTTGTGAGGGACGTGAGGGTGGGTGAAGGCGTGCAGTCGTGAGGGCCATGAGGGCATATGCGCGTGAGGGTGAAGGCGAGTGAGGCTTCACCAAAATGCCCACCTATGCTAAAGAATGCACGTGTGACACGCTCAAGGCGGACTAAAGCACATGATGACACCGTTGTCACCTCTGAGTGACACCGGAGAGTGAGTCCAGAGGTCATATCGGCAGTATAAATCAACGGTGAGCTGGAGAGTTCCAATTTTGCCCCAGTAGTCCATGATACCAGTTCGGAGCGAAGACTGAGTCAACGCTCTAAAGTACGCACATGGTGTGATATGTTGTGACCTGAACAGGACCTAGAGGAGGTCCCTGCGATGATAAACAGCTTTGGAGAGTGAGCCATCCGTGTGTCTTATCAGGGTAGGAGCTTCCCGGCGGGTACATCTACACACCAAAAAAGAGACAATATCGAGTTGTGAAAGAGACAATATCAGGGTGTAGTGAATGCTGCAGCCACACACAGACGGCATCAAAGCTTGTTGCTAGGTAGGGTGCCTCAATACTAGCTCCATCTGTGTAGGCTCGAGTCACCCTTTTTCGCCCTTGGAGTCACGTTATTTTCGTGATGCTATAATGTTACATCCTGTGAAATTTACTGTCCAACAGCTGCACACAAAATACGTATTAATACGGATACCCGTATTTTCTCGCGGTATGGTGCATACTTTCTCTCTCTCTCTCTCTATCTCTCTCTCTATGTCCTTTCCGTTGTCCCATGCCCTCGTTCCCTTTACTTTCCCTAACCTTTGTGCGTTCTCGCGCGCGTTCCCGTCCGAGCGTGCCCCTCGATGAGATACCGGATGTTGTGGTCAGAAGAGGATAACGGGTCTGCTGTGTTTTATGTTGTGCCCTGATACTGTGACGGCCAACTGTGACAGAATGTTTCGACTCCCGTTGTTTCATTCCTCTGACTGTTACTATGGCTCTTCGTTATGTTTCACCGATGGAACCCTTCTTACCGCCGTTTCCCCTTCCCATTTTTTCTTTGTTCTTTTTCTTACTACGAATGTGTCAGTACACAGCCCTGAAACCCTTGAAAAGCCCTACATCAAAAAGTGCACATTTCAAGACGTTGAATGCCCTTGAATTTTTCGCCGGTTGAAAACACGTGAAACTGGAGAGAAAAGTTCTGCCTGAAAATTATCAGTTTAGCGAAAGCTTCATAGCTCCGACAGTTGATTTGCAAATCGTCTGAAGAGATGATTTACAAAGCGAAAAATTCGCACGGATTTTCTTCCTGTCTGGGCCATACTACGAAGAGGCCCCTTTCATCCTCCTCAACGTTGTTCCCAAACGCGATGTGGCAACTTTTCATGGCATTTGATCAGCATTACCACATTGGGTTAGAATACACAAAGATCTGGCGATGCCGTGTCCGTGTCTGCTATGCGATATTGACAGTTGACACGTCATATTTCCGTGACAGGTTCTGTTTTTTCTTGTTTTTTTTTTTCAAAATGGAAGTGATTACCCAAGTCTGAAAGGTGCATGTTCGTGGCGTCCCTGGACCTATCGCTACGTTTATTCTCTCTTACGATAGCGAGTTGTCATAAACAATGTAGTCAGTCCGTAGCGGCGTAGGTAGGCTCCTATGCAGAGAATGCTGAAAAGTACGACTGACACCACGTTGTTTTCGAAATGCAGTTGTCTTCGGCAAACTGCAAAAGCGAAACTTTTTAACATGTAGGGGGCCTACAGACACACATGCCGCATGTAGATACATTCAACGCTTTTACTAAAGAAAAAACAACCCGCGAATGAAAGAAAATTCTGGTCAGTCTCACGTGACGCACCCTGTATATCTATAGACCGTTTACAGCAGCCAGTTGCTTCAGGCGCTAGTAGATAGTGCCACAGTAGCCACGCCCTTGCTTACCTTCTGCGAGGGCCTGTGTGCCTTTGGCTATGTGAGTGCTTCCGACCTCTTTTTCCGCTGTGCTAGAGTTCTGTGCAAAATCTGGAAAAGCAGAGGAAAGATTTGTTCCGTGATTGAGTGTAGAAACTGTGACAGAGATCTGCTCGAGCCGGACGAAGCTGTTTGTTAAACTCACGAGCCGTTGCTATACAAACACTGCCCGCGTTCGAGGCCTTTTGCAATGCACGGGTTTCCACAGAGAGAGAAAAACAAGCTGATTCGACAGCGGTAGGTATCGAATCTTCAGAGGACGGATATGAAACCGGGAAAGTCAGCGAGGGTAAGATGTGCAGCTCTCAAAGTGGCGCAGCATTCCTGTGTGACCTCCAAACTGTGCTGTAGGCGTTGGCTGCTGCTTGTGAGAATAAACTTCCCCCACGCCACACAGGACGGGCTGCCCTTACAACGGGTACGTTTGCAACTTCCTGTCAAAATGACGTAAGGGAAGTTGCAATGTAACGTGGATTTACGTTTCCTCTCCGGAGTACTGCTGGAGTCTAATAGCGTCAGCGTGTTTTCAACGTAAAAATAAGCGTATGTTCAGCGTATGTTCAACTGCATTAATTGTGCGGAAAAGGGATATAAAATGTATCGCGTGCCCTCTGATTCTGCGCCTTTGGAGAAATGTTATCAACGTAAACGAGAATTGAACTAAGTGGTGTAGGCACTTGCCACCAAATGCGCTGCCGTGTACTTATCATGTTGACTCGTGCGTGGCTGGGATAACATTATCAACTCATAATGTGAAAATAATTTCACTAAAGTCGCAGCCTTGTCCCAAACTAAAAGGAAACGGCTACGTGCGTGCTATCCTCAGAGGAAGATTGCTGGGTAAAATACTGCCCGTAGATTTTGTTGTGCCATATCTGAAATGTTGCTTGTTATGTTTGCTATCCGAAGCGCCAAGTTAACCGCGTTGTAACAGAACATTTCGCACAGGAAACATAGCGATTTCAAAGCGCACGCCAAACGAAATCGAAACATGCACGATGTGTCACGAAATCTTATCTTTGTCATCAGAACAGTACGTGCGAAGTATTTGTTCAAGTGCATTACTTCTTTGGGGGCATGCGTTCTCAGGCGAACTGATCTGGTTCTTGTTTAAGTCAGAGTTTATAAAGTGTTCGAAGTTCGAAGCCCCAGCATGCGTAGCGCCACTTGTCAACTTGAAAACCATCCATTGTGTATGATGATACGACGTCAGTGCAACAGCGAACGAGAAGATAGCTCGAAGCGCCTCGCAAAGCAAGACACTCTGTGGGTGACGTAAGCGCGCAGGCCTAATGCTATCTAGGAGGTGTTGGTTTACCAACCACTTTTCGTATCGATGACCACTCTGCTGCCATTTCCAGATGTTCTGAAAATAAGTATTCTTCCACGTTCTGCTTCTTTATTTTTTGTTTCTATCTAACATTATACAACGCGCATTACGTCGCTTAACAGTCGCTACAAAAATTCGCGGGCAAGTTCTTAGTTTAGGGGACCTTTGGTGAAACCGGGTCACATGTTCTCATCGACGACCGCATCCTCATTCCTCACACAGAGAACAAAAATGGATCCAACCAGATTTACGCGTGCCATCACCTTGTTCCACACGCTATGAGTAGGAACTCAGAATTCTGAGCAGCAGTACAGCAAAGAAAAGCTTGGTAAAAGCTTTCAGAGCTGACTCATCACATTTTGATTCTGCGTTGGGCAATTGCTGATGTGTAGCCGTGCCCGGCGCGCGATATGTGATGTACAAATTCACTTTCTCGTCTCCCCACGCCTCTTTCCATTTTCTTTCCTCTTCACCTCACGCTTTTCTTTCAGGTTTCTTACACGTTCTTCTGCTAAAAGACAGAACCTGCATAAAAGGAAGTCTCCCTGAATTGTGGTCATGGTACTGGAAAGCGGTACCTGAAGGTCGTATGTATCATTTATGCTTCTAACTTACTTTTGTCCGCGTCTTTCGCTGCAGTAAAGCTGACAAAGTGGGCTTGCGAATATGGGGCTCGCACATAGTGGTCCAATATTGAGCCTGGTTGCATTTACATTGAGGCCACATGGGCAGCCGATATTAGACCAATATTGTCAATCCAGCAATATTGGTGCGCTGCTGTTGCGGTTTCGTTTTGCTGTTTTTTTTTTTTTTTTTGCCCTATAAGAACATTGAGAATAAGATTTTCTTTGAATAAGGGAAAAAAAATTCGCAAGATAGAGCACGAAGTACACATTGACTCTATTGATGCTGTCACATGTCACGCATGACCTTATAACACAAAGCCACAAATTATCTTTCTCATTAACGTGCCAAGTAAGCTCACTACAAATCTACAAGAGCTACACAAACGCATTTGCTCATCTTTATGTTGGTGAAGTGCGGGAACGTTGATAGTAGTCAGGTAATGACGCAATTTCGTTACAAACACCTTACACACTGTTGAGGCACTTTATGTTGCGTGGGGAGCTCATGTTTTGTAGAACGCTGCCTCTGGAAAGGAAAAGCGAGTATTTTTATACACACTCAAAGCACACGGCTTATATATATTCTGTACGAAGTACAGTGAAACATAGGTTTTGTCATTCATTGTAAAACCTTTCGTACACGCTTGATAATCATGCTGATCAGAGGTTTTATATATACCTAGTCTTCCGAGCCGCTGTACAACAATTGTATTTTTTTCTGTGGGGAAGAAGAAGACGAAGACGTAGGAAGAAGACAGACCACGTACCATGGAATTACCAGCGCAGCATATTCTTCCGATGTTTCGCGAAAACATGTTTTTTGCATGCACCGGCATTCTGCTATTTTTCACTGACAGCATCGAGGCGCTTGCAAATGGGAGATGTAGCGCCGAGGACGATACAGCTCACGCAACGTTTTCCAGCTTGAACGAGTACAAAGACTTCTTCGATGATGGTGATCAAGCAAACTACACCTGCCAACCCGGACACAGAACGAACAAGGTACCGAGGTACAGAGAAGCTGTCTGCCGAAACGGTGTGTGGATATATGGAGCGGGCAACGACAATCTACAGTGTCGTCCACTCAACTGTGGCTACCCTGGCAACATCAACCATGGCACCGTCATCGAATCCGTGTTCACTTTCCCGAACTCAGTAACGTTTAAATGCGATCGAGGCTACCGTATTGAGAAGAATGTAAAAATGTATTGCCAGTCAGACGGAAAGTGGTCGCCGCCGGAACTGCCGAACTGCGCACGGATCCAATGTGTGCAGCTCACCGCACCAGCGAACAGTAAGATTGAGACAATCGATAGGGACTTTGGGGGAGTAGTGCGTTACACCTGCAACCCGGGCTTCAGTGCTGTCGGCAACGTTGAACGTCACTGCGAAGGTCAGGGTACATGGAGCGGAACTGAGCCCACGTGTGAGGAAGTCAAGTGTCCTCCGCCACTGGCCCCCAACCATGGTACGTTTTCTGGCACTGACACCCGTGTCGGATCGAAAGTGACGTACACATGCGACGCCGATGGCTCAACGCAGACAGTAGTGTGTCTCATTGAAGGGTTTTGGTCACAGGACCCCATAGCCTGCCCTGCTCCAATTACACAGGGACCCTCACGGACGGAGAGTACAACAAAAACAACTTCCGCACAACCTACCTCAGCCGCTACCAAGGGGGAAGGACCGCATCCTGTGGAGTCGACGACAGGGACGGATTCTGAAACTGAAAAGCAGTCGTCAAGCAACTGGGGCGTTGTGCTAGTGCTCATTGTGACAGTGACCTTGGTAGTCACTGGAGCTATATTGTTCATCTATTATTGGTTCAGCGGGGCAGAAATCCCAGGGATGTCTGTTAATAGACAAGGTCTACTTACACCTTCACATAATGAATGAACTGTTAAAAATATGACATAATGAGAACCATAAAAATGTTAACAATTGATTCCTTCGTTCCTCTGTTCGTTCGTTGATTCACTGTTCCTTCTACACGTTCCTAGCACATCATCGCGAGTGACATCGTTCTCTCCCAGTGATGTGGTGAATACGGAGGGCGTACGACATTTTTGTGGCCCTATGCCGTTCATAACTCCCACAAAAGCTGCGTACGCCCCTTCCCGCGTTCTGATAAACCCAAGGGAGAGGACGTTAGCGAGGAGCGTAATATACGGTGAAGCTCTGTTTTCAGAGTATATGTGTATTACCAGCGCAGCTATTTGGCATCAACTTTATTTCAAGATGATGAATGGGGAATTTCATCGCGAGGAGTTAGACTTTAATCCTTTACAACAAGGATCGCTACGTGTACAAAATGGTCAAAATAATTTATATTGGGGGCAGAGCGTCGGTGAGCTGGATTTCGCCATCGGCCAAGCAGTTTTTTTTATAGAGTGAAGGGTGCAGGTAATTTGGGTTGATTAAATGATTGCATCAATCACGTGACTGTTCACGCACAGCGCCAAACTCCGCTCTCGCGTTCTTTGTGTGGCGCTTTCTTTCTCCTTTTTTACAATCTTGTAAACACCGCAGTCTGCTAAGAATGTGGCGTTCTTGTGCTGCGTATATGGTGTACGGTGATTCGTGGCTTTCCCTCTAATGTCTTTAACACTCTCTAAGGCATACATTTTGCTTAAAAAGTAAACGAGGAAGTACTGCTTCATCATGCCCCATGCTGTACACAGGAATGTAAAAAAAAAAGCATTGCCGACGAAAGTAGGGGTACCGAACACTCTGCCTTGCATCGCTCTGCGTGGTTTCTCAAACGGTTTTATACAATCTAGTATAATAGTAGTATATATATATATATAGATACTCATTGAACGATGCGACAGCACCAGAGGACACGTGTTTCGCCGTGTTTGCGACTCGTCGGCCCTGGGTAGCTGCGGGCCCTGGTAGGCCGACGAGCCGCAAACACGACGAAACACGTGTCCTCTGGTGCTGTCGCATCGTTCAATGAGTATCTGTTTCTCTACGTACAGCCATAGAAGCCATCTTAACTGTAAGTTTGAATTTCAAGCACGTCTAGCATCATTTACCTATTTTTTTAATGGCTTTCCCCCTCTTTATATGTATATGTATATATATATATATATATATACGCTACAAAATTTAGGTTCGAACGACCAGGATGTTGAATATAGATAGGGGAGAAAAGACACCAGAGACTGAAGTAGGGAGTAGGGGAAAGTTATTTATTAAGTTGGCATTTAAACTAAGGGTCTGGGGAAGTCTACGTTTCGGCGGAAGCTCCGCCTTCTTCGGGACTGAGACGAAAATCTATGTACAAGGTCTTTTAAAAGGTTACAAAAGTGTCGTCACAGTTGGTACAATTCCACTGCGAGGCAGTCGTCAGTGCGTCATGTTCTGGAAGATTCCGGAAGGTTCCTGGGTCATCGGCCGGGGAGATTACGTGTCAGAGCCTTGGTCGCGCTCGTTGAAAACCTGTTGTCCGGGGTGTTCTTAGAGTCATTGTGTCCAGCTGTAAAGAAAAGAAGAAAAGAGGCAGCGGGCACTCCGAGGACATACAGAAAAAAAGTTATCCGGATATGCTTCTTACAGTTGATAGCACTCCTTTATCCTCATTTATTAGAGATTGGAATTTGTAGATCAAGTACGATTCGCGTTGCTCTCTGCAGCGATCGGATGTGAAATTTGACTCTAGAATAAAAAGTGCGACGTTATTAATGGAATGACCGGGTCGACTAAAATGGCGAGAAACCGGGAGGCTACCTTTTTTCGAAACATCTGATCGGTGGTTATTGAATCGAATCCTAAATGAATTTTTACTTTGACCTACATATTGCGCGGAGCATGTTGTACATTGAATGATATAAATAATGTTACTGGAGTTACAGTCAAAGTCGCCATTGATTTTAAGGGAGAAGTCGGAGTTTGTACTCTTGACCGCTGCCGTGCTTTGCATTGATTTGCATATTTGGCATCTTTTACCATTGCATGGATGGCATCCCGCCGTAGGTGTTAATGGTTTGGGAACTTTGGAGTTGACTAGTCTATCTTGGAGGTTGCGGGCACGTCTGTAGGTAACTCGTGGCTTCTCGGCAAATATTTGTCGTGTCCGTTCAGATTGCAGAAGGATGCTATGGTGGCGGTGGAGGATACTGTTAATATTACCCGCGCCTGCACCAAAGGTAAGAACAAGGTTTACGCGGTCGCCATTGGGTTCGTCGTTGCGTTTACCGAATAAGTTCTTCCGGTCTGTTTGTCGTGCTTTGGACAGGGCGTCTCTTACTAGACTGGGTGGAAAATTACGATTAACGAAGGTCTGCTCTAATTCCGCGAGGTTTTGTTTAGAACATCGTCGTCCGAGCAGATCCTCCTGTATCGGAGTGCCTGGCTATAAGGAATGGCGAGTTTAGTATGGCGCGGGTGGCAACTGTTAAAGGAAAGGTACTGCTGAGCATCAGTTGGCTTTCGGTACAGGTCAGTGGAAAAACCCTTCTCGGTTAAGGTTACTTTTACATCTAGGAAATTAACAGTCGTTGCCGAGATGGAGTGGGTGAACTTCATGGCGGGGTGTACCAGGTTGAAATCGCGAATGAATCCTGTGAGATCTTCTTCGGAGTGTGGCCAAACCATGAATATGTCGTCCAAGAAGCGTTTGTATAGACTAGGTTTTTTGTCGCGCACGGCTAGAAATTTTTCCTCTAGTGCACCCATGAAAATATTTGCGTACGTTGGTGCCATCTTGGTTCCCATAGCTGTGCCATTTATTTGTAGATAGTGGCGGCCGTCAAATTCGAAGTTATTATTTTTGAGGATCAAGTTGAGTAGAGTTGGTAATACAGATGGGTCAACCGCGCGATCGGAGTAGTAACTAACGGAGTAGTAACTTGTAACGCTAGACGTTACCTCCCTTTACACTAACATCCCACATGAGGATGGCGTGCTAGCAGCGGAGGCGGCGTATCTGAAGTACTCCGATCGCGCGGTTGACCCATCTGTATTACCAACTCTACTCAACTTGATCCTCAAAAATAATAACTTCGAATTTGACGGCCGCCACTCTCTACAAATAAATGGCACAGCTATGGGAAAGAAGATAGCACCAACGTACGCCAATATTTTCATGGGTGCACTAGAGGAAAAATTTCTAGCCGTGCGCGACAAAAAACCTAGTCTATACAAACGCTTCTTGGACGACATATTCATGGTTTGGCCACACTCCGAAGAAGATCTCACAGGATTCATTCGCGATTTCAGCCTGGTACACCCCGCCATGAAGTTCACCCACTCCTTCTCGGCAACGACTGTTAATTTCCTAGATGTAAAAGTAACCTTAACCGAGAAGGGTTTTTCCACTGACCTGTACCGAAAGCCAACTGATGCTCAGCAGTACCTTTCCTTTAACAGTTGCCACCCGCGCCATACTAAACTCGCCATTCCTTATAGTCAGGCACTCCGATACAGGAGGATCTGCTCGGACGACGATGTTCTAAACAAAAACCTCGCGGAATTAGAGCAGACCTTCGTTAATCGTAATTTTCCACCCAGTCTAGTAAGAGACGCCCTGTCCAAAGCACGACAAAGAGACCGGAAGAACTTATTCGGTAAACGCAACGACGAACCCAATGGCGACCGCGTAAACCTTGTTCTTACCTTTGGTGCAGGCGCGGGTAATATTAACAGTATCCTCCACCGCCACCATAGCATCCTTCTGCAATCTGAACGGACACGACAAATATTTGCCGAGAAGCCACGAGTTACCTACAGACGTGCCCGCAACCTCCAAGATAGACTAGTCAACTCCAAAGTTCCCAAACCATTAACACCTACGGCGGGATGCCATCCATGCAATGGTAAAAGATGCCAAATATGCAAGTCAATGCAAAGCACGGCAGCGGTCAAGAGTACAAACTCCGACTTCTCCCTTAAAATCAATGGCGACTTTGACTGTAACTCCAGTAACATTATTTATATCATTCAATGTACAACATGCTCCGCGCAATATGTAGGTCAAAGTAAAAATTCATTTAGGATTCGATTCAATAACCACCGATCAGATGTTTCGAAAAAAGGTAGCCTCCCGGTTTCTCGCCATTTTAGTCGACCCGGTCATTCCACTAATAACGTCGCACTTTTTATTTTAGAGTCAAATTTCACATCCGATCGCTGCAGAGAGCAACGCGAATCGTACTTGATCTACAAATTCCAATCTCTAATAAATGAGGATAAAGGAGTGCTATCAACTGTAAGAAGCATATCCGGATAACTTTTTTTCTGTATGTCCTCGGAGTGCCCGCTGCCTCTTTTCTTCTTTTCTTTACAGCTGGACACAATGACTCTAAGAACACCCCGGACAACAGGTTTTCAACGAGCGCGACCAAGGCTCTGACACGTAATCTCCCCGGCCGATGACCCAGGAACCTTCCGGAATCTTCCAGAACATGACCCACTGACGACTGTCTCGCAGTGGAATTGTACCAACTGTGACGACACTTTTGTAACCTTTTAAAAGACCTTGTACATAGATTTTCGTCTCAGTCCCGAAGAAGGCGGAGTTTCCGCCGAAACGTAGACTTCCCCAGACCCTTAGTTTAAATGCCAACTTAATAAATAACTTTCCCCTACTCCCTACTTCAGTCTCTGGTGTCTTTTCTCCCCTATCTATATATATATATATATATATATATAATATGTATACTAGATTAGAAGCTTAGGAGGGCGGTTTACCACGAGAATGAAATAAGCAGGAAAAATCAGAAGACGACAAGGAGCTTACAGGAAAACACAAAGGGGAGTTTATTAACACTTACAGGGATAGGGGTCTTTGGCTGTCCAGTTGTCCGGCTTTGTTTGTCCAATGTGTGTTTTATCATCGGAACCATTGCTTTCTGTCATGTCATTTAATCTGACTTCGAGCCACTCGAAAGACTGCATCGATGACTCGTTGTTACAGTCTACGTGGTGGGGAGTGGATGCTTTCTGACGGAGTTCCTTTTTTAGAAACTACATCCACTCGAAACAACTGCATATGACTCAGGTGCGGCTGGGGTAACTACAGAGACATAGAAGCAGATTTCAAGTGTTGGTGCTGTTGACGGTTTCCAGAAGTTGTCGTGAAGCAGCCCGTAAACGTGTAATACTAGCCTTCCGCCTGTGGATGTCGACGTCATATAAAACTGTTTGTCCGCAGCGTGAACTCGTACGCTATAAATAGTGGCTGGACTGCACATGTGATGTACAATTCATGGTCCTCAATTTCTATGGTGTACGTTTTCAAACTCACTTTATTTTCTCGTACTCGAGCCGCTTCAATTCAACAGCTGTGTGGAAGTGATCCATTACTACTTCTAGCCTGATCAGCGAGGCGGAGAGGGTGCAGTATGCAGAAAAAACAGCAATTTGGTGCTTGAACACGTCCAGTGAATCGCAAAATTCAGCACAACGGCAATCAAAAGCAAAGTGTGACAAGACAGTTAAATAAATGAACGCTATAAGTTTACTTTACAGATCATTCATTAACAAAATGAAATAAAAAAGAAATTGGTTCAATCGATGGTCCCTTGATGCGACCAAACCACTGTCGTCTCAGAGGGTGTACCACACATGCGTATAGGTTATGTCCAAGCATAAGGCACTTACCAGACTTTTCGCGACAGTTGAGCATGCATATCCCCCCCTCTCTCTCAAGGACAACAGTGGTATCTCTCCACCATGGGAACATATATAGTGGACGATAGCTTTTCCATGGTCTTGAGGATCCAAACACTCATTCACCTACAGTGCAATGTTCCACTGAAAAATCCCTACATTTGCTTGATTATATACATTTGTTGAAGTGCATCTACTCATCACAGTTACAGGGAATATGCATTACGGGAATCATTACATAACATATGAATAGTTTTCAATCGCATTTGACATATAACGAGGCTACAAGCAGCTCAGGGCTCAGGGCAGTGGAAATGTAACATTGAAAAAGTGAATGCACGAAGGATGATTGAGATGCTCCTTCCCAGTCATGAACATCAGACATTGCAGGGTATGCAAAATAAAGGTGCTGTCATATTTGCAATGCTTCCCCACCGGCCACAATGTGATCTGAGTCATTGACATGACAGGTTTCTGTGACTTAAAAATGCCTTGTGCATTGTCTTATAGACAGAAAACAATCCAAACAGAGCTTCGTTGAACACAACAACGTCCAGATGAAAAAGAGAGGCAGCTAAGATGAATTCAAACAACTCGAGGAAAAGTGGTGCGGACACCAGGAATAGGACTTCCAATGGTCTGGATAGGACTTGGTATTCCAATCTCCGGCCAGATACACTAAGAGTCACTTCACATCAGCATCTGCTTACATGTTCTATGTCGTCCCTGGTGGTGGTGGTGGGTGGTGATAGGGCTTGCCGTTGTCGGCCTCACGTATGTGGGCAACGTCACGACTGACGCCCTGGGGGAATGTGCGTCCTGGGCCGAATTCTAAGGGAACTGTTCCGACATATGTCTGAAAGCGTCTGAGGAAAACCCAGGAAAAACCCCAGACAGCACAGCCGGCACCGGGATTCGAACCCGGGTACCTCCCAGTCTCGACGTGACATGGCCAGCACGCTAACCACTGAACCACGGGAGCTGGTATGTCGTCCCTAATTGTGGCTGCCCCAGCCGCATCCCAAACCAATAAGAATTCGGAGTACATTCACACGTAAGTGTGTCAGCCTATTTGTGTGGCGAGATGCTACTTGTGCTGCAAGGTAGGACTGGGAAACTAAATAGTGGGTACAGCATTACAAGTTTGAAAAAGAGGAGCCCAATTGCGGAAAGTATTCTACACCCTAAGAATTAAGGTTTCTTCACTCATGGAGCAGTCCCATTTTCCGCATACAGCAATGCATTCTACATTTAGAAAGCACATTCTGAAAACCTGCAACGACCGAGGCTGTCTACGTAATGTAACGACCTATCAAGACCTATAATTGAGGTGCAATCATTCCACTGGTAGAAATTTCTATACAGAGCTAAATTTGCGGCACTGGAAACTATGATTCCGTGATAGCTTTTACATGCTGGTCCGTTCTAATGCAATAGACGCCTCGACACATTTGAGGCCTTTGTTTCTTTGATTGTTGTTTTTATACACAAAGGCAACTATCATGCATTTGCGACTATGTGTGTGTTTCTCTCTGTTTGGGATCCTAATTTCATCACGTAACAACGTCTTTGGCTTTACTGCGAGTTCAGAACCCATAACCTACTCAACCTAAGAAAAAAAAAAGACTGGCAGAGTTAAATTTTACCAATATTCAAAGCTCTGTTTCTCGCGAAAGGATTTGTACTTATTGATGGCGTAGCAAAGTTTTAAGTCCAGTACCTCTGAAAAAGCAACCCCCTGACCGGAACCATAAAAGACGAAAGTTACTGCAGGTACCTGAGATTAAGACATTGTTGATTATTGCAGTACTTCCACCAGAAGAAATTACAGCCTCTTTTAGACAGATATGAATACGGGAAAGTGTCGCTGAAGCGAATGAATTTCATTACTGTGCAAGTTGTAAAGGAGCAGAAACTGCAAAGCAGTTATATAAGCCTCGTTGTGTTATTGTCAGTCCTCTATATTTTGTCCATTCCGCTAACTCAAATCATCAAATGATCACTGGCTCGCTTGCACATTTCTTATTGTTTCTCCTTTTATAGGCGGCATGTACCATGTTTTGAAGCGTGGATACATTGTCATTAAGTTCTTTCACACCTACACACACTCTTCTAAACATTGGGGTGGGCATCTTAACAGGTGACGGCAGTGACACATGTTCGGTAAAGCATCCATGACCTGGTCTACATTTTGTGCCAGGAGTACAAGCATGAAGGTTTGCCTAGGCATCTGTGAAACTAAAAACCATAGCTGAACTAATATTGTACTGCAGCGTATCCAAAATGTAATGCAGTTGGGATAATTCCAGAATAATTTCGTCTTCTTTGGACGAGACTATGCATTGCCTGCAATAGTAGTAAGTACTGGACTCTCACAGTGCACTACGCTACAAGGCTTCTGGACGCCATTAATTAGCAATTAGAGCTAATTGGGACCCCCCACATTAATCAGCATCATCCAATGAGTCATCAAACTAATTGGGGAACGTCTAACTCGTGTCCAGACCACCCGAGCGTTGTGCACTACGAGAGTCCATAAAAAATAAAAAAAATAGAGAGAGAGTGGAGAGAAGGAGTTTAGTTGAAGATCAACGACGCCATCTTGAAGAAAGCGGCCCGGAAAGGCCGCTGACCGTCGCTGGGCGACGGAGCACAGAAGCAGGTTGCAAAGCATCGCAGCTATGACCACCAGTTCCGGACATCCTGTGACGTCAGCTGTGACGTCATCACGGCATGTCTGGGCAAGTTAGGACAGCTCTGGATATGCAAGGAGAAAAACACTCGTAATACAGAGGCTGGCAAAGCAAGAGTATGCAAACCACCAACAGCTAACAACAAAAAGAATTAGTTACACAACAAATGAGCCCACCAGAACAGGAGCGCAGAACCATGCGACTGCTCCATCCGAGAGGCAGGCAGAAACTGACTTGTAATGCTTTTTTGTCCTGTATAAAGCCCCACAGCTGCACCCCCTAGCGATTACTTTCTCAACTAATCTCACAACAAAATTATTAAGAATCACGCCAGCGCTACTCCCGTTCCCAAGGCAGAAGAAGATAGAAAATGGCGGGGATGCCCGGACAACAGAAACCAACACCCGACGTGCACTGGCACGAAAATCGCAAACAAAGCGGGAACAAAGTTGGCAAAAGCATTAGTTACACAACAAAGCACCTCACCACTGCAGGAGCGCAGACCGATGCGACTGCTCTCCATGACAGCCAGCCAGAAACTGAGCGAGCGCACGTCTGCTTTCCGCGACAGCCGGAGAGAAACTGACTGGGGCGCCGCTCCGCGGCCGCTACGCATACGCGCTCCTAGCGCCCTCTGGGGCGACCACCTCCGAGAGGCTAAGAGTGAAGAGCATTCCTGCGCCCCCTGCTGGCCGTTCTCATTGGTCGTGACGTCATCCTATTGTCTCAGGGCTACCCTGTTTTTTTCCACTAATGCTCCTTTGGTCAATCTACAATGAAGCCACAGTATGACGTCATCAT
Source organism: Ornithodoros turicata (assembly GCF_037126465.1). Lineage (NCBI taxonomy): Eukaryota > Metazoa > Arthropoda > Arachnida > Ixodida > Argasidae > Ornithodoros > Ornithodoros turicata. Next base: position 150,080,409 of record NC_088201.1, read on the forward strand.
GCACCTGCGTGGCTCAAGGACGCGTACGCTCTAGACAGGGGACCTATTATTTATTGAATCACTATCCCATGATTATTTCCTTCATTCTTCTATAACGATTGAATAGGAAACTATTGCAGAAGCACTATGCATGAAAGCTGATCATAGGAATTCCAAAGTCTTACTAAATGAGTCTTGCAAAAGAACAAAATATCCTAACACGTAACTCCATCAACGGCAAATAAGAGGACTAGGTACTCAACAAATCAACACAGAGTACGGGTAAACAGGAGCGCAGAACTCAGGGCAGCACTATCGTCAAGACAACAATGTTCCTTGTGAAAAAATAAAAAATACAAAACGTCAACACAGGAAAGCATGCATATCGGGGCATGTCAGAACACGTCAGGACAAATTGTACGACTGCTGGGCAACAGAGGAAAACAAACACTTGAACAGAGTGAAAAAGACACTCACCATCATTTTTCCCGTTCACAGCATTCCCTCATTGTAAATCCGCTCGTCACAAAATCCACCTGCATCGTCGAACACCATTCACCAGTGACGAACCACACATCCGCACCCCATCAGAGGAAGACAGAACCCCACCGAAGCTACGTCCTTCCACTGACGGCCAACGCCAGGAGCAAAATTTGCGTGTCCAGACCCGTCAGTGTCCAAGAGAGAAGTGAATCCTTGCGCCCCCTGCAGGCCGTTCTCATTGGTCGTGACGTCATCCTATTGTTTCAGGGCTACTCTGTTTTTTTCCACTAATGCTCCTCTAGACAAGGTCAACCTGAAGCAATGGTCTCGTGGTATGACGTCATCATGCAGGTGCGTGGCTCAAGGACGCGTACGCTCTAGACATGGGACCTGTTATTTATTGAATCACTATCCCTAGATTATTTCCTTTATTCTACTATAATGATTGCATAGGGAACTATTGCAGAAGAGCACCATAGACAAGAGGAGACTGTAGCATTTCATTCCCAAAGTCTTACTGTACAGGGAAAAAAATAATGGTTCAGCAAGACATGTCCATCCCAGCCGAGAGCCATGCAGCTAAGTGAATAATGACGCTTTGTTCCTCCTGAATAAGGTCACACACCTGTCCCCCTTGCGGTTACTCTCCGAACTAAATGAATCGCAAAATTATTAAGAATAGCTCTACTCCCATTCAAGGCAGCACTATCGTCAAGAATATTTCTTGTACAAAAAGAAAAAAGCTACATGTAGAAGGAAAGCATATCAGAACAAGCCCAGGCATGTCAGTGCATGTACAACAAGGGGGAAAAAGCGAAAAGAAACAAAGAAGGAAACCAGCATCAAACTATTTCTAAGCACACGCACTCCTCTTATTCAAAAACAGTGCACATCATAAATCCGTCCAGGGCAATACACACCATTTTTCTATTGCTACACTTTTTTTCCAGTGACTGTCAATGCATTGCTACAGACTGCGTGACGTCATCACATCCTGTCTGAAGAAGAAGACAGCGGCAAAGACTCCTATTATTCATTGAATCGCAAGATTATTTCCTTTGTCCTACTCTTAATGACATTCATTCTCTCATTAAAATTCAACAAAAAAGCACCCCGCATATTAACGATTTTCACCCCAAAGGCTCACCATGGTCATTAGAATTACAGTAAACTACCACTGCTCTTTTAAAATAATAAGTGAGACCACTCAACATCACCTCCTGGATTATGTAATACATGACCCTTTCTATGCTCATACATTCGTTGTCTGAGGCTACACCTGCGAGCAAAATGGCGCGGAAGCCGGGGGGGGGGCAAAGTTCCATTCGCGCATTGCGAGCAAAAAGGCGGGAAAGCCGGGAGCAAAGTTCCATTCGCGCACGCCAAAGCACAAGACAGAACGCCTTTACGGGAACAATGATGGCATTCGTATACTATATTAATGATTATTGCATTGCAGTTTAGAAAAACTACTACAAAACTATAATTTTAGGAGCCCATTAAAATTCTACTTTCTATGGAAACTATAATTGCCCTATTACTTGGATCGCACTAATGAAGGGCTCCAATTTTTTCTCTCTTCCCATTTCAGACTTGTCATGCAGGGAAGCAGACTCACATCCAAAATAATTAATTTACACTGAGGGTGCCGTGCTTCAGGAATTCCTATCCTGCGCTCAGATGCAAGCATTTCTTCACGGATACCTTTAACAGCTGACTTCCTCAACATACCGAGCTCCTAACAACATCTAACAAACAATCAGAGAAACGCTGTACCATGCGACTGTCTTCCTCGTAAAATCGGTGATCTGAGGAAGAGAGCAGCGAAAAATTGCGCGCACTTGTACTTGCCTTCAAAAAACTGAAGCATATGCCAATAAACCAAGAACAAGTCACTCATGTCTTGTATCTGATAGTGCACCATACACAGACGCATTGCCCTTGCGTAAAGAAAGCACAGGACAGGGATACACAAATTTCCTTAGGTGAGCAGGGAAAAGGCTTAAGACCTCAGGTCACCTCACATCGCCACGCGGCTAGCACCAACATGACACCATCAACAACATACTAGCAGCGGGTAAAATTGCAACACTGCTAAACAAGTCCAGACATGCCACGATGACTTCACAAATCAGGAAAAAAAGCACACGCATGCACGCACAGAGGACAACGCATTAAACACACGGAGCGCTCAGGAATAATCGTAGCGTTACCGCATATCGCTACGAAGCTCAACGTCTAACAGAAAACGGCAGCAACAAGATATTAGCGAAGGGTAAAAATTTCAACACTACTGAACAAGTCTAGACATGCGACATTGAATGCGAAAACACTGGTGATCGGGGAAAAGGCCTAAGCCTGCGGCGGATCATCATAGAGCATACACAACTTCATTTTTCTATTTTCCGTAAACTAAACGCGGTCTGCTTGGAAAACGACGTACAAATTTTCTTAGGGAGCAGAGAAATATAGAAATTTCTACTCCGTGCTCAGATACCAGCATTTCTGCTGAAAAACCTTCAAAATTAAGCACTGCTTACTTCGTCAAGATATCGAACACCCAACAAAATCAAACAAACAACCCCACTTCCACTGGTAGAGCACTATTCAGCTTTTACGCAGGAGGCTTTCTTCTACATAAAAGTAGAGAAAATAAGAGGAGCGAAATATTACACGCACTTTTGCTCGCATAGCTATAAGAGAAAAAAATAAATAAAATAACGACGCACACGCTAATAAACTGTGACAAAGACACCCATTTCTGCTATCAGATAATTATTGCATAATGCTAAATACTCATTTGCATTGGCCCTGCGTGAAGAAAGCACAGGACAGGGATACACAATCTATCTTAAGCGAGCACGGAAAGTCACTTCTACTCGAACAGCTTAATACCATAAAGTCTGAATTTTTGCAAAGAAAATAAAGCTTGAACAACGCTATGAAGGTGACAGACACATACTAACAAACAAACAAACACTTCTTCGAGTCTGTATTATCTTTTAAAACATAACGAAAGCACACATAAAAAAATCAAATCCGCTAGGTAGCCTACCAGACGTTGTGCCTTAAAGTTGGCTGCACGCAATGCGCGGAAGCATGCTGTGAAGCCAACTTGCGGTTTTGCTGGATACACATGAAGTCCGATTCCAATTGGAAATCGCGCTAAGGACGTGCCTAACGTGGAATTTTCGCAAAATTAATCCCAATACCTGGAATTCTGTTCATTTTAGTGGGAATGCTGGCGCTTGTGCTCCATTATTCGAAATTTTTGAGTATTCGAATTTCTCGATTATCAAATTTTGGAATACGAATAGGGTTCGAATATCAACAATATTCCAACAATATTCGAAATTTCGAATTTTCGCACACCTCTAGTGAATGCCGACACTCAACGATATATAACAAAAAACAAACAAATTCCATTCTCATGAACCCTCCTCTGCCGAGCGGCTTTCTCCTGCTCTACCTGGATGCTGACTTTTTCCCCCCTCACCTACATTCTGAGTAAAAGCAGTGAAAGAAGAAAAGAACCGCGAAAAATTACACGCATTTGTGTCACAGGACAGGGATACACAAATTTCCTTAAGTGAGCAGGGAAAAGGCTTAAGTCGTACCGCTCAGGAATAATCGGAGAATCACCGCTTATCGCTACGCGGCTAGCGCTTGAACAACGCTACGAACGTGACAGATACATACTAACAAACAAACAAACAACAGCAGGACCGGCGTCGGGCACTCATAAGATACCCTGCCCAAAACAAAGACTTCGCCAGGTTCGCGAGGCAATTCCATTAAAAACGCTCGTCGTGCGCGCGCGCAAACACACAGGCACACACACACACACTAACATTTTCACACTCACAAACACAAAGTCTATTTTCACAACCACATAAATCCATATTATTCCTCAGGTCAATAATTATCCTACCATCGCCAAAAGACGGCACAGACATGTATGCTTACGCAAGACAATCGGTCCTCGTTCCGGATGTAATAGGATATCGCCACTCGGCTGGCGCGAACCAATAAAGAAAGAAAGATAGGAATGCATGTTCGCTACGAAGAAAACGGTGCCGTGCTGCGCGCTTCGCGGTTCGGGCGCACTGTTTTATCACTTAAACAGCAACAGAGCTGACATCGTAGTACCCTCGCGATAAATCTTTTATTCCAGCGCCGGCAGAATGTATTCAGAAAAGGCTTCGGGTGTGTAAGGTCAGCCCAAGGCGTGTTAATAGGAGCGCGCTCCTCTGTTGGGTACCCAAGCTTGCAGCCAGCGATGCTGGAATGATTATTTTATTTGATTTTATTTGGAGTCATTATCGGCTCACCTATTTAGTGAAGACCTATGAACACGGTTTGGTTTTAAAATGATGAGAGCTACAGTGTGTAGCGAATGATGTTCACATTTACGCGTCTGTATAATGATCGCTGCGTAGAAGCACGGCACCGTTTTCTTCGTAGCGAACATGCATTCCTTTATTTCTTTCTTTATTGGTTCGCGCCGGCCGAGTGGCGATATCCTATTACATCCGGAACGAGGACCGATTGTCTTGCGTAAGCATACATGTCTGTGCCGTCTTTTGGCGATGGCAGGATAATTATTGACCTGAGGAATAATATGGATTTATGTGGTTGTGAAAATAGACTTTGTGTTTGTGAGTGTGAAAATGTTAGTGTGTGTGTGTGTGTGTGCCTGAGTGTGTGCGCGCGCGCACGCGCTGGAACCCCACTTGACAAGTAAGTGTTTGCCTTTTCGTGTGGCACGAGTGATACATTTATGTACTATTGCGTGAAATAGTGGTTTAAAAAATAAGGGCAGTCGCGTTTGCATTGCTATCTGTAGGATAGGACGAGCGTTTTTAATGGAATTGCCTCGCGAACCTTGCGAAGTCTTTGTTTTGGGCAGGGTATCTTATGAGTGCCCGACGCCGGTCCTGCTGTTGTTTGTTTGTTTGTTAGTATGTATCTGTCACGTTCGTAGCGTTGTTCAAGCGCTAGCCGCGTAGCGATAAGCGGTGATTCTCCGATTATTCCTGAGCGGTACGACTTAAGCCTTTTCCCTGCTCACTTAAGGAAATTTGTGTATCCCTGTCCTGTGACACAAATGCGTGTAATTTTTCGCGGTTCTTTTCTTCTGTCACTGCTTTTACTCAGAATGTAGGTGAGGGGGGAAAAAGTCAGCATCCAAGTAGAGCAGGAGAAAGCCGCTCGGCAGAGGAGAGTTCATGAGAATGGAATTTGTTTGCTTTTTGTTATATATCGTTGAGTGTCAGTATTCACTAGAGGTGTGCGAATATTCGAAATTTCGAATATTGTTCGAATATTGTTGATATTCGAACCCTATTCGTATTCGAAAATTTGATAATCGAGAAATTCGAATATTCGAAAACTTCGAATAATGGAGCACAAGCGCCAGCATTCCCGCTAAAATGAACAGAATTCCAGGTATTGGGATTAATTTTGCGAAAATTCCACGTTAGGCACGTCCTTAGCGCGATTTCCAATTGGAATCGGACTTCATGTGTATCCAGCAAAACCGCAAGTTGGCTTCACAGCATGCTTCCGCGCATTGCGTGCGGCCAACTTTAAGGCACAACGTCTGGTAGGCTACCTAGCCGATTTGATTTTTTTATGTGTGCTTTCGTTATGTTTTAAAAGATAATACAGACTCGAAGAAGTGTTTGTTTGTTTGTTAGTATGTGTCTGTCACCTTCGTAGCGTTGTTCAAGCTTTATTTTCTTTGCAAAAATTCAGACTTTATGGTATTAAGCTGTTTGAGTAGAAGTGACTTTCCGTGCTCGCTTAAGAGAGATTGTGTATCCCTGTCCTGTGCTTTCTTCACGCAGGGCCAATGCAAATGAGTATTTAGCATTATGCAATAATTATCTGATAGCAGAAATGGGTGTCTTTGTCACAGTTTATTAGTGTGTGCGTCGTTATTTTATTTATTTTTTTCTCTTATAGCTATGCGAGCAAAAGTGCGTGTAATATTTCGCTGCTCTTTTCTTATTTTCTCTACTTTTTATGTAGAAGAAAGCCCCTGCGTAAAAGCTGAATAGTGTTCTACCAGTGGAAGTGGGGTTGTTTGTTTGATTTTGTTGGGTGTTCGATATCTTGACGAAGTAAGCAGTGCTTAATTTTGCAGGATTTTCAGCAGAAATGCTGGTATCTGAGCACGGAGTACAAATTTCTATATTTCTCTGCTCCCTAAGAAAATTTGTACGTCGCTTTCCAAGCAGACCGCGTTTAGTCTACGGAAAATAGAAAAATGAAGTTGTGTATGCTCTATGATGATCCGCCGCAGGCTTAGGCCTTTTCCCCGATCACCAGTGTTTTCGCATTCGATGTCGCATGTCTAGACTTGTTCAGTAGTGTTGCAATTTTTACCCTTCGCTAATATCTTGTTGCTGCCGTCTTGTGTTAGACGTGGAGCTTCGTAGCGATATGCGGTAACGCTACGATTATTCCTGAGCGCTCCGTGTGTTTAATGCGTTGTCCTCTGTGCGTGCATGCGTGTGCTTTTTTTCCTGATTTGTGACGTCATCGTGGCATGTCTGGACTTGTTTAGCAGTGTTGCAATTTTACCCGCTGCTAGTATGTTGTTGTTGGTGTCATGTTGTGCTAGCCGCGTGGCGATGTGAGGTGACCTGAGGTCTTAAGCCTTTTCCCTGCTCACCTAAGGAAATTTGTGTATCCCTGTCCTGTGCTTTCTTTACGCAAGGGCAATGCGTCTGTGTATGTGGCACTATCAGATACCAGACATGAGTGACTTTTTCTTGGTTTATTGGCATATGCTTCAGTTTTTTGAAGGCAAGTACAAGTGCGCGCAATTTTTCGCTGCTCTCTTCCTCAGATCACCGATTTTACGAGGAAGACAGTCGCATGGTACAGCGGTTTCTCTGATTGTTTGTTAGATGTTGTTAGGAGCTCGGTATGTTGAGGAAGTCAGCTGTTAAAGGTATCCGTGAAGAAATGCTTGCATCTGAGCGCAGGATAGGAATTCCTGAAGCACGGCACCCTCAGTGTAAATTAATTATTTTGGATGTGAGTCTGCTTCCCTGCATGACAAGGCTAAAATGGGAAGAGAGAAAAAATTGGAGCGCTTCATTAATAGCGATCCAAATAATAGGGCAATTATAGTTTCCATAGAAAGTGGAATTTTAATGGGCTCCTAAAATTATAGTTTTGTAGTAGTTTTTCTAAACTGCAATGCAATAATCATTAATATAGTATACGAATGCCATCATTGTTCCCGTAAAGGCGTTCTGTCTTGTGCTTTGGCGTGCGCGAATGGAACTTTGCTCCCGGCTTTCCCGCCTTTTTGCTCGCAATGCGCGAATGGAACTTTGCCCCCCCCCCCGGCTTCCGCGCCTTTTTGCTCGCAGGTGTAGCCTCAGACAACGAATGTATGAGCATAGAAAGGGTCATGTATTACATAATCCTGGAGGTGATGTTGAGTGGTCTCACTTATTATTTTAAAAGAGCAGTGGTAGTTTACTGTAATTCTAATGACCATGGTGAGCCTTTGGGGTGAAAATCGTTAATATGCAGGGTGCTTTTTTGTTGAATTTAATGAGAGAATGAATGTCATTAAGAGTAGGACAAAGGAAATAATCTTGCGATTCAATGAATAATAGGAGTCTTTGCCGCTGTCTTCTTCTTCAGACAGGATGTGATGACGTCACGCAGTCTGTAGCAATGCATTGACCATCACTGGCAGAAAAGTGTAGCAATAGAAAAATGGTGTGTATTGCCCTGGACGGATTTATGATGTGCACTGTTTTTGAATAAAATGAGTGCGTGTGCTTAGAAATAGTTTGATGCTGGTTTCCTTCTTTGTTTCTTTTCGCTTTTTCCCCCTTGTTGTACATGCACTGACATGCCTGGGCTTGTTCTGATATGCTTTCCTTCTACATGTAGCTTTTTTCTTTTTGTACAAGAAATATTCTTGACGATAGTGCTGCGTTGAATGGGAGTAGAGCTATTCTTAATAATTTTGCGATTCATTTAGTTCGGAGAGTAACCGCGAGGGGGACAGGTGTGTGACTTTATTCAGGAGGAACAAAGCGTCATTATTCACTTAGCTGCATGGCTCTCGGCTGGGATGGACATGTCTTGCTGAACCATTATTTTTTTCCCTGTACAGTAAGACTTTGGGAATGAAATGCTACAGTCTCCTCTTGTCTATGGTGCTCTTCTGCAATAGTTCCCTATGCAATCATTATAGTAGAATAAAGGAAATAATCTAGGGATTGTGATTCAATAAATAACAGGTCCCATGTCTAGAGCGTACGCGTCCTTGAGCCACGCACCTGCATGATGACGTCATACCACGAGACCATTATTTCAGGTTGACCTTGTCTAGAGGAGCATTAGTGGAAAAAACAGAGTAGCCCTGAAACAATAGGATGACGTCACGACCAATGAGAACGGCCTGCAGGGGGCGCAAGGATTCACTTCTCTCTTGGACACTGACGGGTCTGGACACGCAAATTTTGCTCCTGGCGTTGGCCGTCAGTGGAAGGACGTAGCTTCGGTGGGGTTCTGTCTGCCTCTGATGGGGTGTGGATGTGTGGTTCGTCACTGGTGAATGGTGTTCCACGATGCAGGTGGATTTTGTGACGAGCGGATTTACAATGACGGAATGCTGTGAACGGGAAAAATGATGGTGAGTGTCTTTTTCACTCTGTTCAAGTGTTTGTTTTCCTCTGTTGCCCAGCAGTCGTACAATTTCTCCTGACGTGTTCTGACATGCCCCGATATGCATGCTTTCCTGTGTTGACGTTTTGTATTTTGTTATTTTTTGACAAGGAACATTGTTGTCTTGACGATAGTGCTGCCCTGAGTTCTGCGCTCCTGTTTACCCGTACTCTGTGTTGATTTGTTGAGTACCTAGTCCTCTTATTTGCCGTTGATGGAGTTACGTGTTAGGATATTTTGTTCTTTTGCAAGTCTTATTTAGTAAGACTTTGGAATTCCTACGGTCAGCTTTCATGCATAGTGCTCTTCTGCAATAGTTTCCTATTCAATCGTTATAGAAGAATGAAGGAAATAATCATGGGATAGTGATTCAATAAATAATAGGTCCCCTGTCTAGAGCGTACGCGTCCTTGAGCCACGCAGGTGCATGATGACGTCATACTGTGGCTTCATTGTAGATTGACCAAAGGAGCATTAGTGGAAAAAAACAGGGTAGCCCTGAGACAATAGGATGACGTCACGACCAATGAGAACGGCCAGCAGGGGGCGCAGGAATGCTCTTCTCTCTTAGCCTCACGACCAATGAGAATGGCCAGCAGGGGGCGCAGGAATGCTCTTCACTCTTAGCGTCTCGGAGGTGGTCGCCCCAGAGGGCGCTAGGAGCGCGTATGCGTAGCGGCCGCGGAGCGGCGCCCCAGTCAGTTTCTCTCCGGCTGTCGCGGAAAGCAGACGTGCGCTCGCTCAGTTTCTGGCTGGCTGTCATGGAGAGCAGTCGCAGTCGCATGGAGAGCAGTCGGGTGTTGGTTGCTGTTGTCCGGGCATCCCCGCCATTTTCTATCTTCTTCTGCCTTGGGAACGGGAGTAGCGCTGGCGTGATTCTTAATAATTTTGTTGTGAGATTAGTTGAGAAAGTAATCGCTAGGGGGTGCAGCTGCGGGGCTTTATACAGGACAAAAAAGCATTACGAGTCAGTTTCTGCTTGCCTCTCGGATGGAGCAGTCGCATGGTTCTGCGCTCCTGTTCTGGTGGGCTCATTTGTTGTGTAACTAATTCTTTTTGTTGTTAGCTATTGGTGGTTTGCATACTCTTGCTTTGCAAGCCTCTGTATTACGAGTGTTTTTCTCCTTGCATGTCCAGAGCTGTCCTAACTTGCCCAGACATGCCGTGATGACGTCACAGCTGACGTCACAGGATGTCCGGAACTGGTGGTCATAGCTGCGATGCTTTGCAACCTGCTTCTGTGCTCCGTCGCCCAGCGACGGTCAGCGGCCTTTCCGGGCCGCTTTCTTCAAGATGGCGTCGTTGATCTTCAACTAAACTCCTTCTCTCCACTCTCTCTCTATTTTTTATTTTTTATGGACTCTCGTAGTGCACAACGCTCGGGTGGTCTGGACACGAGTTAGACGTTCCCCAATTAGTTTGATGACTCATTGGATGATGCTGATTAATGTGGGGGGTCCCAATTAGGTCTAATTGCTAATTAATGGCGTCCAGAAGCCTTGTAGCGTTGTGCACTGTGAGAGTCCAGTACTTACTACTTGCAATGATATGGAGTTCACATGCCAGGCTCTCAAAACAAAACAAAAATGCAGTTTTGAAAGTTCATTCTCAACTGGCCCAAAATCATCAGTCTCAAAACATTCGACGTGTTGGCACTCACAAGCCAAACAATTCAAGCGAGAGAGTACTAATATTATGTTGGGAGGCAGACCGGATGAGAGTGCTTTCTATAGGTGTCTGGTTCGGACCCCACAACGTCTGGGACACCGTCGCGTATTTTTTCCCGCGCCCTGCGGGCGGTGTTTGGGTTGAGGGTTGTCCGTGCGCTTATTGTCGGGGAAGGGCTGAGCGCGGCTTAGCCTCGCACATTTTTCAGCCCTTGCCTACTTCTTTCGTCATTTTTCCATCTGTGCCGACTTCAATCGTATTTTTTTCGCGCTACAACGGGTGTGCAGTAGGCTGTTAATATGCAAAGGATAGCCATACACAAAAGTACAAGCGAAAATATATTAAAGCCAATAACTGCAGGAATTATGTTATGACTCAGTGTGAAGGAGAAAAAAACAGCAAAAAAAAACTGATGCAGAAGAAACACAATATGATACACGTAACAAAGGTTATACTTATTACAGGTATGATGCAATAGCATTGAAGGGGTACGACACCACACATCGTACACAATATTTTTTATTAGTGATAATCACGCAAGTTTTCAATTAAGCAAGTACTAAAATGGGATAGGACATTTAATGGAAAAATATATTTTAATCAATATGATTACAATCAAAATTACAAGTCTTATTATAGAAAGTCTCACATTATTATACGTGAGCACCATAGTGGAGTTTTAATTACAAAGTTCTGATAGATGTACGTAACTTAAAGAACAACAGCTAATATTCCAGTATGGCACAATTAATCAGATTCTTATGAAGTGATCGGTAGAGTTGGCGGAGGGCCTTCGTTTACCGTCAGGCATTTTTGAACCTGGGCCGACTTCTCGCAAGATTTTTTTCCAGCGCGCGGTGGGTGGTGTGCGAGTGAGGGCTGTCCAGGAGCTTACCAGCGGTCCGAAGGGCCGGGCGTGCCCTTATCGTTGTGTATTTTTCACCCTGGGCCGACTTCTCTTGCGATTTTTCCGCCTGGGCCGACTTCGTTCGCAATTTTTTCAGGTGGTGCGTGAGTGGTTTACATGTAAGTAGGGACATGCACACTGACAACACCTGGGCCGAATTCATTCACATTTTTCAACCTGGGCCAACTTCTCCCACATTTTTTTTTCAGCGCGCGGTGGGTGGTCGGCGGGTGAGGGCTGTCCGGGAGCTTACCAGTAGCCCGAAGGGCTGGGCGTGACCTGATCGTTGCGTATTTTTCACCCTGGGCTGACTTCGTTCGCAATTTTTTCAGGTGGTGCGTGATAGGTTTACATGTAAGTAGGGGCATGCACACTGACAATACCTGGGCCGAATTCATTCACATTTTTCACCCTAGGCCGACTTCGTTCGCAATTTTTTCAAGTGGTGCGTGAGTGTCGTACACGCGGGTGAAGGGCTGTCCGAGTGCATACCAGCGAGCCGGAGGCGTTCCCTTATCATTGTGTATTTTTCACCCTGGGCCCACTTCATTCGTGTTTTTTTCCGCTACAACAGCTGCGCGGTGGACGGTTTATATGCAAGTATAGTTATAGAAAGGATAGCCATACACAAAAGTACAAGATGAAATATATTAAAGCCAATACTGGCAGTAATTATGTTGTGACTCTCCGTGAACAAGACAAGCTCCACCAAAAAAAAAACATGAAACTGAAGAAACACAATACGATACACATAATAAAAAATGTGGGAAGCTAATTAAATGTTCCAACACGACACAATATAATCAATTTCTTACGATGTGAATAGCACACATGCAAGGGAATAACGAGAAACACGATCAACAGCTAATAGAGAGCCAAAGCCTATGCATCATCCAAACAAGAGATACACACAGGAAAATAATTGAAAAAAAAAACAATCCATCAAAACGATAAACGTAGAAATTTAATACCGAGACTAGCACAGAGACTAACGCTGAATAGCAGATAAACACTTTCAACGGCGCATCATCCACGCGTATACAATAGATACATACAAGGAAATAATAAGAAACACGACCAACAGCTAATCGAGAGCCAAAACAATGCACCATCCAACACGTAAACAAGAGGTACCCAAAGGAAAAATAATTGAGAAACAATCTATCAAAACGATAAACATGCACGCATTTACACTGAATAGCAGAGAAACACTCTAAACGGCGCATCTGCCTTCATGTAAACAACAGACATATGCAGGAAAATAATATCGAAACAAACTGTCAAACAAGAAACATTACAAATTTAATAAATTGAAATAAAAATAATCTACCTTTTGAACTATCATAAAATCATCATTACAACCTACTCTAGTCGAACAATATACAATTTTCATTCCACTCAGGCACTATAAACGTTACCTTGACAGAGGTATACAACCAAGACAGCTATGTTTTCTACTTGAGCCTGGTGGGGTCACTCTCCCTCTCCCCTATACAACCCAAAGCGAAGAAACCCCACGTCCTTTGTCAATATATGGGTGGGGGACCTTCTGTCTCTCTCTCTTTCAAATTCTTTCATCTAAAGAGCTATATTCTTGGGACTGGTCAAGTTTGCACAGAGGCGAATTTTTTTGTTGATCAACTATTGCAAATAGATGTTAGTATTATTCGATTCTAAAGAACACAATAAGAATTCTGTAAAAACAAACAGTAGCAAGCAAAAGAGATCTACGAACAGACATCATTATCACTGCAAACTGCTTTTACACAAACATTATCTAAACAAGCGAGATATATTATGCTACCATCGGTGGAAAGAATACTCAATCAAAACGAGAAACTTTGTGAATTGTATTTTCAGACTATTGTTCATCAATCAGGAAATCAATAGGCACAACTAATAAATCATGCATACATAATTCCCAACTCACAAAATATCAATCGTGTGAACATCTGAACCAAAGAGAGAAAGTCAAGTTTATCCACTGATAGAAACAATACTCATTCAAAAAGGAGAAACAAATTTAATTAAATCACTTTTTATGATAACTTTGCAACAATAATTCTTACACGCAGAAGCCACAAACAAACAACACATCTGAAATGCAAATTAATGGAAAAGTTTTATACAGAGGAAAGCAACAGACACAACTCAGAAATACCTTCCCGACTCGTAGAATATTTTTATTAAAATCAATCGAGTGATGATCTGAAACAATGTCAAAGCAGTAATTAATTCAGGCAAACATTTGCTGAACAAGCAGCGCGAATACACAAAGAAACCTGTCTTTTTCATTCAGGACCCACTACTGGATTCGAAAATAGAGGGAAGCTGCTAACCATACAATTCCCATACATTTTCGTCGAGGTTCCTCCCTCAGCGACTAGGGGAATTCTCCCGCGGTCTTGGTGCAGAAATAGTTGAAGGCCATAAACTCGCCCCCACCCAAGTCAAGAAAGGGAGGAGAGGACTCTATAGCGCGGTCTTGTACATAGACTCATTGAAAGCACACGTTTTTCTTTACACATCGCATATTTTTGTAAACCATTTTCTACAATTCTCGCAGTGGGATATTATTAATGTTCTAGACCTGATTAAATGAGCGCAGATATTGTTTAATTAGTGTAGAAGCGCACTAGAAAACAGCACAAGGAAGTTTCAGCGAAGAGATGGATGGATTTTGTACTCGTTACCATACATCATCGGAGGACATGTTAAAAAGCTGCTTCGAAAAAGAAGAGCAGTGAAATGATCCTATTATCACAGCATTTCAATACGTCTTAGATATGGTCGTATTCGGAGATATTTTACAAACTACAGAATTGAAGGTGCAAGAACTTATATGCCGAATCTACAATAGTTATAAAAATATTTGCACGTCAACAACGGAAGGGCGGCTGGGATTGATGGTGTAGTTTTGAGGTTTGCTAATGAAGAATTGAAATACACCAGACCAGATGTAATAGTAATCATTGCAATGGGCATTGCATTAATCAAGAAATCAATCAGATCAAATTATCATATACAAGCAGTCTATATCGCACGTTTGATTACGGATTCGTTGAAATTACACCTAACGGTTGAAATGGAAAGTACATAAAAATATTATCACGTGATATGTTGCACTAGAGCGCGTCTACACAATTATTTTCTTCTACTAGTTCTTCCAATGATGTCGAATGAACAGAAGCTTGATATTGTCGTACAAGGTCCGATGTATCATCACATATTGAAGCTCAACAAAACATATCAATTGCGGTGGACCACCGTACGATTTTCATCTAATAGTCTCTTGTACGCCATTCAAGAATCTTCATACAAAGAAAGGAAACATCAATAAGGGACTGTGCAAGTTCATCGTAACAAAGTACAAGTTGTTGAAGCAATATAAACACGGCGACAACATATCGCCTGCGTTAATCAACGCTGGATTCAAGCGCCCAATAATCAGACTAAACTATTTGATGTCTTCGGAATTCATCAATCAAGACAACAAACGAAAACTTCAGAGTTTGGAATAAAACTGTTATTTATCGAAATAAACAAGCGTATAACTGGAATGGTAAATGTAACATTCGTCATCAATGTAATGTAGTCTACACATCGCAACGACAATAACATATTAGTATGGCTAGATTGAAGATTGCTAAGGAAACGTTTATTCCATACTACGTATAGGGATCCTCGCATGGAATCAGCACTGACAACCAAAAAGGTTTTACACGACTACACTCTATACAACATAAACATCCACAGGATAGAATTGTAGAAGAACAATCGCTAATTGAAATTTAGAGGCATGTTACATGAATCTTTGTTTACGAAAGAGGATCGCTAATATTTTGTGAAAGCTTATTTTATGAAAAAAAAGCACAGTGTATATATTTCTCAAACGGTTGGACAGTTGTCAATATATGTTGAAAGGAATCTATTATCAAATGACGCGATGCAAGTGCTAAATTTTGCAAGTATGACGCGCAGGCGGAGTCTACAATTCTAATCATTGTAACACGCGGCACACAAAGGCAATCAGATTTTGGGAGAATCGAATCCCACAACTGTCATCAGAAATGTTTAACCGCTAAACAATGAACGTGAGCACTATGCATAAACACAATGAAATATACGTATTTATAATAAGTAAATATCCCTTTTGCGAAGTAGCACAGATCACATATAAACATAGACCCAATTTACAAAATGTACCTGAGGTTGTCATTAGCCATAGTGAAAAACTATCAGCCTATTCATAATGTCATAGCATATGAGGCACTACAAATGAAAAGGGCATAGTTTAATTCCAGTTTTTAGCTCATAATGAGACAAAACGCAAACTCCACACCAAAGATCATTTTCTTGCTTAAATTTTCAAAGTCAAAACTGTATACTCTTTCTTACAATGATTTTTTAAGATATAGATTAAAAAGCTGTCTATATAGTCACACAATGTATACAAGACATTTGTTTGTGCATTAATTGATAAAATTTATCAGATTACATTTCGGAGCCGTGGAAACTATCACACATCATTAAGTGTTTAAGTACAGTTTGAATGGTTGCCGCAATTTACGAACTGAGTTGTTGAAAATGAAATTTCACAATACACAAGCCTTAGCTGGCTCACTTTGACACGCGAAGATTTTAAGAACTCTTTCATAATGACAGATAATTTAATAATAAAAATAAGTTTATTTTTGTTATGGTACTCAAAAACAACCACTAGGGTCTACTAATTGGTGCACCACACAAGGTTATACATGTGAACAAAGACAGTAAAATATACAAAAAGCCAACAAGGTTAACGGTGAAACAAACGAAGTTAAATAGAAACAATGGCACTAATACTAGTAAGAAAATCACGAGAAGGAGCGAAAATGTCGATGTCATGGTGTTGTAAGGCGGAGTTACGCATTAGTTGTAAACGATTGATTGGATGAAGCTTTGCAAAAGAGTGAGGATAGAAAAGAAGATGAGACCTCAGAGAACGTGAGGGCACTCGAAAGTTGATGCACGATAGTAGTTCGGGGCAGGCGATGACAGAATGTATGAGCTTATACAAGAAATAACAGTCACGAATCGTTCTGCGATGAGATAGTGTGGGGATGGAGAGTTTGTTCAGTATATGATCGTAGTTACAGTAAGTGCTGCAGAAAAGATGACGAAGATGAAAAACAAAGATGAAGCGTCGCTGAACGTTTTCTATGTCAGTGGACTGAGTGATACTGAGGCAGTTCCAGGCCACCGATGCAAATTCAAGAAGAGGGACTACGGTGGAGAAGAATAGGCGAAGGAAACAAGATGGATCCTGAAAGTTTTTGGCGATCCGCGAGATGATGCAGAGTTTACGCATCGCAGAGTTGCACAGCTGAGTTACATGCGTGTGAAAAGTTAAAGAGCTGTCAAGATGAAGACCCAAGTCTTTAATGGACGATTCACGTCTAATATGAACAGAGTCGAGAGAGTAAGTATAATGACATGGATGCTGCTTTCGAGTGAAAGAGATGACGGCTGTCTTAGAAATGTTCAGGTTAAGCAAATTGTTTGAGCACCAACGATGGATCCGTGAAATGTCATCTTGCAGAGCGGTACAGTCGTGAATCTTATCAATGACTCGAAATAACTTAATGTCATCAGCATATTGCAGGACGTGGCAGTTAAGTACACAGGTTGGCAAATCGTTAACAAAGATGTTAAACAGTAATGACCCAAGGGTAGATCCCTGGGGCACACCAGATGTCATGTAGTAAGGATGAGAATATGCATCTTTGTACCTAACAATGTTGTACCAGCCGCAGAGATAGGAAGAAAACCATTTGCAGAGTGAAAGTGAGATACCATATAGTGACAACTTTGTGATCAACAATTCATGATTAATAGTGTCAAAGGCCTTAGACAGATCAAAATACACAGAATCAACCTGCTTATGGTTTTCAATTTGCAAGCTAAGATAGTTAATATAAGTCACAAGATTAGTTTCCACGGACCTGCCAGCAGTGAAACCATGTTGTGAATCAAACAGAAACGAATGAAAGTAAAAAGACAGATGTCGGAACACCACCTTCTCAAATATCTTAGAAAAACAAGATAGCAAGGATATGGGCCTGTAATTGCACACCTCAGCTGGCGCACCACCTTTATGAATGGGAACAACAATGGCTTTTTTCCAGCATGAAGGGAAAGTAGATGTGTTTAACGACTTGTTAAACAGAGCCGCAAGTATAGGGGTAAGCACTGGCTCACATCCTTTTACAATGAACTTGGGAATGCGGTCAAAGCCGGCTGAAGTGCTCGATTTCAGCTCCGAGATGGCACGTTTAACATCAGATCCTTCTATTTGAAAGTGAGCAAGGCTGAGATTTGGAGCAGGAACAGATGATGCAATTAATGGAATGGATGGATTAATGGAATGGATTGATATTTTCTATATACACTGTAACATAATGTGAATTCTCTATGTCATGGATATTAAAAGTTACGAATGTTTTTCGAACAAAGTTTACTTAAAGCTCGAAGAAATGGTCAGCCGCGTCGGCGAACCCGTTTCCGGAAGATAGCAACACGCTCGCGTAGGGTGCCGCGTTAACGCGTCGGGCGCCGAATCGCGTTCGGTTTCGGAACAGTGTCCGGCGTGTTGCCGAAACGCATTCGACGACGCGGGTGACCATTTCTTCGAGTTTTAAGTAAACTTCGTTCGAAAAATATTTAAAATATATTCTTTGATTAAATGTGCTATCCGATTTTAGTTCTGCTTAATTGAAAACTTGCGTGATTATCACTAATAAAAAATACTGTGTATGATGTGTGATACCCCTTCAATGCTATTGCATCATACCTGTAATAAGTATAACCTTTGTTAGGTGTATCGTATTGTGTTACTTCTGCATCATTTTTTTGCTGGGTTTTTTCTCCTTCACAGAGTCATAACATATTTCCGTGCCATTATTGGCTTCAATATATTTTCACTTGTACTTTAGTGTATGGCTATCATTTGCATGTAAACCGCCTACTGCACACTTGTTCTAGCGGGAAAAAAATTACGATTGAAGGCAGCACAGATGGAAAAATGACGAAAGATGTCGGCCCTGGCTGAAAAATGTGCGAGGGTAAGCGCGCAAGGCAGCCCTCCGCCCGCCAGGCGCGGGAAAAAAATACGCGACGGTGTCCCAGAAGTGAGGTTCGAACTAGACACCTATAGAACGTACTCTCATCCGGTCTCCCTCCCAACGTAATATTACTACTTGAGAGGGATGGAAAACTGCCACTGTGCATCTACAGTGCACTATAAAATGTACCTAAGCATGCATCCAAGATGATATACCACGTGTTTTCCAGGGCTCGGTAAAACACTAGTGGTTTCTATATCTTGAAAATGGCATTTTCGAATTCCAGGAAATTCAGCAGTTGCAAGGACCAGTGGGAACAGTAGCCTTGTATCCTGTGGAATATGCACGTCTTCTGATTCTTTTCGCATGCAAGCATGAAAACGAGTTTTGCGCAGCACAGTTGACTTAGACACCATTATACTTTCCTAGGGTGTTACAATGGCGTTAAGACATCAAGGTCATACCCTAGTTTGCAATAACAACCTCATGCTGTGGATGTCATACTCATATATAAATAACTCAACGAACCTCACTAACATAGGCGATTCCTGTCGATGCTTTTGCTTCGTACTTGCGCCACGCTGAGTTTTTCAAGCGTCGGCGTTGTGAGCCAGGCGGGAAATCCTGTTAAGTGTCCAACGTAATGTATTTCGAGCACACACGATGGTCTGATTGCAAATCCATGTCCATCGACCGAGGCCATCCTGGTCTTCGCTGTTCAACCTGGTACGACGAGGTACAAGATAACTTAGCGTCTCCGCAGACCAAAACACAGCACTGCGTCCCTCGAGTGCACCAACTAGTGCTTTGTCATCGAGCATGAAATTTAAAATGAGTAGTTCGCGTAAGCTACGCGCTATGCGTTGCGATCACAAGACCCCATGTGGCAAAAGGTGGGATAATAAATGTCTAATCGACGTCTAAATTTGGATGACTGGCAGGTCTAGTAGATGTCTCTCAAAAGCCTTAATGTCTAGGGGAGTTCCTGTAGCTTTCCTCTAGAATAGCTAAGGTTACGCCACCTAGACGTCTCAACTTAGACATCGAACGTCTACCGCTAGCCCAACTTTAGACCTTTTATATACCATACTGAGGCGGCTCCTTGGTCTTAATTAGCCATAATGTCTAGGATTATACCTTCATTAGCCTTTACTTAGACCACACCTAAAAGTTTCTCTGTACGTGTGTACTGTTTCAGGAATGTGTGCGTGTGAGAGTGACATGCAGTAACTCACATATGAAGCACATTTTCACAAAACTTTATTTTAAGTAAAGCTATTAAAACACTACAAAAGTGACCAGCGTATGCACTTTACGATCGCGCAGCATTGCGATAAGCCAATAATGGCACAAGCGCTTAACAACGGCGAGACAATGACCAGATAGTAATGTCCATAATATCACAGCACATATTGTTGAACTTCTAGGAATAATATTGAAATATTAAACTGCAGATACTTATGTTCCCTGATCAGGCTGACTCTGTAACTCCTCAAACGCGAAATATCAAGTTACAATAATTTACGAACAAATTCCAATAGATACTGAGCGGCCAAAAATGCTGTCGAATGTATACTACCCTTTGGTAGAATGCCTGCATGCATAATGCTTTCTAAGTCACATTCAGAAAGGAATGGCTAGATAGTAACACCAATCATAACACCACAGTTCAATATTTGTCAGTTGAACATTGTTACGTTCAGCTGACAAATGTGACTAATCTAGATTAACTCTATGAAAAAACGACACCAGGCAATCCTTCTGGGTCATTCATTCGCCATATGATCCGAACGTCATGTTCGCATACCTTCCAACCTGAAGAACTCAAAATTCGGGAGAGTGCCCGCATGCGACCGGTGAAAGGGAGGGACACATTAGTCTTGGGCATTCGAAATAGTACTGCCACTGTATTGCAATCCCTCTACGTTATAAGTAGCCACTATAGGGTGGAGCTGTGAGGCCCTGTCGTTGTTCCGTCAACCGCAATTGCGAAGACGCACGATTTGTTTACTTTATAAGGAACTGGGGGCGTAGGACCTTTGGATCATTCGGCGTAAAATGACCCTGATGGTAACACAAGTCTGCAATTTGCTACCTAAATGCGCTGTGACGTTGGCACAACAAGGTCCAAATTCATTCGTTTGCACTGCGCCTCTGGCTCTGTCCTCAAATTAGTAGCAGTGTCAAAACAGCCTCAAATCACACAACTGTGATTTACATGGCTTTCAGAAGCATGGGCAATCATCATCGAGATGGGGATCGCTTACAAGAAACCACACGAAACAGTAACCAATCACAACGCAATCTTGATTCAGCACTTACATGTCTTTGAAAGCTTACTGTTGATCATCAACACACACGCCGTAATCAACAAAGATTAAACTCATGGGGCACGTATCCGCAACGAATAACGACGTTTTACTTTTACATTTTACTTCAAGCAGTTATCTCCTCGGCGATTGTGTCCTTCTGTCTTTTCGTAGACTTGGGGACTCGTGATTTCCTGTCCAGTTTGCCTTTTTGATCCAACGTCGGTGAGAACAAGTTTCATTACCAGCTCGCGACGACTCCATCCATTGCCATGCCGCTACGTACGAACTTAACCTGCAAGAAAGACCATTTCGAAACACATTGCTAGAACTGCATAGTGCGAAGGAGTCATGAAAATATGTAACATACGGTTTGCACAGAGAGCGGTTAGTAAAAGTCACACCACATTGCACATTGCGATCTCCGTATCAGCGCTCGCGATGCCTGCAAGAAGAGGTAAAAGCAGAAAAAAGAACGGGAATGGGGGGGGGGGGGACTGTCATTCACAGAAGCATATCCAATACATCGTCTACTTACCTGAAATAATGGCTGAAATCCTGTAAACCATCCATTGCCTGCCTCTTCAGGCGGACGTAACCTGCAAGAAAGACCATTTCAAAATACATTGCTAGAACTGCATGTCAGTGCGAAGGAGTCATGGAAATATGTAACATACCGTTTGCACAGAGAGCGGTTAGTAACAGTCACACCGCATTGAATCTTGCGATCTTCGTATCAGCGCTCACAATGCCTGCAAGTAAAAGCAGAACAAAGAACGGGAATGCCTGTCATTCACAAAAGCATATCCGATACATCGTCTACTTACCTGAAAAATGGCTGAAATCCTGTGAACGAACCCGGGAATAGCTACAGATACGGAACTAGCATCCAAGACAACCGCGAACTTCGACGTTCCACGACCGACAGATGAAACAGATTAAACCGGCGGCGACTGGCCTGACCGCATTCACGTACATGCAGTACAATGTTGCACAGATTGCAAAAAAAGAAAAAGCTAGAGGGTTTTTTTTTTTAATTCCGTGTTAATAGCTAGAAGCAAGCGCTTCAGTCAACACCTGTACCATGATGGAATTGCTCAGAAACATTTCCAACGCGAACGAGGTGGCTCTCAGCGCGAAAACCGCGTGCACAGACTTGCAAATTCAAAAGGAGAGGGTCACATGGTGCAGAAGTCACATAGCGCTGCGCTGGTCGAGAGAGACGAGGAAAGCGTAAACCAGAGAGGAGAGGCGGGAGAGGCACGGGGTCATAGAGGGGTTCGGCTTGTTTCTTCTGATCTCTCGAAGCTCGGAAGCTCGCTCGGACTGTAGGAGGAAAGTTTGCTGGTTGTGGGCGGTTAATTTTAGAGGCATCCATGACGTTTGTAATTTCATCTGCATTGCAGCTGCACTATTATTTCAATGACCACGTTCAGATGCTACTAGTACATCGAAAACTGTTGATGTGCTCGTGTAACACGCAGCAAATGTGTGTATGTTTTGTCTTCTTTCAGCTACCTCCTCCTTCTTCAATTAACTGGAGCTATGTGGCCTCCCTGGTTGCCCACCTGCAGCTCAATTTCTTTCAAACTTCTGCGTAATTGCGAAGACGTGACTTGAATGTGTGACGCTCTGACACGAGCGTTACGATGATTTCCTTCGGTCTCTCATGTGTACTTTATGCTCACCGTTTATATTAAAAAAAAACTGGAGAGCACAAGAATGGCTCACAAGCTAATTATGTTGCGCACTTCTGCTGCAGATACTTCGCTTTGTGTGAAAGCATGCCTTTTTTTTTTGCGTATGCTCATGCAGTGCTACCGGAACCACTTGCTTTCTTTAAAAAAAAGGTAATGTTTCTTCTACAATTATTACACGTCGCATTTCCGAGCTCCATGATGGAACTGGTTTTCCTGACATCCCATACACGGGAGGGGGTGGGGAAGAGGGGGAGAGAGGGCTGCAAAAAATCGAGCCCATACACGGCTGTGGTCGAGCTTGTCTGCTAACTTCATCACCCGTAGAGGGGGGAATTTATTGGCAGAAAATCAGCGAATCACCCGTGGGATCAGTGCAGTAGCTAGGAGACAGAAGTAGCCAGGCAGAGTAGAACAATTTCAACGTTAATTCGAAATACGAAATAGTACCCTCATACGAAAGTATCTTAAAGTTCCTCTAGGGCTATGGAACAATCCACCACCCTAGCGCTTTGCGGCAGACGCCCTGCAACGATTTCTGACAGACACAGGCTGGGCTCGACGTTGACTGTCACTCTTTGACTGTGACTACTCCGGTGTCCCAATGACCACTTATTTCAATGCGCACTGCCTGCAACCAGGGACGGCGTGCGAAATTACAGGCCCTGGGGGATGGGTCATGCCCGGGACCCCTCCTCACTATACCGTCGTGATAACACAGTTCAGTGCTTCTTTGTATGATTACGACAGGCCTTGGTTCTGCGAGCCCCATCCCCGGCTGCCCCCCGTCACCGGCCTTGCCTACAGCCTCAGCAAACGAATGCGGATCAGCAGGTCCTGGTAGCCCTCACCAACCTGGCAACCTTTCCGCGTATTTTACCTCTACATATCCCCCCTGCACACGCAAAAAGAGGCACGACATTGGGAGCCTTTAAAGGGACAGTCCGGGAAAACCGGAAGTTGATGTTGTCCAACTGCCACGGAGGCTTACAAGCTGTGTGGAAAGTTTCAGCTCACAAAATGGCGTGGTCTTCGAGACACCGAATAAAAACTACTCCTCTGAAGACACCCGTTTTCGTTTTTCTCCCTCGCATACTCATTGCCCCAAGGCTCCTCTATGTACGTTATCCGTCACGTGAGCATGACGTCCCCAATGGACACAGTGGGACGTAGGACTTCGCCGTTGCTGGGAATGCAGAGGTGTTTGTTTCTGTGAGTATACTGAACCGTAGGACCCGTCGTGATACCTGTGTTTACATTGACGCTACTCTGCATTTAACTCTGCATAACATGTGATTGCTACTCAAAATCATCATAATGGGCAAATGCTAGCACGCAACAGCCAACTACCACGAAAACAGGCAT
Organism: Ornithodoros turicata; assembly: GCF_037126465.1. Classification (NCBI taxonomy): domain Eukaryota; kingdom Metazoa; phylum Arthropoda; class Arachnida; order Ixodida; family Argasidae; genus Ornithodoros; species Ornithodoros turicata. The sequence continues at coordinate 150,104,623 of NC_088201.1, forward strand.
GCTCAAGTCACATGAAAGAACAGATGTTCTGAGGCTGGAACAACATAGAAGGGACAAATACATACAAAGCCTACAGCTAGCTAACCTTTTCAGTGGCTTTCATCTTTCATGCGCAAGTCACGTACGGCTTTGCTCTTATGCACGTCACGCGAGAGCTCGCTGCGGCCTTTGCTCGGGACCATAGAAAAAAATCGATTACAAATCGCGCGATACGATTTCTTCTGAAATATTTTGCACGGTGGTTGTGAGGAGTTTTAGAAATCTTAAAACGGTGTTTCCCAGACACAAGTGTGGTCCACAATTCATACGAGCTGCTATACGACGCGAAAGGGAGATTTTTAGCCTGGAACGCGTCGGTGGTGTCTCGTGAGCGATTTTTAGTACATGTCTTTACATTTTTAGTACACATTTAAAACTGTGAAGGTCTTGTGGACTTCCAAATTGACATGTACACTAATACCCGTATTCACCAGCCGACTTAAAGAGACCGAAAAGTGAATATAAACCTATCGAAACTTTATGTTCAGCGAAAAGCTTGAACCTTCAAAGGTACAAATACCAAAGAACTGCGCTGAAATCGCTGTAGTTTTTCTGTAATCGAATTTTTCATAATTGCATGTCCAGGAACCTGGTAGGAAACCGAGCAGTCTGTCAACAATTGCTTGACCCCGCACCATCTGTCGAGGACGCATGCAATACGCGCGCTTCTGGTCGCTAATCCGGCGAAAACGAAAATGGCAGTGAGCATTTGTGACCACCTTCTACGTCGATAATGTCAAGCCTCTTGAACATGAGTGCGCTGGAATTCCGCATTCGAGAACTGTCGCTCAGAGAACTTCTGTTCGTGCGTTAGCGTGCTGGAAAGTGTGTGCCACTGGTGTGTGCTTCGCAGTAGAAGATTCCTCGTCCAGAGATTAACCGGAGTCACATTCGTCTTCGGTAGCTCATCGTGCCGTCCGCTATATCACCTGTCAGCCGTGATTCACGAGAAGGATATGGGGTGCTCCGAGAAAATACAATAGAAAGTACTCCACTGGATCTCGATCTGCGTCGTACATGCCACTAGGGAAGCTTTCCCATCAGTGCGCAGACTTGTAGAAATGATGATGTCAGCTAATTTTCATTTCTTGCTTGCTGCAAGTTTTTCTCATTGCTTTTTCTTTGCTGTCACAGCATGTTATAATTTTTAGTTCGTTCCTGGAGGGTTATGTAACCTGGTGGCTAAGTGATCCTGAGGGTTAAGTAATCTGTATTTGTAGATTATACTGGTGTCTTGTATATATGAGAAGTAAATAACATAATTTTCATCAGTGTCATTCAACTAAACTGTGTTCATAGCCTTTTAATATACTTCTTATGACCACGTTTCCAAATGCCAATTAATATTTGAACCAAGATTGGGATTTAACACCTGATTAACTCTGTTTTACTAAAAGGAGTACTTGTAACTGGTTCAATATCACGTCACCAACTAACATTTGTAAAGAAGGACTTCAGGGCTGACTTCAAGTATTATCAACCCTTCGGTTCTGGGTTCAAAGTTAACCACGCAGCATTGGTGTGGGCAATAGTACTCCAAAATGGCTAAATAATTTATTGCATAAGTTCTATGTTACTGTAATTGAGATGTACTTTTGTAAAGTACTTTTGACAGCCCTGCAAATTGAAACTGGCTTCAGTGTACATGACGAATGCATCGAAACGTTTTACAGAAATATAATGTAAGAGGAGAAGCAACATTCTGTCACAACTCAAACTGTATCTTTCTTTTTTATTGTCCAAGGATTTAGGAAACAGAGTAGGACTTCCTGCCCTCTGATGTTTTGACGTACTTGATAGAGTTGTAAAACCTGCAACAAAATAAACAAGATAAGTATAAACAGTTTTGTCGTTCCCTTTTCAATTTAACAAGCAAGTTATATTTCACCATGTGTGCACTTTTGTATTCTCTGTTGATGAGAAAATTACAGGGACAATAATGCTGCAGATAGATCCAACAATGACCTGTCATTTTCATGAAGATGAGAACTTTTCTTCACGCGTGCTAAGCAAGACAAAAGAAATGTACAATGAAGGTTGTACAAAAACAGAAAATCTCCGTCGACTAAAATTTTATATATGTGGATGCTACCACATCGTGTAGTTTCTATCCAAAAGTAGGACTAGACAAGGTTGTTTGTTTGTTGTTAAGTTGTCGGCATGTTGATGTGCTATACCCTTATAGCAGATCAATATAGATGAGGGGCGAACACAGTCGACAGCGTGATGGCTGCAAACTCTCAATTGAATATTTATTCAACAGAACAAGAAACTGAAAGCATAAGTAGAAAAGGGCAGTGCCCATGCAACGCAGGACCACCTTAATCCAGGAGAAGGTAGGATTGGGAGAGCGATAAAGAGAAATGACCGTTGTGTCCGAGATAGGGGAACTCTGCAAAATTAGGACCAATATGATGTAGCCTTGTATGGCTCACTGCAGCTGTGACACACTTTGAACAATTCTAGTACGGGGGCTTCAAATACAATGAACTTTCGCTGTTTCAGTTGGCATTCAAGAGTAGAGGATGCATCACTAGAAAATTAATTAACGTTCCCTTGTCATAACTGTACCTCAACAGGAAGTAGTCCTCTACCCTTCAAAGAAGCTAGTAGTTCTCATCGGTTTCTTCTCCTGCTGTTGATATCATACTAATGTTCTTCACCTCTTCACCTGTCCAAAGACTCCAAAAATGTCACGAAGTCTGCAAAACGTAACAGATGTTGTGATACCATCTGTGGACTTTGCATACCTGCTTTCAGCTATTTCTGTCATGTCAACTTGAGTGCCTGGGACACACACACACGAAGCAGTCTGACGCCACTTCAACACTGGAAGGCCCCTAAAATCAAATTTGTTGATGTTTACAATGCTCGGTACGGGACAAGTAGGATAACATAAGTTAAATGGAATTGCTATATTATAATTTATACATGTGACACCGGTACATACCTAAGAGGTTGTGTTGAACTTGTCACCTCGATGAACCAAAATCACTGGTTACTGAACGGCAGTTTGCTTCGGACGTCTTCGCAATTCGCCTTCGCGTGGTCATCGGCAGCAAAATGAGCTCAGCACACACGACACGATTGCTGAATCTAATAGCAGAGTGCTTGGAACCACATTCGTTTTCGCGCACTCTCCTGTGGAATCTTGTGGTAGGAAACGCCCGTCGTCGAGGATGAAGGAAGATGATTTTTGCATCCCCGAACACCACAACTACGCCAGGCGGTCTCTCGAATACATGACACAGCAGCCACAGACATATCATTCACTTCCATTTTCTGCTTCGCGCGACCAAGGTGACCACCCACGACGTAGACGATAAACCACAATAAACGCGATAACACAGACGGCCTAGCAGATGGCGTGGCGGATCGTAGCACGTAGCGGCAGGAGCAGCGGAGTAGGTGAATGCCTTATTGACGCTTTATTAATGTAGAAACTATGGAAGTGAGCGTCATTTTCCAAATGGCGTTTAGCTGTAAGATAGTGTGCGTTGACTTTGTTCTCTACAAAATTAACTCTCACGCGGTAAGGGTTGACCAATCTCTGGGAGCCCTGGACCCGAAACCCAAGTTGCTCTTTTTCGCCATTCGTTGGCAGCACCGTCCAGGTTCCGGCAATCTTCAAATATTTATACGTAAAAAAATATGCCGAATTGTGAAGCAATGCTTTCTGTGTGTTATCAAACAATGATGTTGTGCACGATAGTGGGCAAAAATATGGGGGTTATTTTTCACTTTTCAGTCCCTCTAAACCATTGGCTTAGTGATGTCGGGTTGAAATCGATCACGTGATCTCTGCGGCTATGAAGCGCCATCCAAAGGGTTGACCACAACGCATGCGCATTATTCACATTGTCACGCGACGGTTGAGGGGAGGGAGAAAGTAGCAGACGACAGGACTGCGAAGGAAGAAGGTTCCTGTTTTTTTATGAGTTTGTTACGGAAGAGAGTTTGTTACGGCGCTGGCGCTGTTGCAGGTGGTTGTGGATCAGGGTGTCGGTCATCGGTGGTTAGATCTACCTCTGTATCTGTTAATGACAAGCTCCGCGAGATATGGTTGTTATGGTCGCTAAAAAGATGTACCTAGAGAGCATTTGCCATGTTATTTGAAAGACAGCAGCAGGTATCCTCACGGAGGTGATAGTTATGCTATTGTCAGTGTTTGGTCGTCGATTGTGGTTGCGTGTAATAATTTCATCCGCATCGATCATCGCTTATTTATCGACTGTTGTGCGATCTGTGTGGTGAACTGCAACGATCAAGATTGCCTTGCAACGTGTTTGCAAGTGTTTGATCACTGTAGGCCATGTAAACAGAAAGAAAGTTGATGCAAGGGTGGCCTTATGCTGCATGGCTCATGGGACTCCCACACGCACAACTTTTACGGTGTTATCGCTTTAAGAAATCGACGTGGTACTTTCAACGTGTCGCAAACCTGCAACGCGTTACAGCATCTCTGTGCTGGCTGTGTTTCTTTGGAGCGCAACTCATACGGAAAACGTATTCAGGGTGCTGCCTTGTTTACGTCCTTGTCCTATGTGTGTGTATTTGTTTAGCGCTGTTTTCGTCATGTTACCCAGGGCGTCCTCGCTTGTGAGCGTGGAAGTGCCGTGACCCCCTGTCAGTGCGTTGCGCTGCTGTGATTGTGGAATTGATTGTTCTGTTCAGCCCACAAAGATTCATCGTTACGTTGTGACTGTCTCTTGCTCTGATGAAATTTCACGAAATAGGAACATACCTAATGTAGTCACTTGTCATTACAGTTACTGAGCATGTTCGTCATCTGATATGATGCGTTTCCCATTGTCAAAATAAACCGCCACCCCTTAATGTCATTACACTACATCTGAGCCATTCAGAATTTGTAGTTTCTTGAGACCAGAGTTCGAGGTAACTCGTTACATGTAACTCGTTACTGTAACTACGTTCCTTTTTTTGATAACTTGTAATTTCACTAGCATTATCATGGCACCATTACATGCCAAACCATCACCACCACCAATGGCTAAAAACTCCTCACAGCTCATGCCATGCTAAAATACGGCTGCCAACAGTACATCATGCACTACACAAGTGAAGGAAGGCGGGGTAGGTCGTACGAATTATGGTGTGCAGACAGCCAAAAGACGCGGACAGAAGAACAATGACACGGACGACTGCATCATGCACTACGCTCTGTGAAATCACTCCTTCTTTCACAGTTTTTACTTTGGGATTCTTGTTCTGAAAGAATTTGCGTAGTGATGCAGTTAGTTATCACTCCACTCTAACACATATCACTCAACTTTGACTTGAAATGACATAAGAGGCCTGTGTGATGCCATGAGAATGATAACTGCCACTGAACAATTGTATAAACTTATTTTGGTAATTTTTATTTCAGCAGCTCTTCACCGCTTGCTCGACATTTTTTTTTAGTTTTCCAGTCATGGAATAGTTCTCGGACTGTTTCCCAGTTTTCCATGCTTTACTGGATTGCAGACATCCTGAGATACACACGGCAATTCAAGCAACTGGGCATTCGAGGATTACATGTTTGTATTGCTCATGTTTGTGACCTGCCTCGACTAATTCTCGTTCTTTACACAGATCATAAAGCTCTGAAAAATTATTGCGCAGGCTGCATTTCTGCACTGTGTGGTTATGCAGTTTGACTGTACAGCTTTGTATCGAGAGATTGTGCTATTTCTTGAGAAACAACACAGTGGAATATCAAAGCAAGGCACACCTAGAGGTGCTCATTCTAGCATTAAATCTCTGTAGTAGCACTGATCATTGTCTGCTTGCTTTCTGCATCGATCTATAGCAGACAGTAAGATGAAGTTCGCAATGGACAAATGTACGCAATGCAAATAAGCTCATACAAAGAAAGGAATGCAACTAGAAATCAGGTGCATCTTAGCTACAATATGCTCTATTACTTCTAGTAAAATTTGCATATATCTTTCTTCCACAATTTCAGTTATTTTTTGAGTCACTTTGGCAGTTGTCACTTTGTAGAGGTCGACATATTCATCCAGCTGTGTCAGCACAAATCTATGCGACCGGACAGTTTAATGTAGTAAGCATGGTGTACTGCATCATGAAGGACAAAGTTTGGGAGCAGATGTACGGGACATAACACTGAATATGTAGTAAAATAATGTATATGCCTCTGCATGAATAACTACCTAACTTCAGTAACGAGTGATGAACATGCAGTGTAACTTCAGGAAATTAATACCTGATGTATGGGGAGGTGGTTTGCAAGATATACCAGCACCCAAAGCAACAGTTTCACAGGTTCCGGGCAAATGCATTACGGTGGCGCACAAGATGAGCATGTAATTATTTCGGCCCACTTTACTGAACTTTATGCACCCTTAAGGGTGCAATAGAAAATGTGGGAGGAGAAAGGGGTTCTAAAAAGAAACAGGAGTAGTGTGAATTTCCCGTTAAAAAGAAATGAAGAATTCCGCACACACAAACACAAGATTTATGAACCTATGGTGAAGCAAGCTCTTACACAGAGATGTTTTTCGTGTGTTTCATGAAGGTCAGTTGTGTTGGGGATGGCATGGAATGGGATAAGCCTAAGCTAATGCCAGCCACATATTTGTATAGCAGTAAATTTTCTTAACATGTGGCTTCGAAGAACTGCTTAGTTGAAATAAAATAAATGACCAGGTGTGACACATATACAATCATATGTCACAGGCATTTGGTGCCAGTCATTCAATAAAAGTAGTTTGCATGAGATGGCACATATCCTCCTGGTGACGATGAGGGGGAAGGAAGCTTTCGAGCGAAAAATGTATGTCATGATGTCGCGTGTTGCAACAGCATTCAGGCACTGTTTCGTGTGACAGATCCATAGATGTTAAAATCATTTGTCATGACGCTGATGACACGCTCTTAGTTACATCCGAACTTTGTTACCGTAGTATTCCCATATTCTGTATACCCTCCACTCACTGCTTTAGGGGTGGAGTGCGCGTCAAGGCAGAGGTGAGTTGGTGTGAACATTGATGTTGTACAGGACATAGATATTGACATAGATATAGATTGACATAGATATTGTACAGGAAAACCGTGGATACTTACCATGCACCTGAGCAGGTGCAAAAATATTCCAGAAGCCAGGAGAAGTCATGATGAGAAAACAACGAAGTTGCACACCGGCTTGACACAACAAATAACAATTGACTGATGATGATGACTGATGGGTCATTCCACAAGAGCCGTCCCAAAATCGAGGCCCGACCCCCACGGACGTTGAGAATTTTTTTTTTCACTACTTGATACTACTATCATTGAATTATGAATGTCAGAAAAATATTTCAGCCGAATTTCACGCGGCTTTCACGCGAGGCGGCGCCAAAGTCTGCGGTAGGGCCAAAAAGTACCGTGCGTTTAATGGCTTCTCCGCAGGGAACGGCTCAAGCTATTTGAGATTTGTCACTTCCAGACTGATCAGGAAGCACTCCCCCTTAGTTCTAAGTGAAAAAATTCGGATGACAACGTGTATTTAAGGCGCGCCACAGGCTATAACTGTTGCGTATGGGTAGAAATTCTTAACGCGACTCGGAAATTGTCTTTCTGTAATAAAGCCGGGAAGGGGTAATTCAATTAGGCGCTTTTCTGGTGACGTCTCCGGTGGATGTCTCTGTGGGTGTTCCGAGACAATGCAGGTATAGTAAAAATTATCATGGCTACATCAGTCTACACTCAGTTGATTATTGGATGCCAGGTTTCCGCTTGATGCCGCCACAGGAGGCTTGTCGCTATAGGTTAGACACTGCGGTAGGGTCATTATATGTGAAAGTAAACAAGCTTCGCTGCATGTCAGTCGCCACTGTCTTCGTCCATGGAGTCAGCCTCAGTAACTCGGCTGACGTAAACCACATTGACTTCAACTCGTCGAAATTTCTATGTGCATGTGCCCCGTCCGGCGCACTGTGTTGTCAAAGTGGCCATGGAGCATCCATCTACATCAGTGAATGTGAGTGACAGTCCAATTTGTTCATTTGGTCCCAATCGATGCAGCGATGAGTGTACTTCCCCTCCAACAAAGTTCACTGAACTAAGTGAAGAGGACCAGTATCTTATTTCCGCCCAAGGAAAGCGCGCCTCTTCCTCAATCACTGTCATTCGCAAGAACCACCATGCGCTCTTCGTGCGAAGGTACACCTTAAAGATGGCATCCAAGTGTTGCGTTGACGACCTTGGACAGCACAGGAAGAGAGTGCGCGGAACTAAAATAATATCGTCAACTCTAGCAAAGAACACAGCAAGGCTTGGGCTAGTTCCTGGGGACAGATTGTGCCACAAATGTTACATGCTGTGCATGAAGCACCAGTCTGATACTTCTAGTGAGACGGAGCCACTGTCTAGCCCAGGTTGTGACCGGGCGATCGCAGACCAGAACACACTGCAGTCGTTCAACGAGTCACTGGAACTTCTTGGTGAAAATCCGTTGACACGGAAAAGAGCCCTACCCCGGAGACAGAAGTATGCACAGGAGAAGCTCCGTAGGATAGAGTGCAAAGCCAGGAAAGTCCTGGAAACTTCGTTGGGCATACCGATGGCATCCACTTCAGGAGAGACATGTCCTATAACAGCAGAAGGTTATGAATCCCTGCTTCAGGAGCTGAGAAAGAATTATTCGGCTGAACAGAGCAAATCAAAAGAGGTCATGATCCTAACGCTGGCCCCATCGTCGTGGTCGAGGCAACAAACAATGCAGTTTTTTGGAGCTTCGGAACGCCTTGTTCGCCGAACACGAGAAATTAAAAACACAATGGGCGTCCTGAACGAGCCATCTTCAGCTAGAGGAAGGGCTCCGTTGTCTCTTGTGACCAAGGAATCGATTGAGAAGTTTTACCAAGATGACTTCATATCCTACTGCATGCCAGGACAAAAGGATGTTCTCAAGGACCGTCAGAAGAGGCTCATGCTTACGGGCTTGAAGGAAGCCTTTCTCATATGGAATGCAAGCAACCCAACTCTAGAAGCTGGATTTTCTACATTTGCATCCTTGAGGCCTCCCTGGTGCGTTCTTGCTGGAGACCCAGGAACGCATTCCGTCTGTGTGTGCTCTTATCATCAAAACGTCAAGATCATGCTTCACGCTGCGGGAATCCAGGAAAGCTACAAAGACCTTTTGCGGCTAATGGTCTGTGCCATCGACAAGGAAGCGAGCATGCTAGGACGATGCACCCAGTGCCCGGGGTTGGAACCTCTACGCGCCAAACTCACTGATAAGCTCGACCATGCTGATGAGCTTCAGGACACCATCACATTTCAGCAGTGGGTACCTGGCGATAGAGCATCACTTCAAACAGTACTTCTTCCCATACAGGAATTTTCCGAGAAGCTGATTCTTGAACTAAATTCACTAAAGAGACATCCCTTCGTCAGCTCGTCGCAGTCGACTTATTTGCGACAGCTCAAGGCTGACCTTACCGTCAGTGAGGCGATTGTTCAACTGGATTATTCAGAACACTACTCCTTGCTGGCACAAAGTTCACCACAGTCGTTCTACTGGAATACTTCCCAGGCAACTGTGCATAGTGGTGTATTTTCGCTGCCAATCTGACCCAACCCTGCAGCATTTGTCTTGCGTTGTAATTCCGAATCTCTGACTCACGACAACGTTTGTGTACACTTGTACCATAAGAAGTTCCTCCAGCATTTCCTACCCGCTCACACACACATCAAAAAGTTGCACTATTTCTCGGACGGCTACGCTTCTCAATATAAGAACAAAAATAATTTTGTGAACCGTTGCTTTCATTAAGAGGATTTTGGAATATCGGCAACATGGAACTTTTTTTATACGTCCTACGGGAAAGGTGCATGCGATGGGATTGGTGGAACTGTTAAGCGGCTGGCGGCAAAGGCGAGTCTGCAGAGGCCTTTTGATCGTCAGATATTATATCCACGGGATTTATTCCTTTGGCGGAGCAGGCTGCGTTGCAGGATCGCTATGAAATGGCTCGAGCCATTCCTGGAACACAAGAACTTCATTACTTTGAACCCGCCTCAACTAACACAGTGAAGGTACGTGTGATATCAGCATCCACCGAAGAAGAACTTCACACTTCACTACGCCAAGTACAAGCGAACGCACCTTAGTACGTCAGGAAAGACTGTACCACACGTGCTGGTTGACCTTTAACTGTGTATATGCAAATGTCAATGTTTTCTGTGTACTTTGTGTGTGATATAACACTGTGTGTGTTCTGTGTCCCATATTATATCAAGATTGCTTTGAATCTGTCACAGTTTGCGTGCTTATTCTGAGAGAAAGAGAGAGAGAGAGAGAGGAAGCGCAAAAGCGTACCTGATTGTATTACCCTTTTTCTGCTTTATTGCGGGGAGGCAATTTCCGTGTCGCGTTAAGAATTTCTACCCACATGCTCAGACAATATCAAAATCAGCACGTCTCGAACAAATATACAAACACCGGTGCGTTTCAAGTCTTACAAGTTGAAGAGGGTGGGCGCGCGGAGCGTGCGCCCGCTTGCATCTGGGACAGAGATTTGAAAAGTTATTAAAAAAAATTTTAAAGTACCCTGGAGATTTTTTTATATTTTCAAGTGGACAAGCTGAGCTTTATTTTACGAGGGGTGTTCAAGTCAAACCGGGACTTTGCAATTCTCGCGCAAGTAAAATGAACTTACAGGCGAGAAATTTGTTGTATTTTTCAACGTAATGTCCAGCAGTACTAATGCACTTGTTCCAGCGTTTCACGAGGGATCGGATGCCAGCAGCATAGAAATCCTTACTGGCGCGTAGCAGCCATGATCGGACCGCATTCTTGACCTCGTCGTCGCAGCTAAAGTGGCGGCCTCCAAGGAACGTCTTCAGTGGCCCGAAGAGATGGAAATCGCTGGGCCCGAAGTCTGGGCTGTAAGGCGGATGTGGCAGGAACTCCCAGCCAAGTTCCTGTAAGGTGCGTCTTGTGAGATGCGCTGTATGCGGGCGTGCATTGTCCTGTAGGAGGAGGACTCCTTTGGTGATGAGGCCCAGCCGCTTCAGCGCCTTATGCACATCCCTGAGAACCTGGCAGTAATATGCACTATTGATGGAGGACTGGGCAGAAATTCAATATGAACAACGCCAGCCTTGTCCCAGAAAACCGTGGCCATGGCCTTACCCTCAGACGGGGTGCTTCGGAACTTCTTGGGAGCTGGCGAGCCCGAATGCTTCCACTGTTTTGATGCGCGTTTAGACTCAGGAGTGAAATTGTGCACCCACATTTCATCGCACGTGATGATCCGATTAAGGAAAGGCTGCCCTTCAGTGTCGAAACGGTACCTTAGCTCTTGGGAGATTTCCAGTCTTCTCTGCCGGTCAAACACGGAGAGCTGCCTCGGGACCCAACGGGCACCAGCTTTCCGAAACTGGAGGTGTTTATGAATGATAGTGTTCAACGTTCCCACAAAGAGGTCTGTCTTTCGAGCCAGTTCGAGAGATGTTATCCGTTGGTCCTTGAGGATTAAGTGCTTCACAAGTTGGATGTTCTCAGAAACTCTGACACTGGGCTCTGAGCCGACCCGGCCGGGATCGTCCTGCACTGATGTACGGCCGTCTCGGAACCGTTTGCACCACTCAAACGCTTTGCTGCGGCTAAGTGTATCGTGGCCATACTGAGCCTGAAGTCTTCTGTGAATTTCAGATGACTTTACGCCTTCATTCACGAGAAAGTTCATGACAATTCGCTGTTCGATGTGCGCGCTCACCTCGTTGTCGGCCATCATGTAGAGCACGTGTCTTCTGTTTTGCACAAACTTTGGACGTGGTGAACGCGGAGGCCTGTCGCGTGTGAAAATGACGAAAAAGAAGTAGCGCGAGTCATTTGTACACTCAGGAGACAGAAAGTCCCGGTTTGACTTGAACACCCGTCCTAGCATTGACGGCATGTCGGTATCACGATGGCAACTTCACCTTTTATTCCTTCGAATATTAGCAATTTTGGAAAATTTGCGTATTGCCCGCCATATTTCGCAGCCTTCTCCTTTAACTGAAGGAATTTTTTTTCTGCATATTAAACATTTCCGCGTCTATCAGTACACCAAATTTGACACTTGTGCGTGCTTCCAGTGAACGGGGGAAAATGCCAAACATTCGACAGAAACGCAACAGTTATAGCCTGTGGCGCGCCTTAAATACACGTTGTCATCCGGATTTTTTCACTTGGGAGAAAGGGTCAGTGCTTCCTGATCACTCTGGAAGTGACAAATCTCAAATAGCTTGAACCGTTCCCTGCGGAGAAGCCATTAAACGCAGCCTATTTTTGGCCCTCCCGCAGACTTTGGCGCCGCCTCGCGTGGAATTCGGCTGAAATATTTTTCTGACATTCATAATTCAACGATACGAAGTAGTGAAAAAAAAAAAAAAAGTCAAAGTCCGTGGGGGCCACGATTTTGAGACGGTTCTTGTGGAATGACCCAGATGCCTCCTAACTTGCTTTTTAGGTAGTCACACAAGACACTGAATTCTTCATCAGTTCTTCTCTTCTGGTTCCTAGTGAATTTTCTAGGGCTTTCTGAAGGGTTGTGTTCTTCATCCTGACGCGTTTGGAATTCGTTGATTCGCGACGAGCACGCGTAGATGACATGTAGGCCGTGCAGTATCAATACACCGAAGGCACGGCACCTGGCACCAATCGTAGTCGGTCGCTTTCGATTTCAGTCGTCTTCCCAGTGGCCCCATCGCTGTGCGTGAGTTTCACGACAATTCCGATTGCTGAAAATGCAGTTCGCAGACCTGCGAGAGAATGAGGACGACCGTATTACAATCAATATGTAAGCAAGATCCCACAGCGCACTTCAGCGGCAGTGGCTTCAAGTTTACTTACATACCTTGAAACGAATACTCGGTTTAAAATCTGCGCATGGATTCGCCTTCAACTATGATACCTTGAGATATTCGTCCTTTGGGAACGAGAACACATGCACTATTGGGCCCTCGTCGTTGTTGTCTCGACAGCGAGGAACGCAGCACCGGCCCATGTTGAACTGAGTCACCAACATCGTTTCAGTTAACGGACACTGCCTATCTCCACATAGAGCGCTCCAAAAGCATACGTACCTGTCACTCGAGAATCTTGACAGTGCAGTACGGGACGCACAGGCCAAAATCTCACGAAACAGACACTAGAAGCACGGAGAGATGACCGGCAAGTTGCACAACGCTTGCATCAGCATACATCGGGCCATCGGACTCGGGATCAGGCTCGGGCAACTAGCGTTACGTCACACGCTGGGAGAGGGAAGAATGAAGAGGCCTTGTGTTATCTAGGTGGTGTTGATTGGCCCTGTTGGCTCCTACGTCACAATCATGTCATCGAAGGTTTCCCTGATCGAAAAAGCTAATTTACTTAAAACCCGAACATTTCTCCGGAGTGAAAATCGGTGAAACCGATTGTCGAATGATGCCATGCATTCTCGTAACCATTTCTTACCCATGTCTCCGGATGCGATATTGCCTTTAACTTGTAACCAGTTCTTTTTGACGGGTAACTTCACAATCTATTTGCAAAACAGAAGAAAGGAATTTTGGACAACGAGCTTTATACCATTTTTTTATGTTCCATGTCATTGACCATTCTTTCACGCGCTGTACGCACACAGATATTTCGAAATCGCTCAGCATTTCCCGAAACGTCCGAAACCGCAACAAGCTCAAGAGATAGTACGGTTCTACCGTCGTCATATCTCGTCCTCCGAGCCATTGAGCGGAGACGTCGGCTCCATGCCAATTTCAACACCGGCTCGGCCGCGCAGGCGCGTCCTTGCTCGTTCACCACGCCACCAACCAGGACTGTCTGTTGCGCATGGGCGGTTTTGTTCGGTTCGCTTTGGCTGCTGTAACGGACGTTTCTCGTCGCCGCATGGGGTCGGCACAACTCCCACTAAGAGCGTCCCGCTAACTCTGTAGCGTATTAGAAGCTTTGTATTGTTGTTTCGACTCGATATTGAAGTTCTAGCAACCCGTCTGACATTGCAACTCACCGTAAGTGGAAGCGTTTCTTATAAACTCGAGCATATACCTGTCTGTCTCGTTTGAAATGTCAGAATGAAGATGCGGATCTGAAGTGAAATCGCTCCTCGCCTTCAGGATTTTTGACGTTTCAGGTGCGTAATTAATATAACTGTGAAGTAACATGTTCGACTGCGCTATGCATTCTCATTGTTTGTATTACTCTGCTTCCATGTTTTCTGGACAACGATACACTCTTAGAAATAGGCCTTCTATCGTGCCGTCAAGAGCTGTCGTGTCTTCTAGATTCACGCTCAAGGCTGAAGTTTTAGACGACAGATGCCCACGTGACCCGGGAGAAAAGAAAATACCATAAAAAATGTTATTGCTTTTTTTGGCGCGTACGGCGTGTAGACGACACGTTTATAACGTGACCAGGAATCGGACGCCGTGAAGTCTATTTCGTGTTGTCTAAATTTTTGCCGTGGTTTCTATGCGCTCTAAGTGATCACCTGACCGGCGTCGAGGAGTCACGTGCACTATGCGACGGGGCCAGACATGCTGATGGCGCGGCACTGCTCACATTTCGTCTTCGATGCATTGCCGCCAGTGTTTCCTCGCTTTGCTGATTCTGGGATTCTTTTACAGGTAAGACACCTCCGTTTAATAAATTTTATTGCGATAACTGTGCTACCAGCACCACTATTCTAGCGGCTACCTGTTACTTCCCCACGCTTCTAACGATCATTTGGAAGGTGCAGGTGCGAATGGAAGTGTCATGGCGGTTGTGACAGAACGTCAACGAAAATTATGTGGTGATGCTTGAGAAGTTGAGTATAGTAAAGGTATTCGAGAGACGTTAATGTGTTATCAGCTGTATCCGGTTTGTAGCTCTGTTAGAATTGCCTCTAAACGTGGACTTCACGAGCGCTAACGTTTGTGTATGGCGCAGGATGCTTTTGTCTTTCGGGGGCTCGTTTCGACCGTGGTTTGAGTAACCATTCTCTGTCTCAGCTGGCCGCAGTGGGTATGGACGTCACCAACGAAGACTTCACTGGTGTTCAACGTGCCGCCTGGAGGAAATGTGCGTGCGATTCATACCGAAGACTGACATATATTAGCCGGTACACGGCACAAGTGTTACCCGGAACATGCGTCCAATGCTAACACTCACCTGTCGACCATGACCGCATTCAGTAAGATATCTCTTTGATCTCTCCTCCTACATACTTGGTACTGCTGTGGTACCAATGTACCATTTTTCTCTCGTCGCTGCCTCACCTATCATCGTTTTAGTATAAGCTATAGTTCGTACCCTTTCACTGTTGTCGATAGTGACTTTTATTACACTGAATGTTGTTCCTATCCACATTGTAATGCTTCTTTGTCGTCGTTTACTTTGCCACAGTTACGCCTTGAAGCAGAATTCCGATTCGAGGCCAGGATGGGAAGCATGGAGGAAACGCTGCACAACGGGTGACAACTGCCATATCAACAGCCCCCACAAAGAGATGTAGAGCCGCTGAAATATGGTGATCATACGCCCTGAGCAACAAACAGGTCTGCATCCCAGCGAAACTTGTTTCGTAGCGAGTTTCAAGCTTGCAAATAGTTTCGCAGCAGCGGTGTCGAGCCGCGCCGTTTTGTGCAATCTGTGATATCTTGAGTATGTGTGGTTCTTATTCATTTTTATTTTCTCTGAGTCATTTCTCTGTGAACAGGGTATTATGCATAGTTTGCAAGTCTAGTCAATATTCACTGTATCACTGTCACAATTTCACAACTTTGCCGAAATAAAGTCTTCAATCCCCTTTGAAACAAATTCTGTTGACTGCAAACCTGCCTGCCAAGCCTGCGACGGGGGAGAGGGGAAGCAGTAGCACGTGAGGAGGGGGAAACGACCGGGAAAGGAGGAAACTGTGAAGCATAAAACAGACGCCACTTTTGTGGCTTCTACGAGGGAAACCACGTGATGCGACGTCATTCCCCGCGCTTTCGCGTGGTCTCTACGTAGAAACCCCAAAATTACCGTTTTTTGGGTGTCTGTAGAAGACACGATAGAAGATCCATTTCAGAGAGTGTAGGGATATAGAACGCCAGATGAAACGGTTAGCGACTGAATGCTTTGTGCGAACGGTATGTCATATGTCTCTACACTACTCTACATGGGTTCTCTGCCATCGTGCTTTCTGGAACGATATTTCTGGCAGGTCGAGCGTATATGACGCAGCGGCCTCCCGCAAGAGAGACGCAAGCATCGTGTTCAATGCGGTTATGGTGGGCTGGAAGGACTGGTGAGCCGTTCGGCGGTTGTCATATGTACCCGCCGATGTTCCTGCCGAGAGATGGCGCGAAGCGTATCTCGGCGCTATGCGATCTAATCGCCTCTCGCGGCTCATTGCTGTGCTACTCGTCACGTGATTACACACCTGCCGTTAACCCATGAGCGTGCCTTTTCTTTGCTCTGCATGCAAAATGCCCCTTGAGTGTCACCTGCAGGAGCAAACGAATGGTACACCCAGATATCAGTGCTGACATTCGTCGGCGCGTCCCTATCAGCCCTCGGGTCTGGGACACGTGTACTTTGATAACAATAAAGACGTGTTCGAGCAGCCGGTCCTGCCTTTGGGTAGTGATATTCTTGATATGTGCTCATCGTTCCCTTCATCTGAGCGACCTTTACCTTCCAGGTTGCGAGGTCCGGTGACGGGGGATTGTGATAGAAATTTAAGTCGGTGGTGGGCTAAAAGCGCGAGATATACGTTAACTGCGGCTAACCAACGGAAGCGATAGAATTGGTGATTACAGTCTGCATATGAGCAGCCAGTAGAGGCAAGGAATCCGGAAGACAAAGGGGACGACACGAAAATATAACGGTTTATACATTTATTTCAGAATACTGGTCCCAGAAGGAACCTGGGAAGGAGTAGGGAACGTACATTAATTATATAATATATACACATAATACACTCGTATAGTGGCGACAATTCGAAAGAAACCCGCAAAAGAGACGCAGCAAAGGGGTCCCAAGTTACCTTCGCGAACGTGGCGATCGGTAACATGGGTGTTCTATATACTGGTAGTCTGACCTAAGCAGTAGTATAATGAAGTGTTCTTCTGAGATAGAAGAGGCTTTCCCTTGACTGTGATGCCTATTAAGCGCACGTGAAAATTCCATCTAAAATCGGACGGGACGGCGACCCAAAGATATTTGTACTAAGCTCCCTTGCAAGTATACTATGATGTTGGCAAAGCCTTTGTTCTACATATAACAGCATAGACACAGTTTTGTCGGTGTTCAAATTGATTTGCAATTTGTAACACCACTCGTTGATGTGTTCTAAACTGCTTTGCAAAGGTGCGTAATATAAGGCGAGCAAGGTGAGCCATAAGCAAAGCACACAGAAAAAAAAGAAAGAAAAAGAGAGAGAACGATCGGCATATTGAGGACGCACGTTCAGACATCCCTATGTTTTTTCGGAATATATCGCGCGATATGTTACGCAGTCATCAGCGAATAAACATGATTTACAATTAATGTTACTTAACATATCGTGCATATAGACAAGAAACAGCAAAAGTATCAAGACTGACTCCTGTCGTATACCCCAGGTGTATGGTCCCGAAGCCAATCCATGATCTTGGTATTATGTGTCAGCTTTCTATAGGGTACGTACCCGGTCAAATGCCTTGGAGAGATGCAAAACCAATATTTCAATTTGTAGGTTATTATATAAAGCAAATACAAAGTCGTGGATGAAATCAAACAGGGCCGTGACAGCGGAGTAGCCTCCACGAAAGATATGCTGCAAGGAATGCTGTTACTTGATCATTATGTTAATTGTTTGGAAAAGATGTGCTGTAGCAATTCACAAAAGCTGGAAAGAAGAGAAAATTCGAAACCAAAGTCGGGACTCCTGCCTTACGTATCGGTTTTATACGAGCGCATTTCCATTCGTTCGGGACAGTCCCTTCGTCCAGCGATATCTGGAAAATATTACTCGGCGTACCTTCTAAGAAAATCATTCGGAATATTGTCTTGCCCAGAAGACCACAATATCGCGTCCTAAAGTAATCAGTCCCGAGACTTTTTGGACTAGCATATCCACTTTTTTCTTTTGCCAATCTACCCGCAGAAGACTTCTTCATATTTACCTCCCACACTGGCATAATAAGAAATAGAGATACAAGTGCTGCTTTAAAGTAATGTCATACTAATAATAATTCGGGAGTTTAAGTTGTGCGACAACGGTGATAGATCTATTAGGAGTTTCACACATCTTCTCTGTTCTCTGCTGTGCGTAATTTTGTTCCTCTTTTGCTCGATACTTTGAGTAGTCATATGCCAAATTTGCTGGGGGTACGCAACAAAGACGTAGCTATAATATTTCTTTTTAGTCTCACTTATTTCCTCATTT
The DNA here is from genome assembly GCF_037126465.1 of Ornithodoros turicata. Taxonomy (NCBI): domain Eukaryota; kingdom Metazoa; phylum Arthropoda; class Arachnida; order Ixodida; family Argasidae; genus Ornithodoros; species Ornithodoros turicata. The sequence continues at coordinate 150,123,054 of NC_088201.1, forward strand.
CCTCCTTCAGTGCCTTCGTCAAACCTAAAACCAGGGTTAGTTTCCATCGCCGTCTAATTTTGTTTATGCGACGTTTAAGATGCTAAGCTTCGCGTGTCAGCCATGGTCTTTGAGTGTAAACCTTGTCTTTTTCGTTTTCCCCGTTTTTTTCCTTTATCTTTCCTTCCTTCTCTTTTTCGTTTTTCCCATTTTTTTTGAATAGCAAGCCGGCTCTTTGCCTGGCTAGCCTTTCCTTCTTTTTTTTTCTTAATAAACATATTACTCCCCTTCCCCTGTAAGGCTTCTTGGACACAAACTTTCTTGTGGATATGTGTACAGTGGCCTTGAAAAAATTTAAGGCCATATTAACATTTTCTCGATATGCTACAGATCCAGTTAAAATTTGTACAAGGATCTGCCCAAGGAATATCGTGGAATATCTGGATTTTAGGTCTGTTATGCTTAAATTTTATATGGTGCATCTCAAGAACCATCTTGTGATCTGAATGTCAACCAAGTACTTGGCAGTCCCATTTCCAGTGAAGGGTGTTAGGCACCAGGAACAGATCACGTATTGAAGCAGAAGACTCTTGACTTCCAGTGTACCTCATAGCAAAAGGCAATATCAGGTAGTGCATTTTCATTTATGAAGTCTCAATCTCCGGTTGGGGTTTCCTAATTTACACTTCAACATGGAACCATATACTGAACAATCATGACATTATATCCTTAACCGTGTTCAATGTCAATAGGGTTCATTTGTAACTATGTTACACCCTATTTAATATAACCTGATGATGGCGGTGATGAGGTAACAGAAAAAGATGGGGATATGAGTCGCGACAGAGTCGGGGCCACCCCAGGACGCCTACAAGCTACGAAAATACAAACAGATGCACGTACGGTGAACGGATCAATTGCGAAATGTAGGACAAAGGTCTCAGAACGAGTGAGGGTAGTATGACACAAGTAATATGGCGGGGGCACACCAAGCGGGCACTTCGCAAGTCATAGGGCACATGTATATTACGCATTTCAACTTGAATCTTTATAATCTATAATGGCGGCATTAAGGCTGTCGGTTGTGGGCCACAAACCCAGGTGGCGAATTTCCCCATTTATCATCATCAGTGTATTCGTTGTTATTGTATAATGTCACGCTAGCAGCGCTCTTAGGCCGCTCAATCAGTGGATAAAATGAGTTTAACATGATGTTCTAGGAACCCTTTGTATAACATCAATTCCATTCAAGTATTTTCGGTTAATAATACAAGTGTGGCATTCTTTCTTCTCTCTCTCTTTCTATATATATATATATATATATATCTGCAACAAAATAAGGAGCAAGGAAATAAGGAATATATCTTTCGCGCTATATATATATATATATATATATATATATATATATAGTCATATATATATATATGACTCGGTCGTTCTACTGGTCAACAGTAAAACCGTGCGTGCAGAGAGAATACTACTGCGCTGCTACAATTTCGTTTTTTATGGCCGATACCATGTTCCTTTATAGTTACATAGGGAGCAAAAGAATTACATAACAACTAAGATGTGCGGCAAGGTACACTGTATAGAAAGCGACATAGTTTAGCTAAATGACAATTTAGTTGAACAATCTACCATTGGCTTATGTTCCGTGACAAAGTGTTCTCAGCTTCCTGTACACAGCAACTTGATAATCTAGGCTGAAAAGAAAGAGTGAAGAGCAAGAAACCATGAAGGAGGCGAGCTCTCGGACGCAGTAGCCGCTCTTTATTTTGTTTTTCGACCCGTGTGTCATCATCCAACGAAGATAAGACATGCGATCACGCGCTTCGCAACATTCCGATATCTTTCGCTTGCAGGGATCGTCGGCTAGGCAGACGTGACGGTAGCAAATGTCACGTGGTTTAGTTACAAAGAACTGCGGATGCTAGTAAACAGTAAGTGCGGCAAACCAACGTAGTGCTGGTCCAAATATATTCACTATAAAAATAGTCAAGCACACGTACACCGTCACACACGGCACATGTTGGACTAGTTCAACGGGAACCCGCTTGGTTCGCAGCGAGCGCATAGCGCCGGAGCTCAGGAGCTTGACTTCAAAACAGGGGCATCGCGCATTCCATGTATTGTATATGGTGGTAAGCACACCAGTCTTTCTAGCCCACCATAATGCGGTGGAGACTCTTGCTTGTCATGACAAGGTGTACAAGCGCTTTTACGGAAGAAAGACAAGTGGGACCGGAAACGAGGACGTAGGTGTGCTCTTTTTCGTTGTTGTTCACCGTTCGATAATTACCAATTTTGTGCCCCCATGAATTCAACGCTCAGGTGTGTCGATAAATGGATATGCTTTGAAAGGTACGTACTCGTGAGTGGTGAATAAAGTGATTTGTTGCTGGTATCCACTGTTTTGTGTGGGTTCTTGCGGGTACTTATCTACCGCAGACATGAGGGGCTTTCTTTCCCTGTATACAGTTCACATAGAATGTATGCATACAATATGCGTACATTTTGCTCTATAGAGTCAGCTTAGAAGCTTGGGCTAACTTCTATACAGTTTCTAAACAACGTGCTTTTGAGTTTGTATAAATTTGGGCTACCTAATTTGTAACCACTCCCGCGCCTATTTCTTAGAAGAACCATATATAGACTCGATAGGAGCTGTATACACGATTTATCTACCAGTAACCCACCCAACCTAGGATTTTGTATACAGTTCGTATACAATCACGAAAACTTTTTTCATAAGAGCAACGGCTTAGTTAGGGATATTTGGCCGTGAGCCATTAGACCGAACGCAATCTAATCGAAGCGCTTTTTATTGCGCCCTGAAAGAAATCTGCAGTGATAGGACCATTTCTAAAATCGAACTTTGTGCGGAATTCATATATTCTAATCCGTGTTAAAGTAGGCGCTTTCGTTTGAGTCGGCTGTGAGAGCCTCCTGAGCTGCTTCCTCTTGGTCTAAAACCAAAATATTTTTACGGTTATAGACAAGGGTATGGACTTTGCGATACGCCATTACCACATGACTGTCGCGTGTAGTTACTATTCCAGAAGTTAGAATGTACATACGTAAAAAAAGAAAAAAAAAATTGTAATACAACGTACCTCAGCAACTTTTCGTCCAGAGCAGCGAGGTTAGCACGAAAAAACTGTTGTTGTCATTGTTGTGACGTGTTTGTATCACATTAGTTTATATTGTCGTGTTCCTATTATTATCCCCCCTACCGTAATGCCTTCCTGGCGAATGTAGGTACCCGAATAAATATAAAGAAATAGATAGAAATATATATAAAAAGGCTTTCATGTGGCATACAGTTACCCAATATGGCAGGTGTGGTTAGTGGCTTGTTAAGAGCTAGATTGTGCAAGGCAAACGCAAATTCGACATGTATATGACACCTAATACCACAAATACACCTAATACCACCCCACCCCAATTATGAAATAAAAATAAGGGTATTTAAATAAGGGAAGTAAAATGAAAAATAAGGGAAATAAAAAGGGTATTTAACGATCTTGTAGAAACCCTGTGCAAAACTGGAAGGCTGTAAAGCAGAGTCGCCCTCACCAAAGCCGGCTAACGGCTAAGAGGGAGCGTTTATCACATTCCCAGCCTAAGCCAGAAAGATGTTGAATTGCAGGAAGCCATCGCTGCACTTTGGTTTCAAGGTACTTAATGTGGCGGCGCAAAGCGCAGGTTCGAGTCCAGGACCACACCAAGGAAGCGATGGGAACGCACAGGCTCAGGCTTCTTTGCACCCACCCAAAGAGGGAAATCGCTCATAGCGTTGTGAGTGAAAGGGAGCTCGACGCACTTTTCGGGCGAAAGGTCCATTCCAGGTCGTGTAAGGTACAGATGAACATTGTTTAATGCTTGTTGCAAACGGCGCTGAATGGCTGGTCGTGACTTGTCTACTGTCCAAAGGGCAACGTTATCGGCATACACGGAGAATGGTACCTTGCGAAGAACTATCGATTTTAGTCCTGCCATTACCACACTTAAAAATGTAGGACTGAGAGTGCTCCCTTAGGGTACGCCTTGATGAACAGGGTGCTTGGGGCTTTGGCCGTGGGATGTGCGGACAGCGACAGTTCGGTCCGTAAGGAAATCGTGGAGCCAGCTGAAGAGTCGACCAGATACTCCAAACTTTACATGTACCAGTTCTTTCCCGAAAGTTGAGTTGTCGAGTTCTAGTGAACGTTACAATGGGATTGCAACGTATGTTGACTGTTTCGAACAATGTGTATCATCTGCGGGAACTTGTTGGATGTAACGACGTATTGAATTGTGCATTTCACACGCTTCCACGTCCAATCTTGCCGTGCTGCTTGGGCATTTGTGCCACACGGGTAGGTACCATTTTCTGTACTTTCAGTCAATATGGGGCCCATATTGCCAGGATTTTCCCAATATTGGTCCAAACTGGGCAATATGGGCCCCATATTGCCCAATATGGGGGAAATAACGCATAACGCAACAATGAGGCCTAAGTCGAACAAATCCAAAAGTTACGGAACGGGAAGTCGAAGCGAAGACACTCGCAACGGTACATGCTTCGGCCCTCTCCCCACCCAGAACACCGCCATCCAGTTTTAATGTCTCACTTTTCCAACGAACCTTACTGACCATGTAGGTGTGTTGTCCCTATTGGGCAATTCCTACGCAAAAAAGTTGACTACGTGTGCTTGTTGAACGCCACCGTGAGTCACATATGGCTTTATTGCGCATGGACGATACAGCTATCGCCGCCACTTCTTCGCACATGGGTGCGAAAAGCCATGGTTCCATTTTTTTCCCTATAAATCATCCTCGCCCAAAGACATACTATGGCAAATATAAACAGAAATGTCAGTGAACATTACGCGCTTCCACCTTCAACAGTACCCGCGAAAACTCCATAGTATCGGAGTCTCGAAGAGTACCTGACGTCACCGGGTTCTCTGACGTCTCTCTCTTACCAAGAGGATGTTTCTGTTAGAAGATTGCGGATCGCAGCCGTGGTGACGAGTGGAAATTGACTTCTGCTTGGCAATGTTGCAGACGCCTGGCAGATTGGGCACCACAAGGCGATTTACTTCTCAAAAGTAGAAATTAATTTTCTGATGCTTCCACCTCACATTGGGAAACAATGTTTCGGAAGAACACAGTGTGAGACACGTATAATACAATGACGTCCATTCAGTAGCATTTTGAAGTTGCGAGATTTAGTCTGTAGTGGTACTTTAAATATGTCACTTAAATCCCATTGGCTCTCAGGTCAACGCTACTGAGTGCAGCGAAACCGTCGACTCTGCTGTCGCTTTGTGCAGAAACAGTGAACCGCCCCGCAACCATCGCATCACATATTTTGTAAATAGGAAAACTTTGATCCTACTAGCTCAACATAGGGTAACTCAGGGATACAGTGACGTAAGGTCAATGACAAAATGAATTAAATGCATATCGCAGCAGCACGTTGCACGCTGCTGAGTTGGTGTCAGGGCGCATGTTGCATGAATGCTGTTGCTCCTTTACGGCCTGAATTTTTGCAGTGAAGATAGTGCATACGTTGCTCTCGGCCCAGTTACTTAAGATATTCCGTTTTTTGTAGTTGTATAATTGGTAAGGGTGAAGGCAACAATTCCTTGAGTTTGAGGAACGAAAAAAGATACAGAAAACAGACACGACACGTACAGACTCAACGGTCCCTGTAGGTGGGTTTGATGTGATTCGATAAGGCTCCGCATTGTTCGTGTGGTACTGCTGGGAGAAACGCGGATACATCGCCCCTGGCGATGAAACTACCCGTTTATTATCTTAAAATAAAGTTGTTGTCGTGAGGAGGCTTCCCCCAAAATGTTCTTTCCCGATACGATCCTAAACGGCACCCTCAAACACTAACACGTCTTGCGCCTACGAGAATCGTACTCAAGCCACCTACCTTTACGAAAGGTTCAGCAACTGCATAGCATATCTTGAGTCCAGTGCAGAACATCTCGATTTCCTTTACACAGTCGCAAAGAAAAATTGTGTAAACAAGACGGCTGAGAATAAAACAAATGTGTACTTTCTATAGAGACAAATGCGGGAAAGCTCTAGGCCTTGTGCAGCGAGAAAAAAAAAGCATTATGGTCACCCAGGTCGTATGATAGAAGACCTCAAGCAGCCAGCAAGTGAAACCTCGATAAATGAGCTACTGGTGCCAGCCATTAAAATGACAAAGTCAGTCACATGTCTTCAGAAACAGTTCCTTCTTCACATGTCTTCAGACACGTGATAGCTCTCGAGCAGTTTTTTAGCACTATACTTTCAGTGACTGCCCTTTCAACCGGCGACGCGAACTCAGCAACCTAACAACACTGAGAAGACTCGGCCCGCCATCAATATAGAAAATTCTCGCAACAACGCTCGAACCGTATTGTACTATTATGTCCTATGATATAAAACGAGAGAGTTTGAGTTTGATTATAGAAAAAAAAAGGAAGATATTGAATTCGTCACTGACGAATTCTGCTACTCCCTCAAAGGAAATGAAATGAATGGAAGGAGAAAGAAAACTGCAAAGATGAAAAGGTAAAAATCGAAAGACATCACCCCTCCCAGTCACCGAACTGTACGTGCATATGCGTGGCTACATCCCCTAGAAGTGAGCTGAAGTGAGCTGAGAAACTAACAGGAACGGAGAACTCGACGACACTCGATATAAAACGCTCGTCGTCGAACATACTCGGTTGTGGGTGTACAGGAATCCGTACGAATAACCAGGAATCCAATACGCTGCGCGAACTAGCCTTTATTAATTATATTCGAACAAGACAGGTAAAAGAGGGGATGACGCCAGGAATCGAACCTGGGTCCCCTTCTCATTCCTAGCGTCAGCACCTCTTTTTTCTCAGTTGTTTGAATTCGTTAATTTCTGGGCGTTTGAGGCGTTCGTGTCTGTGTCGCGCCTAATTGTAGTCTGCCTCGGCAAGTTCTCGTTGTTTGACTTTTTTGTTCAGGAAGTAGTTAATTCTAATTAATAATCTGCTACGAAACACGTCAGATAATACAATATTTTCAGACCGTACTTCACTGTCAACCCAGGCCAACCTGCCTATACCTCTTTCCATGGACATCAGTACGCGCTCTTATAACTTGGCACTGGCAAGATATCAGTCAATTAGTACTGAAACAAAAACAACACATAAATAGCTAAACGTCTCGGTTTTTTTAATAGGCATCGAGTCTTCGTACATCGTGTACACTTCATCAGTGCGGACTCTGGAGTCAGTGCAGGATCGCTTGCCACCAATTAATAACAACAACTTTATTTTGGCTTTGCCACCAATTAAAAATGTCCTGAACCGCATCATTGGTCGCAACTTTTGGTGCTGCAATACATCCTGCTGCTGGACTAAGCTAGTCTGCTCTTTTCACATTTCAATTAATTGCTATTGTAAGTAACGATGCAGGCGTGGTGACTTATGCCTCGTGTTAGTCCTCCGGATCTATTGGCTCTCAGCTTTCGCTTTGCAGGTGCATTAAAGTGTGTAGCCAGAAACATGTAATCGCTTTCCGACGACTTTTTTGGTATTGCTGTTCCAATTGTTCGTGGTACGTATACAAATTATGTCAGTATTAGTGAGTGATATGAATTGTGCCAATCTGGAAAATGTCCGCTATGCAAGTCACGTAGAGTGTGTAAAAGCCTGTTATCATGGGCGTGGCGAGGGGGGCAAGGGGGGATTAAGATCACTTGGGAACATTGTGCACCATTTATTCATAGGTCGTCATGATGCTTCTAAGATGTCATAATAATATTAAGCTCAGAACACCCGCGCAGTCCCCAGCGTCAGTCTCGACGAAGAGAGGTGAAGGTGTTGCGGTTGCAAGCCTTGTCCCCCATCCCCCTGGAAGCACTTTGCACCCGTCTCCTTCGATAAATCTGGAAACGCCCATGCTTGTTAGCAACTGACTCACACTACGTGACTCCATTGTACCAGGGCTTCTTTTCCCGGTGAAAATGTACATGACTGTGTGAAGGCGGTGGTGTGGAGACAAGGTCGTCCATGTCAAGACATGGAAAAAACAGCGCAGAGACGGTACGAAGCCTTCATGTGTAACAACGTTCCCGAATCACCTCCTTAACTCATTTACTTTCCTATACATTGGGCATTCCAGTGCCGTGTATGCCAAAGGGAGTCTGGTCATTAATGGGACCTGCCTATACCTGAGGCTCCACCCACTTTTTGAGGTATCTAGCCAATCACCAGGTCAAAATACAGTTTTCTATTGTTACATCCATCCAGTACTTATACCTAACCCTTATTTACTGGGCGCTACCATTTTGGAGAAAATTGATGGATTTGGATTGAAACGGATATCACTGGTGACAGACCAAAACGACGGATTTTGCACCCACTTTTATCAACGCCATCTGCACGGAGAGAGGCATGTTGGGAAGGCTCAGAATGCAGAAATGGTTGCTGGCAGAAGTGATTGGCCAGGATGGCGGTACAACCGCTTCTTCGTAGCAGACGACAGCCGGTATGAAGTTTTATATCACGTAATGTAAGTACATTTGATACAAAGAGGTGCAAAGATGTGTGTATAAATAAAATGCAATTATATAATGCAAAATCCTACGTTTAAGGGTCGTCCTTCTTGCTATTTTCCTGGTATCACGATCTTAACTAGGCCTAACGTTAGCGACGAAATATTCCATTTTCACGTAAATAATGATGGCGGAGCGAAAGTTGAAGCTAAATTTGCACACGCGTACATGAGGATATATAGTCACAGTATGAAATTAAAGTAGTCTGTGAAATTTTTTTGTCACGAAATCTCCGCTTCGCCGTTCCAAGCACCATCCTCCATCTTGGAGAAAATTTGGTGTCATGGCAGCCCCCATGGAAAACGGTAACCAATGAAATGCGCCTAAGTTTGATTGACAGGTCGAGCCTCTTTTTTAGGCTCGTCCTAATGGGAGACTCCCTTTGGCATACACGGCACTGGGCCATTCTCTCTCACAGCGCCCCATATGTGTCTCATTCTTCGTCCCGTCTTTGCGCTGTTTCTTCCCTTGCCAGTACATTACTGCTTGCTGTGTGGCTTACACACATGCTTCTTATTTGAGTTCACTGTTAAGAAGGTGGAGAGTGAGTATCCCATAAAGTCTCCACTAGATTGGAGTGAGAATATGGAGGTAAGTGCTAACATAAACTTGAAAAAAATAAAAGAGAGAAAAAGGCCATGTCGGTGGTGGCGGTGGATGGTGAAAGGGCTTGTCGTTGCCGGCCTCACAGAGGTGAGCAACGCCACGACTGACGCCCCGGGAGAATGTGCGTCCTGGGCCTACATCAACAGAAACTGTGCCGACATTTTGCTGTCTGTGCTGCCTGCGTTTTCCTCAGACGCTTTCAGGAAAAGACCATTCATGCTTCTCACCCTGATTATCGAAGCGTTGATGTTCTGCGCTATCAAGTCGTCTTTGCAGGACACTAGAGCTGCCGTTGCGATGCGACCACCGCGCTCCACTTCCATGGCATACTGCCAGAGGAGGAAGTAAACAAACATTGAGAGGTAGAAAATCCAGAGAACAGATGAGGAAGTGTTAAATATGTTGTAAAGTAGCTCAACTGCGATCTCAAAAATGCGTGCATTTAACATCGTAAGCCGTAGGCATTGTTCTGTTTTGTTATATTTCGGTATGAAGATGATAATGACGGTAATAGCTGGGCCATTGCATGCCAGGTGATCCAGAGCGGGCGCTCGACCATAACCGCTTTCTCCAAAAAAGAAAAGAAAAGGTGCGCATAGATGACCCACGGGAACAGTAGTGCTGGCGGGCGCAGCTCAAAACACATTTTTGTTAGATGCCTAGGTAAGTACGGTAAGGTCAGGAAAGTATACCTCACCTTTTTACCATATATAGCCGCGCGTAATCGTGCGAGGTACCGCTTGCGATTTTCATGTCGTGAAAAGGTGTAATATCATCCACTCTGTATGTTATTCAAAGCGGGTTTCTTGTCTTTGATATTTTTAACTGCTTTCCGTGGTAACTCAGGAGTGAAGTAATCACTGCCCCTCATTGGGTTGAGTTCCAGGAATACACTCAAAAAGTTGCATGTTCGTGCGCGCGTACATCACTCCAAAACATGTGGAGCTCGAAAACATAAAACTTTCGTTGGCCATTTTCGGGATGTGGCGATCCATACCAAATAAGTGCATTGTGTTATCCGCTAAACAAGATATTCTACTGCATAATACTCAAAAACTGGAAAAATACTGTTTGCAGCGAAAAAAAAAAAAAACAGCGCTCAGTCTCTGCACATAAGTTGTGCCCTGTTTCTTTCTCATCTGTTATGTATACCGATCCACTTTATGATATGCACCATCAACCATCCACATCGTGTGTATCCGTTATGCTTCTTTTATTTTAATTTCTTTTCATGTCGGCCCAATGATGATTCCAGATATTTTTTTAGCTTTTCGGCCGAAGGTTGACTGTATAATAACCATATTGCATAATGATGTGAACGTCCGGAACGCGATGTATATGTATCCTGCCGCACAGTCCTGTCGTAATTTTCACATCTTGATCGGCTAGTAACGAGGAAACAGTTGATTTAATACTCAAATGAGTAGCACAAACTACGCACAGATAGTACTCTGTTGTTTGAAGCTACGGCTCTGTTACGATCCGCATAGATTAGTCGTTACCGCAGGACGCCTCTTTTCCTTCGCGGGGAGTACAGATAATATAACTAAAGATCTAACCACGATACGCAGTGAAATGAGGTACACTTACTTAATTTTCCGCTGCTGCACATTTTCATCTTTTCTGCATCAATTAGACTGAAATTCGTAAGCGCGATCAACAAGGAAATTATTGCTTTTTTTTTTTCATGACAACTGGGGACACGTTTTCCTCTTCGGCTTCAAAGCTGCGTAACACGTTTGGTGCACGCGCATTCCATGTTTGCGCAGGTGCACATAGGAGCATGCTGACCCCATTTCACATATATCACGAGGCAGAGAATTTTCCTTACAATTACTTCAGTCAATGAGATATTTTTGATGTTGAACATAAATGTAGGATGCAAGCCAGCCTTTCACGTATTCTTATACCCCGACGTATATAGAGAGGGTGTTTCCTTTTATCTGCAACAAGTTTCCATAAAAACGGGAGTTGCTTTAGGGTGGTTTTACTTTGGGCATTTGATTACTCGATGGGCTGCTACTAAGAATCCAATTTTTCCTCAGTTGGGGGACTAATAAACAGATATATTTTCATCAACATTTTCATTATTGACTTGAGGGAGCACATTGCAATTGCAATATTAAAGCCTGATCACGACATGCCCCGCTCGAACAAATGATGAAGCACTAAAGTGATCTCAGCGCGTGCTACAGACTCAAGTATTTCACCTCGGCCATCCGCTGGAAACAGAAAATGATCACCAAACGAGCGGCGGTGATGTCGATATCTCCGCCCTCACTTAACGTCACAGAAAAACGTCATACGCGATGTTGACAAACCCTTATCGTGGTATGTTTCACGATATTTGTTTTGTTTTTCTTTTTCCTTTTTTTTTTGTTCTTTCATGTGTTTGCAGTCGCTTCCCGTATCAGTCATTTCATTCTGCCGGACATGGCTCTTGCCGTTACCCGGTACGATAAGCGCTGATATGTAGTGGTAACGCGCAAAGTTCTTTGCAAGCAAAAAAGAAAAACAAAAGGAAATAGAGATCGTGAAGCATTACGTTTTTCTGTGACGGTAAGTGAGAGCGGAGATAACAGTGAGTTTTAGTGGATCGTACGCTATCGCCTTTGCGTACGTAGGGAATAGCGTTGGTGGTTATGCGCACGCGGAAAACATAAAGAGAGCTTCGCGCACTGCGCAGAACCACTACGCTATCCCCCACGTACGCAAAGGCGATAGCGTACGATACACTTAAACTCTCTATCGACGTCACCGTCGCTCTTTTGGCGATCATTTTCTGGTTCCAGCGGACGGCCGGGGTGAAATACTCAGGTCTATAGCACGGGCTCAGATTACTTTAGTGCTTCATCAGTAGTTCGAGGGGATCATGTGGTGACCAGGCTTTAATATTGCAATTGGAATGTGCTCCCTAAAGTCAATAATTAAAAAGTTGATTAAGATATCTCTGTTACTTAGTTCTCTAACTGAGCAAAAAACTGGTTTCCTAATAGCAGCCCCGTCCAAAAATCCAATGCCAAAAGTAAAACCGCCCTAAGGCAACTCCCCATTTTATGAACATTTGTTGCAGATAAAAGGAAACACCCTACACACAGGGTGTCTTTTTTTATACAGATTTTTCATTAAAAAGGGCTATAGACATGCTGTTTTCACTTCTATCATCTCTAGGCCGGCGGATGTTCATGGCCATATGTTGCTCAACCGTCAAATGACTAATTACGTAGAAATCGTTAATTAACTTTTTAATTATAAAAGCTACGAAGTTGTCCCAATGAGAACATCTGTTCCTTTCGGTGACCTGATATAGCAGCCGTTTTCAGAACAAAAATCCGTTCGGTAGATCTTCCGCAAAAAAATCCTGAAGGAACACCTGTTTTTTTCCCATATTTTGTTCATTGCGCATCTTCGGAGGCCCGTCTTTCCTTAATTAACTAAACTCACTAATTAACTAAAACTCAATAATTAACTGTGAATGAGGAGATTTCGCGCAAAAGCGGGAGACTATCCTCGTTTAAAGCCATTGGATGCTTTAGAGGAGCATTAAACTGATATGTAGCATGGCCAAAACCTGCTGCCATCTAGTAGAGCACTGTACGGAAAGCATCCCCATAAAATATTTCATCCCAAACTTTTTTCGCCGCGACACAATTTCATTTAGAAAATTGCCGCCGCGGCGAGATGTTCGAGCGGCCAAACTGTCGACCACAACAGTATGGCGTGACGTCTGTGACTAAGAGCCCTCCCTTTCGTTGGTAGAAAAAACCGTCTGCTACGAGCAGCTACGAGCACGGCGAGCTCTTCCTTCTTGAGTGCTATTCATTATGTCACGTTTTCTGCAAAACAAAACATATGTGCAGTCTGACAAAACGGTGTTACGATCTGTAGAGTAATTTCCGTGGCTTCTGTGCAGTCCTTCGTTGCACGGCTCAAACTGGGGAAACTAACCTTACCGAGGTGCGCTAACCTAACTAGAGGCTTGCTACATTTCACAAGACCGCAACGTCCAAGTCCGTTAGGCTCAGCAAGGCCACGGTTGTCCTGCTCTTGAAGTGTCTCAGGTAGTGTTGTTCGAAAGCCCATGAATAAGATTCTGGAACACACACTTTTATTATTCTTGTATTATTAGTTTCAGTACCCACTTTCACTCGCATATGTGGTGTTTAGCTTTTAAACGCTTTCACTGTTTTTAAAACCTAGTGGTCCCGATAACGAACTACACCTTCGAGGAATTCTCTAGGAATGCAGGCTTGAGCACCAGGTACATGCAACGTTTACTGAGGATTGCTTGCCGCACAGCAAGTAACAAACACCTAAGGAAGTAAAAGGAGCAGCAGCAGCAGGTAACACCTCAGTGCTAATAGCACCCGATTTCATCCCGAATTTCAGAAAAAAAAAACAATTACTACAGTCAACCCTCGTTAATATGGCACTCGTTAGTATGACATCCTCACTTTGTGACAATTTTTCTGGGCACGGTTTGCTCCCAATGGAGGTACGCTGTGAAGGCCCCTCGTTATTATGACAACGCGATAATCCCACGGTTACGAACATTCCGGGGACGAACTGGGGAGAACGCGTGAATTATTCTCTTGTTATTGTGACCGTCCACCACAGACTGAGTCATCCGGCTGACGCAAAAGTTCAATCGTCCCGGGAAAACGCACGCGCGGTGAATGCCGAAGTCACGACCAAAGTTCTGAGGTGACTCACTGCTTTGCTCATTGCAATGAAATACTGTGCATGCAGTGTCTACGCCTTCAATAAACTAGACAGAGCCAAACAGACTTTATGAAGGGCTTACGTAGATCAGTGGATGATGATCGTGATCGATCGATCGTTACGTGATGATCGATCACGTGCTCGTTAATATGACAGTTCACTTTATGACCAAAATGTGCGGGAACAGCCTTGGTCATATTAACGAGGGTTGATTGTATATAGTTGTCCCCATTCCTCTTTCTGAATACACAGTAAAATTCGGCGCAAATCGAAATTTCAACGTCCGCCATCTTGAAGGCAGAATGACTCGGACCGTTCGAAAACTCCCCGCGAAGTGTGGCTGTTCCAGGGTCACGGGATGCTACGTCATACTAAACTCGTGGGCTACTCTGGTTCTGTAAAAAAAAAATGCGTGCCCAGAGCGATGGTAGAAAAAGTGACAGTTCCTGAAATTGGGAAAGGGACACAGAAGGACGTTGTGTGACCTGACGGGCCCACAGCTCCCAGTTCATTATACACATTTAACGTCCCTCACGAAGACTGCATGTCCCAACTGTCCCAATGTCCAGCAACTGATGCCCTTTGGCCAGGCGACGACAGAAGAAGAAACGAGACAGCGACGACGCATCTGTGTCTTCTGTCGTCGCCTGGCCAAAGGATATGTACCAACCGGCCCCATACACTATGTGTAACTGATGCCCCTCCACTAAGTTGCTACCGTCGTCGGACCTGTTTGAACCCGCAGTCCTGGGGTCAGGAGGTGGACACACTACCAACTGAGCAACTAAGGACGACATGTCCCTGTTACACATTCTTTGTTGACATTAAATGTAATTTTGTAGGAGCCAGTACAGTAATGTTGAGTCAAAGTTGAGCATCCAGAACTGCTTGTTTGACTTGAGCAATGCTTTGAAAATTTTCAGTCAGTTTGGACTAGGCAATGGTTGATGCTCTACTGCTTTTGGCATAAACTGCATAATGCTACTGTAATACTCATACCGAACTATGTACTGTATAGTGTTACGTATATTGTGAATATTGCTTAGAGATTTATTGCAACATAATAATGGGTACAGTGCAAAGAAAAAGTAATTTATTGTAAGTACACCAGTACAAGTTGAAAATCGTAAGGTCCAGTAATTTTGTCACAGGAATTGAGCCAGTGGAGAAACTGAAGCACGACATAAATCACACTTACCCTTGTAGCAGTGTCGCAGCTGGATGAGCAGGTTTCCTGCTATGTCAACAAATGCATGGAGTTAAATTGCTTTGCTTTAAATAGCTGTGTGACTGACAGCCCTTACATTGAATCTTAGAAGTAAGCGCAAGCCTCAGTACCTGTGGTATAGCCAGAAGAACATTCCAAGAGGGGTTCCATGGGGACTTAATGTGGGAGAGGAAGATTTCACCCTCATTTCCCTCTCCGAAATGCACTACCAAAGGTATAATGTAGGGGTGGGTGCAGGTGTAACCCCCATGGCTAGGATAGTGCAAAAATACAGAGATGAGACGACATGGAGCTCCAAAGCCCCGCCTCTACACACAGAGTGAAGCATGCTTTTCTTTTTAACCTATGCCGGTATTAAAACGATGTTCAATTTGGAGATGTTGTATTCAATGACATCCTGAGTAATCTTATGTCATCTCCAGAAATGAGGTCTACATGTCCATGTCATGATCCAACGCTCGCTTTCGGCATGCCAAGAAAACACCTCTCGTCAAGATGCTGCATTAATCCATCGAATGCAACTCGATGCGGCCTGTACAGCTCAGTGGCGTTACCGCTTGAGACAAGTTGAAGCTGAAAGAAGCTACCACTGTGATGCTCTTGAGGATCTGGAGCACATTCTTCTTCATTGCCCCCACTACCAACCTTCCCGAACCGCACTCTCCGAGTCTCTTAGTCAGCTGGACTCTCGTCCCTTCTCCCTATCGAAATTGCTTGGTCCCTGGCCCAATCCAGCCCAGCAACGATGTGCGCTCAAAGCTCTTTTGACATCTCTGGACACCATCAGACTTCGATCGTTATTGTGAAGGGGCTCATGTATTTTATTTCCCACCTCCCCACCAGCAATGGGGTAGAGTATCGCCTCTGGCGATGAACCTCCCCACTCTCCATTTAAAAATAAAGTTGTTGTTGGGCTAAGGTGTCCGCTCGTTGGTGGTAGCCAAGGTCGTGCTGAAGACTGGGAGGTGGTGGGTTCAAATCCTACCGCCGGCTGTGCTGTTTGAGGTTTTCCCTGGGTTTTCCGAAGACTTTCGAGCAGAAATGAGTGGGCGAAAGAGGGATTAGTGTGCGTCTTGGGCTGACTTTATGGGGAGCTTTGCTGACATTCATCTGGAAAGTATTCAGGAAACATCAGGGAAAACCACAGACAGCACAGCCAGTGGTAGGATGTAAACCCACCACCTCTGAGTCTTCAGCACGACCTTGGCTAACGGCATCAAGTATGACGCCTTAGCCCACTTGGCCATGCTCATGGTCTGCCGTTGGCATGTGTACATGTTAATTACTGCTACCAGTCCCTTTCCTTTAGGGAATCATGACCTGTCTGTGCTCCCGTGCCTTGTGTGCTATATGCATGTACATGATATGTTTTGGCTCATGAAATGTTGCAGTATTTTGTTGATGATTGACAGTGAAGATAGTGAACTGGAATTTTATGGGGGAAAAAGGACTACAGCTATAATGTTAATGCTGCATACCCCTTGTTGATCGAATGCAGCCATCTCCTGCATGTAGAGCTCAGTAACAGGAATATGTGGCTGGTTGCGCACCCGCTGACGTAGACATTCACGGATGGCATCTTCTGTAAGTGGCGTCTCGTTGGGGAAGTGGTTGTGCTCACCTGGAATTTTTGACATTTTTTCCACTTGTATCATTCCTCATGTCTGGAACTATTTTGACCTAAGAGTTTATGCCTCATTCCCATGGTGTCACAAGTATAACGTTGCAATTTTGCAAATCTCTATGACATAGCTGCATATGAATTGTTTGCAGTGTTGCACCTATGTCTTAGAAGGTGAATAAGACATATCAAAAGCATACCATATCTCTGTTCCAAACCCTCATTGTGAGCCGACAGATCCTTGATCTATGCCTCTGAGTTTTGTGTGGCTGCTTTTTAAGAAATTTAATTGGATTGAAAAGGATGCTTAATAAAAATATGAGGTGGAAATGAAACAACCACTTCAGAGTGTCATAGCAAATTGGTTTCAGTTCCATATTTGTGAAATAGGCAATGTGCTGTGATGGAATATTATTTCAAGTTGTTATATGTATGGCATATTATATTAATATTATTATTATTTCAAATGGGGTGAAACCATTATTATGTTTGTTTTCTTACTAACGAGTGCAGAATAACTGAAAAATTCTTCTAACACAAGTGAAAGTATGGATGAAGACCCGGAAGACCAGCTTCCGAGCTGTACACTGCCAGGGACTCAAACTACTGTAGCTGCTGCAATAATAATGATTATGGCATTTGTGGTTGGACATGGCCTTTCATGGGTTGCTTTGCAGGACTTGCTCACCATTATCAACACTTTGTTTGGCACAACCGTGGTACCACCAAATCTATACCTGTTCAGAAAACTCTGGTGCAAGAAGAATGCATCACTTGTAACATATCACTACTATTGTGAATCATGTGAAGCACTTCTCAACAGTCAGTTTCGATGTGAAACATGCAGAAAGACATACAACCAGAAGCAGCTAAGGGCGTCTGGGTGCTTTTTTGTAATTGCCAAAATAGCCAAGCAGATAAAGCACCATATCGAACTGTCAAAAACAGAGCTAGTGACTAATCTACTGAAGCTATCATCTGAATTGCAGTTGGGAAATGATATCACTGACAGTACAAGTGCAGCAGCCCACCGCAAGCTTCGAGACAATGGCACCTTGAAATCGACAGATCTCACAATAACGTTCAACACTGACGGCAGTCCACTTTACAAATCTTCAAAGACATCAATTTGGCCAATACAGTTCACCATAAATGAGCTGCCACCAAAATCTCGTTTCAAGAACCCAATCCTAGCCGGCCTCTGGTTCGGGAAAACACACCCGAATATGACCCTCTTTCTGAATGAGTTTGTGGATGAGCTGAACAACATGGAGCCTGTCACGTGGACTTGCAACACGGAAACCTACACATCACGAATGTATGCTCTCTGCTGCTGCGTCGATGCACCTGCAAGGGCAGCTGTGCAAAATTTTGTCCTCTTTAATGGATACTTTGGATGCCCATGGTGCCTGACAAAGGGAAAGTACACCCAAGGTGGGTACTGAAATGTCACTTAATTTGACTCTGATACACTGTTTCTGACAGGCCCACCTATTAAGGGTGTTTTACGTTGCCTCTTCCCTAGTGATAATTCAAAGCAAATTCCATAGCAAATTCGTAGCAAAAACCATATTTGTTCTTCCTCCAGGGAGCATGCGGTACTTGTATGATGATCGAGGTGCTGAAAGAACAGCAGACGGTGTGGCAAGAGATATGGGCCTCGCCCTCCAGTTCAAGACCACTGTCAATGGTGTAAAGGGGCCTTCAGCACTCCTCAACTTACATGCCTTTGACTCGGTGTGGGGCTACACTGTAGATTATATGCACTGCGTCCTGCAAGGTGTTCCCAGGCAGTTCGTTGAGCTTTGGTTTGCTTCATGCCACTCAGAAGAGCAGTTTTATATCGGTAAGTATATATTTCATGTCTGTAGTCTTAGGCCACAGGGTTTCAAGACACCAGGCACTATGCAGATAATGAGAAGGGAATTGAGGATTGGCATTCAAAGGGCATGCGACGGAAAGAGACTTTGGAAGGAAGAAAAAATCCACGTCCCAGGTACCAGCTAAAACGGCTGGTATCCTTACAGATGTCCTGGGTTTGTTTCATATCCTGTGTAGTCGCCACAACAAAGTGTATTCAGGTTGAAAATACTTATTAATAGCTTTGTTAATACCTACTTTGGTATATATAGCAGGTAGTGATGCTGGTCACACTGTTACAATTTGCCTGAAGAAATTTAGCTTAGTTTGCTTTGAATCACAACTAAAGCCGATAATTGTTACTTATGCTATTGTTGCTTGTTTATTGAAGATATTTGCACGTTAGTGCAAAGTTTTTTCTGTAGTAAACAGCGAGGACTTGCTGTTTGTATTGTTCAGGCTTGATTTATACTTTCTTACCTTTATTCATTATTCTTGTGCAAAAAGTGTATGGGTCTTGGGGGCAGCTGCGTTTGAGTACGATACACTGTTTGAGCAGCAGAACACATTTTCATAGGGTGTACCCTTGCCCTTTGGGATGTCATTTTCCAGCGAACCCTGCTGTCCTGAGCACTGTAGAAAGGCGGCTTCTCAGCATAAAACCACCTCATTGCTTCACACGTCTGCCCAGGACTATCACTGAGCGTGCCTTTTGGAAGGCAAGCGAGTGGCGTCTCTGGGTGCTCTTCTACAGTCCGCCTTGGACCCATGGCATACTCCCAGAAAGGTACTGGAGGCAATTTGCAAAACTTTCACATGCACTGCACATCCTCCTCGCTGAGAAGATCACACATCAGATGATACATAAAGCGGGTAAGGAGCTAATAATATTCTTATATATGCTATACAGGGTGTTTCACGAAAATCCCCCGGCTGAATAATTAGTGGACAGGTGGCGCTATCAAAGAAATTTCCTTTTGGTAAAGATCCTTTGGACATCGACCATGAATTGAGTAATGAGCGGCTTATTTGCATACGCTCACTAATTAGATAAATGTCTTAACTTTTACTTCGCACGCTTACGGAACCTCTGTTTTACGCGTCGGGAACTTCAGCGAAAAATATTGCAAGAAAAAAACTGCATCAACACTTAGTGATTTTTTCAAGTAATTAATTGGTTTAGGTTTACACATTTCTTGCGCACAGCAGTGCACCATGCGCTCTTTGGACAAACTATCCAGATGTCAATTTCATGTTCATCCGCCTGGTTGACACACTGGGTTGACGGAAGATAAGGAACAGCCGCAAGACCACAGGAGACGCTTTGATATTCCCTCTCCTTCTCTATACTCTTAAAATGAACTTCACAACATAGCACGATCAGGGCCAACCATCATCCTTGATGACAACGCACGTGCCTTGGGTTTGACAAGTACGGGAGGCGTGTGCCTATCTTTCTTAGTACCAATGATGCTGTACATAAGGACAAAAAGAAAGGCTCCGCCTCCCCTGTTCAACAAATTAGATTACAATGTTGTCATTCGGGATAATGGTTGACTAGCAGCGTACTATGTGGTGTAGTTCATTTTTAAGAGTGTACCGACTAGTTCCCAGCGCTTGCGGCGCATTCGTAATCATTCATGATAACACCACGCTATCTCACCTACGGAACGACGGAACCGGCTGTGCTGTGTCCCAGTCGCTTTGAGAAGGAACATCAAAGCATCTCTTGTGGCTGTTCCTAATTTTCTGTCGCCCCCGTGTGTCAACCAGGCGGATGAACACGAAATTGACAGTCGGATAGCTGATCCAAAGTGCACATTGGGGCACTGCTCCGTGCAAGAAATATGTAAACCAAAACAGATTAATTACTCGAAAAAATCACTATGTGACGATGCGTTTTTTCTTCCTTGGAATATTTTTCGCCAAAGGTCCCGATGCGTAAGACGGCAGTTCCATAAGCGTGCAAAGTGAAAGTTAAAAGTTAATATCTTTATTTAATTAGTGAGCGTATGCAAATGAGCCGCTCACTACGGAATTCATGGTCGACGTTCCAAGGATCTTTACCAAAAAGAAATTTCTTCGATAGCGCCACCTGTTCACGAATTATTCAGCCGGGGGATTTTCGTGAAACGCCCTGTATATATTACATTATATATTATATTATATTATATATATGCTTGCTCAGTTATTGATTAGTTCCATAATTTTCTTTTGTTTTTCAAGAGCATCTCCTTGAACAGTTTGTGTCAAGAGCAGCTGCTCTTTATGGAGAGGGCTGTATGCGGTTCAACGTCCATCAGCTGCTCCATCTGCCCAAAGCAGCTCGACTGATGGGACCCCTTTGGGCACATTCAGCTTTTGTATTTGAAAGTGGTAATGGGACACTAGTGAAGCTCGTCACGGCATCAAAGGGCATTCCGCTGCAAATAGCGGAAAGGGTTGCCCTCTCGCAAAAGCTCTATATGCATCTTGCCGCAAACATGCTCACCAGTCGTACAAAGGCTTTGTGTATGAGAATGCTGGGAGAAAAGAGGCTGCAAAGGGCTACTTACGTCGGAAACGTCTGCATGCTGGATAAGGAAAAGGCCACGTGCTTTACAGCTGCAGAGAAGGCTGAAATTGCAAAGGTGTGTGGCAGCTGCCCAGATGTAGCAAGTGAGTTCAAAAGGGTTGTGTACAATGACCAAGTGTATTATAGTATAGCTTATGCACGTGCTGTAAAAAGCAATTATTCAGCTATAAGAACTGTGGAGGGGGAATATTACGTAGTTTCCCGGATAATTGCTGTAAATACAAGCTCTGGCCGGAAATGTGTACTGCTCTGCATGGAAATAATAACCGTACATAGTGCCTTTCCAGACCACATCAGAGAGTGCTTTATAGATCCAGTGCCATCTGTGTTGGTCGTTCACATGCTGCGTGTTCAGAAACCCTGTGTGCAAATTAATTTTGCATTTGAAGAGAAGACTTTTGTTTGTGATCTGCCAAATGTTATTGAACGTGAATGATAACATCCAAAGCCACTTGGCACAACTTATATTAAGTAACGTGAGAGAACTGATGTTCTGAGGCTTGAACAACTGAGGCTCCTTCGTTATATTAAGTAATTTAGGCCGGTCTTCCACTTCACCCTTTCCTCTCCTCCTCTCCACCACCTTTCCCTTCCCGAGAAACATGCCGCCTAATCAGGCAGGCAGACCTCTCGGGTTCCTCCCAACGACACTCCTCCTCCTCCTCCTCCTCCCCTCGCAGTTGGTCGCCGCAGAGGGCGCAAAGAGCGCGCGCGTATCCGTAGCTGCCGCGGCGCGGCGTGCCAGTCAGTTGCTCGCTGGCTGTCGCAGAGAGCAGACGTGCACTCGGTCGCTCCGCAGTCCCCGCGCTGGCTCAGTTTCTGACTGGCTGTCAGATGGAGCAGTCGCATCGGTCTGCGCTCCTGTTGTGGTGAGCTGATTTGTTGTGTATCTAATGCTTTCGCCAACTTTGTCCCCACTTTGTTTGCAATTTTCGTGCCCGTGCACGTCGGGCGCTGGTTGCTGTTGTCCGGGCATTCCCGCCATTTTCTATCTTTTTCTGCCTTGGGAATGAGAGTAGCGCAGGCGTGATTCTTAACAATTTTGTCGTGAGATTAGTTGAGAGAGTAACCGCTAGGAGGTGCAGCCGCGGGAGTTTATACAGGAGAAAAAAACATTACGAGTCAGTTCTCTGTCGGATGGAGCAGTCGCATCGTTCTGCGCTCCTGTTGTGGTGGGATGATTTGTTGTGTAACTAATTCTTTTTGTTGTTTGCTATTGATGGTTAGCATACCCTTGGTTTCGCAGCCTCTGTATTACGATTGTTTTTCTCTTCGCATGTCCAGAGCTGTCCTAACCTGCCCAGACATGTCATGATGGCGTCACAGCTGACGTCACAGGATGTCCGGAACTTGCGGTCATATCTGCGATGCTTTGCAACCTGCCTCTGTGCTCCGTCGCCCGGCGATGGTCAGCGGCCGTTCCGGACCGCTTTCTTCAAAATGGCGTCGTTGACCTTCAATTAAACTTCTTCTGTCCACTCTATCTCTATCTATTTTTTTTCTTTTTTATGGACTCTCGTAGTGCACAACGCTCAGCTGGTCTGGACACGAGATAGACGCTCCCCAATTAGTGTGGTGGCTTGTAATTGCTAATTAAATCGTGTTCAGGACAGTTGAGCGTTGTGCACTATGAGAGTCCAGTGTACCTACTACTTCCCTGTGTGATGGAAGTCTTATACCTCCTTTAGGAATTCTTTTAGGAACTTTTTTAGAGACATTGCGTTTGTAAGTGCACTTTGATTTCCTGCTTCTTAAGTCATATGCAACCATATTTCATGTTATACTTTACATGTTTTATTTTGCACTTAATCCTTTTGCGTTAACAATTTTAGGTTCACAACCACACTCTTGGCGCTCTATAGACTTCGTTGCTTTTGCGCCAGAAGACACCAATAATCATCATCACGTAGAACACATAAACTTACTCTTAAACGTGCTCAGAGGACTAACTTTTTAAAAAAAATTACAATGGCATTCTCTCGTGCTAAATCCTGGTATTCCTTACCTTTAGACAAAGCTTCATCTGTTCAGCGATTCAAACGAGAAGTAAAACAATTCGTTGTGTAATTTGAACTTGTGATGTGTTCCAATTTCTGTTTCTTGCTCTTAGTTTTTTTTTTCCTTTTAAGTTGCGAATGTACCTCAAAAGAGGAATCTCAAGTGCTGTGTAATCTTTGGTTACAGGTGTCCTGCAGCTCCACTTGTTATGCATGTGGTCAAACTCTATATTGAATAAAATGAAATTACATGAAATGTAGTTTTGGCTGGGTCTAGGTTTCTACATCGGCAGTCTTTAATATTATTGAAACCGGGGCTGTAAATGCTTCCTCACAGGTTGACACGAAGCACACTTGGTGGTTTTACGCGTGTGTTCAATGGTCATTGGTTTCAATTATCATTGAAGACTACCAGTATGACAGTTTATTCGACACCAAGCTTCGTCTCATTCAGTATTTAGAGAAAACAATGCGGAATTAGCAACACAAGGAGATTTCTTTAACAGACCAAACTTTGAAGCTACATCTGTGAACATGAGATATTCTACATGACATTTTCCCCTCTGTTCTCCCGACCAACAAAGATAAATTAGCTTGTCATCGGGACAATTTTTTATGACGGCTCGTTTAGTTATGATTCTCGAAATCATTACCTATAATAACCCTCCTTCGTTTAACCGACCCTTGAAAACTAAATCTAAATAATAGAAATGATTCTAAGAAAACTAGACTGTCTAACAGTACTGTCCATTGGAGGGTCTATTACATAAACTCCGCGCAATATTTCTGTCAGTCGCACAACAAATGTAAGATAATCTTAGGGATCATTGCAGCGTACAAGCATACAAGGAAATCACGATTGTGATACACTGGGCTGTCCCGGTGAGGGCTGTTCTCAATTGATGTGGTTTACAACAAAACAATCATATTAGTATCACTCCCTTCCACGTCAGTTCTAATGAAATACTCAGATTACATGAAGTTCGAAAGCCACTGAGTAGAATGGAAGGAATATGAACTTTGAAGTTCGAGAAATCTCACATTTTCCAATTTTGTTTTTCATTTTCAAACTACAACATTTCTGAACGAATAATAATGAATTTGCCAAACGCCTCAACCAATGAGCTAATGACAAACGTCATTAAGACTTATTGCAGTCATCGAGGATCACAAGAAGTCTGAAGTTGTCACAAGGCAAATCACGGACGCACCGCAAATTCAACATTCCAAAGAAACCCACAGGACGCGGCTTCCTAGGTTGTCGTGGCAACAGTGCTCTCATGGCCTGTCTGTTATCACCTCATCAGCACAACATGTCATGGCAGTTCGTGACGAGACTAGTGCCTAAAAAACAAAAGAAAAAAACAATAATAACTGCAGATGTTTTAATGTTCCTCCTGATATTAAATTATAATAATGGAAATTCTTTGTGATACGCATCCTGTTTATCATGTCATCTTTTGTTTGCTAAACAAAACAACATGGTTAGGTCAAACACAGTGAGTTAGCTTGAAGACACAAGGACGCAAAGTTGCCCACCCGCGCAAAGTTGCCGCCTTTCTGTAGGCAATGTTTCCATATCCAGGTATTTTCGAGCACACCATAAAATGTAATCTAAGTCACGCTTACATATACCCACCTTTACGTTCATTTCACTTTAATTACCTTTACATTGCATTGGCATACAAATAATAATACGCGGTGTTTCCACTATCTCGGAAAACAAACTTGGAAGTCTTCGAAGCTGTCCGTGATTGCATAGGTCATCTCCTGCACTGTTACGGTATCGTTGCATTCTGGACGCATTGAGCTTGAACACATATTTTGCCCTGAAACATATTTTTAGTTATTTTTAGCAGTTGTAAATTTATGCAACTGTCGAAATTTGTAGTCAATTTGCCTGTTGTTGCATTTCATACAACTGCGAGGCAAACCTTGCTTGTGCATTGCTTCGTATTTCATTATTATCGAAGGAGCAACTGAACATCTGCACATACCAATCCCATACACATATACATACGCCGGATATGCTACTCCTCAAATGGTGACTTACACTGAGGGCTCAGAGTTCTAATAATAATAATAATCTCTAATTTGGCTCAAGAGCTCAACCCAGAGCTAAGCTCCACTTGCAACTTGAGAAGGGGGTCCGAGGCCGACAGGGGAATCAAGCCTGATGTCTTATCGTTCGCATATTTCCTGAGCTGCGTTATATAACATGTCGTGCGTCCCCGATCACTATGGTTTGCCATGCTTTCATGAAACATTGCAGGTCCATTACATCGCGTGACAGGGTCACTTAGAAACGCAGTGAAACACAGCACGTCGGTTTCAAATCTGAACTGCATGATCTGAATATTTCATCAGCAGCTGTTCCGGGCAGTCCGAGTGTGTGCCTGGCCTTTCGTGTGGATGAAGCAGCTACTAATCCACAGTGAAGAGTCACAGTGCACCGCACTCTGCCGAACTCTTATGTGTGTCAACAGAGTTTGCGTTCCGTGCAAGAATCTATCGACACCGAACTTCACGCTGTGATATACACAACTCAAGAGGAAAGAGTGCTCGTCGTGTTGTGCATGTGGTCCTTTTACCTGCTCGTCCGCCCGTGTTCCCGCTCCAACCATTCCAACGCAGGAGTGTTGGATAACCGCAGTAAATAGGTCAACATCCCCTTTGTATGTGGCTGTATTTGTTGGAATTCCATGCACAGATAACGTGAAACATTAAAATAAAGTGAATTTGGTTTGTACATTGTGCAAATTTTTATCAGCCGGCGGGGCAACCTTCCGCGGTCGATGGGTGAAGTGGGGGAAAGGTGATACATAGCATGGGAGAGGGTGTGAAAGAGGGCGAGAAGGCATACAAACGCATGGGAACCGCTAGAAGACGAGCATCGATGACGCGGTTCAAAGCCGCGTAGAAACCCTCTAAATCTTTACCGTGCACTGAAATCTCAACATGCGGCACATCGTACTTAACGTCCCTCGTAGAACGGGGCATGTCAAACCAACTTGTACCCACCAAGTTGCTGGCACCCTTGACCGGGTTTCAACCCGCAGCATTCCTGACATAAGATTGAGAGCACCAACAACTGCAATAAGCGGCGCTCAGTTCGTTCGTCCGAGCCCAAAGTCAAATTTTTTCCTAGAACATCCAGAGTGTAATTTTTTCCTCTATAATATTTCACAACACTTTCTGATACACGGTAAAGTCTCACTAAGGTATTCAGTGGGCTTGTTTATTACAAATTAGTTTGTGCATTTGAAAAAAATTAAGATTTAGGAAACTACGGATTTTTTTTGCGAATCTGTCTTTACTTTAAGGAAGCCTTTTCGGCCAATGAGATTTTGGATGCATGAAATTCATCATCACTCACCTTAAGACCACAAGGTTTGCCATCAAACGCAGCGTACCTCACAACCCTGTAGTGAATGGTGTGTGAAATGTAGTTCAGACTGCAGCAGTCGAAGAAGCAGCGGTTAACAGGGTCGAACACATCCCAGCCCTACTTTTTGATTGTTTCTTCGTATGACCGTCCCAAACGAGATTTGATGTCGGAGCTCTATAAGGATTGATACGTTGCACAGTTGGTCATTCCATTCCGCTATTTTCTCCACGAATTTAGTTGAATACACAACAGCGGCCTAACACCTACAGCGTGTCCTAGAAAACGAGTCATTGAATTTTAATTATAAAAAAAGAACTACGCCACTTAGAATCATGCGGTACAGTGGCGTACCGTGTGGGGGCCATAGAAGCGGTCGCCTCGCGGTATTTTTGGGGGCGCAAATTATCGACAGAAAGAAAAGAAGTTCGAAATAAAACTTGAAAAAATCCCAACTTTTTTAACATTTCCCGCTCCTGGAACGATCTTCAGGGCGACTCAAAGATGGAGGCGATTGAAGCGAGGCTCGATACACCACGCCGCTGTAAAATTGTATCCTGCGTGCTTCGGCTTCGGTGGGCGATGAGACAGCAGCACATATTCTCAAAGTGAGGCAACCAAAGCGCAAATTCCATGAAGCGCTTTCTACCGCATGGGGGAGTGACGATTTTGATGCATTCTTGTTATGTGTCTCGTTTGGGGGAACCAAGCTCCTTTCACCCTGGACGAAGGGAACCAACGCCACACCGCTGATACGGTCTACGGCATTTATCCTTGCTTGATTTTTGACACCTCCTGACGCGAATCTCATGTAATGCAAGTTCTATTATGTAAATTTTTACGAAACGAACTGTAGAATTTTCCCGGTAAAGGTCCCTTTTTCCGCAGTAATGTAAAGAGCGTGAGGAATTTAATCAAAACCATCATAATTGACAGAGATATGCGATAACGTCCATAAGAAAAGCGGACTATGGAAGCAGAAATCAAGATTTTGTGTCAGGGTAGACATCTTGAAGAAGTTATACATTACAAGAAGCAACGAAACAACTGTAAGACTTCTTCTTTGACACTCTAAGGTAGTGTTATTAGTTGTCCACTCACGTTGCATAAGCCTCTGATATTGCCATGTTCCTTCATCCGTTTTTCGTCAAGGCAAAACGCCTGTACATCAGACATGGAGTCTGGTAGGCCATCGTAATACTGACTAGTATTCAACTGGTACTTTCTTGCGAAGCAGTCTGTTGCCAACGCGTAGTTGTTATTCAGTAGTTTTCTGTAATTGTCGATACTTGAGATAAGTAAACTATTCGCTTTGCTTCCCTCTGTATGAAACTTGCAAACCCTTAATCCGTTAAAACTTCCCTGGGGTCACATTGGGTCAGCCTTAAAACCTTAAACCCTTAAAGAGGTCACATCCCCCTATACTAATATCCCACGCGAACCCAGTATTTCTGAAGGAGGGACGGCCTTTGCAAAGTATTCGGAAGCGTGTATGATCCATGTGTCCTATCCCGTCTATTAAAGTTGGTTATCAAAGAAAACTTTCAATTCAACGGCAAACGGTACTGACATATCAACGGCACGGGTACGGGCGTTAGAAGAAATATTCATGGAACCCCGAAATTCATGAAATTCAGGAAACCCCGGGCCGACGTCTCGGCGGTCGGCGCTGCCTTCAACAGGCAGCCTGTTGAAGGCAGCAGTTACTGCCGAACCGTCGATCCCTAAATGTAACGATAAATCTACGTGCAGTTGTAGTACTTCCCATTTCATTGTCTTTTTCATTGTAATGAACATTTAAATAACACATAAACATGAAAATAATTTCACTGCAATTGTTTCAATTTTTATGGGGCTACTCGTAGTGTATTTCTTTTTCGCGTCCATTTGTACCAAGTCCCAAACTTCTATTCCTAATGCTGCTACAATACACACGCTGTTTTGTCTCTTTTCAGGCTCACAGGTTCTCCCTCAAGGTATAGATTCTTTTCACCGACGTCACGCGCGCGATGCATCATGGGTTTGTGCGCCATATTTTTGTATCGAAACCACCCATCCCCGCCTAGTAAGTACCCTGTTGAGTCTGTGTTTTGGCTCCCTTTCTTCTTCGTGTGCCTCGGCCGTCGATTGGATTAATGGTGATTTGTGCGATAGTTGGCTGTGCGAACCACTCGCATTTTAAACAAGCGAAACTACAGAAGAATGTGCAAGATGAACGATTCTTCAAGATACCTGCAGTTCGCAGCCGTGAATGCGATCGTACCCGTGAACTATCTGCCAAACGAAGGGCTCTGTGGGTTGCTAGGATTCGATGGAAGGACATTAATATGAAGAATCTCGATAAATACTACGTTTGTGGACGTCACTTCTCCGGGTGAGCATTAATTCGTAAGTTTAGTACCAATTCCCCACTTTTCACCACACAGCCACATGACGTGTTACTTTTGTTAATGAAATCTGCGTTTTCGGCTCCCTCCCTCTTTCTTTTTTTCTTTGTAGTGGCTGCCCTGCGAAGTTATTTGATGATTGCGCACCCAACTGGGCTCCTCATAGAGAACTTGGGTACGAGTTGAAGGTGAGTCAACAAGCACATGAACGCCACTATCGACAGCAGAAGCGCAGTCGAAACAGGGAAAATCTCGCAGGTAATACTGTTTTGGCGTAGAACGAAATATGTGCACATGTTGATGTACTTCTTCTGTCGTTGTTCACGATGCCGGAAATGCGTAGCACCTGTTGAGGTACAAAATGGTCAACAATCACTTGAAGAGCAGCAGGAGCCCGTGCACTTTAGCCCCAGCTCTCCACGTAGTTCATGCGATGCCGAAATCAACGAAGAGCCAGCTGCAGCAAGCCACATGATGTCATGTATGTTATATCACACAGAGGTAAGCCCTCACAAGTCATAACTGTCTGTCTTGCAGCTGTTGCTATGCCTTCAGAAGGTGGCGAAGTCTCGTCAACTGCTCTGAGTAAAAACTTTAGACAACGTAAGTTATTCAACATTGAGCATCGTGATCTGTTTCAATAGCAGCTGTCATGTCCAGGTGAGGAGCCAGGCCAAAACATTTCACTCAGCCAAGCTGATCGAACTGGTGCCACTGTCTCAGGTGGGTTCTTGCATATCTACAAAGTGTCACTGCTGTGTCCCTCATTCGTAAAAAATAAATTGCTGCTGCAGATTTTTCACATGCAGAGAGTGGACTCGATCACTCGGATGTCACTGGTGAGAATGTTCATTGAATTGTTGAAATGTAGAAACAAACCTCAAAAACCAAACAACTAATCACTCCCAAACCTTCACTGTGTTCCAGTGAAAGTTTCTAATCCAGTGTTATATGGACAATGTTGAAATTGAGCATTGATAGAAATGATCTGGTAGAGCAAGTACAGCAGGATATCTGTTCTTTAGCTTTAGATCTTGAGCTGGTGGTAGAACAAGACTAAGGATGAAATTTAGGCAATAAAACTATGTCCTCATAAGTGCATGCATATATAATAATTCTTCTTTTCTGAAAGCTAAGCATGCCATGCCATGTCATGTAAGTATGAGCTTCAAAGCGCCAAATGAGCAGGGCATGTAGGGCTGTGCATTAAAATTGATGTAAATTTAATCTACTTCAGAGCCTCCCACATACCAGCAGCTAATGGATGAGATCTCACGGCTAAATGAGCAGTTATACAACTGTAGGGCTGCAGCAGCAAAGCATGATTTCACGGAAGACAGCCTGAAGAATGATGATGCCAGGGTCCGGTTTTATACTGGGCTTCCATCGTTCCAAGCACTCAACTCTGTGTACAGGATTGTATGTGATCACGTGTCACATGGACCACAGAATATTCTGTCAAAGTTTGAGGAGATGATTGTCTGTTTGATGAGGCTGCGTCTCAACCTAAGTTTACAGGACTTGGCCTACAGATTTGGTGTGTCGGTACCAACGGTGTGTAGGATTATCGATAGATGGCTTAATGCATTGTATGACAGGCTTCGCCTACTTATCAGATGGCCAACACAAGAAGAAAATGCGAAAACCATGCCGTTGCCTTTTCGTGAAAATTTCGGGTGCAAGGTACGGTGTATCTTGGACTGTTTTGAAATATTCATTGATCGTCCCAGTTCTTTAGATGTCAGGGCTGCAACGTGGTCACAGTATAAAGGGCATAATACTGTCAAGTTCCTCATTTCTATCTGCCCTCTTGGTAGCATAACTTTTATTTCAAGGTCATATGGGGGCCGAACGAGTGACAAGGTGATTACTGAAGACTGTGGAATTCTGACTAACTTGGAGTATGGTGATGTGGTTTTGGCGGATCGGGGTTTTTTGATTGCAGAGAGCGTAGGGTTGTGCTGTGCAACCCTTCACGTCCCTGCATTCACCCGAGGTAGGAAACATCTCAGCTGTGCTGAGTTAGAATCAACACGTTCACTTGCAAATGTAAGAATACATGTTGAAAGAGTTATTGGTATGGTGAGAAACAAGTATACCATACTCAAGGGCCCACTGCCAGTTGACACCCTCGTGACTAACAGCAGCAGCAGGGAAGTGCCACAAATTGATAAAATAGCCACTGTGTGCTGCTGCTTGGTAAACCTTTGCAACTCTGTTGTTTCTCCCATACCAGGTCATTAAGCATTCATGATGAAGACGAGTTTGTTAGGGTGTTGCAGTTTTGACTCCTGTAAGTTTATTGCACATAAGACTAGTAAAGCAGATAACTGTGAAATGATGGTTAATAAAAATGAGTAAAATACCACACAATTCTAATGGTCATTCATTTGTGAAGGCAGCTGTTGCAGTACCACTGCTTTGTTCTTGGTGTGGTCTTTAGCCCAACACATGGAAAGTGGAACCAACCAGTCGTGCATGTCTTAGAGTCACACCTTATCATTTTGCCTTCCTCAGGCCCTTTACATATGCAGTATGGCCCATCCTCTGTGCCTGCAGAATGTGCACTGTTGTTTTGGTTTGTGAGCTGTATGGTTGTCAATGGCATATGTAGTCCCCTTTGTGCACTATTGTGAACAGGTGGCGAAGAATCTTGTTGAGATTGAGTGACATTCTCCTGTTCACTGTTTCTGGTGTACCACTTTCCGATCAGTTCTGGCAGAAGGCCCCGACAAAAAAAATTGTATGCCTGATCCAGTGCCTCAGAGATGAAAGCTGTGTCTGCCATTACTCTCTCCACACTGAAGTCATTCTTGCTCCATAAAACAAAGTCACCATAAGAAACGTCACAAGCAAAAATTTGTCCCTGTAGTTGATAGAAGTACGCGTGGTCACGACGTAATGATAACTTGCCAGACTGATTGTAGACACAACTGCTTTTTTGGCTTGTAAGCTCTATGAGCATGACATCCTTTGCACTGTAAGGACACTTCACCTCTACAACCCTTTTTCCACAGCAGTTGCATTCCACCAACAAATCTGGTGTTGCTCCAAAGAAAGGGGTAGTCTTCGGCACAATCAATCCTGTTTCCTTAAATGTCACAGTTGCATGTGTCTTCTCTGCCACTGATTTGTAGGTGTCCAGTGCATCTTTCTCATGTTTTCTGCCATACCTCACCTCTTTTGTTGAGAACAGGTGCTGCTTGGGGTAGCATATCCGTCTTATCAAGCTCTCTGAGGGTTTGTCTAGATCCGTTCGGCACACCGCTTTCAGATTAGAGGCTGTTACACGGCCTGCCCTGCATCGATACCACTGGTCACACTGTGCTTGCTTTCTCGTTGATTTCTCAATCTCCTTGGCGACTTCATCATTTACTTCCAGGCTTTCTGCCACAGTTCTGCATTTCTCTAACAATTCATCCCAGTTCATTCGTGTTGCACATGGGTCCTGTAGAGATGTTAAGTTCGCGGCCTTGCATCTTATTAAGTGTGGAACATAGAGATCGCTATATTTGGACATTGTCCCAGCACATACTGGCCTGTGACCAGTACCAATGAGGTCATCAAAAAGTGTACTCCACTCTTCCTCAGTGGGTTCTGGTGCTGGAATACGCTGGAGTAGCATCTGTGGCTCGACTTCAGAACCATTGAAGCGCCTTTTCCGTACCTTTGGTGATGAAAAATCCATTTCTAATATAGGTTTTGGTACAAGCTTTTTAACGTGCGCCGGCAACCAAGAATTAGCACGATCAGTGCATGAACTTGATTCAAGAACTCTTCGTCCCATTTCAATGTAGAAGAAGAGTGATGCTACATGAGAACACGTTTCACTTGTCCCTGCCATACAGGTACAATGTCCAAAGATGACTTCACCGTCCTGCCGAATAACAGCCCAAGCAGTCAGTGGAGGTGATGACAGGCATTGCGAGTGATTAACCTGCAATTAGAAAAAGATTTCGCTGTACAAATAAGTGGAAGGCTGCATGCATCTTAAAATTCTCTGTTTAACTGTTGTAGAAGGATGAAAGTTTGGACCAGCTGGTCTTTTTTTCTTAATAAACATATCTCCTCCCCCACCCCCAACCCTCTGTTGGTACATAGTATTGGAGAAAGGTAACCAGCGGTAAACACGGGACAAAAGATGTAAACACACGGACGCTGGACACCAGCGTCCGTGTGTCTTCTAGTTCTCTCTGTCCCGTTTTTACCGATGGGTATGTTTCTCCAGTTTAACTGTTGTTGCAGTGTCACTGTCTACTGTACCGTAACAGCTGCTGATCCTAAGTACACTTACCTCTGTGATCATGATAACTTCTCCACCGTTCAGGAGCTTCACACGTGGTTCTCGTACCCAGCCACTAGTGACATAGTTGTATGCCTCCAGCGACTTCGTCGCTTTCAACTGCTTTCGCGTGAGATGGCTTGTCCTAGTTACAAGATAATCATGTATGTCCATTATGTCCAATTCCGGCCACAACGAAACATCCCTCACGCAGTCACTTTCGGAAAGCAGGAAGGGGTCGACGCCACTGCACCTTTCCACCTTGATCTCGTACCGTTTAAGGTCGTCTCCAGATAGTGTTGAACGGTAGTTTCGTGCTTCGACGCGTTTTGATGACGCCATATCAACTGCAACACGGTGACATTTGATATATTCCGTGTAAACGCCGACGCCTGCACTACGCGACTGTCCGCACAACAGCGTTCCTACACAAAAATATGGCGCCGGGATTCTGTCGTCTGCTACGGTGACGTCACGTGAAAAGAGTCTATAGCTGCACAGTCCAGCCACTTTCACAGAGTTACCAACCTACGTTAGTCATGATAAAAGCGTATGCGCTGCGCTCTTTCCCTTGTACATCAACCCCAAGGTCAATAACATAAGGTTTGTCTTGTCACCAAACCCCACTCCCGTCTAAGGCAGCGTTGACTGCCGAAACGTCGACTTTCAATCATAAGTGTTAATAAACGCCCCTTTGTGTTTTCATTTAAGCTCTTTGTTCTGATTTTTCCTCTCTCTCTCTCTCTCTCTCTATATATATATATATATATATATATATATATATATGCTGATGATTCAGGGGGTACGGATGGACACGTAAGTATATAAGTACAGAAAAGGTAAAGAAGGGATTCAGAAGCCTTGAGGGAGAGTTTAAAAAATTTATTACAACTAATTACGGGAGAGAACTAAGGTTCATTTACATGTTACAGGGGTCGACGTTTCGGCGACAGCGTCGCCTTCCACAGGACTAAAGGGGATTGTAGTGGGTCATCCCTTATAGAAGGGCGGGAAGAGTTACGATAGAGGAGGAATCCGCACGTGGAACGGGTGCTGGTCTTGAGGGGGTTTCCAGGAGCTTTGTCCTTGGTCGTCACTGGGGAG
Source organism: Ornithodoros turicata (assembly GCF_037126465.1). Lineage (NCBI taxonomy): Eukaryota > Metazoa > Arthropoda > Arachnida > Ixodida > Argasidae > Ornithodoros > Ornithodoros turicata. The sequence continues at coordinate 150,157,384 of NC_088201.1, forward strand.
TGGGGATCTGTAAAGATAAAAGGAAGAGGCGGCAGAAAGAACGCAAGTGGGTCGATGTGCTCAAACCTGATCATGAGCTGAGGCTGCGGACTGTGGACAATATGCCCGGGTCTTCGTTTATTGTGCATTGGAATTGATGGATTAAATAAGACTCACGTTGTTGTATGCTACGGTTGGATGTGAAACTTGACTGTAAAATGAATACAGTTATGTCACTGAAGGAATGGCCGGGTTCGCGAAAGTGGTGGGAGACCGGGAGATTTGGTTTCTTTGTCACATCTGATTTATGATTGTTGAATCGAATTCTGAAACTTGTTGTAGTTTGGCCAATGTACTGTGCATTACAAAAATTGCACTGTAATAAATATACGACGTTAGAGGAGTTGCAGTCGTGGTCGCCACTTATCTTTATATGGAAATTACAATTTGTACTGTGAACTGTATCCGCGGTCTGCATCAGGTTACAAATTTGACATCTACGTCCCATGCAGGGGTGGCAGCCTTTTGCTGTATGTTCCGGTTTATTAATCTTAGCGTGTACCAAGTGATCCTGAATGTTCTGCGCACGACGATATGTTATACGGGGCGGTGTAGGGAATATTTCCTTCAGACGTTCCGACTGGGATAGAAGGGGCTGGTGCCGTTGTAAGATATTTTTAAGGTCAGGGATATTACCATTAAAGGTTAGAGTGAGGTTAACACATTCTTCATCTTTAGGTCGCTTTGATTTTTTCAGGAGATCCGTGCGGTTCGTATGGCGGGCTTTACTGAGTGCATTTTTCACTAGGTCTGGCGGGAATTGTCGATTAACTAAAGTTTCTTCAAGGCTGTCAAGGTTAGCATCTAGTTCGTCATAGCGGCAGCATATTCTTCTGTAGCGTATGGCCTGACTGTAAGGGATGGCTAATTTAGTATGTCGCGGATGACAACTGTAGAATGACAGGTACTGCTGGGAGTCTGTTGGTTTACGGTACAAGTTTGTTTCTATGGAGTTGTTACAAATCTTAACATGAACGTCCAGAAAATTTATGGCTTCTTTAGAATAAGTGTGGGTAAATTTTATAGTCGGGTGGACGTTATTAAAATTATCTATGAACGACAAAAGGCTTTCCTCAGAATGGGGCCACAACATGAATCGAGGTAGCGTTTGTAGACAAGGGGTTTGAGCAAACATGTTTCTAGGAAGCGTTCTTCAAGATAGCCCATGAACATATTAGCATAGTTGGGGGCCATTTTCGTTCCCATAGCTGTACCACTAATTTGGAGATAATGCTTGTTGTCGAATTCAAAATTGTTGCACGTAAGTATCAGCGAGATCAGAGTTTCTAGGAGAGCTGAGTGAAGCGGGTTATCGGACAATTTGTTAAAAACGTCTATTACTGCACGGGTGCCATCATCATGTGGAATGTTAGTGTACAGCGAGGTGACGTCCAATGTAACTAACAGACAAGCCGTGGGGACCTTGGTATCGGAAATTATTTGAAGGAAGTTGTTAGTATCCTTGATGTACGATGGTAATTTGGGAGGAATATCCTTTAGGAGGAAATCGACGAAGGTGGAAATCTTTTCCGTTGCTGTGCCATTGGATGATATTATGGGGCGTCCGGGATTTCCAGGTTTATGAATTTTTGGAAGCATGTAAAACCTACCGGGTTTCGGGTCCCGTGGGGAAAGGTATTCGAGCAGGGTGTCATCAATTTTCTTTTCTGATTTAAGTTTCCTTAGTGTTTTAGTAATTTTGCTGTGAATATCAACGGTGGGGTCGCTATCCATGGTTCTGTAGAATGTTTCGCAGCTAAGTTGTCGAATGCCTTCTGTGAGGTAAAATTCTTTGTCCATAACTACTATTGCTCCTCCTTTGTCGGCTCTTTTGATGACAATGTCGTTACGTTGTTTTAATTCAGAGAGGCTATTTTCTTCGGCTTTACTGAGGTTTGACTTCCTTTTTCGTCCTCTAGTATTTTCATATGCCTGCACGACATCCCTTTGGACGGCTTTGACATACATATCTAAGGCTTTGTCGCGGTTAAAATCAGGGGTGAAATCGGATGGGGCTGCAAACGGACTTCTTGTTGTGCTGGGTTTGTCGTGGAAATATTCTTTCAGACGCAGTCGACGGGCAAAGTTATCAAGGTCTAGGTGCAGTTGATATTCGTTATACGGAACGTTATTGGGGCAGAAGGATAATCCTCGACTAAGAAGAGAGAGTTCGTCATTGGTGAGACTGACACAGCATAGGTTAACGACGTTCTTTGTGTTAGATTCAGAGGATGTACCATCGCTTCGGCCAATGGATGTTGGGGTCACCGAGGTGACAGACGATTCTGGATTAGGGGTCGCTTTGACATTATCCCGCGCCATCTTCTTCTGTTTTGTTACAGCGAGCTCTGTTTGCCTCCTTCGGACAAAATTATCTAACTCCTTTTTGTGGTGGTGGGAAAGTGGAGTTTCGGCACTAGTAGCTTCAAGTTCTTCAGAGAGTGTGATTAGAGTACCGCGGCAATGTGAAATGAGAATGTCGGTAAGACGCAGACTGGCCTCGCGTAGCACGCTTTCCCAAGTTGTGTGATCATTAGAGCTAAGGGGGAATGTTGGGGTGACTCGAATTTGAAGGCCTTTGGGGAAAGTTTCACCTGCTTTATAGGTTTCTAGGGCATCGAGGTGAGATTCGTACCTTGCTAATTTATCTGACAATTTTCTAAGTCTGAAGAATGAGAAAGTGCTAGCTTGTGATGTATCAATTTGTGCAGACTCACCGCCGGTCAGTCAATCCGTACGAATTCCGTTCCCTCGTTGCCTTGTAGGTTTCGTTCGAACTGCCGCTGCTTCTTGTAGTGTTGGCCAGTTGGGATCCGGGACTGTTGGTCCCGGACGACGGTTTGGGAGGCGTCTCAGGGACACTGCGAGACGGCACTGAAGACGGCGGGTCATCATCCACACCCCAGCGAAGCTGGGATGGAGACCATCGGCAGCCAGGACTCGGGTGGGGGGCTGTCGCTCGAAGGCATGGTCCAAATAGAAGAGGTCATCGTTGCGGCGACAAAGGTCTCTTAGCAGCTTGTTGAATGCGTACGCTCTGCCGTTGCAGAGAAACTCCGTCCATCTGTCAAAAGAATTGCGTCTGCGATTGTGCGATCTCGGGAGAACAAGGCTACAGATCACCTGTTCTATTCCGCCTCTTGATTGGATGTGGTGGACAAGGGCCTCGTAAAGAAGAAGGGTCTGCTGGGGGTCAGAATGCGGCATGTCGTTCGTCCCACAATGAAGAACGACAATTCGCACGCTGGCCGGCAACAGGTCGATCTCCGCCACAAAGTCCGAGATCCGGCCACCGCTTAGGGTTACAAACATCGGCGCCGTCCTGGACCTAGGGTCAAAATGAGAATACAAGTGTTTGGTTTGCGAATCGCCCACTACAGCTATGATTGGAGCAAAAAAGGGATACTTCCGCACGGGCTTCCTTGGTCCTCTTCGATCGGTGGCCATCGTTGAGAGATATGCTGATGATTCAGGGGGTACGGATGGGCACGTAAGTATATAAGTACAGAAAAGGTAAAGAAGGGATCCAGAAGCCTTGAGGGAGAGTTTAAAAAATTTATTACAACTAATTACGGGAGAGAACTAAGGTTTATTTACATGTTACAGGGGTCGACGTTTCGGCGACAGCGTCGCCTTCCACAGGACTAAAGGGGATTGTAGTGGGTCATCGCTTATAGAAGGGCGGGAAGAGTTACGAGAGAGGAGGAATCCGCACGTGGAACGGGTGCTGGTCTTGGGGGTTTTTCCAGGAGCTTTGTCCTTGGTCGTCACTGGGGAGTGGGGATCTGTAAAGATAAAAGGAAGAGGCGGCAGAAAGAACGGAAGTGGGTCGATGTGCTCAAACCTGATCATGAGCTGAGGCTGCGGACTGTGGACAATATGCCCGGGTCTTCGTTTATTGTGCATTGGAATTTATGGATTAAATAAGACTCACGTTGTTGTCTGCTGCGGTTGGATATGAAACTTGACTGTAAAATGAATACAGTTATGTCACTGAAGGAATGGCCGGGTTCGCGAAAGTGGCGGGAGACCGGGAGGTTTGGAGGTATATATATATGAGCGAAAGGAAAGGGTACACAGCGACGGATTTGAGGTGTTAATAGAATACAAACAAAGGTTTATTTTACATAATTAAAACATTATTTAGGAAATGGGGAAGTGTCGACGTTTCGGAGGGAAGCTTCTCCTTCTTCGGGACAGAAGAGGCAACAACACTGTCCGAGGCCTTTATGGATCCAGCCTGCTGACGTAATCTTGTGTATTCGCGCCACCTGGCGTTCGTCGATGAGTCACGTTCTGGAAGGTTCGTTTGTCGCTGTCCGGTGTGGTGTCACTGCCCTGACGTACGTTCCGGGATCTTCTGAAGTCAGAGCTGGGGGTCATCGTCTTTCTTCCAAAGGCGTCGTCCGTGGTGAAATCATTATCCGGGAGTCCGGGGTTTAGGTCATCGTGTCTGAAAGCCTAAGGTGGCCTCCTCGGGAGGTCATGTCCCGGTCCTGGGGTCATGTCTTTCGATGGCGAGGCCGTGAGAACCTCAATCATATTGAAAGGCTGCGTCACAGTTTCACAGCGTTTCCAGTTCAGAACATTACAGTAAATAATTCTTGAAGGTTAAAGCATGTGCTGAATAGAATAGTATATCTCCCGGTCAGGGTGGGCATTTCGCGCTCTCCTTTTTGGACCTCAGCGTTCGTAGATCCGAAGACGGCACACTACAAACCAGCGTTCACCGTAAGCCCTGTGACAAGGGGAATTTCTTGAACTTCGATTCCCATCATCCGGTGGAGGAAAAACGAAGCGTCGTGAGAAGCCACAGGTCTGACAACTTCGGCTCGACTACTGAACTACGCGCAGCCGAAGAAAGACTATTGCCGACTCATTGACTAAGCGAGGGTACCCGAAGTCATTTATTGCCAACACAATACGACGGGTGCAAGAGAAGAGATCGCACGACAAGTGTGATCACAGCCAGGGCAGTGTGTGCATTCCGTATGTCAAAGGCGTGTCGGAGTCTATCCCCCAAGCGCTCCTCCCCCTCAACATCAAGACGACCTTCAAACCTGTCATGAAACTTCGTAGTTTAATCTCCAAACCTAAAGACGCTGTCCCACCCATGTCCCAAAGAGGAGCTGTGTATGAGATAAAATGTCAATATTGTAACGCCACATACATAGGCGAAACAGGTCGCACATGTTATACCCGGTTAAAAGAACATAAACGGGATGTGAGAAATGCAACAAATGCGACAAGGTCGAAGACAGAACTACCATTGTTGGACAATGGACCATATTTTTCACTTTGAGAACGCGAAGATTTTGGCTGGTGAACAAAGGTGGGGTCCCCGGAAACTCTTGGAGTCATGGCATATACGGCGTGACCCACTTGCGTGCAATGTCAACGGCGGTCCTCTCCCAGACATGTACAGCCACCTCCTTAAACTGGATTAGATGTCATTCTCTCGTGTGTGCTCGCCCTGATGATGTCTCCTGCATGGGGGACGAAACGTCTGTTGAAGTAAATTGTTGTTTTGTTACGTGAAGTCGGTTTATCTGTACTTCTTTTCGTTATGTCTAGTCCCGGCTTGTGGAACATTTTTGCATATATCGAGAAGTGAGCCACTCCCCGATAGACTACCTTTTGCTGTCTTTTAGACTGGGAGCTCGCGCTCGTGAATGACCCTTGCGAGCTTGCATCGTCATCACACTCCATAGAAGTCATTTGCTTGGGTGGCGATGAGAAAAGTTGAGTGATGAGAGATGGCAAATGTTGGAGGTGGATCTGTACCTCTTTGGTCTTCACTTGTGTTTCTCTCTTTTATACTATTGCTTCTGTCTGTGTGCACTGTGTGACCAATTTTGGTTTTTGTTTGAGTGCTGCACCAAATGACTTCTCGAAAAAGATGGGAGATACTTTATTCCTGGCTTCAGGACAGCTTAAGTTTTGGGTAACTTTAACATGCAAAACATATTTTTCATACTTCCACTATGCACATCATCTGTAGAGATGCACATCTCAGACGGGTGCTCTGAGGAGCAGTTGACGCAGCAGTCTGGCCCTTTACATTCTTTAGTCTCGTGGCCAGAATGACCATATCGTGCACAACAAGCGGAGCCACGGCACGAGTCCGCGACGTGGCCAACGTGTTACACCTGTTACAACGGAAGCACCTGAGAGGGTTTGGAATATAGGAACGCACTTCAGCTGAGGTATGAAACTTTCACTTTCAATTTCTAAAGGAGTGTTGCCTGGTCAAATGTAAGCACAATGTTCCTGGTTGTTATGTACTCGTTATTATCATATAATGATTACCAAATTCACTGAGCATGTACGAAAGTAATATGCTCTTCGCGGTAACAAACTATAAAAGTCCATTGCGGTAAATTGTGATACTCAAAACGCAGACGGTTTTCACCATTGGCATATGTGGAGTCTCCAAATAAGCTTAGTAACCCTTTGCATATCAAGAATGATATGAAAAGCAACAGAGGGACAGAAATTCGGTGGTTATAGCGTACGGTTCAAGATATGTAAACACTTCATCCCGCATGTGCTGCGGTTCCGGCTCACCGCCTTGAAGGTATTCCAGGCTTTCCTATGCGCTATCGTTCGCTGCCGGCCCTGGCAACATCACTGCCTACCACGAGACATGCAGTCTATCTGAAGTGTGTCACAGGGAATCTGAAAATACGATATCAAACATATTTCAAATTCAGAGTTGCATCTACTTCTGAAATGCCCCTTTCCATTCACAAAATATTCAAGCAAATTGTTTTCTTTGATGCAAAACAAACGTACGCACGCACGCGCATCAATATCAATATATCATGTTACATAGCATGTCATCGCGCATGATGATATGAATATCATCATGCGCGCCAAATCAATATACAAAAAAATAACCTTCACGTACCTTGCTGAAAGAAGCCTCCACACGTTTTTTCGCTATCCTTCCGGAAAATAGCGTGCACTGGATATTCCGTGTTCCGATTGAAAATCCGTGGCATGATTGTCTCCAGAAAAAAATATCATGTTCTCCACAGAAGCAAGAACGCGAATGTCGTCAAGAACCTCACGTATACACACGTCATCCTGGCACGTCATTAAGAAGCGACAGCAGGACGAAGAAACTACACACGAACACCTTGGCATGGAAGTCGGCATGTAACTGCTCTAAGCAGAGGGGAGGCAATTCCAAGAACCACAAAAGCGGGAAATTCGACCCCTTTCGAACCAAGGAAAAAGGGAGAAAGAGGGATGCTTCGCTCGAGCAGATAAACTTACTGCGGCCGTGAAAACGACACCGATGTTGCATGTTTTCCGCGTTGTTTTTCGTAAACCAAATATTCCATCTTTTGTAGATTCTTTGCAGAACCTTTCATTGTAATGGCGTCGCCAACCTGTTTGAAGCTCATAGGAGCAGAAAGTATCGCAACAACCTCTGTTTGTAATTTTATCTATTATTTCTGGCCTCTAACAAATATTCAGCGCGTGAACTGCTTCGGTTTATTCTATAAAATCCGTGCTCATTGTGTTTTAAGATGGTTCATCACATAAAAATCTGCAGTGCATTTTTCACACGAGTACTGTGATTTCTTTTTTCATATTACCAAAACCCCCGAGACTAGGGAGCTGAACAGACACTCGCGGAAGTAGTCGTTTGTTTTCGTTGTTCCGTATCTAGTCGCGGGTTTTAAAAATATGAATTATAATCACCAGCCCACTTGCTTTTTACCAATTGTTTCATTGTGATTTTTGTATAACATCTGTATTGGTGCACAACTTGTTTGCGTTTACTGTGCTAGCAGAGCTCTAATTTTTAACCGGATATAAATGAACTGATGCCTTCGATCTATGTGGATGACCCGAAATTTCATGTAACGTTTTGGCGTTACGCTTTGGTGTAGCGTTAGTTAAAGTTATCAATTTAATGAAGTTAACATGATTAACTTAAGTCACCAAACTAAATTGTACTCCAAAAGCCTTGCGAACCTCTCCAACGAAAAGGGTCCCTGAGAAATGCCCACCGAAGTTCCCAATGCTGCAAGGTGTATCAAGGTGCGACGCCCTAGGTTGATACTAAAGATAAGCTGAGGTAACCCCACGGAGAGCTACGGTCTGGTCTGAGGTCTTGAGGCGGAGCCTTAAAAGAACCACAGCCAGGTCTGAGGTTCTGAGATTGAACCTCAGAATTGCTTGAGGTTACCTCAAAGAACCGAAAATGAGGTCTGACGCCCTGAGGCAGAACCTCAGAATTTCTTGGGGTAACCTCAGAGGGCCCACAGCCGGGCTTGAGATCCTGAGGTAGGGCCTCAGGATTTCGTGAGGTAACCCCAGGAGAAATTCAGGCAGTTCTGAGTTAACCTCAGATAACCTCAAGGTAGCCTGAGGTAACCTCAGGATTTCTGGGGTAACCTCAAGACGTTTTTCCAATAGGGGCAGAAACCCGTGCATCATGCATTTCACGGGCATTCAGGATTCGGTCGCAATCAGCATCAGACGTACACTTTATGAGGAGGTCTGCCGATCGTAACTTCTTTATTTCAGAAATGTTTGTCCACAGGAATGTCACTGCTCTTTCAGGTGACATCTTCCCAAGAACTACCGTTTTTTACATTTTCTGATGCCATGACTGCCAGTACAATGTACTTGGCAATAAATGGCTTTTGGTATGATAACTTTGGTTCGGGCACGCTTACCGCTCCCGATCGGAAGGGAGTTTGAGTAGTTAATCATGCGATGTGTGAGGAAATATATCATGTTCCGATTGGTCGTCCACACTTCACATTCATACATGTGGGGAGGTCCCGACAGCCACCGTTCAAGGCTTCTATACCCTTCGCTTTTCATCCCCTCGGCACGGTACGGATAACACATTGGGACTGGGAGCTGGGGTACGTGCTGGCGCCACTCACCAAACACCAGTTCAAGCCGGTGCCCTCTGCGGGGGTCACGCAAGTTTCTTGCTTGTTCTTGTATCTGGTGCTAGCTGTCTTGATACCTCGACAATGTACTAATTAGTTTCGTGAAACACGTTCATTAGGAGTCTAAGCTATTAAAGTTGTCACTCACGCCTAATTATTACGTACGTACCTACAGTGTATACACGATACCATGGGGTTGCCAAATACAACTCATTCGCACTATGGTAATATCCTTAAAGATGTCTAGATACTGCTCCTGGGACCTCAAACGCCATGCATTCGAGATATGGGCGCAGAGCACGACTTCGCAAACAGCAGGTGGATGCAGTGTTCGTGACCCGTAACGATACGACAGTAAAGTCTTCCAATCAAACAAACAATCGACTGGCTTTATCAAACATAACTGCAATTCCAATAACAATATCTTTTTCGCTTGTAAGCATATCACAGCTGGGTTGAGAGTATGTGACGTTCATGATGCTCTTCGCCAGCTAGCTGCAGGTCGGCACCGGGAAAGCATATTTGCACAAATAGTAACCGCAGAGGTGGTATCAACAACGTGTTTCGGTATCTGCAAAGCATCCCGCAAATAATCATAGAAAAACACTACAGCCAAGAAGCCTATGTGGATCGAGCAAACGCTCCTTGCAGGGCAATCGCCCTCCCCCTGACGTCCACCGAAGGGGCTCAAAAAATATGGCCGGATGGTTGGGAGTTGGTGGTGTTTAGAGTCCCACAAACCCATGACAGTCGTCTGTAGTCCGTAAATGTATCCTGCATTGTTAGCCGGTCAGAATGGTGGTCACAATTAACGCATTAGGTACAAGCCTATCATTTCAATTGAATAAAATATATCAAAGGTTTCATGAATGTCATATGGCACGCTTTTCATTCATTCCGTTGCTCAGTGTTTCGTTTCGGGGCGTCATGTGGTTAGGGATCACCCATGGAACTCACGGCGAAGGAAGATGTGTGGTACGGGTGGGCACAAATATCAGAGAGTGCCCCCGGGACCAAAAAGTAGATGCGAGCCCTGGCTCCCTGCCACCATCAACAGTCGTCATTCCCATATGCTCTGTAGAGAGGTCTTGAAAGAACACTGACATCACTTGCGTCAATGGTATAGACCTGCTGAACCACTGCCGTCATAGAAATGGCGACCCCTATGTCTGTTTCGGAATAGTATGTTTAAGAATATTTAATATATGTGGCAGCTTTCCGGAAATGAATGGTGGTTTAAGATGGAGTTCGATATGAGCTTCGAGAATACCGTTATAGTTTCAAAAAGTGAAGGTACCCGGGAGCAGCCCTTTATGTAGGATGACATCATGACTGCACCGCGATCCTTGTGACATTGTTTGACACAGGTTCCTTCTTATTTTCGTCCGTGTTCCATTACACATACTTCTTCATGTACTGACAGCCTCGATTTGTGGTATGACCATCTTACACATTTATCTGCCGGAATTGCGTCGAAGTCTTGAAGCTTTGATGCATATGTACTTACTGAACTTTCCCCCGCAAGCCCGGAATGGCTGTATGTCTGGCTTCGCAGACTCTCCTCGTAGACCGTAGACCAGGAACAGAAGAAAATACGGAAGCCCGGTCATATTGATTGCGAGACAGGTGCAGTACTGAAGAACGCAGTTGCGGAAATCTGCTGCCGTATCTTTACGGGAATGCGAGCGTTAATGAGGAGTAGTTCTGTTTAAACATATGCGAGCCACGTTTGCCGACTTCGCCTACAGTTCCTCTATATATGACACACCTTGCACCAAATAAATAGGAAGGAAGGATAGAGACTACTGATAGGTACTGTCGGAGCTTGCACAGACATTATAGGCACATTCAAAGTTTCATACATTATGTCCTTGGCGCATAGTGAACACGAAGGAGGAACGAGGAGTTTCTCCTGTAGCGCACACGCAGTCACCAAGCCGCATCCCGCCTGGTATGTGACACATTTCAGGAAGCAGAAGCAGAAACAGCTGGACCGCTTGGTACATATCCTCTGCAGGCGACAGAAACAACATACGGACTAATGCACTAAAGCGCACGAATAGTTATACGTTACAACCATTCGCTTCACACCTCTAAAACCACATATACACAAGGTGACTGAAGAACAGTACATCGCCTAATTGTCGTAGATTTGAAAGATCCAACATCTTCCCCCAATCAGTGCGCGCAGAGAACTGCCATATACCTTATCACTTACAGGGACCGTAAAGCACTCGTGTGCTTACAGGATCGTGTACGCTGAACCAACACCACCTAGATAGAGAAAGCCTGCGCATTGCTTCCTCTCCTTCCTTCGCTACGTGGACATATATAGCCAAAATTCGTCTGCTACCGCGATTCATTGTTCTGCGAATTGAAGAACCCGCAAATGTTTGCAGCTCACCTGGAACCTGCAGACCTAAATATTTAGACAAAAATTGCAAGACCCCTTCCAGAATATCACTTTTGAGAAAAATTGAGACCGTTGCACTTTATTTCCAATTTTTTCCATTTAGTACGCGAGTGGTGCAAACGACTGCCGTACATCAGTGCACAAATAGATTGTCCCATGGCGCACACCTTTCTGGTCTTGCCTTTACACTCAAATGATGGGCGTTTTTTAAAACACCCTTCAGGTAAGTGTATTCCTAATGAAACGCTCTTATGATGTGCGTTTAACAACAAAAACACCCTTAAAACGGGAGTATTCTATTGAAAACACCTTTTATGATGGAATTGTTTTCTGACAAATATTCCCTCTCAAATAGCTAGGGCAATACAAACTTCCGCTGCAGCGTGCCGGGACCAGTGGCCGCGACATCAGTTCGACATTCTTGCTTCTATGGCAAGCACCACCCTGAACATAGCAGACTTCCAGCCGTTGAACGTAAACCGGAGCGCAATGCGTCGCAGGCACGCCTCGTTAGCTTGGCAACACTGTGGGACCTGCGTGAGTACCGAAGGTTGAAAAGACCTCGGGCATCCACAGTAGCCTATATTGGCGTGTCAGACGGATCACATACTGAAATACAATTTGTTGGGGCACTTTCGTTACATGTGCTGGGGCGGGAAACGTCTGTAACGGTGACCGGAATGCGTGTTTGCAATTAACACCCACGCTTGCTACGAGTCAAAGATACAAGGTAAGTTCCTAATATCCTTCCCTATCAAATACTGTGTTTTTAACTCAGGTTATCCTGTATAATGCGATCACTTGCTGAGCGGAGCTGTGAAACTAGCATAATTTTTCTCTCACGAATTAAAACACAATTTTTAACACCACATTCCCAATTCAAACTGAGTGTAAAAATTGTGTGTTTCGACGTGCACACCTGTTTCAACACCCCACTTTACACCCTTAATGATCGACATTAGATGAAACGGGGTGTATGTCGATATCACATCTTTAGTAACGCTCTTCTTGCACCCTTTGCGGGATAGAAAATGTAAACGAAATCTATTTCCCGCCCGAAATTCAAATAAGCCGGGGTAAATCCTGTCGACCTATTTTCCGTCGTACGGGTGGTAAAGCCAAGCTCCGTAATCCAGGCGTCCTAATCTTTATGCCTTTCGGTAAAAGATACCAACATCATGTTGAAGTTGCGATTAACCCGCACAGTTATGTTCACCTGGGGGTGATAAGGGGACGTCTTTACATGACGTATGCTCAACGCAGAGCAGCTGTCGCCAAACACCTTACTTGTAAAGTACGAGGCGTTATCCGTGAAGAGCTGGTCCGGGAATCCACACCGGGAAAAAAAACGTCCAGCAGTCTGTCCCAGATCCGAGCGGACAGCAACTTCCGCAGCGGGTAAAGCTCAACCCACTTCGTGAAGCGATCTGTAGTAACTAACATACTGGCTACCACGGGGACTTCTGGGATAAGGACCCATTACGTCACATGCGACTATCTGTCAAGGTTTCTGGCTAACAATCGGTTGCAGGAAACCGGGAGGCTGCCCTCCACGCGGCTTAGACTTCTGACATATCCGACAGCTGCGTGTATACCGCAAAACATCCTGTCTCAAGCCTGGCCAAGTCGCGATACGACACAATTTAGGATAAAGGCGGGGTCCCATAGCCTCGATTTGAGCAGCAGCAGCAGAGCAACAGCAGCAGAGCTGCAGCGACACGAGCGGTCCCATAGCACTGGGCGTAAGCAGCAGCGCTGCCGAGCTGCAGAAATTCCCTGCTGCTCCCGTATCCGAATTTTTGGTTGCTGTGCTGCCGTGTTGCTCTGCAGCCGATCGTGCACGCCAATCAGAAGTATTGTTTACGTATGGAGCTGTTCGGTTGTGTTCAGTGTAGCAAAGCTGGTGAGTGATGACTTGGTTTCTTTTACGTCGGACGATGTGCAAGTGCTTTTACAAGCGTGCCTTTCAAGTGCAGTGGTTTCACAATCGACTCAGAAGCAAGGTTCTATCATAACACTCGCTTTTCTTGTCATTTTCATTATATGTATATGCAGTTTACTAGGATTACTACGAATAAAGTGTTCAACCCAACCCGCGTTATCGGTTTATTCACGATGCGTATCATAAAAGGATTATAGAGGGGTGACTTTTCAGCACCGTGAAGGCGCCATCCTCATTAGTACTTTGCAGGAGCCGTGTAGCTTCTGTACCTGTGTGTTATCGCTTGTTCAGGGTCATATATTGCCGACAAAAAGCCTTGAGCCATGGTTCCCATCAGTGTCAGTGCTATCAAGCTTCCACTTTGTCAGTCTTCACTATGTTCTGTCCGAGTGACGATCTACGAGAACGATTAATTCTGGAAGTCCAAGAGAGACCCCCCTCTCTGGAACAAAGGGGATAGTAGATACAAGGATCGACATGAAGTTTCCAGGTTATGGCTTGAAGTCCCGGAAGCGATGAACCATCCAGAGATGACAGGTAAGAAACACTTTATTGCAGAGCAACTTGAAAGCAACACTTATAGCAAGAGTCTCAAAAAGGTTTGGCTAGCTGTGCTTTGCTCTTCCTTCCTGAGTACTCTTACTGCTTAAGAACAGTGAAAGTGTATTACGTATTTTGCAGCTTTTTAAAAAAAAAAACAGAATTGAAATATGTGCTGCTGTATTTTTTTTATACATTGGGTATGACTTTCTACTGAGTGTCCCATGAGTGTTCAAGTGGGGCTGATAACCAACTACCCTATGCTCATCCAAAGAGACAATGTGAACACTGTAGTTGGTTTTCTGTTCCTCATGCACTTCAAGCATTCTACCTCAAGAGAGAGCCTCCTAGCATGGTGTAGTCACTGACCATATATCAGATACGTCTACATGTGACAACATGAGTTCTTCATGAGATCTTCACAAAAACAAAAATGATGCAGACATGCATTTCAAAGCATTGGAATTGGTTCATTCCATACAACGGCCAATATGTAAGAAGATGATATGTACAAGACATCCTTGCACACTGTAAAAGAAAATAGAAAGTGCAGGTGGAGGATTGCAACCATACAAGGATGAACTTAATCGTAGAAGGTTTTCTATTACAGCAAATTTCTCTAATGTGTGTCATATAAAGCTGCTGTGCTTTGGATATTGATATACTCTCGATTGTTATTTGACAACCATGGAACAAGCAGCTGTGTATAAAAGTTCCTTTTGGTTGGTGTCTGTAGCCTGCACCCACATGAGGTTTTGGAGAATGTCAGGGTTTTTTTTTTCCGTAACTAAGGAATTTAGGCTGTAAGTTCTAAGTTGTTGAGACACAACTGTCAAAAGAATATGATATGTATATATTTTTTAACCAGAGACTAATCCAAGTTTGGTTTTGTTTGCGTCAACACAAAATTTCTTGAATAGCTGGTAGGCTGAATGACAATGCGATCAGAATTATGAATTTCTGTTAGAAAGAGTGCAATTCATTAGGCTGCCACTGTGTTGAAAATGTACAAAAAGAAACATTACATAGCAAAATGTTTCAAGTGTGTATTACGCCTGTAAAAAATCATGTTTGTATTACATTGCTAGCGGACAAGAAAGGTCCCTTTCACATGAACCCCTTCACTACATTAAACTATCATTGTAATTGTCAGATCGGCTTCACTACTCAAGGCTGTGTCAGCACATGCTCTAATGGGTATGCCTTTCATTATTTCATGGGCCATCATGGGTAGTGCAGAAAAGAGTGCTCACAAGATTAGGCACTTCACATGCTAAGTCTGCACATCAAATTTTGAGTGCACAACCATATGGTGTGGAGCACGTACTTGCTTGCCCTAAGCTAGCAGAAGTTCCAAAATACATTTTTTGCTCGCTTAAACAAAAATAACATATCAATGTGAGTGCACAAAAAGGGGCAACAGACTGACATGAAGCTTTGCAGGTCAGTGCTTTGTCCCCTTTCTTTTTTGTACTTTTGCCAGATGTATTGGGAATGTTCTAAAGCAAAACTCTTGGCACTTATTGAATTGTCCACACAGCAGCAATGATTATAATGTGTTGTAACCATGGGTATAAGCATACAAAATGTAGGTTGCAGCTAGTTCATGTTTACAAATGTATAACATCTTAGTGTTTCATTTACTCTTTTGTAGTATAACTAGCAGCTCTATCTGTTACTTTACAGGCTACTACTTACAGCCCAATAAGTGTAATTTGATGACTTTTTGTTTTTGTTTTGTTTCACTTGTAGTGTCCTAGCACAGTTATGCCATTTTATAAAAACGAAGGATATCTCATGGATCCTAACAGCACAGCGGGGAGTTCATCTAAGGTCATCCTGACTGCATGTGAGACTACAGAATTTGTGTAATTCCTGCTTGGAGGAAATATGGTAGTGTACCAAATTGAAGCCTCGAGAAAACAATGCTTGGCAAGGATATATGAAAAACATTGCAGTAACTGAATAACTTGGTAGTTACATTTTGCAGTCACTTTAAACAAAGGTGACAGCTAGTTACAGTTACAAGACATTTTTACGAAAAAGTTACTAGCCACACTTACAAATTACTACCAAACACTAGTAGATGGAACTACCACTGCTACTTATTCGTATGGGAGGCATCCATTTAAAATGCCAGTGTAAACATAAAAAAACAATACATCATGCATGTACTTGTCAAAATGCTTTCAATTCTATGTGCAATTTCTTGAGCCTTCTGAACGTATGGATAAAACACACGCACACATGTTCAGGCAGTCAGAACTGCGAGAACACTACAATAACATCATCTTTGCTTATTATGCTAACACACCCAAATAAAATTGTTCAGTAGATAGACTACATTTAAAACATATTATACATTATGGAGTACTCTAATGGATGCACTTGTATCATATCTACAGTGAACATGTGCAAAAAATCATGGAAGAAGCTCTATGACAGCTTCAGGAGGAGCTATACAACTTCCAAAAAAGCTGCAGCTAGTGGTGCAGGACTTGATGACATCCTTGAGGCAGAGCAGAGTGGAGAAGCCCACAAGTGGAAATTCTACAGCGCTCTCCTTTTCCTCAGGGATGTCGTCGCCCCAAGGAGGTAAATGTCACTGTCTTATGTACCACTGTCAATGCATCATTGACATGGGTCCCAGCCCCATTAACGGTAATATATAAAACGTTGAATGCATATAACATATATAACGCACTGTCTTGTCATAGGACAATATCCAACCGTCCCCAAGAACAACGTGCAGCGACCATTCAAGACCTTGCACACATGGAGCCGGAAGTTCAGGTAATGCTAAATAAGGTGATATGCTTGTACAGGTTACCAAAGAAGTATGTAAATCATATTATTCAGCCCTAGTTAACATGTAAGAGAGTAAAATTCTAAATACCCAACCTACTAAAATAATCAAGACACATTTGAGCAGAATGCTAAATAATTCAACACAAAAAACACCTATGTATTAATTACAAGAACTTTGTTTTATGCAAGGAAGTCTTGCAATTCATGAGTTGATAGATGTTTCTAACTGTCCTCTTTGCATTTCAAAGTACAATCTTCTCCACAACTTCAATTGTTCTTTCACGTCTTTTTCTACACTTTCAGAGTACAAAGTAACTCATTACGTTTAAGATATTATAATCCATGAAAATTTTGTGAGAATGATGGGTAAATTGATACAGTCACAGTGCATATGACTACTCCCTCGGGACTCCCTTTCATATCTTCCTTAGCTTCCACAAACCCTCAGCATTCACAAACCTGCCATTCAGGCAAACACACTGCTCCTTGTACTACTAAGAACTTAAAGCACCCTCTGCCCATGCAAGCCATGCCTTTACTGCAGAGGAGCCAGGGTAGCACGAAATACCTTACATCTTGCGGATGTAGGTGGCATTTAACCAAACGAAACAGATCATAACCTTCCTACATCCCCCCCAAAAAGTAAATGAATGTGAATATCCCGGAAGCTCATTTGAAAAATAAGTACAACTTACAGCTCAAAAGTACTTTAAGATGCTGTACGCTGAAGTTTAAAGTTAAAGTACTTGTAAAGTTACCCTCAAAAGAATGTATGACAGAACAACTCGACTAGAGTATGATCGATATATAGAGCCTGAAGTTTTCAAAAAATATTTTTCTCTAAATTTCGGGGGTAAAAGTCACGTAAATAATCATGTGCACAAAATTCCTGTGGCTTTGGGTGAGAAAACTTCTACTATGCTAAATTCGGGGCGAAATCGGGCTCAGTTACTTTATTACTAACTGTAGTGGTTTGGTAGTAGTTTGGGGATGTAACTGCATTTGCTGCAAAACAAGCACAGGTAAGTTAGTGCATTCCTACAGACGTCCAGTGAAGGGAATCTGCCGGGCAAAAATTGGGTTTCATCCGAAGGACTCAAACAACAACAACTTTATTTTCGGCCTTGGAGAGTGGGGAGTTTCATCGCAACAGGCGATACTCTACCCCAGTGCTTGGTGGAATGGGGGGAATAAAATAACGTGCCCCTTTACAATAACGATCGAAGTCCGATGGTGTCCAGAAATGTCAGAAGACCTTTGAGCGCAGAGCGTTGCTGGGCTGGATTGGGCCAGGGACCAAGCAATTTCGGTAGGGAGAAAGGGCGAGAGTCCAGCTGACGAAGAGACTCGGAGAGTGTGGTTCGGGAAGGTTCGTAGTGAGGGCAATGAAGAAGAATGTGCTCCAGATCCTCAAGAGCACCACAGTGGCAGCAGGTGGGAGAATCAATTTGTCTCAAGCGGTAACGCCACTGAGCTGTAAAGGCCACATCGAGGCGCATGCGGTGGATTAATGCAGCATCCTGACGAGATGTGTTTCGTGGCATGCGGAAAGCGAGCGTGGGATCAACTCTGTTCAACATAGAGGGGGGAAGAATGTCGGTTGTCCGTTGGCGGGAAGCCAGGGGTGTCACTAGACGTCGCAGAATTGAACGGCGGTCTCCTCTGAGCAGAACAATACGGGTCCGGTTCCGAGACGAGAGTGCTGCTTCTGCGGCGCTGTCGGCCTGCTCGTTCCCCACGACACCACAATGGGCTGGAACCCACTGGAAAACTAGCCTGTGGCCTGCGGCGTAGATAGTGTGGTAAGCCATTAACACGTCTGTGACTAGGGGTGCGGATGGGCATCGTATGCCGGAAGTTTCAATTGCTTGAAGTGCAGATTTGGAGTCTGTAAAGACTGCCCATTCCCGGGGTGGAAAATCAGCTATGTGTTGTAGAAAGAAAAGGATGGCATAGCTTCATAACTAAGGACACTATACCGCCGGAAGCCCCCTGGTCTCTACCGGTACCGCCCACTTTTGTACGCCTCCCAAACCTTCTGCAAAGAAGAGATCAGG
This sequence comes from Ornithodoros turicata, assembly GCF_037126465.1. Lineage (NCBI taxonomy): Eukaryota > Metazoa > Arthropoda > Arachnida > Ixodida > Argasidae > Ornithodoros > Ornithodoros turicata. The sequence continues at coordinate 150,176,104 of NC_088201.1, forward strand.
TCCCCCCTCAAGTCCTCCGAGCCCATTTTCATGCTCTGGTAGACGAGAAGTTTTCTACGTTTACGGCAGCATATACTGATGGCGCATCCCGAAACAACAAGTCCGCCTCAGCCTTCGTCATTCCATCCGAAGGCGTCGTGCACGGAAGACGCCTTTCACATCCAACCTCCTCCGAAGGACTCAAACTTCAATTCGAGGTGCAAATTCGGGGAAGAATCGGGTGAAACCCTAAAACTCCAGGCTCCAGTTACATGTATAAAAGTGGAAAATGTGGAAGCACTAGGAAACGTAATACTGCACATGTCAGATGTTCTAGCATTTGTTCAAAATCTTATACACAATGAAGGTTTCGAGAACTTTTGAGAACTTTATGGAATTATTCATGATGACCATATACGTTGACAGCAAAAGTCACAGAGCACTAAACTGCATGCACTTCTTTCACGCCTTAGGTGGACGTTGCTGCAAATGAGGACATGGGCATTGCAGAACATGATTATTTCTGTGCTGGGCCATCCAGGGCAGGCAGTGCTGTGCCATCCAGGGCTGGTAGTTCTGTGCCATCCATAGTCGCAGGTGAAGAAGGCACGGTGGAAGAGGAGGAAGAAGACGCGCCTCTTGCTTCAGCAAGTGCAGCGCACAGGCCACGAAGGAGATGGCGAGTGTCTCAGACGAAGCTCTCCGGGCTCTGACGGCTGAGTTGCATTGCTCAACTGTAGAGCTGAAAACCGCTGTAGATGCCCATGAACACTTTGGGGGTCTTGTGAGTGCCCTGCTGAGGGAGGTTCCACGAGCTTTGCAGCACCTGTGCCGGGTTACAGTCTTGCAGATGCTGGAGTCATTCATGGAAGTCAAGATTGTGCACATTGTAACACAGCAGGAAGTGTTAGTAATCATTACTTCCACTCATATATTGTAGTGAGCTGCTTTTCTTTGTCACTTTCCAATTTTTCGTCCCATTTTTTATACGTACACTGCATTTGCAGACCTTCCTAGAGCGGCTCCTTGACACCAGCCTTCGCCCACTGCCAGGAAACTGCACCTTCGGCGCTCACGAAGTAGTCGGCAAAAACGTTTCTCACACTTGCTGCCTCACGTGAGAAACGCCTTGCAAGCGTCGGTCTGAGGTCCTCCAGGGCATTTGCAGGATTCCTGGCGAGCAGGTTCCTCCACTGGCCATCCTCGGCATCACTGGCATCAATGTTGCGGTCTGCGAACCCTTCAAGGGACAAAGTCTGTAATCCTTACATTCAGCAACACCATAAGATTGCACAGTTTCACTGGTTTCTTACCTCTTATACAGGGTGTCCCAGCTAAGTGCGAACATATCTTTTCTAAATATATACAACACTTTCTCTGAGACGAAATCAATTGCAGTATAGCATATGCTGAAGGGCACTCTTTAGGAGGGCATTAGCAAACTCCTAAGGCAATGTCTCAATTAACTTTTTCATTATCAAAGCTATGAACCTGTCCCAATGAGAATATCTGGTCCCTTCGGTCACGTGATACCGGAGCCGTTCTCGGAACAAATGTCCGTTCGATAGGTCATCCGAAAAAAATTGTGAAGAAACAACATTTTTTTCCTTTATTTTGTTCATTATGCATCTTCAGAGACGTGTCTTTCCTTCACCCCCAATGTGAGAGGGTAAAAGAGCACACTATCGCCACTTGCGTCCTGAAAATAGATTAATCAAAAACAGAAAATGCGACCCAAGATAAGGGCAGCTCCGATAGAGTCACCCGATACATTTGTTTTCGTTTTGTTTCCGCAAGTTAAAGCTCATCTTCCTCGCATTAGGCGGCACTGTGCTCCTTCGTCCTCTCAGATTGGGGGTGAAGGAAAGACACGTCCCCGAAGATGTGCACTGAACAAAATAAAGGGAAAAAATGTGTTCCTTCTTGGTGTTTTTGCAGAGGACCTCTCAAACAGATTTTTGTTTTGAGAATGGTTCCGGCATCAGGTGATCGAAGGGACCAGGTGTTCTCATTGCGACAGCTTCGTAGCTTTTATAATTAAAAAGTTTATTACTGAAAGTGAATTAAGACATTACCTTAGGAGTTTGCTAATGCCCTCCTAAGGAGTGTCCTTCAGCATATGCTATATTGCAATTGATTTCGTATCTGAAAAAGTGATATATAAATGTTGTTAAATAATATGTTTACATTTAACTGGGACACCCGGTATATTCTTTTTGTTGAAAACATTGGAAAACGAGTAGACTTTCGTTATTGTTCTGGAGTACCCTTGTTTTGTACCTTTTTGTACCAGCTTAGTTGGTAAGCAGCTTGTTTGTACAACCTTTGTTCTACAATAAACATAGTACTCCATAACAATTAAACTGCGCCAGTGATCTCTTCGATGTTAAGCATTCTATACTGAAATATGTTTTTGTTTCTGAAACTGTAAAGCCCATGTTTTGATGTCTATCAAAGTACACAGGCAAATAAAAGCTTGTGCAGAATCCAACAATACACATGCATTTTCTTTTTCCCTTCCTAATCCGAAATGTGTCACTGCATAATTTATTAACAGGGCCTCTCGTTTTCGGGTGGCATATGGTAAAATCTATTTTTATCCCTAACTTACGTTATCATCACCTTGAGTAAAGCCCCATGCCTCCAAAAAAAGAAAATGGGATTCCTGGAAGAAAATTGAGTCACACAGGTTCTGCAACATGGTAGATGTTTTGCACACATCATAATTGCTGAGTTTGCTGTGTTCACCCAAACCAACAACACGTCTTTTCTTTTTGTTTGTTTGTTTGTTTGTTTGTTTGTTACGTGCAATATCACCCTGTTTTATAGTTTCTGAAACAAAACCTAATTTTTATGTCCCAATATATTGAAAAATACTCATAAACACATGAGTCTATGTACCGATGCTGCCTTACCTGGTGGACAGTACGCTTCCCTGCCTGGTGCTGTCTCCTCCTGGACCCTGAGAAAGTTGTGCAGAACAACACAGGCTTGCACCAGAAGGCCCACGTTTTCCACCTTCACATTGATGGGTCGCCTGAATATCCGCCACCGTGATGCGAGGATGCCAAAGGCATTCTCTACACACCGCCTGGAATGTGTATCAATATAAATGTAATGCAAAAATAGTCTAAACTAAACTATCTAAACTTTCTAAATTATGAGACCACATCCTGCATATTATCTGCCTATGGTACTCCTTCTTGGAAAAATAAATAAACAAACAAACAAACAAAATGTACATGAAGATCCGCAAAGCTAATACTTTCCTACATATATGGATTAGTCTTGGCATTTATTGACCGAAAAATTTTTACTGCTTCTGCTCAGATGAGGACATGTCGCTCTAAACACTTTTCACGTTACATGTTACAATAAAACAATGATATGAGTGACCTCATCAAGCAGTGGCTTTTTGTTCCCGGTTCCAGCCTCTTATGTAGGCTAAAACAAATATTAAATAAATAAATAAATATGTTGGCAAAATGCACGATGTGTGACATCGAAGGCTACCTAGTGCAAGATTGTGGAGACTGCATCTGCTTGGCCCTTTCCGGAATTATCTACATAGCTCGAGCATAATGCATGCCGGACAAAACAATACAGTACCTAGCATGTGACAGCCGTATGTTGTACACACGCTTGGTGTCATTGAGGTCGGCACCTGGAAAGGGCCGCAAGAAGTCAGGGCGCAGCTGAAAGGCGTCGTCTCCCACAAAAACGTAAGGGGCCTCCAAGGACGAACCAGGAAGCCTCCTTGCTGCTGGGAGTCCGAGGCGACCAGCTTCGAGGTCTTTGCCCAACGAGAAGGATTTAAAAACCCCGCCGTCAGATTGGGACCTATATGCCCCGATTTCCGCATACAAAAACTTGTACTTTGCATCGGCTACGGCCATTAGGACGATGGAGTGGGAGCCCTACAATAAAATGCAGATTTGTAAAATATGCTCCAACTAACTCAGGCAAATCTCATAATGTTACACCACCTTGTAGTTGTAAAACATGAACCCTGCACGATGCGGGGCTTCAATGATGATATGTTTTCCGTCCACAGCCCCAATGCAGTTTGTGAAGGACCATCTTTCCTCAAAATGCTTCGCTGACTGGGCCCACACATCTGGTGACGGGTTCTGTGAAGTAGCAGCAATTAGCCACCGGTCTGAAAATTGCCATTCCTACAAAAAGACGGGGACATGGCAGCAGAAAGTGCTGGCACTCCTTTCGGTATTTGGTTGCACAATGGAAAAATACGAAGCATGCAACTAACATAGACCTTGAAAGAACAAATGCCCTACACACTGGTAGCGCTGCACTATGTAGTTACAGGCAATGGTAGTGCAACATGCGTGCAACAATTTCAAAAAAGACTGCCTGAGGAAACCAAGTTTCAAAGTTTTTCTGAATGACGAACTGTATGCTCTGTATGCACTGTCGCAAAGTTATTTTAAAAAAGGTAAAACAAAGCAGTGAAATGGGTAATAAGAATGTTTCAGTTCTGCTGTATATGGTACATGTATTCAAAAATTTTAAAAACATCAAACTGGTATGTGTTCACCAGGATCTATGCAACAACAAATGTGTCGCACTCAGGGCCGGCGATAGGGGAGGGAGTAAGGCGGCCTCCATAGGTCCCGCGCTCGAAGCCCTCAACCAAGGATTATTTTTTTTTAATATCTAGTATGCACCTAATCGTGTGAAACAGGCCCTGCGATGTGCCTCTCCCTCAGGCCCCGCACAACCATAGGATCGGCCCAGGTCGCACTTAGTGTAAGATGTGTTCACCACCCCACCACACTCTGCTCTACAACACCACATTTATCGCTCGACACTCACGGGAAGGTAGATTGACATCAGCTCTTCCCACAGCGCTGTGCATGTCTCATACACAATCCTTTTGATTGCTGTGAAGCCAATCCGGAAGCTGTATGCAACACTGCTGAGGTAACTGCCGGACGCCATGTACCTGCATGAGTCCACAATGCTGATTATGTCAGCATCCCAAACAAATGCCCACAGATGCAAGAAATATATAATAATCAATATTTGAAAGGAAAGACATTCTTCCTGACGGGTTAAACTAGCACCTTACCAATGGATCATCACCACATCTATACATGCAGGAAGAAAAATTGCCTCTTCTTCACAGTGTGGGACACAAACTTGCCTCAGTGTGATGGCCAGTCTGCGTGCAGGTTCCAAAGCTCGACGACCCTGGGGGTGCTTCTCCAGTCTGTGCTTGACAAGGCTCAGCAGATAGTCGAATTGTTCAGGAGACATGCGCACATACCTCCTGAACGCAGCAGTATCATGGAGTCTCATCTTTGACATCTGCAGATGTGATACCAATAGCACTACATTCAGCACTGCATACTGTTTAATAGAAGGTTTGAAGGCAGTGTTATCTTACTTACCAGTGTGTGGAAGTCCCCCTCAGTCTCTCTCGCTCGCCACAGGACACTTACCCATTGCGAACGCTTTTTTGAGTGTTTACGCTTCTCGCGACGTTGGAGGGCCAATAAAGCTGCGCTTATTCTCAGCAAAATTCGCCTTCGCTTAAGAAGTAGCAATCTCTGGTTCCAGCGCGGCATTCTCGCTAAGTGCGAACTTAACGAGCGAAGCGTGCGAGAACAGAGTGATGCCTCCAGATAGAAAAGTTGGTCCTTCGAAAGGGGAAAAAGTGGAAAGTTTCCCATTTGGCGAAAGAGGAACGCTGTCCTAATTCTTTTCAGCTTCAGTTTTAAGTGGCCTTGGGCCAGTTCCCAGTGGCCTTGCACACTTGGGGACAAGGAAGAAATGTAAGCAGGAGGCTGTATTTCTAATAGTTCTCACACAAGGTTTTATGATTTTTTACAAGGCTCAGCTGATAGGAGTCGTACCTCTCCTCAGCGTCTTCCGTGGCTTCCAGGTTTGCCGTTTCCAGCCACCTTGACCCACGCTGACAAAGGCCGTCGGTCCTCTGCGCTTCCAGGATGTCGTCCCTGCTTACAACCTGTCCCCACGAGAGCTCCTCCTCCGAGAATGTGTGGCTAACCGCGGCCACAAGCTCCTGCGGAATAACGACGTCCTCAAGGGGCAACGATGTTCGAGATAGTGCGTCTGCCGCCTTATTTGAGGTTCCCTTCCGGTATTCCACCGAGAAGTCATATCGCTGCAACGTTAAACTCCAACGTGCGATCCGTCCGGCTGGGTTTTTCAACCGCTTTAACCAGGAGAGTGCCTGATGGTCAGTTTGAATAGTGAATTTCACACCATCTAAATACATGTCGAACTTATCCGAACTTATGTCGAACATGTCGAACTAGGCACTCCTTCTCCGTTACGCTATAATTGCGCTCGGAAGGCGTCAGCGCACGGCTTGCAAATGCCACGGGCTGGAGTTCACCGTGGTGCTCTTGTAACAAGACTGCACCAAGGCCATAATCGCTCGCATCTGTTTGAAGTACAAATGGGCGGTTCAGGTCTTGGAGACACAAGCGGGTAGTTTCCGCAATCGCTTTAGCGATACAGAGGTAAATGCCTGCTCCTGCGCTTGACCCCACGACCATCGTGCTCCCTTCCACAAAAGCCAAGTTAGCGGTTGCGTTAGCTCTGCGCATCGCGGTATAAATTGTCTATAGAAGTCAATCATACCCAGGAAGCGCTGCTAGCTTTTAACATTTGTCGGGCGGGGGTACTCTAGGGCAGTGTTTCCCAAACTTTTGGCGGTGACGGACCCCCGGAAGCGATGAGAATCAATTCATGAACCCACACACCGTCACAGCCAGTGCATAACCAGCAACCTCGTCAGCTGCTGCGTGCTTTCGATACAGCTTCAGAAACGATTCCGGACTGGTTTCTTCTTCTTGTTTGTATGTGTATGATGCGGGCAAACGTGCATTGCAGGACTTTTCTATCAGAAATTAGAAGCTAGCCGTTGAAGCATGCTTGTAGCAATTTTGGAAGTTCTGGGTCTTTGGAAATGGGGAACATATATGAGCGCGTGCTTGTGGGGACGAAAATCCTCACTGAAATGTTAGAGACGGTCGCGGACCACACTTTGGGAAACACTGCTCTAGGATAGCCTTTAGCTTGTCCTCGTCCGCCCTGACCGTGCCGGACTCCACCTTGAACCCGATGAGTTCGATGCTGTTGGTAACCAACTGCATCTTCCGGGGATTGACAGTCAATCCTGCAGCCTGCATGCGTCGTAACCCCATTTTCAAATGAGAAAGGTGTTCCTGGAATGTACGTGAAAAAATTACTACGTCATCCATGTACTCCATAGCGGAATTGTATTTCGCATCGCCAAGCACCGGGTCCATCACTTGCTGAAAACTAGCGGGGGAATTAGACAATCCAAAGGGTAGTCTGACAAATTCGAATAATCCCCTGCGACAGGTGGATGTTGTTTTCTCAACATCATTCGGTGCTATCAGAATCTGCAGGAATCCTCTACTGCAGTCCAAAGCTGTAAACACGTGGGCGGATCCCAACGAATACATGATCGAGTCTATCGAGGGAAAAGGGTACGAATCTCTTACCGTCACCTCGTTCAGTGGGCGGTAATCCACGCACAACCTTGCGGTTCTATCCTTTTTCGGCGCAAGAACCACCGGAAAACCCCACGGGCTGCGGGAAGGTCTCACAGCACCAGTTTCGATCATTTCATCCAGCGCAGCATCGAGGAGCTTCCGCTTATGCACGCTCAAAGGCCGATGGTTACATCGCCAAGGCCTTGCGTCGCCGGTTTCTATCTGCTGTTCCAATGCATGGGTTAGACCTGGTCTCTCTGTGAACATACAGGAGAATGGCTGCAATGCTTTAGCGAGCATGCGTCGCTAGTCTGGGCTTCCTGGAAATCGTTTCAGGGCCTCCTCCAAAACAGTGGGTACAACCGTCACTGGGAAAATAGCTCAACGGGCGTAGATCGTCCAGTTCCGGAATCCTGGGTTTCCTCACCAGTCCGGTTCTGCCCCGTTTCCGGCGTTGTCCACTCCATGAAGGGATAGAGGGTGGTACCGCTTGCATGCTGGTAGCCTCCGCGACGTAAGTCCATCCGGATAATGAAGTCCCACCAATCCGGGCAGGTAGATCAAGCGTTGTCTGACACGTTGTCCATCGACGGTCAGGCTGAGACGTGCTGCTCCTCCGGCTGGTACCACCGCATCTGGTGTAAGCCTTAGGCAGGTGCCGGTTGTCCGTACGGAAATGTTCCGCTTTCGGCACCAATCGTGGACGGTGCCAGCTATCAGGGATACAGCCGCTCCAGTGTCCACCAAAGCTACAACGTCCTTACCCAGAACGCACGCCACGATAAACGGTCCAATGTTGCATATGCCATCCTGCGCTCGACATGCGAGCGCGACCGAGGCCACTATGCTATCAGACAAGATAGCATGGTTAGAATTCGCTTGCCCCTTATCGACGTTTTCAGCAGCCGACGACAGAACTGAGTCACTCCCAATTACCGCCGCCGGCGTCCCGGGTTTCCCTGCGGGTGTTGTATGGGAGTAGTAGTGGTCTGCTGCGGGCAGTTACGACGAAAATGACCGCGTTCGCCGCAACCGTAACAACGGGGTAGTGTTCCAGAGTTATTACCTGCTCGCGAGTCGCGCCTGTCCTGCCGCGGTGCATGACGTGCATCATCGGCTTCGCGCTCGCGCGGCTCTGCTCGTGCCGACCTCGCTCGGTCCCTATGATCATAAGAACGATATAGCGGTCCGGCGCACAAACCGCCGTGTGTTCCAGGAGTCCCGCCGAGGTTTAGTTCCGCGTCTAACGACTGTCTCAGCCCGTTCCATGCGCAACTAGGCTCCAGTGTTTGTTCCGGACTAGGCGGTGGGCAGTACTGCAATTCCGCCAACAAATCTGCTTGGATGACACGGGCTTACTTAGCAAGGTCATCGAGCGAAGAAAAGCTTCACCCCCGCAAATAAGGCTTAAAACGAGGGTGGCATTGGCGAATAGCGCGGGCCACTTTCTCGCTTTCTGTCGCAAGCGGTTCGGCTCTGCGATACAGCTCTTGGGTTGCCCTGGTATATTCCAACAGGCTCTCCTCCACGTGCTGCATTCGGGTCATGCGTTCCTCACGCATACACATTGCGTAATCCGGGGGCAAAAATACCTCCCGAAACAGCCGCTGAAATTCAGTCATAGACGGAAATGCGGGTTGAGAAGGGCGCCACACAGCAGCTGAGCGTGCCAATGTAACGTGTAGTCTCTGCACAGAACGACTTCGTCGGTTGCTCCAACGGCTGTCTGGTAACCCTCCAGGTCGGCAAGGAAATCTTCGATGGACTTGGCGTCGCTGTAGTCCGCAAATGTCGGTACCGTCAGGTTCAGGCGTAGCGAGGGTTCCGAGGAAAGCTAGGCGGCGGACGTGCTACTGGCAAGATGTCGCGACAATAAAGCGCAGAGAGCTGTCATCTGCCGAAGCAGGTCCTCCGCTACTGGCGGGTCGTCGTCGTCCTCGTAGGCGGGCTCGAGAGGCTTCTTGAGCGCGTGGTCTGGCTAAGTCCAAACGACAGAATGTTGCCGCAGCCCCCCCCCCCCCGTCCAAACACGCACAGGAAAAGCCTGGGCTACCCGCGATATCTTTTTTGCAGTACCAATCACTTCAGCGCGTGGTCTGGCTAAGTCTAAACGACAGAATGTTGCCGCAGCCCCCCCCCCCCGTCCAAAAACGCACACGAAAAGCCTCTGCTACTCGCAATATCTTTTTTGCACAGTTCCAATCACTTGAGCGCGTCGTGCGGCAAAGCCTAAACGACGAAATCTCGCCGCAGCCCCCCCCCCCCCCCGTCCAAACACGCACACGAAAAGCCTGGGCTACCCGCGATATCTTTATGGCGCAGTTCCAATCACTTCAGCGCGTGGTCGTGCTAAGCCTAAACGACGAAATCTTGCCGCCGCCCCCCCCCCCCACGTCCAAACACGCAGTCAACACGAAAAGCCTGCGCTATCCGCGATATCTTTTCTTTTTACAGTTCCAATCATTGCTCGCGTAGCCCGCAGCCTCCCTGGCATGCGTGGAAAATGTGAACACTCTGTGCTTTCCGCCATTGCTAACACCACATCTCTAATCACGCGCCGAAGCGCTCGAGCAAAGCCCCGAGCAAAGCGGGGGGAAAACCCGCCGCCTGCCCCCCTCTCAGATACGCGTCGAAAATATGAACACTCCGAGCTTGGCGCCATTGCTAACACTACTCTCTAATCACGCGCTCTGGTTCAGCCTATTTTTTTCGGAAAAACCCGCCGCCTGCCCCCCTCGCTCAGGTCAGAAACATCCCATATTAACAAAGATCAGTCTTCTACTATGCACCGTCCTTATCAATAAAAGTATGCACTACGAAAAAAACATTGAGTCTTGTTGTATTGCGGGCAGAGCTGCCCTGCAAACACAGTTGTTGCTGTTCAAGTACACCTGTAGGGACAGAAGCAGTCATTACAACAATTTCACTGGAGTAGTTATAAACGGAGTGTTATACTTTTCGGAAGATCTTCTACAAAGGTGGAACAATCGTACCATTTTTTGCGTCCAATTATGTGCTTGTGGACCAATGGCTATGCTACCAATTTCGCTGTACTCCACACAGTGGAAGCCGAAAGTATAGGAAACAGGAAACACAAAAAGTGCGATTTTTTCTTCTTCATTATCACCATATTTCAAATTCACGCATAATTGACCGAAAGGGCATGCCGTGTCGAACAGTCTGTGGAAATAGTGAAATATAGAATTCTGTGTTAGAGAAAGGTCATGTGAAGGTTGCTATTAAGGAAGAAAAAGCAAGGAAAAAAAAACAAGGATATATGGCGAAGTGCAAGCATTTTCAAATATGCTGATGTAAGAAAATTTACAACACTCACACTCTCGACATGATCCTCGGATAACAAGAAAGAGGACAAACAAAAACAAGAACAAACAAGATGTAAGGTTTCAAACAATAAAACAATATTGTACGCTACGAATCTAGAAAAAAATGAAGAAGCACTCTGGTGGACTTTGTGTTTTCAAAGTTGCGGGGAGCTGGAAGTGACATGTAGCCGAATACCATTACAAGTTTGACCGTCAAAGACAACCAAATCAGAAGTTATATGAAATGTGTGCGGTATATAAGGAAATTAAGAATACAAGACTCGTGCCTCGGGAGATATCGAATGACAGGATCATGTATTGTGACCTGGTGGTAGTGCGCACAAAACGTTGTTACAAAGGCTGAAAAAGAGAAAACTCTGTCGCGATTGCGCACGCGAAGAATTATGCTCAGGGCTTACTTCTGTGTCATGCTTAGAAAATGAAAGTTTCTTGGTGATCTAGGTCCCTATATCCATCAACGCCACCTGTGGATGGGTGTGCAGAAGGGCGTAATGAGCAGCAAGGAATAAACATCTGAGCTTGGAGAGAGCTAAGACGCCGAAAGTTTTACCTTTGAAAAAAAGAAAAAAAAAGAAATGTTGTCCGGTCAAGAAATGACAGGAAGACAGTTTCATGTAACACCAGAAATGTCTGATGTTTTCGAAGTACTCTGATGTGACATAAAAAAACTGCGATGTATATTCTGACTCCTTCGGAACACCCTGACGTGATATTAGAAAGGCCTAATGTGTCCTCTGATGTGTTGGGCACACGCTGTTGTGACATAAAAAAATCAGACGTCCGCTCTGACGTCTTGGCGACAGGTTGATGTTTTGGTTTATTGTTTTAGTTTTGATGTTTATGCTTGACGCTCTCCCTGGTGTTCTTGGAGTCGGAGTTGATATTCTGATGTTTGATGTCCTGATGTTGTCGTGTTTCACAAACGGACATGCGCAACCACCTTTGTACGATTTGAACTTCACTAGGCTGACGTGCGCAAGTCTGGGAAAGTGCGCCGCTGCGATCCGTTTCAATCTCCTTCAATCCGTGACTACGTTACGTTAATCCAAAAATGGCTGCCAGCTACACGTACACAGAGAGATAAAAAGGGGGAATCGGTGTATCGAAGAGGGGAGCAATGAAAAAAGGGGTGACGTTTCGAGCGAAAACTCTTCTTCATGAAGAAGAGATTTCGCTTAAAACGTAGCCCCTTTTTTCATTGCTCTCATCTTCGGTACACCAGTGTCCCCCCTTTTTTTTCTCCCTACATTACTTTATATGATTTTAGCGTTTGCTCACATCAGATTCGGCAAGTGCGTAGGGATGTAAAGTGTTTTTACGCTTGGAGTTCCACAAAGGCAACACATCTTCGTCAGCGATAACTGGCATCAAGGGACCCAACGGCTTGCAGATGATCTGGGCTGTCAGCAAGTGTGTGACCGTTTTCGCCGCAGTCGTCTTCCGCTACATTGATGACGACGACTGAGGAATCAGTTGGAGCATCGCACTCTGACACATCTTCACGAACGTATAGCTTCTGACTCGTGACATCTTAGATAAGTGTTGTTACATAGCATATGTAACACGACCTGGACCTGGTGCTGCCTGGTGTGTTTAGATGATAATAATGCTCTTGACCATTCTACCATGGTGAAAGCTTCATTATGTGAATAATTGACACTAATAGCATTTCTCAGAGGCTTCTTTGATTTTCAAAAATATTTTGATATGCGAGGAGCCTGATGAGAAGTGTATATAAAAGTTAACATAATTACCGTCAGTCTGTCCGGCACAAACCTGGATTGTGTATTAGATGTCAGGAATAATATGAAGCCTTCCAAGACTCGCGCTTAGCTTTTCGGCATGCCCACCTTCCTTTTTGCTCTGGTTTTTTAATGCTATCAGTTCGACGAACTTGGGCATCTTCAAATGTGCCCCATGCAGAATGTTGTTCTTTTCTAGTAGTTTGACATTCCTATGTCCAGCAGACCTTTAGCCGCTTGGGCACGCGACCGGAAGTTTGTGGGATATACCTGGTGGCTGAGCTTATTACGTTGTTCGTGATAAACGTATTTGATTTATCAAGCCCCAGTTCATAAAAACTGGAAGTCGAGATACGTGCTTTTTCCTGAAAGAGGTTCCAGTTTGCTTCTGACGATTTCCACCTGGGCAGACATGTGCTTAAATTAGTGAATGGCTGGTAAGGCTGTGGGGAAATGTTCACTGCGACGAGGGTAGCTTTCAACTGACAATTGACATTCTGGAACAAGGATGAGAGAAACTCAACTAAACAGAAAATCAATTGCTAGGAGGGCTGTAAGATACTGTTGATGTATGTCGCAGTTCCTGTATTGAGAATACACATTCGTCTTGAAGGTAGCACCTTTTCTATTATTTTGCCACGTCCATCAGTTTTCGTTCTGTCCCACAGAAAGTTACGGGCATTAAAATATCCAAGTAAAAAGAGTCAGTGGTGGGAGTGGTGGATCTATTGTACTTCCTAGGGCGATCCGAACTACCACAGCCAACAGTATTAGGTATAAGGTACAAACAGTTAGAACGCTATGAAGACATCTTTGAACAGCAACTCCCTCGAGTGTTGCTTTCAGTTCGAAATGCTTTCAAGAGAGGGTTTTCGATGTAAGCATAGTAATACCTCCAGATGGACGGGCTCTATCAACCCAATTTTTATTAAACAAATTCCACCGTCTCAGTGTAAGTGCTTACTGGGGATTCATATTCAAGATTCGTGAAAAGCCAGCAACAATAATTACACTGCAGAATCGCTATAAAGCAGAAAAAGATTGCATTGTACACTATTTTCATTGCACTGTACAGTGCACTTGTCAATCAGCATCATGGTGAAGGGTGTGCCATCTAAATAAGCTTGCGTTATTTCTTTTTTGGGGGCCTTATTGGCTGTCTCGGAAATTTTCCCGAGCAGCCGTCAATTCGTTTTGCGATATACTAGGGAGTGAGCCCCTCCCGAGGCATTACATTTTGCCTTTCCTTTAGACTGGGAGCTCGTACTCGCGAAACAACCTTGTGAGCTCGTATCATCATCACACTTCATGGAACCCATTTCCATGAGTGGCGATGACAGGAGTGGCGACATTGAAGGTGACGCCACAGAAGTAAGTGGAGTTGGGGGTGGATCTCCCACTCCATTGTTTTCCTCTGTATTCGTTAATGTGATTCTGTGTACTTGAGCGTGCGTGTGTCTGATGACCATGTGTGGCATTCCTTTGACTGTTGCGACTATATTTTTTTCTTGCTTCCGGATAAGTGATGCTTTGCATGACCTTGACATATAAAATCTCCTTCTCATACGTCCACTTTGGACAGGATCTTCAGTATGAGGGCTGCTCACCGGTGCAATTGGTCCAGCAGTTAGCGCACTTCCTTTGTGTTGTGGGGAGCCTCACCATGACTTGCACAACAGCGAGGACCCTAGCATGGACCCTGGCATCCATGTCCGTGCGTCCGTACCGACATGCGTCCGCGTATCCGTATCGATTGCAACGAAAACAGGGCATGACATTCGCAATACAGGGCCGCACACCCGCAGAAATATATCATAGTTTTAACTTGCCTTATAAGGCGGGTCTGTCAGAAGTCAGTACGATGTTCCTGGTGGTGGTATATATTTACAGTTCTTACGGATCTTAATTTTTGCGCACATCTATGGCGTCCTAGTCCTTCGAGCTTTCAAGGATTTCTTCCACAGGCATATCAATGAACTCTGAAACTGCTAGTGTGCTAACTAGCGTTCAGTGCTTTCAGCTGGGAGACTGAAATCCTTTTCCCAATCCGTTCGTGTGTGTTTAGGATGCGTTGGTAGACTTTTTCATTGGTGCGTTTTACAACAAGGTCACCGGATCGTATGCGATTGATGTCTGTTATATTTTTTAATAGCGATGCCATTGCTTTCTCAATGAAGTGGTGGTGTTTTTTCGAGTGGTACGCTTTTATTGATGTCTCTGTCTTAAGAGGATAGTGCAATTTATTTCGCGGTGAACTCTTCCGATACAGTCCTTAAGCATTCGTTCCCTAGTCGCTTCACGGCCACGACCTCAAATAAAGAAGAAAATCTACTCATGCAGGTTTGATCAATCGATCATCCCTAGAAGTCACCCGTGCTTCATACTTATACATATGGGGAGGTCCCGGAGTTTTGGCAACCCTTCGGCCGGAGCTTGACCATGACCCAAACCACCATCGTCCAGGTCTTCTACCCTTTGCCTTTCATCACCTAGGCATGGTACGGATACCACCTTGGGACGGAAGACTCGGGTTCCTGGTGGCGCCGATCACCAAGCGCCGGCATAAGCTAGTGCCCCTGCCGGGTGAAGAAGAATGTGCTGTAGGTCTTCTAGGGCACCGCAGTGACAGCACCTGGGAGGGTCAACTTGTCTCAAACGCTTACGCCGCTGAGCTGTAAAAGTCAAAATGACTCGCATTCGATATGTTAAGGCAGCCTCTTAATGGAAGGTGTTTCGTGACATGCGGAAACAGAGTTTTGGAGCAACTCTCCTCATCATGGATGGGGGTTAAATATCATGGGAATCGATGTTCTGAGGCTCGAACACATAGAAAGGACACATGCGTACAAAGTATCATGTGCCTAAGAAGTGCGACGGAGATTGTAAGACAAACCTTCATTATCAATGTACTTTTTATTTTTCATCATTTTCAGTTATTTGGGCAGCCATTTTTTAATACTTTATTCATACCACTTGCACTTACTTAACCAGATATTTTTCGAAAGTACAGTGCCAGATGCCGTACCACGTCCATGTTCGGCACTGCTTTATATAAACACCGCTGAAAAACAGAAAAAAAAATAATGAGGCACAAACAGATAGGATAGCACACAAGCTGGCAAGCTTGCAGACAAGGTGAGTGACTACTGAAGCCCGAACATCGGGACAACAATAGCTATTTTGTTGTTATTGATGGGTGATGATTTGGGTATTATTGGCGCAATTGACAACAATGGTCATAACGCGCCAGTGCAATGATTAGAATATACTTGTTAAAAGAAAACACCATGTAGTAGTGATAGATATTGCATTTGGTAACAATGGGCCGCTCAGGTTACATGCGACACGCACACGCACGATAAGATATATCAGAAAACAATGGAAATCATGTATCGATAGTGTGAACAATGGGTTCCCAGGTTTCAATAACATGCGCCGCCAGGATAAGGTAACGGTTAACTCGGGTAAACAATGGGAACTCACGTGTCGATAGTGTTTGATGGGCACCTGGATGCACGTTTAATGACATTTAATAACACGCAATGACATGTAATAACACGCAAATGACATGTAATAACACGCAAGTGACATGTAATAACACACAAATGACATTTAATAACAGGCAATAACATCTGATGACATTTAATAGTATTTTTCCGATCGGGTTGACGTCAGTCCGTCACCTAGTTTGGTTGCCGCGTCAGAGCGCCAGGTAGTTTCGGTTCCCACCAAGCGCCCTCTAGTTTTCAAGCTTTGGCCGTCTGTAGTTTCGGTTTCGGTTTTAAATGAATGGACGCCAAGCTTGGTTGCTCCACGTGTAGTTCTGGTTTCAGTTTCGAATTCCTACGTGTTGCCAGATGCCCTCTGGTTTCAAGCTATTGACCGACTGTAATTTCGGTTTCAAACCGCAGCACGCTAGTTTCGCTGTGACAACGTCAACGCATTTTCTGGCGATATAAATTAAGCGTACGCGTAGAAATTTCATCAGAAAAAGAGAAAAAAAACATGGTTGACCAGTTCTATGTGAACCTGCTCTCAAATGCATCTTTGGATGTGTTTCCCGACAACACAATGAGCAAGTTCCGAGTAAAGCTAGCCCATCCACAGACGTTGGAGGGTAGGTGGGAGGCCGCTTTAACAGAAATCAACATCCCTTTTGCGATTAAAAATGTAACTGACACAGTCAATAGTATATCGGAAACGACATTCCTTGGTTCTACGATTGAAGCAACAGAAAAGGTCAAGTTCAACGCTAATGAAAACATTCTCTTGTCTTTGAGACAATTTTTAGCAAAACATTTGCAGCATAAGACAAGAATTATACGTGGTAGCGGTCATTATGAGATACAACTTCCTCTGAACTATGGTTTGGAAATTAGCGCAACTCTTGCCGCTAAGCTTGGCATGGCTGAAAAGATAATCGGCTGTGGAGAGTTGGACAGAGGGTCACCCGTGAAGCTACTCAAATACCAGGTGGATACGGAAGAAACGATTAACATAGTTACCTATCGTTCACGAACGGTAAAGTATGAAGTTCCAGAAGGCTACTACGAATCGGGGAAGGACCTCGTTAATTCCATTAACCATGCCTATCGAACAAAACTTCATTTGTCGCAAGATGCTCGTCTCCTCGTATGTAACCCATACAACGGAATTTGTCACCTGGAACGCATGAACGATGGCTATGTGACCTTTCATCCTTATTTGGCTTTGATGTTGGGCTTCGGAAAGAGGACAACTTTCTCAAGTTATGCAGTCGCCGAACGAGACGTTTGTCTATTCCCTGCTCAAAACTATATTTTCATATACTGCGATGTCATCGAGAACGAATTTGTGGGTGACGTGACAGCACCACTTCTTCGATCGATACCATTCAGAGTCCAGGGTAGGAATGATGTGATGTCTTATTTATTCACAAACCTGTACTATAAATATGTATCTGCGAAGGAATTGACAACCATTCAAATCGAGTTGGCAAACGAGATAGGTGATTTCATTCCATTCATTTCTGGCTCTGGACGTGTCGGGTTGACGATCCACCTACGTAAATGTATATAACAAACCCACCATGTTGCATAGCACATTTTGGTGCAGGAAAGCGAGAGCATCTACCACACTATACTGCTCCCGAGCTTTATCAGATTGGAGGAGGCATATTTGGTGACGTATTGAGGGGTTTCTTGCCCATACTGACCAAGAAGGTAGCGCCATACGTTGGAAGAAAGCTCCTTGATACTGGAAGACATATAGCCGAGGAAGTCCAGCAAGGAGCATCATTTCGAGAAGCCGTCAAGAAAGGAGTAGACCGCACAGTGCATAAAACTCGTGACGAGTTACTTCAGAGACTCACAGGGAAAGGAAGAAAACGCAAGGCCATTAAAAAAGCTCGACCTGCGGAGAAGCGGAGGAAATCTGACTTCTTTACTTGACAGAAAAAAAAAAGTCTATTGCAGTAGTGCATAAAGATTCTTGTCTGTGTACTACAAACCAGCTGGAACTCTTCTCTCTTCCACCTACAAATTTTGCTTTGGAGAAGTCTGAATACGTCGAGTTTTTCCCAGTATCTGCTCCGACATCAAGCGGAGTGATCGAGTACAATGTTCCGGGACTCGGTGGGGGCTTCTTTGATCTTCAATCCAGCTTTTTGCATATTCAGTGCAAGATCATTCGAAAGAATGGAGATCCAGCGGTAACTACAACAAGCACTTCAACAACACCTGGTGCAGTCATACCTGTCCAAGCGTTTGGTTCATCATTGTTTCAACACGTACATATCTACCTGAATTCAACCTTGGTTTCGAGTTTCGAACATTATGGCTACCGTTCCTACTTGGACATCATTACGAATGCCAACAATGTAACTCAGACACACACCCTTTCAGCAATGTTATACGAGCCAGACCCTTTAGGCACGAGTGAGGTATATGCTCCCACATCTGATTCAAAAGGAGTTTTCGCTCGTTACAAGCGAACCAAAGGATCGGCACTGTGTGACATGTACAGCCCAATCTTCAGCGACATATGTCAACAACAGAAGCTCATTCTTAACGGAACCGATATTCGAGTTGTGCTACGTCAAGCGTCGGATGATTTTCGTCTCTTGCAAGCTGATGGTGCAACAGAAAAGCACACTGTGGAATTTTCACGTATCGTGCTCTCTCTCCGACGTGTTCAGTTATCGCCGAGTATACTTGTTGGTATAGAACGAAGACTTCAAACAACACCTGCAGTATACCTTCTCCGAGGACTGGAAATTAAGTACAGAACCATCGCCCCTAACCAATCTCAGGTGATATTTGACGACTTGTACAGCGAGCGAGTTCCCTCCAAGTTAACAGTATTGATGGTCAGGAGCGATGCCTACCAAGGTAGCAGACCACGAAACCCATTCAAGCTTGAGAACTTCAAACTAAAACGAGCACTACTGGACGTTGGTGGACAACAGTACACGGATGAGTTCGACTTCCAACGAGACATCTATTCCAAAGCCTATATACACCTGCTTCACAAACTAAAACGCAAGGATATACCAATAGCTCCAGCTGCGTATGCAAAAGAGACATTTATGCTTTATTACCATCTGACTCCAGATGCAGAAGTGAATGCTCTTTGTCCTGTTGTTCAAGCCAACGTTCGTCTGACCCTAACGTTTGCTGCCAATCTAACAGAAGCAGTTACGGTGTTGTTTGTATCCGAAACACCACGTGTGCTAGAAATCAACAAAGACAGACGAGTGAAATTTGTCTGAAAAATAAACATGGAGGAGTGGCAGTTCTATGCAGCATTCAGTAGACACTACTGCACCAGAGAACTGTTTCGGGGAACCTTTGCATGCAATGAAATCGCAAGACAGGAAGCCATACCCGGGATTTATGTGATTAACACAGCTCCAAGGAGCAGTACCAGTGAACACTGGACCATGACTTATGTTTCCGGTGACAATGTAGTTACGTATTTTGATAGTTACGGCATTCAGCCCGTCTACAAAGAATTCTACCAATTCATTCATCCTACCAGGTCATTTTACTATAACAAGAAAAGACTTCAGGGCTATGGATCAGCTACATGTGGCCTCTACTGCCTGTATGTAGGCAGCATGCTCGCTTGTGGATTCTCGCTCCGAGAGTGCACTCAGAGATTTTCGTCAACGAACTTCACGCTGAACGACAAGCTGGTACCCGTCCTTGTACGGAAGCAATTCCCAAGAAAGACAGACAACATGTCATGTTGCAGTGTACTTTGACACAATAAAATTGTATTTATTTCCATGTCGTTACAGGCACAATCTTATATATATATATATATAAAAAACAGCATTACAACAACAACAGCCAGGTAGGGCAACATATGCATAAAAACTGTCTACATCTTTCCATTGGATGCGTACCCAAAGGGTAACGTGTGGATACCATCCTCACAAATGAAACGCTTTGTGTCTAGGGGATTTAAAGCTACTTTCGTAACACATACACTTTTATTTATATTTTCCTTGCGCACAATGAGGTTCTGACAAACTTTGTACACTTCACCAAGCTTAAGAGAGTCTATGTACATTGAATAATGCAACTTCTGGGCTTCACATTGTTTCACCCCCTTAGCACGATTGTATCGTCTTTTACTATGGAGGTCTAGTGCATAGAGCTTTGGTTTCAGGCAACAGAACCCTAGGATGTGGTCGTGGGGCATTTCGTTCTTAAATTTTCCTAGCACCATCTTGTTTTTCGTAGAATACATCGAGTCATCACAAGAATGACCAGATGTATCAAGGTGGGTATCGGCGAGCTCCGCAAGGGCCTTCTCATCGCTCAGCATCACGATATAAGAATCTGTGTCCATATACAAGAGCCTTGTGTCCGGGGCTACCCGAAGCAAGTTGTTATAATAAAAGTCATACATCATGACTTTAGACAGCTCGAGAATAGTGAACCCCAGGTACAGAGGCTGTCGCATACGGACTATCGATTGAGCGAACTGAAACAAGACTACGTTAGAGCTTAGAGCCCTGAATTGTTTGAGGTTCGGTTTACGCAAGAATCTCAACACTTGCTCCTCGGAAGTTGCTAAGCGACAGTCGACGAACTTTCGTACATTCATACATGTTTTCCCATATACGGAGTTAATTAAACTCTTGTACAGGTTACGTTCGAAGGTATTGGTTGCCTGCTTGCGTAGTTCATGATGGAAGTCAACATAGGATCGCAGGAATGGTTTTTGTTTGAACCTGAGCACCCGGTGAATTTTCTCGAGCCGAAGACCCAACTGTAGGTACAACTTTAGACTGCGATAATGAAGAAAATACTTCTTCTTGTCAAGCAGTGTAAGGAGTAATTTCGGTTCTATATCATGCTGTGGGAGGTTAAATTTTTTCATCAGGTCTTTCTGATAATCCGAAAGCAACTCATACGGGACGCTCATTTTTTCGGGCGCGAGCGGTAAATCTTTATGTCGTTCGTGGAGCTCTTGTACGTAGGCCAGGTCTACCTCTAAAAAATAACCAACGTCTGCATAATCTGCAACAAGGGTTACATCTAAACCTGCAACCTCTTCGGGTGACAGCCATTCAAAGTCTCCGAATGGGAGTGGTTCACGCATCACTGTGCCATAGAGTCCATTTATGTCCATGTAATGAATTATGGTCTTTGGTTTTTCGGGATCGTACTGATCTGTCCCTGGGACATTTGCAGTGGCCATTCGCGTTGAACACTGGGTCATACCACCACGCAGGCCCCGTTCAATTAACAGATAGGCATCGGGATCGTGGATTAAATCCAGATTAATCCGGCTCATTTTTAGTGCGCAAGACATGCTTAGTCCCGGGAGTGACACGAAATGAAGTGGTTCAATTTTGTGCGTCTCCAACGCCCATATTCGGAAGTTTTGAAACACGTCTGCCAGAAGCAATGCGTCCGTCAGAAGGTACAAATCCGAGTACTCGCCCAGGCTCTTCAGTTGAAATTTTTCAAACACATTTTGCGCATGGCGGTAATCTTCCTCGCTCACTTCTGATCCGTTCAGTTGGTTAAAGAACTGGTCACGTGATGGCAAACAGGGCTCGTCGTAACGTTCAAAAGAGGTAACGTAGTTATAACAGAAAACCCCTTTACGTACAACCAACCTGAAGTAGTCCTCCTCTGCGAAAAACTGACGCAGACACCTGAAGTTAGATTCACCTTTGTCACATAGATTTTTCGTCAGTGTGTCGAGACTAGCATTGAGGAAGCTTAACGAGTCTATGAAGCGGAACACACCAATGTCTATAGCCTTAAACTTTTGACAACTGGAGGCTATCACTCTGATGTCTGTCTTCCGAAGCAGGTGCAGATGAGCTACTATGAATCCGAGGTCATAATTGGCATTATGTGCAATGATGGGCACTTTCCGTGGTATCCGCAGTTTCAGATTACATCCCTGACACAATGATTGGCGAAATTCTCCACTTACGTGATCATGGTCTCGCACTTTCTGCTTCTTAGTGAATGGTTCTTTACAGATGTTACAGTGAGTGGCTTCAGAATGTTCGAGTTCGTCTCCTGGGGTCATTTGCAAGGGCACAGTCTCGTGCAACATCGCATACAGCTCATCATGCAAATTACGCAATAGTTCCATGAAAACGGAAACGCAGTCTGCACCACGGTAAATATGTTTCTTCAAGACATACAATCGCACGAGCGTATGACGAGGAGACAGAAGGATGAAGGGATGTGTTCCTCGTAGACATTCCCGCCTCCCGAACACGGTGATAGTACACTCTCAAAGTCGTATACACAGTAGAAGGGAACTTCCGACATCAAATGCTCTCCGGCAAACGACAGTGTCTCACCTTTCTTTGGAAAAATAGTCTTGGACACTTTTTGTTGTTTACACATTAGTAGATGATCGGCGAGTACACCCGGGGTGGTGAAACCCATCGTACACCGTTTGCAGTGAAAATAACCAGGTGGTGTGAACAAAGCATTGAAATTAGTAATGAGTACAAAATGGAAGTCAATCAGCAGTAGGTCGACATGCTTCTTGCACTGGTCGTCAACAACCTTAATCGGGTAAACATATTTTTCATCTTTGTCATAACCGTACACGTTAATGCTCACATCGTTCTGCTTCTCAAACATTTCTACATCTTTCGGGAACACTACAGGAAACGTCTCTGGAAATACATATTGAGACAGTTATGACCTGTAGGATGAAGCTCTGCGTCTGTAAGAACCCTTTGCAGGATGTAGACCGGCAAGTACGCAAAATGCGAAACACATGTTCTGTTCACTATCCTCGTGAAGGTCGACATTCAGAAGACACCGACACTTTTTTTTCAATTCGTTTGGCAATTCAAAGTCGGTACAACCAATGAGCTGTGGTGCGAGACGACCGACATGAAGAATGCAGGCGTGAATTCGAAATAAGAAAAATCCCGACCCTTGCATTTCAAGCTTTTCTAAATTGTTGGTGACTTCAGTGCCTACTTCAATGACAGCACGTTCTACGTCTCGTTCCGACCACAGCGTATGCACATTCGAAGGAATAAATTGAGTGACAAATATGATCTCATCCTCAGGCGTATGTCGACCGAGTTCCGCCTTCAGCAAAACATAAAAGCGTAACGGAAATCCGAAATGTCGAAGTACACCGGCAAGGTAGCGTCCGTTTTCATGAAAGAATGTGCTGACATCCTGCCCGTCGTCGTCTCTGTCATGTAGATGAAGCTCATAGCGGTTGGTATAGTTGCGGAGCGTACAGAGTGTCTCACAAAATGGGATACAGGGTGTTGCAAGGTTATGAACGTTAGCCAGATGAACTTGAAGTCCCAGCGCTGTTGTGTAGTGCTGCCGATCGGCCGGAGGACAAAGGTGGCATGTCACCATTTCTTTTTATTTTTTTACTCGGATTGACCGAACACGATGTCTGGCGAAAGAAGACGTTTCCCCTCTTTTCCAACTCGCTCTTTCTTCTCCATCCAGAGCCCGCTCGTGTTCCTCATGTCTTCGATGTCTTGAGTGCTTAGTTTATGAAACCGAGCTGGAAGGAACACCTTTACGTGCTCGTGATCCTTCATAATTTCTACGTAGACCGCCTCGCCATACCTCGTTTCAATTTTGTTAACATCAACCACATCATACTTGATGTTTTTAGGAATTGTCGCCATTTTTTGAAACTCTCCACATTTCTTTAACTTGTCAAGTTTATGCAAGATCGACGAAGACATGATGCTTACTTGTACACTGATGCAATGATGACGACGATGATCCTTCGGACACGTTGGACCGACTGAAAACAAAAGGAGCACATGTTAGAACACTGCAAAATATTTCATCATTCTGAACACCATACCTCCTCAGAAGGAGGTTCGAGAGTGAAGGAGCTGAGCGTCAGACAGTTCTTATATAAGGAGTTGCCAGCATGGCAACCTTGAGGAGTCTTCTTTTTTTTTACATCGTCAACTCTGCAGTCGAACCTACCTTTGCAGTTTGCTTTTTTTCCCTGCAGTTTGCAAGCACGGACTTGTTTATCTAACGAAACGTATCTTGACCAGACTTCATTCCCTTGCACGAAATGACAGTGATAGCACCTTTTAGGTTCGTGACGCCTGCCTCGGTGTCAATTTCAGGGGCTAGTCAAAGTGGGAAATCCACCTTCGTGGCACGACTAATTAAACACAGAGCTGTCCTCTTTGACAAACCGTTCAAGCAAATATGGTATATCTATCTTTATAAGCAGCCGGTATTCGATACTCTTCCTGAAGTAAATTTCAGTCAAGACATCCCTGCAGATCCGGAGAATTATAGCCACTCATTATTTATATTTGACGACTGTTTAGCCGACCGACAAAGACTCAAAGAAATCTGCAAATTTTATATCGCTGGGTGTCACCACCTGTCAATCACGGCTGTGTTCATCTCGCAATACCTGTTCGTCAACGACCCTTTGTATCGCACAATACAATTCAATAGCACGGCTCTCGTTTTATTTCGTTCACCACGCACTACAGACCAGCTGCGTATGCTGTCCAGGCAGATTTTCGGGCGAAATGATTTGTTGCCCACGATATATAAAGATGCCTGTCAGAAACCATACTCATACTTAGTTATCGACTTGTCTCAACAGAGCAACGATCACTATAAGGTGTGGACCAACATTTTCCCGGATGATCACAGACAGATCGTATACAGGTCATGAAAAGGCTTAACAAACACATTCGTTTCCTTCGTATGATCGCTGAAGCAAAGACAGGGGAAGATCGTTACAACCTGATTCAACATGCCAGCAGGGAACAGCTACGAACAATCAGGGAGATTTGTATGAACCTCTGCAAAGGAAACATCGACGTACCGGCGAAAGTTAAAAAGCAATTGCAGCCTTTTGCAACACCCATTAGGACACTGGCTTCCAGGCAAGACCGTGCAGATGTGAAGAAAATTAAACGGATTCTTCATCAGTCCGGCGGGTTTTTGCAATTTTTGTTGCCCCCCTTGTTAGGTCTCGTTTCAAGTTTAGCGGGCAAAAGCATCGCAAAAGCAATCGGCATTTAAATAATGCAGAAATACGAGCTTGTTCCCTATCGGGAAAGCACTATTCCGTCGATATTGAATAAACAGGAGCCTGATGATATCAAGGCCAAGGAGATCATCCAGTACTTGCACAAGCTATTGCATCCTCCCGCGAACACATTAAGACAGCCTAGTGCAGCAGGTGAGGAGACAAATCATGTGGCATCGACAAGAGAGCAGACACAGATTCAAGCGGACGAGGAGGAAGATGCCATCGTTAATTTTATGAGCAGCGGCTACAAGATGAGAGCAAGCCAATTACTGCGTTTACTAAAACCCGTGCTCGGCTGGAATAGTAAAACGTTTGAGCTCATTGTCAATGGTGAACAAATACCAAATACCAACGTTGTAGACCTTGTTTATTATTTGGTCACAAGAGCGCGAAATGTGTGGCGACCCGCGTATCTCGAGAGGATCCTACCACTATTGGTCAAGCTAAATATACCGACACTTATCGTACATCCATCTCGACTTGAAAAGGAGACTGCAGAGCCATCAGCCGGTAGTCCTACGTTTACACCTGAGACACCTCGTCGACGCATTTCTCCGGTTATCACAAGAGCGGCTAAGAGACTTCGAGAATGGAACCGGTATTGAGCACGTTGGAAACGCAACAGGAACACTGTGGTTACCTTCGGGACGAAAACATTCTGGCGCATTTTCCCGCACGACACAGGAAGAAGGCCCTCGCCATTCTGCAGATGCTAAAGACCGTATTTGCGATAGATGAAGAGGGAAGGATTATCTGTCATTCTCGCGTTGTTCCAAGTAGTTCCGTCATCGAGCTTATAAAATACGAACTGCACAATCGATCGCCCTCTTGGTACAAAGGTGACGTGGCAGCCGTTATAAATGCCTACTTGTCATTCGACGGACTTCGTGTTCGTGGAAGAAAATTGTGCTAATGGCTGCTTACGTGGACGTATACCATCCTGGTGCTCTAGGTGGTGTTCAACGACTCGCACGAGCGATCGGTGAAAAGCCGGCGAAGGTTGCCAAGTTCCTGGAAACCAGTGATGTGTACTCTCTCTTCAGAGAACTTAAGCGACCACGTCAGTTCCGGAAGACCATCGTTTTGAGTGCGAAGGATATATTCCAAATAGATTTGAAAGACCTTCAGAAACTGTCGAGATACAACAAGGGTTTTCGCTATCTTTTGTTTTGTATCGACGCATTTTCTCGTATGCTTGCTGTAGTGCCTGTGCAGAATAAACGAGCAGCGGAAATTATACGTGGACTGAGACTCGCTTTTAGACGTGTAGCATATCGTCAGCAGCGACAATGAGGAAGATAGCGCTGAGCGCGCGACCTTGAGCAACTTAAGCGATCGTGTCCAATAAACCAGTTGTTGTTGTCACTCGGGCCGTTCACTTCATCCCTCTCGGGCTCCTACATATTTGGTGACCCGAACGTGATGGCCTGAAGCCACACCAATGCCTGACGCCTCAGCGCGAACGGTCGCTTCCACCTTCCTTTCATCGTGGATCTCTCGGTTTGGTGTCCCATCTAAAATAGTCACCGACAGAGGCCGCCAGTTCGAAGCGCACCTTTTCGCCGCCTTCGCGACGCTCTTGGGAACATCTCGCAGCCGCACAACCGCCTATCACCCTGCTTGCAACGGCCTTGTAGAACGGTTACACAGGCAGCTCAAGGCAGCCATCATGGCTCACGCAGACCCTACCAACTGGGTTGACATCGTTCCCATCGTACTCCTCGGAGTCCGTTCCGCCGTCAAGCAAGACCTCTCGTGCAGCAGTGCTGAGCTTGTATTTGGCACCACGCTTCGACTCCCGAGCGAATTCTTCCATCCGTCAGCTCAGCCCTCCACAGCCGCACCAGAATACATTGATCGCCTCCGCCATACTTTCGCTCAGATTCGTCCGACGGATACCCGCGTACCCTCCAACCGCCCGCATCACGTTCCCCACGAATTGGCCACGGCGTCTCACGTGTACCTTCGAACGGATGCCACCCGGAAGTCCCTTCATCCTCCATATTCTGGTCCGCACCTCGTCTTGTCCCGTTCACCCAAGCATTTCACCATCTCGATAAACGGCCGAAAGGACACAGTCAGCATTGACCGCCTGAAGCCCGCCCACGTCGACAACGACCGCCTCGCCGCTGCTGTCTTTCCCTTGACGACGCCTTCTCCGCCGAAGACCAAACACGTCCGTTGGTCGGATCTCTCTTCGCCGTCTCTGGAGGGGGGGCTATGTAGCATATCGTCAGCAGCGACAATGAGGAAGATAGCGCTGAGCGCGCGACCTTGAGCAACTTAAGCGATCGTGTCCAATAAACCAGTTGTTGTTGTCACTCGGGCCGTTCACT
Organism: Ornithodoros turicata; assembly: GCF_037126465.1. Lineage (NCBI taxonomy): Eukaryota > Metazoa > Arthropoda > Arachnida > Ixodida > Argasidae > Ornithodoros > Ornithodoros turicata. The sequence continues at coordinate 150,203,547 of NC_088201.1, forward strand.
TCATCCCTCTCGGGCTCCTACAGACGTATTGGGACTCCGAGACTGATTCATTCAGACAGAGGTACAGAGTTCACCAATAAGTCAGTCGGAGCATTTTTAAAATCAAAAGGGATATCTCTCTTCCACACTAATTCAAATACGAAAGCAAGTATTGCAGAACGATCTATTCGAAGTCTTATGACGCCACTTTATCGTGCTTTTGAATATCAGGGACATAAATCGTACTTGAAAATTTTACAGCCTCTGGTCAAAGCATATAATCATCGTGTTCATAGAACTCTGTCGGCGCGACCTGTGGATGTCAACAAAGAAAATGAACATTTATTTAGACAAAAGCTCTATCCTACTCCGAGCAAACCCCCAGAGAAGCCACGTTTTCGCGTTGGCCAGCTTGTCAGAATAGCAAAGTCTAGACACCAGTTAGTCAAAAGTTATCTTGGTTCGTTTACGCGTGAAATTTTTGTGGTGAGAGCAGTCAAGATTGGTTACCCGAATACCTATCTCTTACGTGACCAGCAGGAAGAACCTATTGAAGGTCAATTTTATGCAAGCGAATTAACACGTGTGCAGCCTGGAAAGGGCCACCGCATTATAAAAAGACGCGTTCGGAATGGAAAGGTGCAGTACCTGTTGCAACCTTCTGGAAGTCGTAGAAGGACTTGGGTTCCGGAGAACTACCTGCCACCACCGACGACGAAATGACTGGCGATCACTGGTCCGATGTCGAACAGCCAGCCAACGCTGGCGATTCCTGGTCCCAATCGGGTGATGATGTGTGCGGCATGCGGGACGTTACCCAGGATCATCAACTCCAAGGAAAATGTCGCCATCCTCATACCTGTTGGAATGACGTGTTAGAATGCGGTTCATCGAAGTCAACGGACGACACAGTGCTCGTCGCAGCATTTAAGATAACCAGAGACATTTTCCTGTTCCAGTCCCTGCCTCTGAACTTTCCCGCGAAAAAGACTGTGTGGGAGTCTTCAAAAACAATGTATGCCAGGGTGCACAGGAAGTGTGAGCACCTATCCGACCACCCGTTCGACCTGGTCTCCGAATGGGGAAAACAGATGAGCTCAATATTCAGCTATTACGGTGATCGAGACGTCGACGTAATGCAACTGGTGGCCGAAAGTCTATGTATCATGTACTACGCAATGAAGACTGGCTACCATTACCTGGCTGTGTACATAAACGACATGACAATTGACCTGTTGCAAAATAGGTTGTCACCCAAAGACGCTTACCAATAAATATTGAAATCCATGACGAGTTGTCTCATTTTACTGTAGGTCGTCATGGTAAATAGATGTCCGGAGATGTTCTGCTACACCTTGTCCTTTCTGAGTGCTGTTTCCCTGTTCGTTTTCGTAGCTACAACAGAATTTACAAAACCAACACTGAAACAGGGAAAATGCACTACCGTGACTCAGATTGACCATAACATCTACGTCCACCGATGTCCAGCTGCAGTAACTGCCGTACGCCTTTGGCTCAGCAATGGTCATCCGACGAGATACGGAGTAAATCTGTCGCAAAATGATACACGTCAACTATGGCATTGCTTGAAAGAAGCAAATGTCGCGCACAATTATTATAACTTCGAGTGCTCGAAGCTATGTGAAATAAGTTTCGAACCCAGGCAAGTAATAGAACGATGTCCCGGCAATGTGTACAATATTGCAAGACTCATTGGGAATGGAAAGCACAGCGGTTACGGTATCACTCTTTCGAAATCGGCTACCATGTCTCTGCTGTCTCATCTGAGCGAAACAATAAAAACAATTTAAAACAAATACATGCCCGCATTTCATTTAGCTATAAAATACACTGTAACACAAGAAATGGTTTGAAATACTCACATCACTTGGCTCTTACGTGGCACACTCACTGCTGGAAGCTCGTACGTGGCAGACAGCGTATACCACCAGTCGAAAATTCATCTTGCGAGGGCGATAACGGTTTCTTTTTTGTGTGTGTGTGGTTGGTGTTCCCAAAGAGCGTTTGGAAAAAGCCAGACGGGTGTTTCGCGGTTGTGTTATCATACCAAAAGAAGAAGAAAAAAGAGCGCGTCGGCAAGAGGTATCGCATTTCACATGCTGCTCCTGCGAAAGGAGAAGCTGTCCACGATGCATTCACGTGATCCTTCCTTCCCTTGAAATAAAACAAAAATGAAGGGTCTTATAAGCTAGCTGTCGACGACTGAGACCGATCAGACCTTCATCGACGACGCAACTTTGAAAGGATGTGAGTATACCTCTTGTCTTTATGCCTTTTTTTTTGTTATTTTTATTTCGAGACCATCACAGCTGGTAACCGCAATACGTAGTCATGCAATGCTTCTCGATTCGTTGTATGCTGTTGTCGCAATGCGCAACACAAGTTTGGAAATGTGTGTGTATAGAACACCTCTATTTTATTGTGATTGTTGTCACTGGGTTATTTACTTCCAAACGTCGTACTCCTATGCAAATGCATGACACAGTAACAGAGACATATCGGAAAGTGGAAAACGTTAACCGATTCTTTGAGAATGCTGCTTGTTGTTGTTGCGTGACACCTGATCGAGATTTGAGTCATCCTAGACTTTGTCCTGATTGAGAAGAGCATTCACAGGATGTTTCGTTTTCCCTTTGTTTTTGCAGATTGCTTCTGTACAAGGATGAAGTCAAGCAAGACTCTGGTAATTTGTAACATATCTTTTCGTTAGTTGAATAAAAGAGTAGTAAAATAATGTGCTGAAATAAAAAAGGAATATATACAGTGTTGTCTGGTCTCTGATATACATCATTATTTGAGTGTACTTATCAAATGGGGGGAAAAAATCATGCTGTGACGCGGCATTTAGTTTTTTGTCAAATGAAACCGTAAGTACAGAGGTCAAAAGCTTGAAACTAGAGGGACATCTGGTAACCATTCAAAAACCTGCGTAGACGTTGTCACAGCGAAACTAGCGTGCTGCGGTTTGAAACCGAAATTACAGTCGGTCAATAGCTTGAAACCAGAGGGCATCTGGCAACACGTAGGAATTCGAAACTGAAACCAGAACTACACGTGGAGCAACCAAGCTTGGCGTCCATTCATTTAAAACCGAAACCGAAACTACAGACGGCCAAAGCTTGAAAACTAGAGGGCGCTTGGTGGGAACCGAAACTACCTGGCGCTCTGACGCGGCAACCAAACTAGGTGACGGACTGACGTCAACCCGATCGGAAAAATACTATTAAATGTCATCAGATGTTATTGCCTGTTATTAAATGTCATTTGTGTGTTATTACATGTCACTTGCGTGTTATTACATGTCATTTGCGTGTTATTACATGTCATTGCGTGTTATTAAATGTCATTAAACGTGCATCCAGGTGCCCATCAAACACTATCGACACGTGAGTTCCCATTGTTTACCCGAGTTAACCGTTACCTTATCCTGGCGGCGCATGTTATTGAAACCTGGGAACCCATTGTTCACACTATCGATACATGATTTCCATTGTTTTCTGATATATCTTATCGTGCGTGTGCGTGTCGCATGTAACCTGAGCGGCCCATTGTTACCAAATGCAATATCTATCACTACTCCATGTTTAGTCAAAACATCTCATGAATTCATAAAACCCATCATTCTAAAACTACAAAATGTTTTACGAGTTCAGATGTCCTTCAACAAATTAAATTCTGCGCAAAAGGGGAAGATAGCTTCGTCACCCAACAAGAGAGCCGCAGTGCAGTGATAAAGGTATTTGTAAAACGCACTGAAATTATTTTGACGACGTTTGTTACGAGTAAATGTAAAATGGACAGAGGATCGCTACAATGAGTGCATTCAGATGGTTCCTGCCCTCGAAAGCAGGCACCGGTCGGCCTAAAGTTTAAGGCGGATTCTTAGGCGTTATTGTACCAGGCACTGCGGCCGGCCGTATAGGTACTAGGTGCAACACTGAATATTGGGCTTTGCTCTCTGCACTTTATTTTCTGTCTCCCATTCCCAAAATTCTTGCCATTTTAGGTTGACCGCTTTATTCACGGCTTACCTATGACCCTCATAGGGCATTCCAGAGGGAGTGATGTCAGCAGAAAGGGTCGCTGGAGCAACAGCCCGATCTGCACTCTCGTTACCATGTATACCAGTGTGACTTGCAGTGTTGTGCGTAGCGGCGTTACTTGTAGCGGCACTACTGTAATCGCTACATTTTTCAGTAGCGGAGGTGTAACTCCGCTACATCTGTTATTTCTAGGGCAAAGTGACTTCCGCTACAATTTTGAGTAGCGGAACGGCCTCCGCTACCGCTACTTTTGACGGAGAAACTAAAATAAATAAAATAAATTAGACGCTAGAGTACGTTACGCATACGTAGAGTACGCTAGAGACGCTAGTACGCTAGTTAGACGCTAGAGTACGTTAGATCAGCAAGTCGAGTCGCGTCGTCGTTCAGCCCTGAATCTGGCTGGCGTATATATGGCACGTATTCAGTAAGCCATCGGCGAGAAAGTAGCGGTAGCGGTATCGCGCTACATTCGTAGATTTGTAGCGCCGCTAGTATCACGCTACTTTCAAATAGGGTAGCGGGTAGCGGTATTTCGATACCTAAATCGAGTAGCGGGCACAACACTGGTGACTTGGCACCCAACAGAACTCCATGTGGTAATCCCTGTTGAGCACTACGCTAGCCAAATATGGTGCTCCTTGTACCAGTTTTTTTTCTCTGTTTTGTGTACATTACATATGGCCTGGAGGGAGAGAGATTGTATATATTATGGAGGATTTTAGATGAGTTTGTAATATGAAATTTAAAGCTAAGATCACTGCGTAAACCGCTGCTGCAAATACTGATGCCACATTCTTCAGCCAAAGAGATTGTGTACATGTACCTGAGGCCGTAGCACATGGCACTGCCGTACTGGAGTTTGAGCCGTCCGTATATATTTCGATGTGTCCTGTAAAGCTTGGTTAGGTATCTTTAAATTCCTGCTGCAATACTTGCATAGGGGTTTCACGCTCGTCATATTTAATAATGAGTAATTGTACTCTGATGGAGACTGCCACAGAAGAATCCACGCAGGAGAACTTTCGGCTTTGAGGGCATTCATTGCCCCAAGGTAAAGTCGACGCCTTTCTAGACACCACTCTTTAGCTTGGGCGTAAAGGCTTTCAACCGGAGAGGTTCTGAGAGCACCTAATATCAGCCATAGCCCTTGATTGTGTACCGAGTGACGACCTGAACAGTGCACAATGCTCACATAATTGAGTGTTGAGTGGATTGTTTGTAGTGTATACCCTGTGCAGCGTTTTCCTATCTGCTCCCCAAGACCTGTGTGCCAAATTTTTTATTAAATTTAGAGATTTCAAACATTTAAGCTTCAAGCGTTTTACGTGAGGCAGAAATGTGAGCTTTTTGTCGAATATGATACCAAGAAATGTGTGTACAAACTGAACAGGAAGATCGTGGGTATCGAGTTTTATGGTCGGTGGTGGAAACGCTGCCCTAACTCTAGAGAACGGGACGCGGACTGTCCTCTCTGCTGAAAGTTTAAACACGTTGTTCAAGAAAAGGCCAAGAGACTGGTTCGACGCTTACTCATAACTTTTATCTCGTCAGTGTACCAATGGCATCCCCAGACAACACAACCAATCGTAGAGTTCCACGCTTTATAAAGCACACACGCTTTCCCATCACCGTTCTTGTCTTCTACGAATGCGATTCAAAAAAGACGAAATCAATCCGCAACGCCCGTTCTTGGAAAACCATTTCGCCAGTCTATTGACTGCTAGTTGCACTTGTCGCTCAACTATTATTCGGGTTGTGGAGCTACAAGATAACCGAATATCATCCACATACATAGCGTACTTTATAGATGGTTGGACGGCAATAGGTACAGGATTGATCTTTAGCAGAAGTAGTGTGACGCTCAAAACAGACCCCTGTGGCACGCAATGCTCTCGCAAAGATGGGCATGACAGAGTTGTTCCAAATGGTCTGTCTTCGAGGAAATTCGCAATATATATAAGGAGACAAAGCAGTGGAGACCTAGCCGTATACCATGCCACAAAATAATATCGTAGGTTTTTCTAGATCGAAAAATCAGACAGACAGTGGCGTCTCCGCACAAATGCCTCACGGATGGTCGCCTGGAGACGTATCAAATGATCCATCGTCGAACGTCCGGATCGAAAACATGCAACATAGCTAAGCATTGGCTACCTTCCAGGAAATGGGCCAGCCAGTCATTAACCATTCTCTCTAACGTGTTGCCAAGGCAGCTCGTAAGAACTACGGGTCTGTAACTGCTTGGATTTGAAGCATCCTTCCCAGGTTTCAGGCACGGAATAACTAGCCGTGTTTACATGAATACGACACAAGCGTATAGAATCGAGTCGAAACCGGAGAGAAGACGATACGCCACCGTTTACATGAATGCGCATCGAGCCCAGACCGGAGGTGGCGCCACGCCGTGTCATATCGGAAAGTTAGAGGCGCACTTCCGCAAATACTGCCGTTTCCGGTGTCCCGCTACCTTCGCACCGAACGCTGAAACGTCGAAAACGTAGCTTCTACGCCCCATTTTCAAGCGTACTTCAGAATAAAATCTGCTCTACGGCTGAAAGCCCTGCTGCTTCTGTTAGTGTACACTAACCTACATATCCAAAACGGAGCGTGGCTGCGAACTCCCTAATATCATCATTTTGTGATCCCGACTAGGAGTAGCAGACGACGCAACTAGCCCGCAGCCGAACGCCGCTTCCCATAATCCTCTCTTCTTGCCTTGATGCGCATCGTCTGTTTACATGCACAGTCTGAATGCGCATCCACCGTCTCGATCCACCTCTGTTTAGCGAATTGAATACGATACGCTCTCCTAGCGAATTGACGCGTTTACATGGGTGGATTCGATTCGACAACTGGATACGATACGCTAGTGTCGTATTCATGTAAACGCGGCTACTGTAGCTGTTTTCCAGATTCCGACTAATAATCGACTAATAGACACGTGCTGGGTACCGTACCATACGTGTCTACTAATCGGAAGAACCATTCTGGCAGGATCTGTAGATTTCAAACCTGCTGATTCCAGACAAGTATGGGATTGTACAAGATCGTGCACGCCAGCCAATCGCTCTTGACGATTCCAAAGACTCCCTGTGGAATGCCATGAACGCGAGAGGTGCAAGCCTCTCTTTCGGCGTACTCAAATCGGGGGTATGAGACACCCGGAGCGCCCAATAAACAGCGAAAATAGATCTGCAGTGCTACGTTCCTTGCTCACTGATGCTCCTTCCGGCCTTTTGCTCATGCAATGCACAGCTAAGACATATTGGCTTAGTTTGTAACCATAGTAACATTGGACGGGACAACCGCAGCTGTGAGGACTTCTCTTAAACGCGAATGGAATGGAAAATATTCGAATTCGTTGCTAACGTTATACGAGTTGTTTACTATGAGGAGGGCTGCATGGCGCTATTGTGTCTCCATTAAAACACTACACTTCGCATAAATAACCTCCGATACCTATTATGTGCACGTTGCCCACTAATCGAAAATCATGATAATAGTTATAAAAGTAGTGCACTTTCTCCTAAGGGGTGCGTTTTGCCAACATAGTAAGTCCGTCTTTTGCTACCGAGCCCACGCTTTGGAGGCCATCCTGTCGGCGCTGAGCAGAAAGTATGTCCACACAGCAAATGTCATCCACACGGGCGCTTGTCGTCTGCTTTCACGTATCGCAGTGACGGGAGAGAGAAAAAAAGGTTGGAGTCTCACGCTCCTGATGCGCTTGTAGCGAGTTCAGTGAGTGCTGACTCAAAACATTCGCGCTGCCTACTTAAGAACCAGTTGGTGTCTAATGAGTCACCCCTTGTCTGTGGGCGCTGAAGACATTGCTTCTCCTGCTGCTGCTGATGATTGGGTACACTCTAAGAAAAAAAGGAGTGAAACGGGGAGTAATTGCAGCTTCTACTCCCCTACATTTCCCCTACACTCCCCTCAACCTACACAGGGTAGGTTGGCACCTACCCTGTATATAAATATATATATATGGCATGGCGATGTTTGAGTTACAGACATATATATATATATAGGGTGAGGTAATAGGATTGTCAAACGGCCACGAAGTTTTACAGAAGTTCAAAGAAAGACGCCGAAACAGATTTTAGGGAAGTTACAAACACTAGTTTATTGCAATTACTCCCCATTTTAGTCCCCTAACCCGATATTTAGTCCCGACATTTACTCCCCAGGAATGCAAATTGTCACTGAACTTCGCGAATGGTCTCCGGAATGCAACAGTCTACGTATATATGTGCCCTGGGTCAATTTCAACGGCATAAGGCTGTATAACCCAGACAACGTAGCAATTTTCCAGCCACACAGAGTAAGAAACAGTTAGCGCAACTTTCTTCGCAAATTGTGCCCTATGTATGGCGCAAAATTTATATCACTCGATATATCACGGTTGACGGTTTGCTTCAAAGTATTTTCATGCATGCACAGGAATTACGTACCTGGGATTCTTACAACACCTCGTCAAATGCAGTCTGCGCTCTGTGACATTCATTTACTCCCGTGCATTTACTCCCGAAAGGGACTATTTTTGTGACAATGCATTTAGTCCCCAAAAGGAGTAAAAGCACTCATTTTTTTCTTAGAACTCATTTTTTTCTTTATGGAACACAAACTGCCCACATTTCCAGTAAATTACAGGCAATATTTCATAGAGACCCCAATCACGGTCATCTCAGCAGTATCGTCACACTGATCATGATGTGGAGGTGCGATCTAGACCTGTTGGTGCTGATTCACTTTTGTTGTCCTTGGGCAACGACACAAATGACGCACAGAGCAAGATGAATGCCCCAGTATGATCAATGTTTATTTGCACTCGCACGTGCAATCTTCGTTTGCTCCTGGTGCATTCGTGCGCCCCCTCCCCCCTGTTCTGTCATTTGTGTCGTTTACCTCTCGAAGAACTAAACTACAATGCTTTGCTGGATTACATTTCTTAATTGGCACGCACGGAAAACTTGGCAGCATCACTCATTGCTGCACGCTGTCCATTAAACGTAAAAATCTTCGCTGCATTGACACAAATGTTATTCGCTGTACTTACTGCACCTTCTACAAGCAGATTTCTGTCATGTTCATCGAATTCCGCAGCTGTCGTCTGTAACAAAAATATGTGGTCAATTACTTCATGTTATGCGCACACACAGATCCATTGGGTATGCAGGAATCAAGCTATAGGACAGCCAACGGCGGAGCGACTTGGCATTTTGATCTCTCATTTCTGTGGGATATCGATAAGTTGAACTTCTCCGATTTACCTTAGAAGCCGACCGTCATATGCGTAGAAGCAGAAGAGAGCAAAAACGTGTTGCTTCACTGTACTAGCTCTACGACTTCCATAGACCTTGCATGGACCATGCACCCATTCGTGCTGCCTTGGGTTGAATAGATGCTGGTCTTTGAGTTTGAGTAACTTTACTACTGCGCATGGATTATGAAACCGCGACCAGCGTTTGGACATTTGAACTGACCACTTGGACACATTGACTACACACAATCTCGAACGTCACGACCCATGTGCAATGTTTGCAGGTCTTTCCATCTTTATCATTCCTGCACACACACGTACATGTGCAAGCACTAAACAGGACCCGTATACAGAATATTGAACTTGGCCCTGCTTCTATACTTTTTGCATGAGCTAGATATACCAGTATGTGTACCTGGCAAAGGAAACTCAGTTGAGCATATTGCAATTTACTGACCGTCGCAGGAGTTTACGGAACGCAAACTGCACATGTGCCACTGGATTGGCCAATGGAAAATGGTCATTTCCCTGCACACTCACGCGTCTCCTGTCATTTCCCGTGAGGCGTGACATTTTGTCGTCATTATTGTGTCTCTCGTGTCAGAAAGTATGTTTCGACATGCGTGAGGAAAAAACAATTCCCTCCCAGCTCGTACAACATTAACCTGTTTTGCGATGTTGATACGAACTACGACTTTAATTGGGAGCACGTTCGTGTCTACCTGACATGATCATGTTCAAACGGCCACTGCCGTTGCAGTAGGGAAAAAAAGCGAGCCCCCTCACGCTCTAATGTCGTGTTATGATGGCCAGTCATCTAGTATCGTTCTCGGGCTCTCACTAGACGTCGTGGGAGCAGCTTTGTATGCAGGGTGTCCCAGAAAACGTGCCATTGAATTATACTAAAAAACTACATCACCCAGAGTCATGCGTTGAACGACATTCGTTCTTACTGGGTTTTTGCCCCCCCCCCTTATGTGAATGTCGTGTAACGTCAGTTTAATTATGTAAACTTTTGCGAGCTTAAGTCGGGATTAAGTCGTATATATATATATATATATATATATATATATATATATATATATATATATTCAATAAAGATCAGAAGTGGAGACGGTGCTTCTACAGGACAAGGAATAAAAGGGGAACTTTATTAAAAACTAAGAGGGAGTATTCGACGTTTCGACAGCAGCGCTGTCTTCAACAGGAATGGGATATTATGGTGACGCAAGACAATTGCAAAGAATGAGAGGGGAATATGTACAAGGGGAGAGGGCAGCACACGTGCTTTGTCAAACAAAGGTAAAAGGGTACAATGAATCACAGGCAGTCATATTCTTCGCCGGAGGGCAATGATTTCATGGGGTGACCAACCGGGGAGTCTGAAAGAGATACAAAAGAGTGTATGTATTTTGAGAGGATTAGGAATTTAGGTTGCGAACTGTTGAGAGGACGCCGGGGTCCTCGTTAATCTGGCTTTTAAATTTGTAGATCAGGAACGATTCTCTTTGTTCTCTAAGGCGTTGGGATGGAAAACCCGATTGCAGAACGAAAATGGCTATGTCGTTAATTGAGTGGCCGGGTTTACTAAAATGTCGAGACACTGGCAGATTAGGTTTCTTTGATACGTCGGACCTGTGGTTGTTGAATCGGATTCTGAAGGATGTAGCTGTTTGACCGATATATTGGGCCTTGCACTCATTGCACTGAAGGAGATAAACGACGTTAGAAGAGTTACAGTTAAATGGACCATTAATTTTTGTGCGATAGCTGGAATTTGTGCTTTCTACTCTGGTAGCAGTTTGCATTAATTTACAGATCTGGCATCTGCGTCCGTTGAATGGTTGACAACCGTTGTGTTCCGACGGCTTGTTTAACTTGGCGTTCACAAGTCTGTCTTGGATGTTCCTTGCTCGACGATAAGTAACGCGGGGTGGTTCCGGGAACACCTGACTCATACGGTCAGATTGGGTGAGGATTGCATAGTGACGTTTAAGTATGCGGTTTACGTCCGGGGCATAACCGTTGAAGCTAATAGTGAGGTTTACCGAAGAATTCTTATCGGCTCGGGGCTGTGTTTGGAATAGGTTCTCTCGATCGGTTGATCTAGCTCTGGCTATGGCATCTTTTACGACCTGATTAGGATATTTTCTATCTGCGAAAGTTTCTTCAAGGCTCTCAAGATGATTGTCTAGTTCATCATCGTTGGAACATATTCTCCGGTAACGCAGCGCCTGACTATAAGGGATAGCTAGCTTAGTGTGTCTGGGATGGCAACTCTGGAACGATAGATACTGTTGGGAGTCGGTAGGCTTTCGATACAGACTGGTGGTTATGATTCCATTATGTAGTTTAACTTCCACATCCAGAAAATTAACAGCTGAGGAGGAGTAATTGAATGTAAATTTAATACTGGGATGTACTTGGTTAAAATCGTTAACAAACAACTGAAGGTCGCATTCGGAGTGGGGCCAAATAATGAATATATCATCTAGGAATCGCTTATATAGGAGTGGCTTCAGTGCACAATTGCTGAGGAACGGTTCTTCCAAGGATGCCATGAAGATATTTGCATAGTTAGGAGCCATTTTTGTTCCCATTGCTGTACCATTGACCTGTATGTAGTGTTTGTCGTCGAATTCAAAGTTATTGCATGTTAGGATCAGATTCAGGAGTTCAGTGAGGACGGACGTATCATAACCCTGATCGGGTTGATTCTTAAATGCACATTCTGCTGCTGCTATTCCATCTGAGTGAGGAATGTTAGTATACAGGGAAGCGACATCTAGGGTTGCTAACAGACAGTTAGGGGGAACGTTTATTTTACGTATATCTTGAAGGAAATGGTTGGTATCCTTAACGTATGAGTCGAATTTAGACGGGATGGGCTTGAGGAGATGAGGAGATGATATATATATATATATATGCGACATTTATACGACATTTACAGGGTAGGTTGGCACCTACCCTGTATATAAATATATATATATGGCATGGCGATGTTTGAGTTACAGACATATATATATATATAGGGTGAGGTAATAGGATTGTCAAACGGCCACGAAGTTTTACAGAAGTTCAAAGAAAGACGCCGAAACAGATTTTAGGGAAGTTACAAACACTAGTTTATTACATGGGGAGACGTTAAAAAGTAAAATGGGCAAGGGGTCGACGTTTCGACAGTGGCACTGTCTTCGTCAGGCCAAAAGATGCGTAGCTGATTACACATTTCTTAAAGAGGTTTGCTACATGACGTCATAATCGGTACGGGCACGCCACAGGCGTTTGGCAGTGAGTCAGATTCGGGAATATTCCAGAAGGTCAAGTCCGGGTGGTGATGTCATTCGCCTAGGTCACTGTCCGCTTTGGGGAAAATTCCGCGCAGGGTGAGCGCTGCTTCAAACTTTGCTGAAAAAAAAAAGGAAGAAAGAAAAACAGAAGGGAAACGAAAAGGAAGAAAGTGTAGCTCTTCTAGGAGGCCAAATTTCTTACTGTTGAAAATGCTCCCAGATCTTCGTTAATGGTTGATTGGAATTTGTAAATGAGATAAGATTCGTGTTGTTCCCTGCACCGATCTGAGCTAAAATTTGACTGGAGAATAAAAAGTGACACGTTATTTAGTGAATGACCTGGTTGTTTGAAATGACGAGAGACCGGGAGGTTTGGCTTTTTGGTAACGTCAGATCGGTGGTTGTTGAACCTGATCCGAAATGATGTTTTAGTCTGACCTACGTATTGTGCTTGGCACATGCCGCACTCCCTTATGAAAATGATTTTCTAGTTTCTATACAAGACCTAGAGAGAATCTATCTATCGTGTCTAGTGTCAATCTTGTGCATAGGAAATAGATAGAAGCTGTATAGGGTTTTTAACTGGTAAACTCTATACAGTTTCTATACAGGATTCAGACTCTAGAATGTATACATTTTCTATACAGTCTCTATAGAGCTAATACTATAGCTGTCCCGAAAGATCTTATTTACGAACATGTGCTACTTTTTTTTTTTGCTGTACATTTGAAGAACAACTAATATATGTGATGTGTGCATGTATGAACATGGATACAAATGCTAATAGCAATATTGTGACTTATCACTTCAGACAACGTGAACATTTGCCGTTTAGTACTTTTTAATGTTGCACTTGAAGAACTGCTGCTTCTACACTGTCAGGGGAAAAGGTATAAAAAGCGTACGTATAAAAAAAGGTAAACGAGGGCGGAAGTACCATTTTTGTACCTATTTCAACTGTCTATACCATCGTTTAAACCAAGTGTAACTCACTGATCGCAGTAGCTAATCGTATAGTACGGGGCTGGCTCATTAATTTGGTGTGGAGATTGTGCTGGTCTAGTTCGAGTAATTTGAATAATAAACACAGTCCTTAATGCAGTAATATATTAACAGTTGGAGGAAATGTTTTTAGTGACTGTTATTCGCTACTGAAATAACAATCTATGCGTGCTCCCCTCGGGTGGTGACCGAAATAAACCGTCCAAAATAAATCGTTCCGAAATAAATCGTGCCGAAATAAACCGTGTCAATATAAATCCTAGTAATACTCCCACGGTGTTCAAAATCCCGCTACCGGCGAGAAAACCACCGCCACCTATCCCGACACCGAGTGCCGGTCGCCCATAGCCACAGGAGCGGTGGTGGCCCGCACCCTGTGCCGACAGGAAAAGCAGCCGGCACGCAGGCAATAAGAATGATTTTCTAGTTTCTATACAGGACCTATACATAATCTGTTTATCGTATCTAGTGTCAATTTTGTGCATAGGAAATAGATAAAAACTGTATAGGGTTTTTAACTGCTAAACTCTATACACATTCTATACAGGATTCAGGAACTAGAATGTATACATTTTCTATACAGTCTCTATAGAGCTAATACTAGGCGCCGAAAGGTCTTATTTACGGACATGTGTTACTTGTTTTTGCTGTACATTTGAAGAACAACTAATACACGTGATTTGTGCATGTATGGGCATAGATACAAATGCTAATAGCAATATTGTGACTTATCACTTCAGGCAACATTTACCGTTTATTACTTTTTAATGTTGCACTTGACGAACTGTTGCTTCTACACTGTCAGAAGAAAAGGTATAAAAAGTGTATGTGTAAACCAGGGCGGAAGTGCCATTTTTGTACCTATTTCAACTGTCTATACTATCGTTTAAACCAAGTGTAACTCACTGATAGCATGTAGCTAATCGTATAGTACGGGGCTGGCTCCATGCATGCGCAACGTGCAGCACCACATTAATTTGGTGTGGAGATTGTGCTGGGTTAGTTCGAGTAATTTGAGTAATAAACACAGTCCTTAATGCAGTAATATACTAACCAGTTGGAGGAAATATTTTTAATGGTTGTTATTCGCTACCGAAATAACAATCTATGCGTGCTCTCCTCACCCGTGTGGTTGCATCTCGAGCTAAGACAGCTCCACATGTGGCCTAGTCATTTCGTTGCGTGTTTTACCAGTATCTGTTCCTCTGCAAACACCTCGCAGGTGTGTGCGTGTGCAAGCGTTTCCCTCTTGCTTTTGTTTATTTTACGTATTTCTTCGGTTTCTTTTTGGTTCTTTTTTTTCTTTTTTTTTCCGGTTTGGAGTGTGATGGCACGCAGTGAGTGGGATGTGGCGGTGAAATAAATGGAAAGCTCGAAACGGCTGTCTTCGCCTGCTCTTCGTTTTTTGGGCGAGAGCAGTACTATTTTTGAACCGTGATGTGGGCAAGCTTATGCTTGTCCCATCCTACAGTTGGCAATACAAAAATAAATGGAAAGTTCCTGGTTTTTGAAATACAGAAGAAGATTATCGAGCTACCGCCATCGGCTCCCTCTTCAAAATTCTTTCGTAACCCGTTTCGTAACGCACCATCTATTGACAGTAAAGTCCACTTCAAATAGTACATAAATACAGTCAGTATAGAAAAATGAGGCAACTTTGTGTCCTACATGAACACAATCTGTGTAGAAAAATTGGGCAACTTTATATCCTACATGAACACAATCAGTATAGAAAAATGGGGCAACTTTCTATCCTATGTCTAACTACTTTGTTTTCAATGTATATATAAATGCTTTATCTATTTTCTATCCAATAGTATTGCCATTTATTCATAGAAACTCCATTCGGAGTAGATACAAGTTTTAATCTATTTCTTATGCGCTCTATCTAGGGTTTCCTATAGAAATTCTGTAGAAAATAGAATTTTTTTTTCATAAGGGCTGAATGACATAAATGACGTTAGATGAATTACAGTCGAAGTCACCAGTAATTTTGACGGAAAAATTGGAATTAGTACTTTTAAGTACTTGGGTGCTTTGCATTAATTTGCATATTTGACACCCTCGACCATCGCACGGGTGACAGCCGTTTCCTGGATGCGCTGCTTTGCTAACCTTAGAGCTAACTAGATTATCGTGCAGGTTGCGCACGCGCCTGTAGGTTACCCGCGGTGGCTGAGGGAAAATTTGTCCCATGCGCTCTGATTGGAGAAGGAAGAAATTTTTCCTCAGCCACCGCGGGTAACCTACAGGCGCGCGCGCAACCTGCACGGTAATCTAGTTAGCTCTAAGGTTAGCAAAGCAGCGCATCCAGGAAACGGCTGTCACCCGTGCGATGGTCGAAGGTGTCAAATATGCAAATTAATGCAAAGCACCCAAGTACTTAAAAGTACTAATTCCAATTTTTCCGTCAAAATTAATGGTGACTTCCACTGTAATTCATCTAACGTCACTTATGTTATTCAGTGCGGCATGTGCCAAGCACAATACGTAGGTCAGACTAAAATATCATTTCGGATCAGGTTCAACAACCACCGATCTGACGTTACCAAAAAGCCAAACCCCCCGGTCTCTCGCCATTTCAAACATCCAGGTCATTCACTAAATAACGTGTCACTTTTTATTCTCCAGTCAAATTTTAGCTCAGATCGGTGCAGGGAACAATGCGAATCTTATCTCATTTACAAAATCTAATCAACCATTAACGAAGATCTGGGAGCACTTTCAACGGTAAGAAATTTGGCCGCCTAGAAGAGCTACACTTTCTTCCTTTTCGTTTCCCTTCTGTTTTTCTTTCTTCCTTTTTTTTTTCAACAAAGTTTGAAGCAGCGCTCACCCTGCCCGGAATTTTCCCCAAAGCGGACAGTGACCTACGGCGAATGACATCACCACCCGGACTTGACCCCCTGGAATATTCCCGAATCTGACTCACTAACAAACGCCTGTGGCGTGCCCGTACCGGTTATGACGTCATGTAGCAAACCTATTTAAGAAATTTGTAATCAGCTACACATCTTTTGTCCTGACGAAGACAGTGCCACTGTCGAAACGTCGACCCCTTGCCCATTTTACTTTTTAACGTCTTCCCATGTAATAAACTAGTGTTTGTAACTTCCCTAAAATCTGTTTCCGCGTCTTTTTTTGAACTTATATATAAGTCCCAAACGTCGCCACACCAGCATTGGACAGCTGTTTCGGCCTTATTGGGCCTTCATCAGCAATGCGTAGGTGGGCGACGTTTGAGCGAGTGGCGGCGAAAGGTCACGTGGAACGTGATGTCCTCCCGTCAAGGTGAGAAACTCACCTCTGAAAGCCCAGTGCGAAGCCAGTGAAGTATTAAGTGAAAAAAAAATAGCCTAGGCTCTTTGGATGCACGTTGAACATATGTTTATAAGTCCCAAACGTCGCCACACCAGCATTGGACAGCTGTTTCGGCCTTATTGGGCCTTCATCAGCAATGCGTAGGTGGGCGACGTTTGAGCGAGTGGCGGCGGAAGGTCACGTGGAACGTGATGTCCTCCCGTCAGGGTGAGAAACTCACCTCTGAAAGCCCAGTGCGAAGCCAGTAAAGTATTAAGTGAAAAATATATAAATATATATCTTGAAAAGTTGAGTTGGATCGGACGGCTGCGTAATTATAGTTGAAATAAATGGGAGACAGAAGACGAAAGTAGGGGAAGTAACAAAAAAAGGGGTTTATTAAAACTTAAAATCATAAAAGTTAGGGAGGATGTCTACGTTACGGCGGAAGCTCCGCCTTCTTCGGGACAAAAGAGCTAAATGTGGCCACGAGGCTGACACCTGGCGGTTGTCAATTGGGGAAATTCCAGAGCGTTTTTGTGTCAGGTCCAGGAGTGGGGTCATCGTCCTTGTGGGTCAGTGGGGATTTTGATCTGGCTGAAACGAGAAAAGGCAACAGGGTCTTATCTAGGTTGTTAAACTTCTTATTGTTCTTCTTACTTCTTACTGCGACACGTGGTGGATTAGGATTGGTGGTGGAGATGGATTTCATAATCCACCACGTGTCGCTTACAGACGTACACGTAATTTACAAGATAGCTTGGTCAGCTCTAAAGTAGGGGAACCCACTAGCCCTCCGGCGGGCTGTCATCCATGTAATGGCAGGAGATGCCAGATTTGCAAGTTAATGCAGACCGCACAAACGGTCAGAAGTACGAATTCCAACTTTACCGTCAAGATCAACGCAGACGTAGACTGTATCTCATGCAACGTTATCTATGTAATCCAATGCAACACATGCCGGGCCCAATACGTGGGTCAGACAAAAACTTCTTTCCGAATTAGATTCAACAATCACCGATCGGATGTTACCAAGGAACCTAATCTTCCAGTCTCACGCCATTTCAAACAACCAGAGCATTCAATCAACGAAGCCTCAGTTTTTATTCTCCAGTCGAACTTTACCTCCGAGCGCTCCCGGGAACAACGGGAATCTTACCTAATTTACAAATTCCGATCGGCCATTAACGAGGACCCTGGCATGCTGTCAACAATAAGAAGTTTAACAACCTAGATAAGACCCTGTTGCCTTTTCTCGTTTCAGCCAGATCAAAATCCCCACTGACCCACAAGGACGATGACCCCACTCCTGGACCTGACACAAAAACACTCTGGAATTTCCCCAATTGACAACCGCCAGGTGGCGGGAGTTTCCCCCAACCGACCACGTCATTCTCAAGCCCCTTATCAGCCTCGTGGCCACATTTAGCTCTTTTGTCCCAGAGAAGGCGGAGCTTCCGCCGTAACGTAGACATCCTCCCAAACTTTTATGATTTTTAAGTTTTAATAAACCCCTTTTTTTGTTACTTCCCCTACTTTCGTCTTCTGTCTCCCATTTATTTCAACTATATATATATATATATATATAGATACTCATTGAACGATGCGACAGCACCAGAGGACACGTGTTTCGCCGTGTTTGCGGCTCGTCGGCCCTGGGTAGCTGCGCATCGTTCGGGATTGGCAAACCAGGGGTCACTCAGCGAGCGAAAATGCAAAAAGGTGGGGCTACTTTATCTGCACCTACCCTGTATATATATATATATATATATATATATATATACAGGGTAGGTGCAGATAAAGTAGCCCCACCTTTTTGCATTTTTGTCCGGCGTTGCATGCTTAGCGCATGAACTTCCGGTGGCGCAGGATGACACATTTATCAGATAAAAACTAGCAAAAAAATTTTGGTATCCCAACTAAAAGTAACAAAAAAGTCATCAATGCAAACGTTGCTCTCCGTGCATCCCGATTTTCCTATGCGGAAGGCAGTATGGCTGTTATGGCACAGTTGCGTCTAGCTACCGCTAGGCGTACCAGATCTCGCTTTGTTTGTGTGTAGGTGGCACCCCTAGGGGTAGGGTGATGCTACTGTGCTACACTGCAATTTCCCATTGGAAATACACGGAGCGAAGTTAACGTTGCTAACGATTTTATTGCGCAGAGTTTGGTTACTACGATTTTTTTCTCGATTTGGGTACTGCATAAACTCGCTGATCTGCGCCGCCGGAAGTTTGTACGGTATGCAGGAAACGCGCTATGTGCGAAAATGTGGGACTACTCTATCTGCACACACACTCTCTCTCTCTCTCTCTCTCTCTATATATATATATATATATATAAAATATATATATATATATATAAAATATATATATATATATATAAAATATATATATATATATATATATAGGGTGAGGTAACTTATATATATATAAGTTATAAAAAAGACGCGGGAACAGATTTTAGGGAAGTTACAGTGGTACTGTAGAAACGTCGACGACTTGCCCATTTTACTTTTTAAGGTCTCCGTATGTAATAAACTAGTGTTTGTAACTTCCCTAAAATCTGTTTCGCGTCTTCTTTTTTTTTTTTGAACTTCTGTAAAACTTCTTGGCCGTTTGATAATCCTTTTACCATACAGGGTGTTCAAAATTAAGCTTTCACTAGAACTTTATAAATAGGCGAACAAAAGGAAAACTGGTGCTATTTTTCTGTTCCTCGAGTAAGAAACAGGTGCTACATAATTAGCAGCACCTGCTTCTTACACAAGTAGCGTAAAGTTATCATCCGGTTTCCTGTCATCGCTGTGTTTGCGTAGCGCTCGTGAAAGCCTAATTTGCAACACCCTGTATATTCCGGATTCAAGAGCGATAGGGATTGTGAAATGAAGGTATCTTTTTTAATACATCAATTCAATCCGGCCCTAAATGAACAACCGGGATCGCTGTCCACTGTGAAGATCATGAAAAAATAATAATGCCTACAACACCATAGGAAGCTACACACGTTTACGCGACGCAAACCAGTCCTTTCCACACAAATGCTTCTTAGGGTAAGCCCCCACCCCCCCAATCCCCCACCCACGTGCGAAACACACTCGACAGGACCCCGCACACAGAATTTATGACCTGCCTTAGGCATCCTCAACGCACTGCCATTTCCCTTCTCCCAAGCTGTCGAAGCACACGAAAGTGAGTGCTTTCAACTGTTTGACCAGCTCATTATATCTTTTTACTTTGAAAAGAACGGTCCACCGTTCGAAGCGTCTTGCCTATGTAATTTCACAATGAATTAAGTGATGTCATCTCAAAGTATTCCTAGTGGTGCTCTGTGCGAACTTATTCTGTTTATTAATACGGCGCCGTCTGAATCTTCAGACACTCGAGAATGCGTATACAGGGTGTCCTCCTAAGGAGTGCCCTTCAGCATGTGCTATAGTGCAATTGATTTCATCTCCGAAAAAGTGATATATATGTTTGTTTCTTTTTAAATATGGTCACATTTAGCTGGCCACACCCTGTATATACATCTATGTTGATCGGATCATCACGTGCGATGAAATGTGGGTGCTCCATTTCACTCCTGAGTCTAAACGCGGATCAGAACAGTGGAAGCATCCGGGGTCGCCAGCTTCCAAGAAGCCGCGAAGCACCCCGTCTGCGGGTAAGGTCATGACCACGGTTTTCAGGGACAAGGCTGGTGTTGTTCATGTTGATTTTCTGCCTAACGGTGCCCCCATCAATGCTGCATATTACTGTCAGGTTCTCAGGCATAAGGCACTGAAGCCAAAGCGGCCGGGCCTCATCACCAAAGGAGTCCTCCTCCTACAGGACGATGCACGCCCCCATACCGCACATCTCACGACATGCACCTTACAGGAACTTGGCTGGGAGTTGCTGCCACATCTCCCTTACAGTCCAGAACTCGCCCCCCAGCGATTTCCATCTCTGCTGGCCACTGAAGGCGTTTCATGGAGTCTGCCACGGCAGCTGTGACGACGAGGTCAAGAATGCGGTCCGATCATGGCTGCTACGTGCCGGTAAGGATTTCTATGCTGCTGGCATCCAATCCCTCGTGAAACGCTGGGACGAGTGCATTAGTGCAGCTAAATATTATGTTGAAAAATAAAACTAATTTCTCGACTAATTCATTTTACTTTTGTAAAAAAAACGAAAAGTCCCGTTTTGACTTGAACGCCCGTCCCATATGTAAGAAACACTTACGCAGCACCCGGTGCAATGCATCGCCACGGAGTACATTATTACCTGTACCTTGTTTTCCCTAAAAACAGTGGTCGCTGCATGCCAAGGTACAAGAAACAGAAGATGACACTACAGAAATACAGTTAAGAGGTGGGAACCTGATACTCACCGAGTTTGTTAAATAAAGATTGATCATGCACTCTCCGTACTGCGTGATAAAATCAACTGTCACAATATGGTCCAACAAAAAGAAAAAAATAAACACTATTGAGCTGCGAAGTAGTGCAGCCTGGACGAAAACCGAGAAAAGGCGGACACAGGACTAGCCCTAATGCTGTGACAACGCTCTGCATGCCGCTCTTTCACTTTTTATGGTAGTGTCCCAGGTCCTATACTTCTTATTTCTGCTTCTCCTAACATTTTCTTTTTTTTTCGTGATAAAGCTGACCGCACATTGTCTCCACACACATATACTTTATATATCTTCTCCACACACATATATTTTATATATCTTTTCTTCTCAACGTATTTTTCCGAAGCATCGTGTCTATTTTGATACTTCATGAGCCGTGTTACCTTTCACTTCACCTGTTTCATCAAGCCATTCGGCTTTTTATTCTGAGTTCCATTTCTGTTTCTTTTAAAATAAACAAATTGAAATTGAAATTGACTAATCCTTCCGAATCATTCCAGTTTTAAACAGCAGGTGTTACCTTTGGGATATCCTCTCCAACCTTCTCGATGCAGAGATAACCGTTGTCACACGCAAAATCTATGAGCTGGAAAATAAAGAAGCGCACTGATTTATGTCATACACACACCGTTCTATATTCACCGGTTATTCCAACGACGGAACAAGACAAAGAGCAGCTCCTCTAAGGCGCTCCCCTCCTTGATGAGAGTAATCAATATGAGAGTAATTTCTCACTTTTCGGCCCTCTTACGGCACTAGCATAGGGACCTTTAGCGAGTTGTTTGTGCCCGAAACAAACGATTAATTCTGCCGATTCGAAAAGCGAATGGGAAGCGAACTACAGAGACTTTTAACAAATCGGAAGAATCGTTCATCTCCAAATGGATTCCTGATGGACTTGAGTAAAAACTGGACCATTGGCATCTTTCCTGGTCGTAAATATGACATATGGCGGTGCGCTTTCAAGCCTTCCCTTTGCGGAAGGCTGCTCTTCAGGCGGCGGAGTACGTCTGTCACCGTCTTGTCAGCGCTCTGCCAAGCAGACTCGGGCGCTGTTGGGAGACTCAATCACACGTTGGTGAATCACGTTGATATTAGAGGGAGTTTTGCTTTAAAAAAGGTTCATCACCCGTGTGCGAGCCTCTCTAGATCGTTACACCAAACAGGGAACGACACGGGGACGACCATTTTGCGTAGCTTTAATGCGCTTTGCACATGCAAGCTTTCTCACAAGGTCTACATGCTCTTACGCCACAACTGCTCGCATTC
This sequence comes from Ornithodoros turicata, assembly GCF_037126465.1. Lineage (NCBI taxonomy): Eukaryota > Metazoa > Arthropoda > Arachnida > Ixodida > Argasidae > Ornithodoros > Ornithodoros turicata. Next base: position 150,226,109 of record NC_088201.1, read on the forward strand.
GTATGAAATGCTCTAATGAATACGTCGTTACATCCAACAACTTACAGCAGAATATATGCGCACGTACATCGTCGGCACCAGTAAACATCTCGTAAACCCACTGCTGCTCTGCTACGGTAAACAACAGCCGCCATCTTGCTGCGCGATGTCAATCGGTCGTGCTCGCGGAATAAAACGAAGCGACTCAACGCGAGTGGCTCGTTCGTACGAAACCACGCTCCCCACGTCTCCCTCCCCGATTCATAATGCGCATGCGCGACTCTCGCGATTGTTTCGTTCGAGAGCGACTCGGAAAAACTCAACAACAAGAACAACAACAACTTTATTAGGAGATGAATGGGGAGTTTCATAGTCAGGGGCGATACCCTACCCCACTGCTGAAACTGCCTATTAAAAATGTCAACGATTTTTAGCTGTACAATGTGTTGTACATTATTGGCCCGTTTTTATTAGATATTGTGTATGCTTTTAACTGCTGACACTTTTAACACTGGTTATACTGTTTAATAGTCACAAAATCTAGTATATTTGACATCCGCAGTTTTGAACGCAAATTCGTTGCACAAGCCTTTTCCTTCTACAGATTCCGCGAATCCGTCGCTCATGTCATTTCTGATAGAGTAAACGCCGCACTTAGGCAACCTCGTACTGCTTTCAAGTACTGCAAATTTGAGACGGAAACTTCGGAAAAAGTCACATTTGCGGATCTCGCAGCACTACACTCACCTTATTAAATGTACTGGAATCGGGCGTCTTGTGGAGGTCCTTGACTATTCGGGAACAGACCTTAAATATATGATTCGTAGAACGTCCAATGGCCGTTGCCATAAACATCGCTGTCAGAGAAAAGAGAAAGGATCAGAGAATGCATGTCCGCGTTGGTCCAGTTTGCTCTTCACGACTCATAACTGGATAAAGGCTGCAGCTAAAAAAATGTGAGCATAACTAAAATAACGCAATAAAATACTATTTGGGTGATTACAAAGATGAAGTTGAAGAGGTATATTCCAGGGCTCTTGTTCCATTTTGTTCTGGCTGGGCTACAGTTGGGGGCCACCAAAGTGACTGGAGGGAGGAAATACAGGACGCCTTATGCTAGATTTCGGGCACCGCGGGCTCGTCAAGCCGTTGCAGACACAAGGATACATCCTTGCCTTCATGCGTGTCACCAGAACGCGGCAGTACACTTCTTAATGGAGTAATTATATGCAAAAAGAACTTGCTCTCAAATGTGTCTCAAGGTATGTATCTCAATTGGTGCAGTTCAAACGGAATCGTTTCACAGAACGCCAGGGCTTGGAAGAGAAGAACAATGAAACAGAGCCTTCCTTGACGGCAACAAATGGGATCCCCAGGAGGCAAAGGTTGGCGGCACCCAATGAGACATCAAGAGAAGCGCGCGCATTCTTATCGGGGGTATGTCAATATGGAACGGTTCTGATCGTAGTGTTCTCAATGTGCGCGGCATGATGCGCACTGTTGCATTTTCAATAACGATTCACTGAATCACACAGCTCACAGCAACCCAAAGCCGCCTCACCAATATTCTACTGATGACATTTATTTCACGTTCTTCCAACAGCGAAGCCATTCCGCTTTCCAATGCTGACTATGTTTTTCACTGAAGAGTGTTCCATGGCGTGGCACGCGCACTATTGAGTAAACACACCGAAGCGCGGGCTGAAACTACGTTCTTTGCTTAGCGCCGAAGCAAGCAAGAGTCCGGTATATTTGTGATTGTATAGGTTCGAAACGTGGTTTTGAATTATGATGACAAGTACGAAAATAACGCAGCGTGTAATGCACAGTCGACTCGCGTTAATATGACACTCGCTAGTATGACATCCTCACTTTATGACCACTTTTTTGGGGCACCGTTTGTTCCCAACAGAGGTCCTGTGTAAAGGCCCATCGTTATTATGACACCTCGGTATCCGACTACGACCAACATTTCTGGGGACAAATGCGGAAAACTCGTGTATTCTTCCCCCGTTATTATGACCGTCCACAACAGACCGAGTCCTGCTTCTGACCCAAAAGTCCACTGGTCCTGAGAAAAACGGAAGCGCGGTGAATGCCGATGCCACGACCCCGCTTCTACGGAGTCATCATCCTGGCCCACAAGTGCTATGTTCAAGGGATTTACGTACGCGCGGTATGTATTCGCCATCGCCCGTGCAAATGAGTCGGCAGTAAGGCAACATATATTGGCAGTTTTTCTAAGCAAACGATTTTAACGGATTTCTTTCGTCGATGAATTGCAAGGTTGTAAAGTGTTGGTAAAATAAAATAAATTGAATTGAAATAGTGTGCCTGCAATATCTGCGTCTTCAGACTTCCTTTATGAGGTGCTTACCTGGAGCATCATCCACGTTGCTCGTTAATATGACAATTCGCTTTATGGCCGAAATTCACGGGAACGACCTCGGTCATGCTAACGACGGTTCACTATAATTTGAAGTGAACTTGTTCCCTCTCTCTCTCTTCCTTCCGTTCTCTTTTATTTATTTATTTATTGCATTTTAGCGCCGCTTTAAAGACAGCGTGAGGTTGGCAGAGGCTCGCGAGGGCTTTGGAGGAGCGGTTACAGTCACTACATAAGCTTACGCTACAGTATCGACATTGAACTACGTACAGGAGCACGGCTGCCATCTTGTTGCTCGGGGCTCAGCCACGTGACCTCGTATCGTTTGGTTTTCTCCGGAGCGAGCAGCCTGTGTTGTCGGCGCGGCCTCTGGATATGAAACTCTCCTACGCGTTAGTATTTCTTTGAGAAAGATGCGCCTTGCTTTTAATGAACCCTTATTTTCAAACAATTTACAAGAATGAAACATGAATTGAACAAGATTTCGTGTGCATGCTGCTGGAGTATAGCATCCACACAAAATCTTGTTCAAGTAAATTCGCGATGTTTCGTTCCGAGTAAATTGTTTGCATCCGTTACGCATTAAAATCAGCAGTGCGCTGCATTTTTATTCTTTCGCTTATCTTTCTTTATTGTCAATGTAGAATACCTCAATGCAAGAGCCTGTAACAGCGAACATCGTACACGGCCGACGCCGTGAAAGCACCTGCGATGAACCGAATTTCAGTGTAAATAGGCCTTCAGCAAAATAAACATTCCACTTCTCAAACAGGTAAACATAAACGTACGGAGAATGTGTGTGTGTGTGTGTGTATGTGGGGGGATATGTTTATTGAGAGAAACACAGGAGACTGGGAGTGGGATTTTGTGTGTATTGTTTGCCTCCCCCCCCCCCCCACACACACACACCCTTATGTGTTCCAGACTCTGAACAACCATCACAAAGCTTTTGCACTTTTTTTGTGTGTGCAAATTAGCATTACTTCTTAGTTTCAATATAGGGGGTTTTAAGGAAGTGCTATTTCTTTACTCAGATGCATGAGGGTTTTCAATCATTCGCAGTGCTGCCTCTTGTGTAAACAAGTGGGATGGCCCTGAAAAGGCCTTTTCTTTTGTTTGCGGTGGAACCATACTTCAGGATGATGACTTCATTTTATGTTGGCTGCGCACTCCCATTGCTACGCTCTTGCTGCCACATTTTGATGATGTATTCTTCGGCTTGTTGTTGATCTTCCTGAGTGCAATCCGCATCCTCAGGGTCAGAAATTTATCAACAAGTTTCTTTCCGATATTGTGACACGTGGGATATTGTTGATGCGCGGATTGCAAGACGGCCTGGGTGAGAGCAGGCACTGAAAGGCTCAATACCCTGTGTTCTTGCTGGCGGAATATCGTATCTTCATGTTGCAGCAAACTGAATACTCTTTTGGATGGTCGGCAGAGTGGATTTCGTTCACCGGGTCCGCAATAAGGCTTGAATCCCAGAAGGTCGTCATTGTCCACAACTAAATCTTCGTTTAAGAAGGTCTTACATGCGTCGCACAGCTTATAGCAAGAAGCAACACTTCTTGAAACATACCCCGCCACATAGCATAGTGACTGAGCTTCTACGTCGTCCATCTGTGTCGGATCATCAAGTTCAGAGGTAATGAGCTGATCTTCTCCGTCACTAGTGCTGTCACGAATGGTGTCCTGCTTTACACCTTTTCTGAGTTCCACGAATTCCAGCAAGTCTGCACAGTCGCTAATATTGTAGCTGCCTTTTCTACTCGGACGGAAATACTGTGAGAGCATGATCAGTCTCAAAGTGAGCTTGAACTCCAGTGGTCGAGGAACCGGGTTCTTCGCTCGAACACAAGAAAAGAGGTTCTCGAGAGCGTCCTGACTTAGCCTACCCAGCATTACAAGTTTAAAGTTCTGCTGCTTGAGTAGGAAAGACTGTAGGGCAATTGCACTGTATGTTGACACCGTTACACCAGCCTGCACTGGTTTAAAGCAGCTGCTCTGGTTTTCTTTCTGAATCGTGATGGTTGACATCAGTCCTGCAAATTTATCCAAGAAGGCCAGAGCATCTCTGTGCTCGTTCTCTTTTAGTTCACTCATGCCGGTGGTAATTGACCTCGACGACATCAATGTGAACCACTTGTCAACCTGCTCCAGAAACCAAGCTGTGCTGAGGGCTTTTTTCCCAAGCAGGTCAAGGTTAACGAGAACCCTAATTGCTGCTGCAACGGCATGGTTTAACACTGCCACTGCAGAGGTAAGGTTCACCTTCTCGTGGTGGCTTGGGTCCAGGTAGCGCAACTTCAGGTGAGGCGCCAGTTTTAAGTCACGTGCAGCGTTAATCTCTGCAACACGTCTGATGTGTCGAATTGAGACCTAGAGAGAAAGTGCCATTTGCAATGCCATGGTTCAGTGGGTCCGTGAGTGTACTCACCTCATCAGTTGGGAGGTTTTCAGCTTTTACAACATCCATTGGCAGGCGAATATGATGTCCCCTCACGAGACGGCCACGAATGTTCTTCAGGACATGTGGAGGATCAGCCAAAAAGTACAGCTTTCGCTGATTGTCACAAGGGTGGGAGCAGGATACATTAGCACCCAAATTCTTGCTAGCTCCTATGACACAGAGCTTCCAAAGCGCCTTGTTGCTGGGGCCCATCTGATATCACAGCGTCGACACTCGCTCAAACTGCTTCACATTTGTTGATGACTTGGAAGACGAAATCCTTCAAGAAGGTTCCGTCAATCGTTCACTGGGAACTTGCCAGCAACAAACAAACCTGACAAATGATATGCAATGACTTGCTTCCACCGAGATGAAAGTCCTGCTAACATGATAACAAGACCTTGCGTTGCCACAGACGGATCTTTAGCGGCATGGTTCGCCAGTGATACCGTTGCCTGCCCAATGACGACTTTTTGCGTCGGGTCAAAATCAAGGCCTGGAGTTAGTTGCATCTCATCAAGGAGGACAACACAACGTCGTTCCTGAGGACGCATTTGTTCCAGCTTGACCTTCAGACCTGGTAGAAGCTCTTCCAGAATACCTAGGAGAAGCACGACAAAGACACCATCAAGAACAACTGTGATTTGCTGTTTTAGTCATGTACCTGGTCCAAACTTCACGTTTTCAATCTTCCTTTGCAACGTTCGTTCAGAAGGAAGCGGCATGAGGTGCTCCTTCACGAACTCATAGCCTCCACGGCGACACGCGAGTCGTGCCTTTAATGCCTGCACTGTTGCCTCGTCCCAACTGTGAACAAAAATTGCAGCTTGAACCCTGGTTCTACACTTCTGAAACACTGAGGGGGAGAATGAGGATAAATGTTGTACCGATTAGCTCGTGAGTCTGTATTTTTCAACACTTCGAATCTGGTCTGAGGACAGGAATGTCCTTGGGTCCTCTGGAAAGGGATCAAGATAATGAAAATTGTTGTACCGCCACACGAAGGGGTTAGAATAGGAAAGGTGGGAAGGTGCTCACTCTCCAGGGTTTCCATTTTCCTTTTCATTTGGCGGACTTTCTTTAGAGCACTATTAAGACGCCGTCGCAAGTCAACGATTTGAAGCTCGTGCTCGCATGGTTTCCCACCACAGAATAGCCGTTCATTACTTGGGGCACATAGCCATCTTCGACCGAAACTGTCGACGAGTTCAGTGACAACGATGAGCCATCTTTGTCGGCACTAGCGGATGTAGGGTCGACGAGCAGTATGTGCTCCACTTCCGTTGAAGCAGCTGTAAAGCTAGCTTTTAAATGGAAGAAAAGCAGGGAAGGAAATGTTCATTGCGGCTCATTCCATAATGATAACAATCTCTTACCGCTGGTGGGGGGAGTGGCTGCACAAACAGCTGGAAGCCTCTGAAGCTCGTCTTGTGTTGCAAAGAGATTCAATAGTCTTACATGCGGTTCATTCCCCATAACCATAATAATTTCTCACCGCTGGTGGAGACGGTGGCCGCACAAACAACAGGAAGCTGCTGAAGCAACTCGTCTTCCGCTGGAAAGAGATCCAAATAGTTTTACATGCGGTTCATTCCATAGAGATGATAATTTCTTACCGCTGGTGGGGACGGTGACTTCCGTGACTTCTTGTAGTGTAAGAGGCTCCTCAACCATAAAGGGACATGCTGTAACACAATATTGTTCACATTAAGCATGTTGCGGTGTGAGAGGTTGCATGCACAGGTTACCATCATGTGACGATGAAACGTCATCCAGAAACCTATTACAATGCATCAATGGTTCCCCCACCTCGTCACCATCAATGGTACCAGTCTGTGCAGTTCCGACAGCTGGTGACAGAGCTGCTGAGAGATATTGTTTAAAGTTTGTAGAACGTATTTTAATCGTTTGACATTGATTTTATATTAGAAAGGTTTATGACAGCAGCACATAGCCATACCTGTTGGTCCTGTGAGTGGTGCCAGGGATGGGTTCCTTGAATGCTTATTACTGCACTTTTTTTGCACTCGTGTCTGTCCCGGGTATCGTGGGAATGGCATTCCAGAGAAGGAATAGCCTGCCGTCAGCTCTGCCTTTCTGAAATTGCTCCGGCTCGAAATGGTGCTACAAAAGGGAACCGTCAACGTTGTAGCAGATCTCATTCTTATCTAAATGGTGTGCAATGCTAGATGTTTGGTAACATGGTAACATGCAGGTGTCATTATGGCAGAGGCCAAGTAGCTACACCGCGATGTTACAGCGTACGCAGAAGCGCACACAAAAGATGTTCTTGTGCATGTACACTCAAGACCGACGTGCAAGGCGGTTGCTTATACATAACAATTGCGATGGGACGGCTGAGACGGGAAAGGTACCTACCTGGCATTTTACGGTTAGCACGCGCGGGGAAATGACAAAGTTGACCGCGGGCACGCTCTAATCGCAGGGAAGTTTTCTGAAAACGACACAGAAAAAGAAGAAAATATGATTCTGCATGTTATGTTTCAGGAACGGCTGTCGTCCGACTACGCCCCGCTTCAAAAGGGAATTGATTTGAAGCAGTAGCTCGGTGGTTACAACGCGCGAGAACGTATTTAGGTTGAACAGTGGCAATATTGCCACGAATCATCATCGCGAAACTTCCAGGGCAGGCACGAAACGGTACATCTCATCCCGGCGCATGCTGAAGAAGAAGCAAGAAGCTTCCAGACACATCGCCTGCTCTCTGGCAAACGCACGTGCTGTTTCTAGACTTTTCGGCGCGACGCTTAAATGCTTGTGCGCTCCAAGCTGGAACATTCATTCTTTGGACTCAGTTGTGCTCAGAGAGCTATCACTCTTGTGTTTTGCTACCAAGTAGTCTAATAAACCGTTCGCCGTTTATTCGACGACTCGCCGACCCATTTAGCTTCGTGACATTTCTGGTGGAGGTGCGGGGCATTCCTTGTCCAACGGCCTGGAAGACCAACTGCGACAAAGCAGAAGACAGCTTGGTCTGCCTGCAGAATTCGGTCCATTAGAACCTCCTAAACGCAAGAAGAAGATGACTGCGGAGACCAGTACCCAAGTGGCGCAACCTGTTGCCACGCCCATAGCCCCTGCACGGTCGCCGAAAACATTCAGCGGGGAGTATTACGAAAGAACGGGAGTATTACGACGACGTGGACGATTGGGTCGACCACTATGAGCGGATCGCCAAGTTCAACAACTGGAGTGACGACCAGAAGCTCGTCAACGTCTATTTCTCCCTGGAAGACACCGCGAAGACACGGTTCGAGAAGCGGGAGACTTCGCTCACGTCCTGGGACGTCTTCAAAAGCAAACTCCACGAGGCGTTCGCTTTTCAACAACGCGCTGAACGCGCTGAACATCTGCTCCAGAGACGGATCCAGCTGCCAAACGAAAGCGTTACAGGCTTCGTCGAAGATGTGTTGCGGCTCTTCCGGCGAGCTGACCTCAAAGCATCCGAGGAGAAGAAGGTTCAGCGACTCATGAGGTGCGTAAAAGAAGAAAAAAGGCTCAAGACCCTTTGTCTTCGATCGGTGCGATCATCAAGGACGAGGTTCAGCAGGCAATCCAGACATCGTCAACCGCCAACCCCGACGCCGAAGTACCGAGACAAACCTACGCCGCCGCTGTGAGACAGGTGCCACCTACTCGTCCGTCGTACTACGGAAACCGTTGGAGGCCTCCTCGGCCTGTCCAAAGTACTCCGAGCGTTCCGCCACACTCTCAGCCGTTTTGCAAAACGGACGTTTGGCGGACTCCCGACTTCAGACCGCTCTGCTACCACTGCGGAGAGGCCAACCACGTCTATCGCCGATGTCCCTACCGACGCCTTTGCCTTCCCGGTTTTTCACCCGACGCCCCCCGCCCCCAGCGCGGTAGTCGCCCCGCCGCAATTGAAGACTATCTACGGCAGCAGAATGCTTGTGCTGGCTCGCGACGTGACCTGTCCCCGAGCGTCCCCCACCGCAGCAGGTCGCCAGGAAGAGCACGTTCACCGTCACCGGCAAGACGACCTGTATGGCGCTGCCCTAACCGGGGAAACTGAAGACTGCAGCTCCGGGAGGTGAACCTGCGGACCGACGACAAGTTCCAATTCCTCCAACTCGAGGAACAGCAACGCAGCACCAACACGACGCTCGAAAAATTACGAATAACCTAAAAATACTCATCGACGGCCATGAGATGACTGCGTTAATCGATACCGGAGCCGACGACTCTGTTATAAGTGGTAGCTTGGCTAAGAAGATTCGCAAGGTGCAAACGAAGTGGGATGAGCCTAACATCGGCACTGCTGGGGGACACGTCGTAACACCGACTGGCCGATGCACGGCAGTCATACAAGTGCGTGACATCCAGTACGTCGTCAGCTTTGCCGTCTTGCCGAACTGCCCACGGGATGTAATAATCGGAATGTACTTTCTAGTCGAAAACGAAGCAATCATCGACTTCACAAATGGAGTTATCTCTTTTAAAACGCCCGAAACAGCAGAAGACAAGTGGGGGGCACGAATAACCACGGAGAAACGCGCAAACACGGACATAACCGCCGTGACGACTCAGCACGTCAACCTGCCACCCTTGTCGTCAGTCCTTGTGACCGCTACGTGCGAGAGAGCACCGACTGGCTCTTTGTTGGCTGAAGGCAACACGCAGCTTCTCCTCGAACGAGGAATTGGGATAGCAAGAGGAATTGTGCGCGTAAGAAACGGAACATTCGAACTCCTGGTCACAAATTTTCGCCCGGAGCCACAACACCTGGCGAACGGCACGAAGATAGCCGTCATCGTAGACCAATACTCCACCACGGATGTTTGCCTGATGGACACTGCTCGCATTGCGGTCACCACGGAACACGAGGCTGAACATTTCGACGTAAACCCTCAACTCAATACAACTCAAAAGCAAACCCTTCTCCAGATGATCAACGATTTCAGTGACTGCTTCGCTGCATCGTCGAAAGTAAGACAAACGCCCATTGCGAAGCACCGCATCATCGTCGACGAAAAGGCCCGTCCAATTCACCGCATGCCGTACCGGGTCTCCTGCAAAGAGCGAGAAACGATCCGAACGCAAGCAGAAGAGATGCTAACAGATGACATTATCCAGCCGTCGACCAGTCCGTGGGCATCGCCGGTGGTACTAGTGAAGAAGGAGGACGGAACACTCAGGTTCTGCGTCGGCTACCGGAAACTCAATGAGATAACGAAGAAGGACGTCTACCCGTTACCGCGCATCGACGACACGCTCGATCGCCTTCAAAACGCAAAATTTTTCTCTTCCATGGACCTCAAGACGGGGTACTGGCAAATTGAAGTCGACGAACGGGACCGTGAGAAGACTGCCTTCGTCACTCCGGTTGGACTTTACGAATTCAAGGTTATACCTTTCGGCCTTTGCACAGCACCAGCGACGTTCCAGCGTGTTCTGGATACAGTTCTCGCCGGGTTGAAGTGGCAAACCTGCCTGGTGTACCTCGACGATGTTGTCGTCTTCGCAAGAACGTTCGAAGAACATATTGAACGGCTAAAGCAAGTCCTCGAAGCTATCAGAACTGCAGGGCTGACGTTGAAGCCTCAGAAGTGTCGATTCGGCTACGAGGAACTCAGATTTCTCGGCCATCTCGTGAGCAGCGACGGCGTACGCCCCGACCCCGAGAAGACGGCGGCCATCGCAAATTACCGTGTTCCTTCTAACGTGAAAGACGTTCGAAGCTTTCTTGGCCTTTGCGACTACTACCGACGGTTCATTCCGAACTTTTCAAAAATTGCGTCGCTCCTGAATGCCTTCACGAAGGACGGATCCACGTTTATCTGGAGTGAAGCCCAGCAACAGGCGTTTGATGAATTGAAGACGCGTCTACAGACCGCACCCGTGCTTGCCCACTTCGATTCAAACGCCAAAACAGAAATACACACCGACGCAAGCAAGGATGGTCTAAAAGTCGTGCTCGTTCAACTTCACGACGGCGTCGTACGTGTCATCGCTTACGCAAGCAGAACGCTAACCAAGACAGAGAAGAACTATTCCACGACCGAAAAAGAGTGCCTTGCACTCATATGGGCCATCACAAAGTTGCGCCCCTACCTGTACGGACGGCCGTTCAAGGTGGTAACAGACCACCATTCTCTGTGCTGGCTGGCTGGTTTAAGGGACCCCTCAGGACGCCTAGCGAGATGGAGCCTCCGATTACAGGAGTATGACGTAACCGGCACTTACAAGTCAGGAAGAAAACACAACGACGCCGACTGCCTGTCCCGAGCACCACTCCAGCGACAGGACAACAGCCTCGAGGACGACGACGCCTTCCTCGGTCTAATGAGCGCGACTACCATGTCTACCAAGCAGTATACCGACCCCGAATTGAAGACACTTGTCGACTATCTGCAGGGCCGCGCCGACAATGTTCCTCCCATCTTCAGAAGATCACTCCCAAGTTTTTCCCTACGTAATGGAATTCTATACAAAGAAAACCACGCACCACAAGGCGCTACGTGGCTTCTCGTTATGCCTGGGGACATGCGCACCGAGATTCTGGAATCCTGCCACCACGAACCGTCATCAGGTCATTTGGGATACAGCCGGACACTGGCCCGTATAAGGGAAAAGTACTACTGGCCAAAACTGGCCAAAACCGTACACCACTACGTAAGGACGTGCCGGGAATGCCAACGGCGAAAAACGCCGCCGGTACGACCTTCTTAATACGTACCTTCAGCCAATCGCACCGCCGTCGGCGCCGTTCGAGCAGATTGGGATGGATCTACTCGGGCCCTTCCCACGTTCGTCTTCCGGAAATCGTTGGATAATCGTCGCCACCGACTACCTGACACGCTATGCTGAGACTAAGGCACTTCCACAGGGCACAGCAACAGAAGTGGCGAAGTTCTTCATCGAGAACATCGTACTACGGCACGGAGCTCCGACCGCCTTAATCACCGATAGGGGAACGGCATTTACAAGCAGGCTAACACAAGAAATCCTTCGACTCAGCCACACTGCTCACCGGAGGACAACGGCGTACCATCCGCAGACGAACGGGCTCACCGAACGTCTAAACAAAACCCTTGCCGACATGATTTCGATGTACGTCCACGTCGAGCACAAGACATGTGACGAAATACTGCCTTACGTCACGTTCGCCTATAACACGGCTGTCCAGGAAACAACGGGATTCACACGTCACGTCACGTTCCGCCTTGCACACGGCCATGACGCATCGACTATGCTGGACGCGATGCTGCCCCACGAACCCAGTGATGTGGAAAACGACGCTCTGGACTTCACACAGCTAGCAGAAGAATCCCCCAGCTGGTCAGACTACGGATTGGTCAACAACAACGCGTCGATGAAAGAAGGTACAATTTGCGCCGACGAGACGTACGCTTCAGTCCAGGCGACTTGGTATGGGTTTGGACGCCGATTCGACGACGAGGCCTGAGCGAGAAGCTACTGAAGCGGTACTTCGGTCCCTACAACGTACTTCGACGCATTGGAGACCTGGATTACGAAGTGGTGCCTGAGGGGAGCGTTCCCTCTCGACGACCCCCGAGGACTGAAATAGTTCACGTCGTTCGACTCAAGCCGAACTACAGCAGGTAGCGCTGAAGACTGGCTGGAAGGAAACAACATGAAAAAAAAAAAAAAGAAGGAGAAGAAACGGCATCGAGACGATGCCCCGCGTCTACGGAGGGGGCAATGCCACGAATCATCATTGCGAATCTTCCAGGGCAGGCACGAAACGGTACATCTCATCCCGGCGCATGCTGAAGAAGAAGCAAGAAGCTTCCAGACACATCGCCTGCTCTCTGGCAAACGCACGTGCTGTTTCTAGACTTTTCGGCGCGACGCTTAAATGCTTGTGCGCTCCAAGCTGGAGCATTCATTCTTTGGACTCAGTTGTGTTCAGAGTGCTATCACTCTTGTGTTTTGCTACCAAGTAGTCTAATAAACCGTTCGCTGTTTATTCGACGACTCGCCGACCCATTTCGCTTCGTGACAATATACTGCTAATGAGATGAAATACACATACCTGCAAAGCCTCGAATGTCCTGTTCACGATTCGAAGCCACGCCTCGAGACGTTGACCATCTCACTTTACTAGGAGAAACCTGAAGAGCGTATGGCCTTCCGCTGTGCTGTTTTTTCAGTAAAGAGCCGCGCAACACGGCATTTCGCGGACTACAAAAACGCATACAAAATGGCGAAATCACGGCAGCAGCTTCGAGCAACAAAAAGGCAGCGTCCACGGCTACGCACACGGCACGCACCAGGTCACGTGATCTCTCAGAGCGAATGGGCGCCCGGAGCGGAATCTTGAATAGGGGAAAAGCGTGTCGATACTGTAAGCGTAAGCTTATATAGTGACTGTAAGAGCGGCAATATTCCCCTCGTGTCCTCGGGTGATATTAAACTGTCGTTTTCAGTGTGTCCACATGTTATTGTGATTTCGTGTGTTCTTGGCTCTTAGAGCAAGCCCGGAGCTTCAAGTGCCTCTGAGGTTACCCTTACCATACGTGACCGTCGATTCGGGCCGGCTGACATGATGATGACGAAAGTAACAGAAATGTACAAATGGAAACGGTTGTTGTTAGTCCTGACAGGCACCCGCAAGGGGTGACTGTGTGAGTAAACCCTTGCTCGTACCCATTTCCCCACTTGGATGTTTGTATAGATGTGAGCGTTCGGTTCGTAATAAACAGTTGCTGTGAGAGTTCAATTTCTTCTTCTTCTTCCACGCACCTGTTCCAGCGCTCAGGATGACAGTGAGCAGATGTGTGGCCACAGGATACCCACCACACTACACGTTTTCTCGCTCATTTAATCAATTGGTCACTCAATGTAGTTCAAGTGCTACACAATTTAATCCACCAGTGAACCAAATTAATCCAAATTGCAACCAATTTAATGCAAGCGCTACGAATTTAAGTCAAGTCAAGCAGCACGTATAAACTGTGTATTCAGTCATAGACATTGTCACGACTAAGACTTTCATGATTTCGCCAATTATGGTGGGTTTGACTGCTGACACGGCAGCCATGCAGACGTGCGAAAGGTAACAGGGTCAAAGAAGGTTACATGTTTTAACTGCAGCGTCTGCCGCTATTCCGCTAAGGTATGACAACAAGCGTAGCGCCTCTTGCCATCGCGTCAAGTATGTCTTTACAAGTACGGAAGTGATGCACAGATACTGCCGTTTTGTATTTGCAAATACATTTACGTATTCGGTTCAACTTAGGTTCAATCCAGGGTGCTACAATGGTAACACACACACACACACACAAAATGGCGAACACTCTCGTTTCAATGCGCTAAAGCTTTAGGTCGAGCTCATCATTGTTTCAAATCAATACGAGAAGTGCGTGAGGAAAGAATATACGACCCATGGGTGTTTCTTTCCATACTTCTGTGAATAAGCTATAAGCTGCGGATGGCTCAGATACCGCTCAGGTATCTGGAACAAAAGCGAGGTGGAAAAACTAAGAGGCGCGTCTCCTATTTTTTCCTCTTTTCCGCCACACTTTGTAGTGGATATTTTCGCAATCATTTTACAATTTCCAGACAATCGCTGGATTTTCAATGAGTAGATATGCGCGCAACCTACGTTCTGAGTACCACACTCTCTCTCCCTTCTTTTCGTTTTACAAGAAACAATTACGATTTTACGCCTTTCCTCGTCACCTCTTTCATGAACGGGTGATCCCACCTCAACTCAGGCAAGGTGGTCCGGGCACCATGAGTAATTTTTGTTTAAAAAAATATATGTTGTAGCCTGGGGGGGCTCGGATTCAGAAGGAAACATCAGCATTTTTTCGCTAGTTTTCGTAGTTCCAGAGAAGAAAAAAAAATGACAGAACCGACGCGATTTCAGGCATAGCGATTTTGGCATTCAATATCTTTCGAACGAACGCGTTCACGGCTTTGCATTTTTTTGCATGGCTTCTCGTGCTTGGATTCCGGTGGTGGTTTTGTTATTTTGCAGCATTTTTGCAAATTTGGTGGCGACGACGAAAATCCTCATGTTCTTGCGGCTATTACGGCACTTGTGCACACACCAGTGAAACGAGAAAGGTATTATGGTAAAGCAGAGAATAAAGCTCTATAATTCCATATCAAAAGCTAGGGGTCTGGGCCAGGTTGCTGTCAGGTATGGAGGCGGCTCAACGCGTGACATATGAAAAAATGAAGATTTTGAACGCTCATACCTTCGAAACCCCACCTAGAAAGTTTTTCAGACATCGTAGGCGCATGCTTCCGCATATGATATTTGAGTGCACAGAAAATCAAAGGTTTTTTCGTTGGCCAATGAGAGTTAGGCCGTGCAAAAGTTTCAGTGTGTGTCCCTGGTGCGTGTAATGATAATGGAAGCGCTGGAAGAAGTTCATTGGTCGGTATTCGCGTGTTTCGTGACACAGCGGACCGTTGTACCCTAGGACATGTCCCTCAGTCCAGAGCTATTTTTAGGGAGAGTTTGGCCATTCTCTGATCTTTTGCCGCCTCGTGGGTGGAGCCTATTTTGACGTCAGAGTCGTCGTTGCGACGCCTAAAAAGCCTGAATCCAAGCAGAATCCGCTTAACAGCCATCTGGTGCGCACCATATTGTGTTGTTCGTCAGCTTTGTTGTCGCAATGAATGCAATCTACAGGAATAAGCGGCTTATGACCCACAGCCGCCTGTGATAAGGGGGGCTTCGTTGCCAAATTGAAAGAGTTCAAGGACGAAGGGCTTTCGAAGGACAATGTACGCACGTGTCTTCCCTCCTTGCATCGTAAACAACGATCAGCATCAATATGGCGTCGGCGACCGGCTGACAACGGGACAACAATGGAGCACGGCGAGGGAGGTGGCTTAGCCGTGACGTCGCATGACCCGCTTCAAGTTAGGCTCCTCCTAATGGCCAGACTCTCCCTATAAACGGCTCTGCCTCAGTTCCCATGGAAGCACAGACAACGGTTTCTGTATCCGTCTGCGAATACTTTGCCGTGTCATGAGGCGCCACCGCTGCTAATGAACAGCGAGGAGAGTAACCAGATTGTCGCCACCCGCACTGCAGCCGTATCCGGCTTCAGGTACAAAACCCAAGTTAGTTTGGAGTCACTGCGAGAGTGAGTGATTTCTATGACTGTTGTAGTAGTGATTTCGTTTGTAAGAGTTGTGTTTTGAGAGTGTTTCGACCCCCCGTTGCTTTGCTGATCGTCTTCGCTATGAACATGAAAGTAAGTAAAGACCGTGTCTACTCCGGGAACTACATGGACAGGCATAGAGAGAAGATAGATTTTCAAATTAACTTCTCACGCGTATCTTCGCTGGACGACGCGTTGATGAGGAACGTTCTGACGGCCTGAAGAGTATTGTAACGTGCGCGGGTCGGATCGCTTTGCCACAACTGCTAATGTAATCGGTGAAGTGTAAATAAAGAGTGATTCATCTTTGCTGGAATGGTTCAGAGAGATGGATGTAAACATGTAATTTCCATGCGCGTACCGCGCAAACAGTGACACATACAGTCAACCAACATTTCTCAAAAACTTCGCTATCGGGCTCTTGGGTATCCTCATGTGGCACTTCTCCTAGCATGATAGCAAGTTTGTTTCAGCTTGAGATCAGCAAGTTATCTTTAGAAACGTTTTAGCAAGCATTTTTGTCAGAAGCTAGTTGGGGAACACGGATAATTTAATGCTGACCTATTAATATGACGCGAACGAAAGGACTTTCCGACCGAGCTTTGCGCTTGTATTGTCATTTGGGTGCTTAACGGTTTGAAGGGAAGGTGCCGAAGAAAAGTACTTACAGTACTCTACAAATTATACAAATTCAAATGTACTTATGTAAAGTACAAGGAGTGAAAAATTTACTTAAACTCTGGGTGCTCCAAATACTTCCCATCACTGAATAGAAGCCATTACAAGAGTTCAGAGTTCTTCGCGACATTCTTCTCGACGAAATTTCGGATATAACATCTGCATCTGACGTAACATCTACAAGATGACATGCCCAAATGACATCTGTATGTATCTCATTGTCCAACAAAACACTAATCCCCAATTCCGGCTCAAGCTATTCCTTTCCGAGAAGGACGTATTACCTGTCCTGGGGTCAACGTCGCAGACATTGTAATGACCTGCAAGGGCCGCGCTGAGAGACGAGAAGAGCCATAAGTAGAGCACACTGTTTCTCTTCGCGAACATGTTGACGAATAGCAGCTCTTCATTCGTATCGTACTGCTGCCGCACTGTATCCCAAAGCTTGCCCCCGCGCGTGCACCTGCTGAATGATCAAACATTAAGACTGGCAAGGAGAGGCAGCATTACCTTGCGTTGATAGCGCGATTCATATGGAAGGCTACCCTTTTTGTCATCTCGCATTTCTCAGGAAGCATTTATTAAAGAGTTAATAAATTTTAGATAATTGAATACCCATTTATGAATACCCAATTTTGATAATTGAAGTACCCAGTGTTGAAGTAAATTTTTCACTACTTGTCGAGTAGCTGCAAACTTTCTCTTACAGCACGTTCGCCTGAACGTGTAAGCCACCTGCTGAAACAAACGGCATATATTTTGCTCTGCTCGTTTTTTTTTTTAATGAAAATTCTGTGACGCGTTGGATGTATCTGCTAAAAATTCATAAAAAAAAGAGCGGAGCAAAGTATATGCCGTTTTAGCAAATGGCTTACACGGCAAGGGGAACATGCTGTAGGAGAGCGTTTGCAACTACAAAATTTACTTAAACACTGGGTACTTCAATTACCAAAGTTGGATTCATAATTGGGTATTCAGTTATCTAAAATTCATTAACTTACTAACATGTTGTCGTTTCTTTCTTCTCCGTAAGTACAGAGAAGAATTCAACGACAACATGTTTTCTTCAACAAATGGTATTAAAAATGATCAAATCCCGTAAATTGATGTCATCGATTCATCGTAGAATCTAGATTTACTCGAGAGTAATGTGTTTGAAGATTGAAAAGCCGTCTAAGGCAAGTCTCACGATACGAAGGAAAGTAATGAGACTGACCAGCACAAGAAAGAATGTATCTTTAAACTAAATGTTTTTAAAGGCCAAATAAAATTCAGCAGCTTGAGCCTAACTGCAATACATGATGCAATAATGAAACTCGCGTGAGTGTAGGAAATTTTATAATCACTCGCAGTACGCGCGACGATTACTTGAGCGGTAACAGATGTCAAATATTGAGGACAATCGGAGCCCAAAGCCTTGGATTCGAGTGGCCACAAACACAGAAAGTAGATCGCTCAAATCCCAGAGAAATAAAGATAATTGAGTGCTAAGATTGGATCTCCTTAAATCACACTGGATGGCTCGTAGGCACACAGAAATGACAGCTCTCAAATAAATATATCGCATTAATAGCTGATACGAGCATTTTTGTGTCATTGCTTTTGCTTGATTACTCTGCAGGTGCATTTTCCCATGGATGTCAAGGGCATCATCGCAGCTGAAGCACACTACAATGACTGCTATATTCTATCTGCCTTCGTGTTTGCAAAGACACCAGTGCTTTCACGTACAATGTACTAAAAGTCGAGTGCAATAGGGGTGGACGGTACGGGTGTTGTCAATGTTCTTCAGTTTCACGAGGCTGTTCAAGACCTTCCACCCACCGTTCTACCCCTATTGCATTCCACTTTCAGTACATTGTGCTGCCTGGGACGCTTCGAGCTTGTGACATTGATGGGTCTTGATGTTAGGGTTCGGCATAATTCGAATATTTCTGATAACGAAGCGAATGCCAGTCGTCGGGCATTTAATCGGAACTACAAATCGAGCATGAAGAAAATTTCGAATATGAGACTTCATATTTGTTTTTTTTTTTTTTTTGTTTTTTTTTTCAAACCGAGGACATTCGAATTCAGAATCCGCCCACGTTAACCCGGTGTGTCACATAGATCACAGAAAGCCAGGGTTGCTTCATAGGTATTCCTGTATCCGACGCAATTATTGCGGAATGAAAGGGGACGCTTTGGAATGGCGCAATGAACTTGGTAAGACCTCCTTAAAGGAGAACTCAGCTGACCCCCGCCTTTTTTTTTGTCTACGGCATGTACTGCAGCGAATAAAACGAACTAATACAAAATAACGACGAGGGCCATCGACCTGCAGTGCGCGGCTGCAAATCGTCTCTGCCTGGTACCTTCGAAGAACCCTGCAGGTGGTAAGCTGTGGCGTCCCCTGTTCCCGTGGCATGTGGCTCGTACCGTAGTCTGTGCAGACGGATACAAAGGAAAACATATAAGTAGTAAAGAGAAAATAGAAAACAGGAACACAAAAATCTAAAAATGGCATGAAGTATGGTAATTGGCACATGCATATCTTGTGGCATTCAATTAAACATTTCTAACATCAATTAAACATCCACATATATAAAATTTTTGTCGACGGAGATTGGCTGTTTTTGTACAACCTTCATTGTACTTTTCTTTTGTCTCACTTAGCATGCATGAAGAAAAGTTCTTATCTTCATCAAGATGACAGGTCACTGTTGGATCTGCAGCATTATTGTCCCTGTAATCTTTTCACCAACAGAGAATACAAAAGTGCACAAGTGGTAAAATATAACTAGCTTGTTAAAAGCAAAAGGAAAAGACGAAACTGTTTATACTTCTTTTGTTTATTTTGTTACAGGTTTTACAACTCCATCAAGTACGTCAAAACATCAGAGGGCAGGAAGTCCTACTCTGTTTCCTAAATCCCTGGAATAAATAAGAGAATAAAAGAGAGATATAGTTTGAGTTGTGACAAAATGTTGCTTCTGCTCTTATATTATATTTCAATTAAATGTTACGATGCATTTGTAGTGTACACTGAAGCCAGTTTCTGTTTGCAGGGCTGTTAAAGGTACTTTACAAAAGTACGTCTCAATTACAGTAACAGAGAACTTATGCTATAAATTATTTAGCCATTTTGGAGTACTCTGCACACCAATGATGCATGGTTAACTTTAAACCGAGATCAAGGGTTAATAATACTTGAAGTCAGCCCTCAAGTCCTTCTTTACGAATGTTAGTTGGTGACGTGATAATGAATCAGTTACAAGTACTCCGTTTAGCAAAACAGAGTTAATTACGTGTTAAATCCCAATCTTGGTTCAAATATGAATTGACATTTGGAAATGTATTACATTAATTCCACATTACATAGTGTACCACCGTATAAATGTTCCGTAGTCGCTAAGAAGTATACTAAAAGGTTATGAACACAGTTCAGTTGAATGACACTGATGAAAATTATCTTACTCCTCACAGATACAATTGAGACATGAGTATAACCTACAAATACATATATGCTCACAGGTTACTTAACCCTCCAGGAACAAACTAGTAATTATAATATGCTGTAACAGCAAACAAAAAGCAATGAGAAAAACTTGCCGCAAACAAGAAATGAAAATATGCTGACATCAACATTTCTACCAGTCAGCGCACTGATGGGAAAGCATCTCTTATAGCATGCATGACGCAGATCGAGATCCAGTGGAGTACTTTCTCTTATATTTTCTCAGAGCACCCCATATCCATCTTGTGAATGGCCAACAGGTGGTATAACGGAATTTCCTACAGAAATAAGGGTTTTCCGTCCAGTTTGCCGCTCAAGTAGGGCGTAAAGACCACACGGCACTGCCGTGTATGTTGCCAATGCTATTCGGTTCTTCGGATGTATGTAAAAGACACTTGCAGTACTTCGGTGTCAAGGCACAGTATTTCGAAATATTCGTTAGTTCTGATGCAATTGTCTGTCTGCTTTTACACGCATTCTCTGCCTCTCGGCAGCAAAAACCGTGGTATCCATCCGTAGTATCCGTCGGTTTGCATTTCACACATGAACACCTGCACGACGAAAAAACAGCGCTTGTTTCGGCTTACGCAAGTGCTTCTCTTTGATACATGGAAATTTCACAAAGCAGTCTATGTTCACGGCACGATGAGCTACTACTGAGGACGAATGTGACTCCGATTAATCTCTGGACGAGGAATCTCCTGCTGCGAAGAAGACAATTTCCAGCACGCTGACGCACGAACCACAGTTCTGTGTGAGCGACAGTTCTCTAATGCGGAATTCTAGCGCACTCATGTTCAAGAGGCTCGACATTCTCGAAGTAGAAAGTGGTCACAAATGCCTACTGCCATTTTCGTTTTCGCCGGATTAGCGCCTGGAAGTCAGATGGGTCAAAGTCGCCATCTTGCCGTGTATTTCGGCCCATTCTCTGCGTAAAACAACGGGGATCGCCATCTTGTGGGACGGTTGTTGCCAACATCGCAAAATCTGCCACCTAGATTTGTACCGAAGTAGACATTTTCTGGAAACAATGTGCACCGAGCATGCTATCTCTGAAAATAGCCACTTCAATCCGTATGCAATCCAGCGTGAGTTATGGCTGCCGTCGCTCCTCAATGGGTGTGTTCACGGTATTTCCAATCACTGCGGACGGCGAACCCTTTCACCATCACCACCACCACCACCACCAATCACTGCGGACGTACGATCCTGTGCGTTCTGTGCAGTTGTGTCTGTGGACTGTGATGTTCGTTAAATATTGTGATGCTCGCCAGCCGGCTGAGGCTGCTTTGGATGACGTAGAAGAAGGTGCCCAGCGTAACTCTACGACGACATTGTGCGAAGAAGTGACTACATTTGTACATTCATGCCCGTCGTCCTGCGTATGTTGGCTAAAACACTTCTTCGTTAGTGCGCAGATTATGTTTTGTGATTGCCAATGAGCGGCAGTACTTGAAGTAGGCAGCTTCGTTTTCGCTTTCACAAATGAAGAATGTTTTCTGTAACAAGTGCTTTGTAAAACAATTTTCTTCTGCAACGACCCTGAAAGCTACGTTGCGAAGGTTTGCCAATGGAAATTGTTTCAAACGCTATTCGTAACTACAAATATTTTTGCGACCGAGTTGTGGAATAATGACACACAGTTATGATAATGGTAGACTGGATTTATTCGCAAATATATATTTGGTAATCGGTTATATTCGATAAGGCAAGTTGCATAACCACTTCGAATCCCTCGCATGTACTCCATGAATCAATTTCAACCAGCATGTAACTTTTCTCTTAAAAGTGTGGTTCTGAAGTGGAACCGCTTTCATGCACCTCTTTTTGCAACCGTATCGTTCACGTCATCCCCTTCCACACTCAAAGAAAGGGGCTTAAGGACGGTGTGTGTTTAGCTGTATCGTAAAAGACCTTTCCCACCGTCCAGTCTTATGACATTCATATTCACACGTCGCATATACCTTTCAGTTCTCAACATATGCAAACATATTGACGTAACATGAAAAAAGATTGATTGATGATTCACATGTATTAACAGAAAGCCTGATTGACTAGATATGACATGAAAAACGGTTAAAACTTGGCCTGGTTGGTGATCACGGGAAGAAAGTTACAGAATGCCATATTCGTATAGTTTACTCTATACCACGAAAGTGTGATAAGGTATATATCGGGGAATCATCAAGGTGCATAAACAGAGCGAGTGTTTTGGCTGGTTGATAAAGCACTGGGGTTTTTTCAATTGTTTTCAATTGAAAGGTGCATGAACACTCGTTTAAAAGGACATTCAACTAACACCTGTAATAGATACGGTGTATTGGGGGACCACTTATTGACATGTGGATGTGACAATGAAAAAATGGCTAGGAAGCAAACGAGCTGGTGAAGATTATGCATCATGTAAAATCCCCGAGACTAGGGAACACGAAGGGACAGACACAAACGTGACTTCGTGTTTGACCTGTGTTCGTTTGACTTGACTTCGTGTTTGATGTGTGTGACTTGTGTGAAAAGACATCGTGTTTGTGCCTGTCCCTTCGTGTTCCCTAGTCTCGGGGTTTCTACATTATGTGTGGGATGTCAGGCAGAACTCCAAAAAACAAAATTTTTGTTCAGGTGTAAAAAAACAAAGTAGCTTTCTCTTTCGAGAGGCGCATGAGATCAAAAAAGCAGGTAGTAACTGCGTCAATAACCCCTGTATTTATCTTTGTGATGTAAACAGGAAGTCCAACATGAGAGGGAATAAAGGGGGAGAGGGGGTCTCATGTATTTAAGGCTTCGTTTCACAAAATAAAAATTCTTGGTTGGCAGTTCAGTGTGGTGTCCTCATCTTTTTTGTGTTCCGTTCTCGTCTTTTCCTGCACAGGGGGTTTTATCGTTTTTAACTATCTTAGACGTAAGATGTGAGACGGTGATTACGTTCACAAAGCATATGCACAAATGAAGTTTACTTTGTTGTAGATCACTGATTATAGATTTCTTAACAAAATTTGTTTGCTTCGCTTTCACATGAGTTGAGGCATGCATACAATTAAGAAATGGTTTGTATTACACGTTACTAATATCTGCAAAATTCATATTCACCCACCCATGTGTTTGTTGCCTTTTCCACACGAACGCTTCCTACTTGAAAGAAGTGAAGTGTGAAACACCGTCATTGCGTACACGAAATGTGTGCACACATAGTGGCATTACTGTGCTGGACGTGAATACTTATTGCTTTGAAGTAAAATTTGTTTATGCATGGACGTGTACAGCATATCTGGCATGAGCTCTGTCATGTGCCATGATCGTTACCTGTGTCTGAATGGCACGTCGTTCCGAAGAACTTTGAAATCACGCGCACTGTGCCTTCAGTAAAATATCTCACTTGTGCACTTCCAAAGCGTTGTCTCTATGCGAAAATGTAAAATGCACAGATGACAAGTGGTTGCAAAGCAACATATGCGCTTTGCCTGTATGTATGCTCATCACAGTGAAGAAGATTTTCTCCAATAAGGAGGGATAAGCTATATTGAGACTGCTTTCCATAAGCAGAGGTATGCTGTTCCCACTGTGGTCAACTATCATACAAATATACGATTAGTGTAGGCTACTCGTTTTGGTGCAGGAAGAGGGTGAGAGTTCGTCACTGCTGTACCTTAGAACTGAGCTGCTTGAGTAATCACGATAGAGGAAAAGAGGAAGCATCAAGTCATTGATATGTAACATTTTGGTAGATGTCTCCTGTTTTTCTTCTTTTGTGCTATCCTTCCCTTCTGGTCCATGGAGGCTTCACAGCAGGGTTATGCCATCGAGATGTGGTCACATTTCGTGATCTTTGGACGTCTCCATTTATCAATTAGGTTTTACCCTTAGCGGTATTGTAATGCGGAGTGTTGAACGTTTCATCCTCCCCCTCCTTTGCAAATATATCAAAATCATTTCAGACCGATTTTGGCTCAACATGTAGTTCCAGATGTGCCTACATATGAAAGATATGTAACACGCCAAAACCCACAACGACGAAACCGAAACTATCATTCTAGCTTGTGCATGCGTTACAATGCGAGCGTTACAACAATTGCTAAGAATGTCGAAGGCAACATGGCTTAGTTATTACTAATTTTTACCTGTTTACTGCATCGTTTTTCAAGAAATTCGTTTGTTTAAGCAAATATGACAAAGAGATAACAGCAGCGTTTTGTGCCGCCGTAACTGGCGAGCTTCGGGTTTCCGGGTCTGGCAACTGCGCTCCACAAGATGGCAGCCTCCGCTGTTTGACGCTGATTTTACGGCAGCTTGACCCATCTGCTGGAAGTGCGCGAATTACATGCGTCCTTGACAGATGGCGCGGGGTCATGCAATTGTTGACAGACTGCCCGGTTTTCCCTGGACATGAATTATGGAAAATTGTAGTAAAAAAAAAAAACTACAGAGATTTCAGCGGAGTTCTTTGATATTTGAACTTTTGAAGGTTCAAGCTTTTCGCTGAACATAAAGTTTCGATTTATATTCACTTTTCGGTCCCTTTAAGCTGTTTCACGGGGTAGTCAACAGACATTTAGCTGCTGCTGCCAAGGAGCATGTAAAAACGTAGTTGTGGATGAGATGCTGTTCTACAGCGCTACGTCTGAGCAAACTATACTTGCGTCTGTCTTTTTTTTTAAGTATGCTCCCTAGAAAGGGGAAGAAAAATGTGGAGGTACAGTCTTTCAGTTTCCCGTCTGTAAATCAGGATGACATCAGGTGCTGCTGATGCACTTGGGTGTTATAAGCTTCGTAATTTTTCTCTTTTCTCTGTGCTGCTGGACCTCAGGTAAAGGAAGTCAAATATACAGTTGTCACAATTAAGGGCCACAAATTGTGAATGTTGTGATATCAAATGTGTCTTGCATAGTTTATTTTTGCGCTAAAATAATTTTACATCATACATATGCATTCATATTGCCACTAATTAGTAGATATGATACATGATTGGAGTCCTGACAGAGATCATGTTCAACCACAATTAGGGCTCAACTGATTCGGGGTAATAATCAGCAGGAGATGAGTTTAATTTGAAAAAGTCAGACCGTAAATATAATGTTGTAGATACACAGGATGTTCGACACAGGTACACCTCTATATTAAATGAATGGAAGGTGGTCGTGAGTTGTCTACTTTATTGTATCGAATACAATTAACACATAATTTATGAATGGTCAATATTCCTGCAAAATATTATAATTATTTGAGATTCATAAAGCGGGGCTTGTAATTTTGCAATAAATAAGGAAATGGGTTTTGTTTGAGAGGGCACTCTTAATAAAATAAAAGAATTTGTGAATTTCATCAATCAAGAGATGATTCTATTTTGTTTCAGTGAAAATACAATTGTATTGTCTTTCTCTGTAACAAGCTGCGACTGTATTACACAGGCGCATTCACCACACCACGCTGCACTGTCAGTGTTGGTACTCCCCATATAAAAGAGATGATCGACTGAGCAGCCACAATGTAGAACATGTTGTTGCACATAGCTCTTTCATGTAGACAGTTGTAGTGCCGCGCACTTTGCTGGAGATTTTTCCTTGGTTTTGTATAATTGCACGAAAATGTAAGCCATAGTTTCGTGGTTAGTAAATGAATTTTAGTCATGTAACATGTGTTAGATGAATATGCCTCACACAAACTATCTGGCCACCTTTTTTTTGGCTTTTCTTTCTTTTAAAAATTACATTTATGCAGCAATCATGCACTTTTAATTAGTACATTACTTTTTAAATGATTTGAAAACCCTTGCTCAAGCAAAAAGTACGCTGCAAGCAGATTTTCAACTGAATGACCCAAGTGAAGCCGTTCCTGTGTCATGGTTTCATGGCAAATGCTTGAAGAGGTTTGCATCTGAGACACACTTTGCGGTTGGTATACTCTTGCATGACCTGCACACAAGCACAAGCAGGATAAAATTGAAAAAAAAATCACAGAGAAGTACAGAAGCACACTGACACTAAAAGGAACGAAACAGTGTAAGCTCCATCACCTGGACATGTAACTTTGTTGACCTGGTGCCGGAACGCTAGGGCATGCACCAGGCTTCAGTACAGCTCGACTGTGTCCACCATAAAAGGAGCATTGCTCAAAATGAGTGGAGCACATGAGGTCATGTTTGCAGTCAATGTAGGATTTCACATTCACTTCCTCAAGCCGCTGAACCCATTTTGAATATCGTTCCGTATGTTGTGGGAGCCTGTGAGGGCGACACATTTTCTTTAACAATGTTACAGAAACAACAGAAGTAGTGCCCTCTTTATCGTTATGTACCGCACGCATAATACACCTTCAAATGAGTCGGGAAAAGCTATAGGATCTCCAGCTGCAGATGCATGCATCCCCAGAGCCTTCCCGAGAGGAGTTCTTAATGGGATGGTGCAGCATCTGCTTGCCATATTCCCAGAGTGAAAATATCTGAGTGCTTGTATTATCTTGAGGAAAATACAAGGCGCTCCTATATGTGTACTTGTATATACTTGTACCTGTATGTGTACTTGTATCTCAAAGGCAATTATTTTCTTAGTAACCTGCACTGCTTCTTTCGGTACCTTTTCTCGGATGGTTGAACAAAGACATGGCAGATAGGATCCAACAAATGTAAGGAACTGGGATAGGGTGGGTGCTAAGCGGCATGCTACCTTACTGATGTTGAAATTTATAGGTTTGGGTGAATGCTACAAATATAAAGCTATATGTTTGTACATAATGGCACTCTGATGTACAAAGCTGCACGGTAAGGGAAAGGCAAACTTAATTCACTCAAAAATATAGTGGAAGAATTTCACCATAGATGAAAGTAGGAAAAGTAGGCTACTTACTTTAGGAAAGATACTCCTCTGCACTGCTTGCAGTTCTCTTTTATGCATTTATTGGGCAACAACAATAACAACTTTATTCTAAGATTATGAATGGGGAGTTCCATCACCAGAGGCCAATGGGGAGTTTCATGTTTATGTTGCTGACTTCCGAAACAGAGCGTCGAAGCTCTCGGATTTCGGCTCCATTTAAAGGCATCGGTAACCACGATATCTTTGAAATCGCCAATAAACTCACTAATTAAAGGCATGTTCACGCGTTTTATGGCTTGATAGGTTTGACAGCTACGGAATAGAATCCGAAATCTAAGTAGGCTCGAGTTAGAAAGCTCAGAGGTGGAGGCCAGTCTAAAAGAATGCATCAGAACAGTAATACGCACAGGATATGACCCCACTCTAGATTTAATCATTTTTACCCTGTTTCACACGTTTTTGTTTGGCACACACAGTGACAAAACGACAAACATGAACCAAAACCATTGTTCAGATTTCCTCCGCCAAAACTTGCGGGCTTCGCCAGTTCTGGCCTGGCAACACGAGGACGCCTAATGGCGGCTTCCTTACTTTGTCGGCAGTTTTGGATGAGCTCCGGTGACCTGGAAATAAAACACCATTTTCAACACCATATTCCCAATTCAAATGGGGTGTAAAAATGTGTATTGGACGGTAAACATCTGTTTCAACACCCCACTTTACACCAGTAATGATCGATATTAGATAAAACGTGGTTTATGTCCATATTACACCTTTAGTAATGCTCTCCTTGCACCATTTGCGGAATAGAAAAATGTGTTTTATAAGAATGCACCTTTTTCGAGTAAATAAAGGTGTAAACTGATTTACTATGTAACGTTGTTGTATGGGTGTGACAATGGAGGGTTACAATGTGTCTGCGTGGCCAATGATGTGCGAACATGTCATCTAAAAATGGGGGAAAATAATAAAATAAAATAAATAATGAAAGATGAAGAACTTGCAGTATTTTAGCCGAGAGTATTTCCACTTCAGAAGGCTAGGATCCTCGCTAATAACACAGTGGGAAATATGTCAAGCAATTCGTTTCCACAGGAGGGTTGCGCTTGCTACTGAAAGTGACGCATACGGAATGACGCACGTTAAATATTGACCAACGTGAAATGAATCCCAAATGATAGAAAAAGCAAGCCAGCTCGATGAAGCTCTTGCTGCCCCGGAATCCGAAACCACATACGGTGTGCGCAATCAAACACGAAATGGTTGGCGGTTAACCCGTTCCCCCTCACCTTTGCTCGCGCGCGCGTCGGGCGCCGGATAAGCGTCTCCGCACATTTTGTACACCTGCTGAGGAAACGAGAGCAAAGTGAAGGTGTTCGTCATACTGTCAAGCAATGATGTCTGACATGTAAGTGAATGTGCTAAGTTTGCGCAAAGATTCCTTCGGACAGTAGTATGTTTCAGTGTAGAACTTGTCATGTCGAACACCAAACGTTAGTAGACTACGTTCGGCATTTCGATACCCACATTATTGGATCGCGTCGGGTACCTTGTGTTCACCAGTCCTGCTCCGACAATTTTAATACGTATGCTTCTCTGAGAAGCCACATTTCCCGACAGCACAGAGGAGAGATTCAAGCAGGCCTCCACAGCTCCCCGCATTTGCGGCAGTAGAAAAATAAAATCACGTCACAGTCACGTGGTATTACATCGTCAGGCATCATGACGGATGCCCATTGGCCAAAGGCGGATGCGCGCTCCGGGATTGGTTGATAAAGTTTCGAAATATCTGACAGCTCACTTTTCGCGGGCAGTCTGGGCAGTCGGCCAGGCGGGCAGCTCCAAGCAAGGTCGCTGCGTCTCCGCGGCTCGCCGATGTCGGTTGACCACAACGACCAAAGAGGAAGTGTACGCGCGGGTTTGTTCGTGAGCTATAGTGACTCTGGCCATGTACAGATCTCCTTATAAAGTGTCAACCTACGGACATTCTTGCCGGGTCGGAACTGGAATGCTTGGTGAGCTGACGCCTGAGGAACACTTTCGAGCGCCGTCGAATTTTCAAATACAGTGACTAAGAAGAGAGTGTTCGTAACGACAAAAGTATTTCCCGTGACTGTGTGACCTACGGTGCATCGCCAGAATGAGAAGAAGATGCTCATCTGTGAAACACTCGTGGACTTCGCTCGCCTCCAGAAGTAGACTGTATGTGTGCTTTGCAAGTTCGAACTTGGTTTGGTTGCTGTCTATTCAAGGAACGAAACGTCCTGTACGCACGGTGAATATATGAGTCAAACATTTGAGTTTATACGTTGCATCAATAAATATGTATTTCGCCTATCAAAAATGTCTTAGTTATTTTGGAATAACGGGCGCCAGGTATGAAAACCAGTAGAAGTCAATGGCAGCCCGGGCCGGCCGAAAGCCGAGCCAAACTGAGAGGTTGCTGATTGGTTGGCTGCTAGGCATCACGACGCATTTTCATTGGTCGTATGTCCAGTGTTGCCTGAATTATCTCAAACTATGGGCTCTATGGGGAGCTGAGGGCGCCTGATTCAAGCACCAAAGCGTCAGGTCTCAGCACAGCGTCTAAGAGATGTCAGCGTTATATTAGCGTGTATGTTAGCAATGCCACGTGTAGCGTTGTTGGGTGTGCAAAGCAATTTCACAACTTGGCAGATATTGTAAAACACCTAAAGGAACACATAAATGACGGAGAAGCGGTAATTTGTCCTTATGATGGCTGTCAGAATACGTTTTCCGTGAAATCAAGCTTTGCATCGCACTTGTCTCGAAAGCACGGAAAGTCGTGGCCAAGCCGTACCAGGTCAGAAGCGACGCTTAGCTTAGAGAACACCCCAGTTAATGACGAACCAGAAGTCCAGTTAGAAGATTCTACGAACGTGTCTGAGTCAGGTGCGTCACTATCTGTTCCGTCCACCAGCCAGCCACCAAGGCTTGAACTATCACGAAGTGAGTTAGAGGAACTTATTGAGGACGACTTAGGGTTGTTTTATCTTCAACTTGAAGCAAAGCACCTGGTTCCAACGTCCACCATCCAAAGCATTGTACAGAATATGCAACATCTGAGTAACTTATGTAAACAAAACATACATCAGTTGGTTCGAAAGGAACTGGAACCACAGCAAGGGACAGAAAAAGTTGAGAGCCTCATCAGGGATTTGACGCTTCAGGATGCATTGAGTATATCTAATTCAATCGTATTTCACACAGAGTACGAAAGAAAACAGTACTTTCGAGAACACTTTGCTTTTTTTGCTCCGAAGCAAATCCCGCTTGGTAGAGATAAAAACATGAAAGAAAGATCATTCCAGTATGTGCCTATCAAGGACACAATTAGAAGTATGCTGAACAATAGGTCACTACTAGATGAAGTACTGCTAAAAAGGACAAACAATTCTAGTATCTAAATAGATGACATCACGGATGGGTCAGTTGTCAAAGAAAATGCATTCTTTCAACGTGAAATACCAACTCTCACAATAATTCTTTACCAGAATACTTTGGAGATAGTGTATCCATTGGGCTCTGCAAAGACAAAGCATAAGCTCGTTGGCGCATATTTCACGTTAGCGAATTTTAAAAAGCATAACAAATCAACAAGGGCCCATATCCAACTGACCCTCTCGTTCACTGAAAGGGACATGATTCAGTTTGGCCAGGACAAAATCTTTCAGCCGCTAATAGATGATTTATGCGACATCGAGGCAAATGGCATTACATTTAATGGAACTGTACTAAGGGGTACTGTTGCATGCATAGCTGGCGATAATTTGAGCTGGCACTTCATTGGTGGTTTCACTGAAAACTTCAGTTCCTCTCAATTTGTGTGCGCTGCGGTCTGGTGCTCCAGTAGAAGGTGTTACATCCGGAAGTGTGTTCAACGCATTGAAATACTTTACGTAAGCAGCCCAGGGCTACCACCATGCGTGGCTCATGACATATTTGAGGGTGTCGTTGCATATGACCTTCAACTGCTTCTAGTCTATTTCTGTAAAACAAGAAAATTGTTCACATTTCAGTACGTGAACCATGTCATCAATACATTTAAGTACCTAGGGTCTGGTGCCAGAACCACTCCGTGACGTGTCAGGGAGAGTTCAAAGAGGTTATCAGGAGATGCTGTCAGAACATGGAACTTGCTTCGGCTTCTTTCGCTCTTTGTCGGTCATAAAACAGCAGACAAAAAAGACCCCGCTTGGTGCCTGTATCTCAATTTGAGGGCAATAGTGGACGTTATCTGTGCGCATCGTGTGACGCATGAAATTATTGCGTATTTGCATATACTTGTGGAAGAGTATCTGGCAGATAGGGTGGAGCTATTCCCTGATGAACCTCTCAAGCCAAAGCACCACTACATGTTGCATTATGCAACACTCATGCACCAATTTGGCCCACTTGTAAATGTCTGGACCTTGAGGTTTGAAAGCAAGCATTCCTACTTTAAAAGTTGTGCAAGGTCACCAAAGAATTTCCAAGCAGTCGCTAACACATTGGCAGAAAGTCATCAAATGCTACAGGCGTCCCTTCATGCTTCCACATTTTTTGGACCACATTTAAGCTACACTTCAGGCATGCCTTTCTTTCCA
This sequence comes from Ornithodoros turicata, assembly GCF_037126465.1. Lineage (NCBI taxonomy): Eukaryota > Metazoa > Arthropoda > Arachnida > Ixodida > Argasidae > Ornithodoros > Ornithodoros turicata. The sequence goes on from NC_088201.1 coordinate 150,257,639, forward strand.
CAAACCTATTCAAGTAGGGTCATTCCAGCTCAAACATCCCAATGGCGTGACTCGACCACCGCCGATTTTCGTGAAAAAAAAAATATATATCCTTCTCACTGACGTACATACGCTCTGTGTGAAATATTTCTTTCGGGATCCGCACGGAATCGCCGCAAGGGGCTTCGAACTTCCGCGCCGAACCGAAAACCATAAAGCATTTAAGCAGGCGCAGAGGGTGAACGGCTTTACATATCTGAAAAATTCAAACTGGACGCGCTTCCGAAAAGCTGAAACTAGTTATCATCGGATTTGCAGTCGCTGCGAGTGGAGAATTATCGAGCTACGCTTCCGCGAAAGAAGCTCGAAATCGGACGAATTCAACATTTTTCTAAAAAAAAACAATGAGCAGAAATTGCTAAGTTATATTTTTTAATTGTAGGAGCCCACCAGTACATTCCACCAAAAATGTTTGACGCCAGAAAATGTTAGTCTGTAAAAAAAATGCGAAATTCGGTAGTTTTAGGAAAAATTGAAAACTTCGCCGAAGAAAAGTGGCATTGGCGGACGCGCTAAAGGAACGAAATTTCCGCCACAGATGGTAGCATGGTTTCCTAGTTATAAGTACAAAAAATTTGTCCACGGTGTTTTTTGTTATACGACCGCGGCGAATTTTTAAGTTCACGCTGGTGCGCCCCTCGCGACGCGACGGACGGGATGGGCCTCCTTGCGGCGCCCTCCTTCTTTCCGCAATAAGTTTGCGCAGAAACACTGGCCTTGACAAATTTCAAACTTTTACTCAACTCTGATGCACGATTAAACATTTATGACGCTGAAGGTAAATAATAAAGCAAGCAAGGTTTCCCCACCACCCATTTGCGGCCCTCATAAAAGGGGCGGCTAACCCCTTTCAAAGCTGCGGAGCGCTAACTCACTTAACCCTCTATAACGAAAATGAGGATGTTTCCGATTTCCGTTTCTCTTTATTCATCTATTTTCTTAGCCCCAAGTCAAATAACAGCTGCAGAAAACAGAAAGGGAAAAGAACACATACTTCACGTTTCAGCATGATACTGCTTAGAGCAGGTGAACATCGCTCATTCACGCAAGAACCGTACAAGGGCACCACCATTCTATGAGAGGTGTCTCCGGATATTCTCTTGTCGCCTGAGCATCTGTGCACCTATGGCAGGGACATCAAGCACTTGTTCCGAGCTTGAGGAACGTGACTCACGGCATTCCTGTACGTTCTGATCTCAGAAGTGCACAATAGACCAGGAAAGACCATTCCTCAGTTTTTCGGAGCTTCAGGAAGACGAGCAGTTCATTCTATCATCAAGATCACGACGTGACGTGAAAACTGTCACCAGCATATGCAAGTACCATTAAGACCTGCATTTTAGCAAGTGCCCTCATTCTGTGGCGTCAAGAAATTGTGCCGACCCCTTTTCTTCCCGCAGCGGAAGAACGTACTGCGAACAAAATACATCTCTGTCGCCTTGGCCCGAAGACTGTCGTCGCGGGGCATGGTGCCTGGTGATCGCTTGTGTCCAACGTGCTACAAGAAGTGCCGGTACTTGAAAGATGAGGGGTCTACTGCGAATGTCCAAATCGCAAGTTCTTCGGCTTCGGCCAGCCCTGATGATGGTGAGATTCTTTCCATTTTCAACGCTTCACTTGAAGTACTGGGCGAGACACCAGTTAAAAAAAGGAAGTCAATGGCGCAACGTGAAACGTATGCAAAAAAGAAAGTGTCTCGACTACAGAGCCGTGCACATTCCATGATGGCACGGTGTCATGGTCTGCCCATCGAGGAACCCTCAACTGAGAGAACGGAACTGGCTGATGAGTACGGAGCAACTACTGCAAGAACTCAAGGGAAAGTACAGAAGTGAATCTTCCACAGCTAAGAAAGCATCGATACTCACCCTAGCCCCTGCCTCTTGGTCAAAGAAAAGAAGTTATGGACTCCGTCGGCGCACCAGAACGAATGGTCCGTAAAGCTCGCGAACTTAGGAGCAGCGACGAGGAGGAGGGCGCCGCAAGGAAGCGTGTCGCGAGAGACGCTCCAGGGTGAACTTAAAAATTCGTCGCGGTCGTTACACAAAAGACACCCTCGAGAAATTCTTTGTACTTATAACTGGAAAACTGTGCTACATTTGTGCAGAAATTTCGTTCCTTTAGCGCGTCCGCCAATGCCACTTTTCCTTCGGCGAAGTTTTCAATTTTTCATAAAACTACCGACTTTCGCATTTTTTTACAGCCTAACAGTTAATTTTATGGCGTGAAACTTTTTTGGTGAAATGTACTGGTAGGGCCCTACAAATAAAAAATATAACTTAGCAATTTCTGATCATGGTGTTTTTTTAGAAAAATGTTGAATTCGTTGGATTTTGCGCCTCTTTCGCGGAAGCGTAGCTCGCTATTTCTCCACTCGCGGCTACTGCAAATCCGATTATAACTAGTTTGAAATTCTCAGAAGCGCGTCCCGTTTGCATTTTTCAGATATGTAAAGCCGTACACCCTCTGCGCCTGTTCAAACGCATTACGGTTTTGGGATCGGAGCGGAAGTTCGAAGCCCCCTAGCGGCGATTCCGTGCGGATCCCGAAAGAAATATTTCACACACAACGTATGTACGTCAATGAGAAGGACTTATATTTGTTCACGAAAATCGGCGATGGTCGAGCCACGCCATTGGGACGTTTGTGCTGGAATGACCCGATACGCTTCAGTCATGCTTTCTAAGGGCACACCTTCAGCTGTCTAACGCTACTGTGGTCAGCCAGGCTTGCTACAAAGGCACACTCTACACAGTAGGTGCGTATGTGCCACTTCTCACAGGGGAGCTCATGTTTGGCGAAATTGTACTGCTGCTTGTACAGGATGCGACCAAATGATACCTAGTAGTCAGACTGTACTCAAAGGAATCTTTGCCTCACTTGCACTGCCATAAGCTGCAAGCACTTGATGAATATAGATGTGTATCAGTTGATGAGCTTGCCGATTTCTACCCACTCCCTGCGTATACTGTCCATGAAAGACAAGTGGTAGTACTTAAGCACTTGTTCCCTGCACCATAGAACAGACCGTGTGCGTACTGCACTACCAAGCGTAGAGTCCGAGCAGCTTTGAAACATTTTGGACATGCTTACAAGCCTGGGGGTCGAAAGCGTCGACGACCTCCAATTTGTAACCGAAGATGATGTGTCACCATTTGTGAAACCAATCCAAGCACGAAGACTAATTGCTAACTTCAAGGTAAGAGCTAATACTTTATTCTTCCATTGGCATTAAGAACTGACCTAAGATGAGTAACAGTTTTTAAATTGCATGGATTTTGATGACTCTGACATTCAGGAAGCAACACAGTAGTGCAGAAGACAAGGACATTGAATTTCATATGCCATGATTTTGCAAATCATCTTCTGCGTGCAGATGATGTTCAGCATCATGAAAAGAGCACCTGAACGACACCAACAAGAGCAGAGAACGTGTATTGGGATGGGATACCAGTGCAACAGAGCCAACAGCGACAAAGTAACTTATACCCAGTACAGTCACATCCTTGCTTTCCCACTACAACTAATTTTAATATGAAGACGATGGAATTCCTGGAATTAATGAGGTCGTCCCCCCCAGCTTCACAAAGAAAACAATGCATCGTTGTTGCAACACAACTACAAATTATGAATCGCTGTCCCCCCCCCCCCTCCTCCAGAAAAATCCTGGTGCTGGTGTTGGGTGTGACTGGTGTTTGTGTTGTTAACTGTGTTCCCACCCCCAATCTTTGTTTATAATTAACTACAGCCAAGTAACCCGGCTTTCTACACTGAGTGGGTGTGTACCATGAGGCCACCGGCTTCCTAGCTTACTTCTTTTTCCCCCTGCTTTTATCTGACTTGAAAGTAGTACTCGTTTTCGTGTAAATACTGGTGTCAAATTTCATTTCATTTTATTTTTATTAAACCTTAAAGGCCCTGGTGCAGGGCATTACATAAGGTGGGGGGTACAATGCTTACAAAGTAAACAAAAGAGAGAGACACTTTGATGAACAGTACAACATGGTTAGAAATGCATCACTTGTGAAGGACCAATGATTTCAAGAAGGAGCTAAGTACATGTCACATTTTCGCGTGAAATCGTTTACGTCCCGGGTGCACGTAATATCGCATGGTAAGCTATTCCACAATGTGATCATGCGTTGATGCGGTGAATGTAGGAATCTGTTAGTGCGGACAGGTGAGGCAAAAACTTTACATGATTGAGTGTGACGCAGAGTTTGACGGCCTGGTGTGGAACAGTACAGTGTACGATGGGATGTAGTAGGTGAGTAGACAAGCTTGTGAAAGAATGACATGCAGGCAACCTTTCTGCGAGCGTCCAGATTAGAGAGATGAAGTTCCTGTTTACTTGAGTTATGCTGCGGTAAGGCGAGTATTCCTTAGCGATGAAGCGAGCGGCTTTGTTTTGTACAGACTCAAGTTTGTCAATCAGGTACTGTTGTTGCGGGTTCCAGATGATGCTGGCATACTCCAGCTGCGGACGGACAAGAGTGGAATACGCGAGCTTTTTTATATCTTGCGGTGCTAGGCGGAGGTGGCGGCGTAGGAAGCCTAGGGTCCTGTTGGACTTGGTACTTAATTTTTCAATGTGTTCCTTCCAAGACAGGTTAGCGCGGAGGATAACACCCAGGTACTGAAACGAAAAAACCTTCTCTAATGGTGTTGAATTTATCTCATAGGTAAAAGATACAGGTGACTTTAACGTTGTGAAGGACATGTAGTTTGTTTTTTCAGTGTTAATTTCCATCTGCCAGTTGAGGCACCACGTATGTAACTTATTTAGGTCTTCTTGGAGCAAAGCACAGTCCTCCGAGTGTCGGATCTTACGGTATATGACGCAGTCATCAGCATATAACCTGACGTGTGAAAGAATAGACTGGTGCAAATCATTTATGTAAATTAAAAAGAGGGCGGGACCAAGGACGGACCCTTGCGGCACACCGGACTTTACAGAGGCTGGGAGGGAGGTTACAGTGTTAATAATGACTGACTGGGTACGGTTACTCAAGAATGCACGTATCCATTCACAGATCGTCAGGTTGATATTAAGAGACGTTATTTTGGACATAAGACGGACATGTGGCACCTTATCAAAAGCCTTCCTGAAGTCTATAAAGATTGCATCTGACTGACCGAAAGAGTGGACACTATTGTGAAGATCGGTGATAAGTTCAAAGAGTTGGAGCTCACAGGAACGACTTTTCCGGGAACCGTGTTGATTCTCAAACAGAACGTTGTTGCTTTCCAAATACGACATGATATGCGAGGTAACAATGTGTTCAAGTATTTTGCAAGAGATGGAGGTTAAGGAGATCGGGCGATAATTGTGGACACTCCCCACGTCACCCCCTTTGTGAATGGGTACGACATTTGCGTGCAGCCAGTCCCTTGGCAGGACTCCTTGGTCAAGAGAGTGCTGATAAAGATGGCTTAGCAATATACTGGAGTATTTATTGGTTAGTTTTAGAACCTTAGTATCAATTCCGTCGGAGCCTGGAGAGCAAGAGTTCGGTAGCTTATCTCTGTAGGAGGACACACCGATTGGGTCCACCATAACTGGAGGCATGGCCGGAAGTGAATTTTGTGAGAGTGGGGTATTAGGGAGAGGTAATTGCTCATCAGTGAATGCGCTTGAGAAGTATGAGTTAAATAATGACGCTGTCTCTTTTGGGTTGTATGGTTGGCCTTCAGGGCTAAGGATGGCAGGAGGGTTTTTGGCGTCCCCTGGGTTTATTATGTTCCAAGCCTTTCGTGGATTGGTTTGAAACATGTTGCGCAACTCGTCACTATAGAATGTGCGCTTACGCTTCTGAACAGTGGTTTTGTTCAATTTAGCGCAGTCGTAGTACAACCTCCAAGTGTCAGGAGAGTTTGCATTCGTAGCCTTCCGGAAGAGTCTTTTCTTCCGGTTAGAGAGGCACTTAAGCTCGCGGTTAAACCAAGGACAAGTTTGCCGATCTCGTATTCGGATAGCAGGTATAAATTTCTCTTTGACGTCATGAAGAGCTCTGCGAATACGGACCCAGTTTTGTTCTACAGAGTACTCTGTTCGTGTTGCCTCGAAGTCATCCAGGAATGGCGCTAGGTAGCTTTCAATTTCTGGGACGTTTGCTCTCTTATAGTCAAGTATCTTTTTATCCACTTTTGAGTTCCTCGCGCGTGATTGATTTGGTAACAGATAAACAAGGTCGTGATCGCTGGAGCGCTTAATATGGGTAATATTTTTGACAGAAACGGGTTCTGACACCAGGAGGAGGTCCAAGACTGCATTACCTCTAGTGGGCTCAGTGATGACTTGCGATAAATTGTGATATGCACAAAAATCAATGAACTCATGGCACATCCTACTGTCCTTGCCATCAGGATGAACAGTTAGACCGCGCCAATCTATGGCAGGCACATTAAAATCGCCTCCGATGACAATATTGGTATTGGGATACATTTGAGAAATTTCTTCTATACATTGGTTGAGCCTGCTAACAAAATCATTATCAAGGTGTGGAGGTCTGTAGCATGCACATATTACCTTTGCAGGAGCTGTAAGAACGCGAACACACAAAAATTCAAGGGCGGTATCAATATTAACAATGCACGAGCTAACACTTTTTTTCACACACACAAGGACACCACCACCTCTTGTGGGGTATCTATCTTTACGAAAGATATTGAAATTGTGCAGGGACCTTAGCTCTTTGTTACTAGTATCGGGCGAAAGCCACGTTTCCGTACCGATAAGAATATCCGGGTCGCAGTCGTTTAGAATGCCGCACATTTCATCCTCCTTGAGAAGACTTCGAAAGTTAGCAAGCAGGACTGATAGCAAACACCCAGCGGTGGTCTGTATAGGGGAATCGGGTCATTCGTTTTGGGGGTGGGGCAATGGTACGTTTTCGGCATTCTGGTTTCGATTGCTGATTGACGGTATCAGCTTCACCTCTTCTGAAATTGGGTCGAACTGATATATTTTTCCGTTCATGTGAAGTTTGTTGAAGCGCAATTTGAATGGCATATTATTTAGTTTAGTGTATTCAACAAGCATTTTCCGTTCGTGTCGTATCCCAGGCGAGTAATCCTGTTGTACGGAATAATTGGAGCTCTTGAGTTTATGAGAGCAGGACAGCAGGTGTTCTTTCACCTTGAAGCTGGAAAAGTTGACTATAATGGGTCGAATTTTGTTCGGATTGTAGAGGCCAATCCGGTGCGCACGCTGTATAACGGAATGATCTAATTGTTCTCCCAAGTGTTTGCTGCTGAAGTCGACAATGGTCTGTTCACAGTCTGCCCAGGTCTCTGTAGGATAATCCTCTATGCCTTTGAACAGCAGATTCGATCTACGCATTCTATTCTCAAGATAGTCATGACTAACTTTCATCTCAACGATTTTTTTTTCTGCAGGGTTTGAGAGACTGATTCCGCTCTCTCCGCTGTGGCTTTCACCGCTCTAAGTGTACCTATGTCGACTTCCAACGAGCTAAGTCGGGAGGATAGAGCGTCAACTTTCACTTCCATATCGGTTTGGTGGGCCTATACTGAGCGTATTTCGTTAAGAAGCTCCCTCTGACCGTTGTTCAGGCGTTCTAAGAATTCCAAGATGTTAGTCATCTGGTCGTCACCCGAGGCACTGTTCTTTTCACTGCGGGTTCTCGGTTCTTTCGTCGAGTAGGGGCCTGGATTTTCTTCGATGTCTCCGGACAACAATAACAATGACTCTAGTCTTAAAATACAGGCTATAGGTACAGAAGTACACAGTTGAACAAGCCATTTTGTAAGGTGAAGTACATTTCGAGGGTACGACACGTGGATGATACAAACATTGTTGTTACGAAAGCAATCGGAGTGATAAAGGTAACTAACCTGTAACATGTTGAGCAAAGCTTTAGAGGGTGTCGACAGAGCGTCGTGCCCCCAAATACCGGCTTGCGGTGTCCGCTTTTGTAGTAGAACTGGTTCGGTGTATGACGTATGGGACCATTGTTGATGGTACAGATGTGTCGTTGAATCCAGACTTGTTCTGGTTATCATCATCTGTGGTGATCCAAGAGTTGTGTGTGGCTCGTAAACGTTTGCGCTTCCGGCGTTGCAGGAGTGTGCATTCCCAGGGATAACGGTGAAGAGCGCGAGCATGATCTGTAACATGTTGAGCAAAGCTTTAGAGGGTGTCGACAGAGCGTCGTGCCCCAATTGGTGGAACATATCGAAAGCGTTTTTAAAGGCACTTCGTAGCTATCACATAGGTAGAGTGTAGTGTACAATAACAATGCGTATGCACCATGCACACACAAATGTAAATTGCTGTGCATCATAAATTAATGTATGTTACATACACAACTGCTAACTGCCTAACTCACGTTTCATTTCCGCTAGCACCCAGCAGGGCGAATGTAAGTGAAGACTCTGCAAGCAACTCAGTAAATATTGATGACTCAGCCACCAGTGTCCCTTCTTGTAGTTGTTCACACAATGGTAAGTACGGGAAGTACTTCATAAGAAACTAGAATTTCTGCTACTTCTCCCAGGAAACCGTGCAGGCGTTACTGTATGCCACGACAAATAATACATTAACTCCATGAATTTGTAGCAACAAGGACAAACCACAACACAAGGGACGTGTCGCAGTTTCAACCTTTTAGTACGGAACGATGTACATGGAAAGCGAATGATTCCTTTTGAACACTGAAACTGGTCACCGAAACAACATATTTTGCCTGATTAAATGTTCTTGCTTGAGGGTCAAGGAAGCTGTACAGGAATTAGCACACTAATTGGTTTATTCATTTTTTTACGCTTGTGGTCTCATCTACCTGCGTTATGTGTACATCAGCTGAACGAAGCACAGCTTTAGTGGAACGGAATTCTGGTCTGCACCAACAATCCTCCATGTGGTGTCCCAACTTAGAGGTCGTTCTGACTTTGTTCAAGCTGTGGTTCCTGTCATCTCTTGGCCCCCTTAAGTATTCTTTTTGCAGCAGAGCGGTCTTTACTTCAACTAAACAAAAATATCTATTTCGCAGTTCACTATCCTGTACTTCGCAACACCGTGTCCATTCCTAAGGTACAGGCTGTACAAACGTAGAGGTGAGAGCCGTGCCTTCAGTTGAATGCAAGCTTCTGTCTCTTCCCACGATGCTAATGGGGAAGCCCGGTGCGAAAGTGTGCAGAGCTAGGCACAAGACAGGCCAGTGACAGTGACGTAGGCATTGTTTATTCCAGACCACTCTCTTGCTGGAAGGGGTTCTTTAGGGGAGGCTGAGAACACAGAAATAAAATATTGGACAAGGATACTTCAACATCCCAGTTGTCATGCCACGTGGAGGAATGACGGTGTGAACCATAATTGCACCAAAATTGTGCGTCATTTACGTGAAAGTCAGGTGTGCTAGATGGGTGGTCCAAATGCGCAGTGATTTATTCCGACCCCATTACACCACCCAAATGTTTCGCAACACACCCTGCAGTGGTGCCCTGGCCATTTCTGTCTAGACACATATCGCAGTCATGTAAAGTTAATTAAGCTGTTATGACATTACTCTGATAATGACCACCCACTATATCTTGAAACAGCCACCCATCTCGCACCTGCCATCTCAGACTTGGGATGTTGAATGGATACACTACTGCATATGTACCCTAAGTATCATTCTTTTTAAGCTATACTCTTACAAGCACTCATGTTACAAGTACTGCTGTTGGGATTCATGCAACTCTAAACTGAAAGCTTCAAAAAATTTGCAGATAGTGACATTCCTGATTGTTATACCACTGAGCTGCTTCTAGGAGAACCTCAGCCCTCACCATCCCCAGGCAGCAACGTTTGTGCCACATCAAACCTTAACCCGAACTGGATGGAAAACTTTAAAGTGCCTTGGGATCACATGCCTGCAAGTTTGAAACGTGCACTACAACAGAAAATTCGGCCAACTCCTCGTGACAGACGTAAAATGGTGCGCCTAATTGTTGCAAGGGCAATGGAACTTTGTCCACGTCCATTGAGGCACCAGCTCAGTGTTATTGCACAGAGAATTATAAATGAGTACCCGAATTCATTCAAAGACTGTCTTGATGAGACTGTAATTGGCAGTGGGTATGACTCTTTGCTGAACCAGTTTTGTGCAAGAGTGGAGAATGAGCTGCGGCATGAAGAACATGCGGACACAGTACGTGTGAGAAAGTCACAATCACATCACCAGAAAGGATATGGCTGTAAAAGTGCCCCCAAGGATACCAGCTCACTGGAAGAATGTGAAAGGGAAAATGAATCCCTGAAGGACATGCACATACAAATGGCGGCGTCAGCTGAGGAAGTGACAGTGCTCATGAACTCTACGTTTCCTTTACAGCACAAGGAAGTGCGTTCAGGAACAATTGCAGAGCTAAAAGTTTCATGGCCATACCTGTTCGAGGAGATAGGAATTTTTTGCCACTTTAAAAAACCTTGTTGGTTTGAGCATAAAGGAGCAGTTTGTCAGTGCGATAGGAGAGAAGAAAACTGCTATATTGCAGATGATGGAAGCTGAAGGCAAGCCAGGACTACTGAATGCAATTAGTGATGTGAAATCTGTGGCAAGCGATCCTTCTGCTGAGAGCATGGGAGTTGTGGTACTTTTAATACAGTACTTCAATGAAGATGTCGACATCCTGATGCGGCATGAAGAGGTAGGTAATGTTGCTTGCATATTTGGATAACCTGATGTAGTATGACTATCAGAATTGTTTCTTAATACGGTACTGGGTTTATAAACTGTGGAAAGGCAGTGTGCAAAAGTTAGGCAGCACATTTATCAAGTACCAGAGCAACCTATTGCACCCAGTATGTTGTCCTGGTATATGGGGGTCTGTAATGGATATATCGTAATGGATATTGCTATCTTTCATGCCTTACATATACTGATATTTTACTCAATTACTCTGCCTTTACTTTTTGCGTACTCTCTGCAAGCTCTTGTTGTTTTGATACACTTAACATAAAGCTGAGCAAACAACATGCATAAAAGTTTCTTAACGTTCAGAGGGTATGCACGTAGACGTGTATTGATATTGTCCCTTGCAGACATGACCTCAACCGTAGACCTTCCAGAAGCACTTCTGTACCGATTTATATTCAGTTTTGTATCAAAATAAAAGTAATTATAATAAAGAGGGAAAACCGGACAATAACCGAATACACTATAATACTACAAATGACAGCATACAGTGAAACTTCACGTGAACGAACTTCAAGGGATATTAGAAAAAGTTCACTAAACTGAAGTGAATGCAGATTGCTGTCACAAATTAAAATAAAACTGTAGTGCTTAAATGATATTTACAGTCATTTGTTTTGCATTCTTCACAAGCGCACTTGGAAATATGGTATTTCGCAGATACCATTGCTTTCGCATCGATAAGCGGATTGTGGTGTTGTTTCACAGTATCCGCCCTCGCGCTTTCCATGGTCCTAACTTCATAGGACCTCTCTCAGAAGCATAAAAACTATGAAAGAACGGGAAACGTAGTCTGTTACACACCGTCCCCCGTCCCGCTGCATGCGTGTTCTTTCTGGCTGCGGCTACGGCTACGACCCAAATTTAGCGTGCTAATGAAGCTCTAACCAAAAGCCAACATGGCGGCGGTCACGATAAATGAAAAGGCGCGCAGTCGGCCCGTAGAAAAGATAAGTGGAACTGAACTTTGTGCTGCACTAGGATTCTTTAAGCTGTAAATTGTGTACATTGGCTACAAGAGCATTCCGGCTGAGGATTCTAGTAAAGCTCGTTAATCAGACTAGTTCGTTAAAGTGGTGTTTTGGTCGGGTGTAGTTCCGTATCAGGATCACCGGTTTTTAAAAATTGACGGGAGTGGTCAGAAGTTGAATGTTGCATGGAAGTGAAAGAGAGTCACATTCCGAATCGAACAATATAACAATTGTAAATTCTGCGTTAATGTAGAATGCCATTATAATTGCTCGCAGTTGTTTTGACATGCTGTACGTTTCTTCCTGAAATGAATGTGGAATACACCTGATACGACGCTGGATTTTTTTTTGTTTATTTATTTATTTGTTTCAGATATACATGACACAGCAAGAATTAGAAAATGCTGGTCTGCCTTTGACGCCATTCCTTGTTGCCTTTGGTTAGTAACACCCTTGTACTATATTCCCACATATGATTTTGTACTGGGCATATTGACGCCAAATTCTTGATGTTACAGGCTATCAGTAGCCTCATACTTCTTCGTACAATATTTGGCCGCACTGTTTTAAATGATTGCTTATCTGTACACTTCCCTTGCATAAGAATTTGTAAGTGTGAGGCTGTCTACTTATCCTGTGGAGGTTTTCTATATAGGTTTTTACATTGGAGCTTGTGCATGTGAATGCGTGGTGTGAAACGAACACCCAGTATACTGGAACATGCCCCTGCAACCTCCCGCGCTGCAAAACATGCAAGCACGTTCCATCAAAAGCACTGCGAGCAATTACACCCACCCCGTTAACCACGCATCACATGCACAAGCTCCAATGTCATATACTGCATTGAATGCGACGCCTGCTCTATGCAAATCCATTGGTGAAATTCGGCCAACAAATGAACAACCGCCTTACGGACACAGAATCGACAGGTCCAACAAACTCCCCAAAAGCAAGTCGCGGAACACTTTAACATTCCTGGTCACAATTTTGACAACATTAAACTATATATTCTAGAAACCGGGTTTAGATCCACACGTGACAGACGTGATAGGGAGTCTTATTTCATATACAAGATCAACGCCCTTCACCCTGTTCGCTATCAACAAATCACAAGGCACCCTGGAAATACTTCACAAATAAAATACGCCCAGATCTTTTCCTTTCTATCCCCTTTATCATCTGTTATGTTCTCTATGGCCGATACTTTTTACTTTTCTGTATTGCATGCCACAACTTTGTATTACGAATATATAAAAGAAATGTTTTGCTCTCTCTGGAATTTTCCCCCACGTAACCACTAACCTCTTATCTCTCGGAATGCTGGCCAATTCCTGCCTGTTGTTCCGTTTCGTCCCCGTGTTCATGGACCTCTGGCCCATTTCTGTAACCGGTCTGGAGCCAAGATCACTTCATTCACATAATCCCCTCCACACTTAACAAAGTGGCTATTCACTCCGGCCATAAAGCCTGTATGCGCCTTTTCGGGCTGCTGACCCTCAATTCGAAATGAACCCTTTAAGACGTCACACCTGAATTTTAAAGGTACTGTAAAGCAGCACGATCAAATGTCATTTAGTGTGGCTATTCGATAGTCCAAGCCACCAGGACAAAACACACTGTGCAAGTTTTCATTCTCAATCGCCGGTGAGTTAATTAGAAAATTACAATTAAAGATTACGGGCAACACTGTACTAGGTATTCGAAATGAATCCGTACTTCTGACACATACGGCCGGCAAACCACATTGCATGCGTATAACACTGGGCCCGACATAACAATCCACCATAAATCCGCCCCTGCAATCCACACAAACGATCCACATCTGAGGATATACGGATAAGCGACTGAAATGAAATGCTGAGCCGTTGAAAAAAAATGTGTCCAGACGTTCAAGAAGCCAGACAGCGTCGGGACTTGTTTGTTCACAGAGATTCACAGAGATAGTCTGTTCGTTCGAAAGAGGCCGCGAACAAAAGGAGCGCGCAGGCCGCAGCAGAGAAGAGGGAGAGCCCCCATCGAACAGCGGCCAGCACTGGGTTATTCGCAAAAACAGAGGTTAACAGGTTAAACTGTTAACAGGTGTTTCAGAATGCATAGGTAAACAGGAAAACTAATAATATGGTTACTAAAATAACGAAGTTCCGATGTCATGTAGTGTAATACCAATTTTCAGTGTTGCCCGATGTACAGGGGGTTGTTTGACACCGGCGTCGCACCGCTCCACTACGCGCATCTTTCATGGCAAATTAAAATAATTTATAGCGCGTTGTCGGTCGTATGGTTCCGCATATGGTAATTTAGAAAGCAAACAAAGTCTCTAGTCACATCACCGGCATATCATGCTTGTCTATGCTTTGCAGTACCTTTAAATAGTATGCAATGATGAAGACGATGCCCCCGAAAGACCACTCTGTTCGAAACATGGGATGGCTCCTGTCCTGAGGCAACTCTTTTCGTACTGTCTACTGGTTAGCTGGGATTTCTACCCTCTACTTAAAACGCGCATGTGTGTTGAAATGTCCATCCCTGAATTTTGCAAATGAGCCGAACAAGAACTACAACATATTCTACCGCAGAAGAAAGACAGGCCAAGAGGGCCACGTGTTTTTTTGCCACGAGTATGTGCCACTAACTCATTACAAGAAACTCGTACTTTTGTAACGGTTACTTTTTTTGGCTAACGAAGTAACGATTCAGTTACTTTTTTAAAATATGGTAATAGTAACGGAATCAGTTACAAAAATTGGACTTGTTACCGGCGTTACTCGTTCCTTTTGTTCAGCGCGGGGGAGCACATTTGGGCACTCACGTGTGGCACAATGCGTGCAGATCTGACTGCTGTGACCCCCCGTCCCACGTGTGACTCATAGTATTTGCCTGTCCCTCGCTGGATGTGTGGTTGTCTTTTTCTCTTGTTTTCGTGTGATCTCCGACCATCACTCCTTCACAAGAATGGGCACCAATTGTGCTATGACTACAAAAAACGCGTTTCGACTTCTAGCCTTTTCTTGTCTTTGCTAAGCTTCTGAGAGCCCTAAATTATGACGCAGCCCCTCGTCTGTTTTTGGAACCGTTGGTGATCAGTGGCATGAAAACCGGTGTATGTTCTTCTGTTTTCAAAAATCTCCGATCCCCCCCCTTAGGAAATAAGGGAGAAGGTCCAGGCAAGCTGATATAGAATCATGGTAAGTGGTCGAGAGACACGGAACACGAAGGACGGACGACAAATTCTCAGACTCAGCAAAATGTTTATTACGATAACCCAGACTATATACCCAAGACGCGACACAGAGGGGGAACAAGACAAAACGAAGGGTCACTAATCACGTGTCCACGTGTGGCGATCAGCTTCTTTTGAAGTGCAATTCCTTATTAAAGGGACCATGAAATGATTTTGGAGAATTCCGAGTACTCTGCAGGAAACCGTTCTCATGATCCATCACTATCGTACACACATCGACTTTTAACCGTTAATAATTAGCAGGGCGTGACGCTGGATATATGCTTCGAAGTGGGGCTTACGTCATCGCCATCCAAATCCTCTCAGCCAAACTGTGAACGCGAGGAGGGCACACCCCCGCCGGACCACGTGGATGCATAGTTTCCCGGTTTGGACAACAACGACGTCGTATATCTCCGTCGAAATCACTTGAAATATGTCGAAAGGCAAATTATCAGCAATTGAGGAAGAGGTTCATGCGACACATACAGAGTCTATTGATCGTTCGGTACGCAGCGGATCCCAGGACCAATTGCTCACCGGACAATTGCTCACCGGACAGTTGCTCACGAAAACAATTGCTCACCGGACAATTGCTCACCACAGAACCGCTGAAGCCCGGACAATTGCTCACCGCCTCTTTCACCGCACTTATATGTAATTTTATTTCGCGGTTTTATATGATGTGATTTTATTTATCGTTTATCGTTTATGGTGCTCATAAACTTGACTGTTTATTTGTTAGCTCAACTTGGGTGTACCTCGAAATAAAGTGATCGAGATCCCCATTTCAAAACAAACTACTGTAAATAAATGTTATCTGGCTATACAATGCACAGTTGCGCGCGGGAAACTGCCAACAGCGAACTAAGACTAACCTGGACATAGCGGTGCAAACACTGAACTTGGACCAACCTAATAATAAACTTACCACCGTACTGTTCAGTCGTCTCCGCCCTACTAAGCCTAACGGGCGCTAAAATGTGGCTTTCGTTCGCTAAACCGACTTTGACAGATATAGAAAATTCGTAAATTTCAGTGGTTAAATAATGATGCGATTTTAAATCTTCCCCGTCTCGTGTCTTGGAAGATCCTGGTGACGCAGGCATGAGCGTACCGAGACGGGGACAAGGTCACTTTGTAAAATTGCGCACTCGTTATTCATAGGTCATGATTTTTTTCTCAGAGTCATCATAATATGAACCTGTGAACAGCCGCACAGTCCGCAGCGTCCGTCTCCAGGGAAGGAGGTGACGTGGTTGCACGCTTTGCCCCCCTGGAAACACTTTGCTGCCCCCGCCCCCTTGTGAAATAATCCTATAGGAACGCCCCGTGGACGGAGATCCTGACAAAGACGCTTCAGGTGTGCCTTCAAGTGGACGACCTCTCGCCTCACCCTCTTCACTGGTGGATTCCTAGATCTATTTGAAGCAACTTACACAGCTAAAAAAGAAGTTCAGCTAACATAAAAAAGTCAAGCACCATAAACGGGAAATAAAATCACAATATAAGTGTGGTGAAAGAGACAGTGAGCAATTGTCCGGCCTCAGCAGTTTTTGGTGAGCAATTGTCCGGTGAGCAGTTGTCCGGTGAGCAACTGTCCGGTGAGCAATTGTCCGGGGAGCAATTCTCCGCGCCCCGTACGCAGCAGCTCGTAAAATGCCACCGACGAAGGTATGTTCTGACGAAGAAGTTCAAACACGAAAACGTGCTTCGGTAACCATGCTGACAGTCAACGGCTATATTACATTTCTCGTAGGATTCTGTGTCAACGGTTAGTTACATTCTTGTCTCCAAGTCAAATTAAAACATATTTCATGACGAAGTATGCAAGCTTGTTTGAGAATTTTGCACTTTGCTCACAAAAGCCCGTCCGCGAATTGGCAACATGTTCTGTGTATGATGTCACGGCCAGTTCGCCTCTGAGGCGGGCCGTAGCATCTGCCGTTCACGCCTGTGGTAAATATAGAATATTTTCGCTATTTGTACGATTTTCATCTTCATATTTCACAGAGTGAATGCTCTAGTACAGGGGAACTAATTAAAAATGATCGTGGGCTTGTCAAATATCCTTTCATGGTCCCTTTAATAAAGAGTTGAAGGCAAGTGACGGCATGTTTGTTGGCTCCTTTAACTAGGCGGCGGTAACGTAAAAGTAACTCGTTACCTGTGAGTAACGAGAACTCGTTACTTTTCTATGTTGGTAACGAGTAACGTATTTAGTTACTTTTTTTTGTAACGGGCACAAGTCTGTTTTTTAGCAATGGATCTGATTGCTGTAAGCGCTAATCTGTTGGCTAGATAGATCACTCTCTGACTCAGATAGGGCGCGTGTCCCCTTATCTGGGCTCAAGCGCTCAAGCAATGCATACTTCTTTTTCAGCTCGTGCGCAGCGAAATTCAGCGATGGCTATTTCAATATGCGTGCACGTTTAAGAGGTTTTTAAACATGGAATGACTTTCAACGAGGAATATCTCCCGTTCCGCTATCTCGCTTTTGCTTGAAATCCCCCAAGAGTTTTAATTAATTAATGAATTTAATTAATGAATGAAGGTAATTGGTGATCTTGTAGTTACGTACTTTCCTCAAGAGAATGTTTGCATGGTCGTGTAACTCAAATGCAAAAATGACCTCTAGTCTGATCTGATAGATTTTCTTATGAACATTATCTAACAAATTTAAAAAAAACACCCTGTAAATACCCGGGCTGAACAATTTGATAACGGTGCCACCTCACCACCTATGTAAATAAAAACTCTAAAAGTATGTGTGAGACGGTATCGCAACATCTACTATACTGTGGGGACCTTTTAGTACGTACCACTCAGAAGGAAAAAAAATCGTTGGGTCTAGCCATTTTTGAGGGGAATTAATTAGTCTCTGATTACATATTTTCCTCACGTAAAAGCGCAAAAAGAACCTATTTCACTCAGCGCTGTTGGAGAGGTATGTGCTTAAAATCCTCAATGGTGTAGTAGATGACGAGGTACCGTCTTATACGTAATTAGAAAGTTGTCATTTTGGGGGAATTTATTTTTTAGTTTCAACTAATTAATGATCTTGCAAATATCAATTCCATGCTGCATGGCTAATGGATGATACGCCACAGATGCTAACAAGACAAAAAGGTTCCCGGTGGGTGGCGCTATTCTCAAATTATTTGGCCCGGGAATTTATCTGAGACAACCTGTATATTGGTATAGCCACTGTCCTTGTACATGATTAAATCAGTTTGCTGCTGCATGCATGGGAGTCAAAGCGCTCTTCAAGCTCTGTAGCTCTTGGCTATGACTTCCATCATCGCATGATGAAAAAGAAAAACAGAAATATTTATTCTTTTTAGTAAACATATTCCTCCTATGTTTGACCTACAGGCCGTAGCAAACCTTGCATAATTCTACTCTTTTGCTTTTAGGGGAACAGCGCTTGAAGTGCAGCTGCTTTGCATTAAGCATCGACGGCGTAGTTGTGAATCAGAGGCTGAGTGACTTCAACACAGCGTTCACTATGCTGATGGCAGCATATTTTACATTTGGCATATGCTACCCACCTGGCCTGGAGGCAACGCTGGAATTTATTCAGAGGTTTGCTCCTTTTTGTTCCACATTCGTTACTAGAATGTGTTTACACGTGCACAGCAGACACTCAACTGAATTCATTACTTACTGAATTACTGACTTCATTAGAGAAGAAGTGATAATAGATTCGGAAGGTAATAGGTTCGGAGCAGTGAGTGTGCACACTCTACCAACATTGCTAGTCAATGCTGAGTGACATGAATGTAGGGTGTTGTGAGTGTTGCTCGTGTCATGCTTCTCCCACGCATATCCAATAGACGAGTTCAGAAAATCCCAGAGTGCTTAGCGTCTCTTTGAACTGTGGGAGTTTACTAATACGAAAGAAGCGGGTGGCCTCCAAACCGTTTCGATTTCTTCCCTACTGGTCCATTGTCCACGACATGTCAAGGTCAGCGAAAGTGAAATGTGCAGGATTATTCTTCGTTCCCCCGCTCAGCAAGCGCCCAGGATGCAATGCGTGCGCTAAGAGATCTGGGATTTTCTGAACTCGTCTATTATGGATATCCACTCAACCAACACCAACCTTTGCCAATGGAGGGTTGTTTGGGCCGGAAAGCTGTTTGTCTGGACAGGGGATCGTTACCTGCTCTAATCATCTCCATCACTCCAAATCATGTGCCCCCGACCTGAAATGAGCGCTGTGATCCTTGCATTCCCCGTCGCCGCGGTTTCAGTTTCTGCTCATTTGCATATCAAAATTCAGGGATGGATATTTCAACGCAGAGATGCGCACAAAGCAGGTTGCATGGAATGTGTTAACTAACTCTCAGTGCAGTTGATCCCACTAATGCAGTCTAGAATACACACAGAGGACTCCTCCCTCACGATATGTTATGCTGGGCGAAAAGGCTCACATGGTTGGAGCACAAAATCGTCTAACGAGCACAACGCCACAAACTATTTCATCAAGAGGGATTCAATGCTATTCGAATTGGCCTTTTTCTTTCTTTCTCTTCATTTTCTGATGATTTGAATTCAATTCACAATACGAAGAAATTATTCTGATTCGATTCGCAGTGCAAGTGATATATTCGTAAACTATTTGCCCAGCTCTAATTATAATAGATGCCCACCCTTCTCACGGTATACTTCCATATGTTTTACTTTATGACAAATTAAATTTGGCACAACACTACAGAGCGTCACTTCATTTGTGGCACACTGTGTAATTCATTCACATTGCATGCATCTGTACAGTATTTCATAACTGTTTGTTATATTGCTACATTTTTTTTTATATTCGCTTATTCAGGGGCATACTAGGGACTAACCCCAGACAGAGAAAGTAAAACGAAGAAGAGGAGGTCCGCCGTCAACAAGAAAGTGCTGGACATTGTTGGGAAGATCGCGGAGGTACAGTGGAACATATAAACTGGTAAGCTGACAGATTACCGTCTGAGGTGGAGAACATAATAACTCAGAGATGCGTTTTGATTGTTTCAGATTCTGTGAAGCTTGATGGTTTCAAGACTGCTTTGAAAATTTGTACTTCTTGCTGCAGAATAAATGTTTGAGTTCTATAACTTATGAGTAAGTACTCCCCATTTATAGCATGATACACATCACTACATGGAAAACCAAAATACATTGCATGGCATATCCATTGTGCATGATTATCCAGTACACCTCACACTCAGGCTATGCGGGCATGCACCATACGGTGCTTTCCCAACAGAATGCAGCACTCCTCAGGCGGCGTAAATTTTACGGCTGCACCAGTTACTAAGATGCCGTAATTTTTACGGGAGAAATCTGACAACAGGCAACATTAAAATTCATGTAAATTTTACGAGGAGGCTGTAATTTTTACGGGAAGAACTCTGTAACATGCTACATTAAAATTCCTGTAAATTTTACGGTCTTTCTTCTCCTGAAGTGGCCGTAATTATTACGGGAAAAAGCTGGCAACATAGCTGCCA
Organism: Ornithodoros turicata; assembly: GCF_037126465.1. Classification (NCBI taxonomy): domain Eukaryota; kingdom Metazoa; phylum Arthropoda; class Arachnida; order Ixodida; family Argasidae; genus Ornithodoros; species Ornithodoros turicata. The sequence goes on from NC_088201.1 coordinate 150,278,070, forward strand.
TAAAATATACGAAAATTTTACGGTAGATTTTTTACAGTGTGGCGATTACAAGCGTGCGGAGATCGCAAATAGCACTGCACCGGTACGACGCCAAGGTCCTCCAATGCTGACTTGCTGCCCGTGAAGATAGACCACGAGTCGGCCTGTGAACCGGATATGGCGTTCAGCGCTTCATAGATGGCTGTCAGTTCCGCTTCGGTGGATGATGTTTCATGCGGCAGCTTGCAAGTCTGCGTAGTATCGCTGTGAGGTATGTAGAAAGCTGCAGACGACGCGCCGTACACAACCGAGCCATCTGTGAAAATTGCTTTCCGCTGACCGTGGACAGAGTTCAAATGGTCAAGAGCAAACTGGCGCGCAGCGAGGACAGGAGTGTCGTTTTTCGGGGCATGTCGGGAATATGCAGGACCGTCGGAGGCAGCTCGAGGGTCCACAAAGGTGGAGCGTATAGCAGGCGCGACGGAGGGGGTGGAAGAGACTGTGCCAGTCTGCAAACAGCAGCCCCGAAAGCTGAGCTTTCATATAGTAGGTGAATGTCCCGTAGGTAGTGGGCAGCATGTCGTGTGCGGTACCGCGCACAAGCGCGCAGGGTCTCATGTCGCGTAGGACGTGGGCTGGCGTCTCCTTCGCCTCAGCTAAGACCAGGAAGGTGTCGGTCGTTTTGGGGACACCATGGCACACTCGAAGGCTTCGCGCCTGGATGTTCAACAGTTCGCGCTCTGTTGTTGAACTCAGACCGTGCAATACCGGTAAGCTGTAACGCAGGTGCCCTAGTACGAGTGAGGTATGCACCTGGCGAAGGTCAGGGTATGATGGGCCCCAGGACGAACCAGAGATGCGTCGGAGGACGTTCACGATGGTAGTCGCCGCGGTAGACAGGGCCTTGACGTGCTTGGACCAAGTCAGCTCCCTGTCAATGGTTATGCCCAGGTATTTGTGATGACGTACGAAGGCGAGCTGTTGGCCGTCAACGCGGAGGGGGAATTTGCGGAAGGATCGGCGGGTGAATGCCATGGCAACAGTCTTGCTAGGTGAGATAGAAAGACCACGGTTGGAGAGGTAAGATACGATAGTGTCCAAAGCACCTTGCAAGCGACGCTGGATTACATCCCGACGGGTGGAGGAGGCCCAGATGCAGAGGTCGTCGGCGTATATCGTGATGTTGACATGTTCACTTAGTTGAACAGGTAAAGCGGCCATGATGACGTTGAACAGCAGTGGGTTCAACACACTCCCTTGCGGGGACACCTCGCAGAACTCTGTAGTGTGCGGTGTCCCTTTCAGAGGTGCGCACAAACAAGGTGCGATCAACGAGGAAGTCCCGAATCCATGCGAGCGGGCGGCCCCCAATACCAGCCTCTTGGAGCGTCGCAATGACAGTGCTGTGCACCACGCTGTCATATGCTTTTTTGACGTCGAGGAAGACCGCTGCTGTGAGCTTCCCTTCCGATCGCGCTTGCTGTACACTAGAGACAATGTCGATGACGTTGTCTATCGCCGACCTGCCTTGACGGAAGCCGGCCATGACTTCAGGGAAGAAGTTCGAGACTTCAAAGAACCAGTTCAGGCGAGATTGGACCATCCGCTCCATGACTTTCCCTGCGCAGCTTGTAAGTGCGATTGGCCGGAAAGAGTCGATGTTGTGAGGGGACTGGCCAGGTTTAAGGATAGGCACGATCATCGCGGACTTCCAGTGCGGCGGGATGGAGCTGGCCTGCCAAGTTTCGTTGAAGAGGCCCAGAAGGAGCTGGCGGCCACAGAGTGGGAGATACCGCAATGCTTTGTAGGTGACTCCGTCAGGACCCGGCGACGTGTGCACAGGCGAGAGCCCTATAGCAGATTCGAGCTCGGTAAGCGAAAATGGGGCATCCAATGACGGATCTGCGGAGGACTCAAGGGCTACAGGGATGACAAGGGAAGACGCGAGAGGAGCGGCAGGTGTCGACGTCAGGCGGGCACAGTACTGCTCTCCAACCTCGACTTCAGAGCACCCCGTGGCAAGCGATAGTGAGCGGAAAGGATGCCTTTGGAAAACGGGAGTGGCGAGCCCTTTGAGTACCGACCAAATTCCAGACATGGGTGTTCTTGGAGACAGTGATGTCGCGAAGCTTCTCCAACGGTCGCGTGTCAGCTTGCACAGATGCCTATGAATCACCTTCTGTAGCCGCCTCGCTTCACTTTTGTCGACTGGGAGATGTGTGCGGTGGGCGCGTCGCTCGGCGCGGCGGCGGATAGCGCGCAGCCTCTCATACTCCGCGTCGACGGACGTGAACTTGGCGGGTATGCGGTGCACCAGGTCGCAGCGCGCGCCGCGTTAGCAACCACGTCGCAGAAGTCGGGGGCATTTTGGGGCCTCCAGTCTAAAAGAGAAGATTCAAGCATGCATCTGTAGGACTGCCAATCCGTTCTTTTAGCAGTGTGGGAGTGGGCTTGTACTCGCGAAACCTCTGATGATGGGTTCTGAAGTTGAATGATGGGTTATGATGTGATGGATTCTGAAGTTGAAGTTGAATGATGTGATGTGATGTGATGGTTTATGACGGTGATGTGACGTGATGGGCTTTGCGGAAAAATGACCATGATGTGATGTTGAATGAATTCTTAGCAAAATGCCGACCTATGCTTATGTGTATATGTTTAAAAAGAACAGTCACAGCGCAGGGCGCATTTTATTCCGTTTCTTTGTGGTTAATAGAGCATTGCCCTGAGCCCGTTCTTAGCGTACACCGAACTCCGCTCTGCGCGCACTCATGGCATTGGGATCGCTGACACTCCAAAAACAGAGCTTTATCTCATCGGCATCATCCGGCAGAATTACAATTTTGGGTGTTATCCTTTTCTCCATCCCAATTTGTTCATAACGGGAGGTGTACGGCTCTTTGTGGGAATTCGTGTCAGCGCATCATGCTACAAAAGTCGTGCTCATCCATTTTTTCCCACTCTGGCGCAACAATGATATCATTCGGGACAGTGATTGGTTCTTAACGCGTAACTGGCAAATGTTGTGGTTTTAGAGTGCAATAGTGGGAACCAGTAGGAAAGAGCGGGTACATGCTTCAGGATAAAGTAGTCGCTCAAGGTGACAATCTTCCGCGTTGGTCTTTTCACCAATTGGACCTTACATTCCCATAACCTCGGGTGAATTTCCGAAATCCATGATTCGTCCCAATGTCCAACGAGGTCAACAATGGGCCCTCGTTCGGGGACTGAGAGGCACTTGAACTCTTATGCTGATTTCTTTTATGTCCCAACCGTTTTGTTGCGAACCGGTTACCTCTATTATTTTTTCCGGTTCTGTTCCGGCTCGGGTTCAACAGTGTCAAGAAAATTGCGGTTCGGGTTCGGTTCCGGTTCGGTTCGACACCCTGGTTTTACGTGAGATATGAAACAGAAGCATTGAATCGGTTCGCGAACCGGTTCAACGCTTCTGTTTTATATCTCACGTAAAAAACGCGAACCGGTTCGGGTCTCCGAACCGGTTTGCGAACCGGTTCAATTTTTAACGCGACCGAACCGGAACGAAATCCAAACAAAGCGAACCCACACCCGAACCGGACCCGTACCTTTTGCGGTTCGATACGCTTCTTACCTGTACCGTCCTTTGTCCCCGTTTTCACCCAGCTCTGGGGTTTTATTGATTTTCAAAGTACTCGCAAACAGCTCCGAAGCTCAGGTGCAGATATATCAGAACTTTCAAATGTGGCACGCACGTCTATTTTGGGAAATAGTTGCCGACTTTTGGTTCAACTTCTGCATTTCATTCAAAGTGTGTCTGAGCTGTACACCAGGACTACAAGTGATTTTACACTTGTAACGCCAAAATATTGTGGAATGTGTTCAAACGGAAAGGGTCGAAGAGGCAATGTTATACTAAATATCACTGTACATGCACAGTCGAAGTATACAAACCTATCAGCTAAACAGTCTCATAATGGAAAGGTACTTCTATTGCCCTCCCCTCTTCCATTCTGTCACCCACATGATGACTCCGGCTTCTCTTGCCAGCGGTTTTACTGCGGAAAGCTATGCTTGCCATGCGATGGCTACTGGGCTCTCGAAGAATACTATTTCTGCATTTCATGCGTTTAGTGAGGCTCATGTGCCCGCAGTCTTACGTCGTTCATGTGAAATATTAATTTAATCATGCTCGCTAAACTGTAACACGTGAGGTTGTCTTATCTTGCAGGGGAAATGTATCATACACGCCACAAAACAACTGAAACCAAAGCCGGCAGAACTTTTGAGTTCGACGACTATGTTGATATTTTGTTGTGCTTTCAACATATTTTGGTGTTGCTGTCCCACAGAACACTATGTTCTGCTTGCTTACACGAAGCATTTCTCTCCTTTATTTTTTTTTTATGAAACCCATCTAATGCATTATGGCCAATGAGCTTGTGACAACCAATCGACAAACACTAGCCCAGTAGAGTATATTATGCAGCATGGCATATCTTTTTGTTTAGCAAATAGGAATTAATAATAATGACAAGAAAATTCAACTGAAAAACGAGGAATAAAACGAATATACACACAAGTATACAGATGGTAAAATAAAAACGTGTCACTCCTCACTATATTCGATGGGGCTCGCCTCACGAAAGTGACTCAATTGGAGATGATGCCTGGGAGGGGTTGGGAGAGGAGTGTCGCGTTTTGGTAATTCGTGCCCGACGTGTTCTACTTGGTGGAAGGGGCGGTAGCGGCGAAACGGAACGGCGGCAGCCAGATTGGTAGCGGAACTTCTGTGTGCGCTCAGTTCAAAATGTAGGGAGATCGCTACGCTACTATGAAAAATCAGCAAATATGCTGGGGGCTCTACTTTAGCAGCGGCGTTTCGTACAACACTAATTTAGATTTTACACTGATAATACATACAGGACAGGGTGTCCCAGAAAACGTGTCATTGAATTTTAAGAAAAAAAACTACCGCACAGAATCATGCGGTCAACGACAGTTGTTCTTACTAGATTTTTGCCACCTCCTGATGTGCATGTTATGTAACCTAAGTTTAATCATGTAAATTTTTGCGAACTGAACTCGGAAATTTGCCAAGTAAATGTGACTTTTTTACCCCACCAATGTGAAGAGCGTGCCGAATTTACTGATATCAATGATAATTGACAGGAATATTGAGGAGCTATCGCATCGGAAAAAATAGCCGAAAACCATGCTCTACGGGGCTCGGAGAGGATAGCGCGCAACGGATTTTTCAGCGAGATAATGGTCAGTCCGACGAAAGGAGGTTGGAAACCCAGCCCACACCGGCATGGTAGAAAGTGATAACACAGACACAGCTTATCGCGTCCTGCTTGGGTTGGGACCATACCTTCCCTCTCCCAATTTTAGGAACTATCACTTTTTCTACTATCACTCTGTGGGCTGGGTTTCCTCCTTTCGTCGCACTGACAGTGATTGCGCTCAAAAACTCCTCGCGCGTTATACTCAAGTGCCCCGTAGAGCATGATTATGATTTTCGGCTGTTTTGTCCGATGCGATAGCTCCTCCATATTCCTGCCAGTTATCATTAATCTGAGTAAATTCGGCACGCTCCTCACATTGGTGGGGTAAAAAAGTGATCTTTGCTTGGCAAATTTCCGATGTCAGTTCGCAAAAATTTACATAATGGAACTTAGGTTGCATGACATGCACATCAGGAGGTGGCAAAAATGTTGTAATAACAAATGTCGTTGACCGCATGATTCTATGTCGCGTAGTTTTTTTATTCACATTGAGTGACACGTTTTCTGGGACACCCTGTATGCTCTGCTATGTCCTAGGCTACATGTAAGGCTGTGGCTATGCTTGGCTGCTAGGCTATGTTCATAGAATAGGCAATCCATCAATAATTTTGTGTTTGTGTGGTTAGTGGATGGTTCAAACGTAATCTTTGCAAAGAAAGCGCACCGAGAAGTGGAAATACACCTAAAACACAGCGTGATAAACCATATTCGTCCTGATCAGGTCCCTGTATCAGATATTATCAAACAGAAAGCGACACCTTCCCTTTTTTAATTCCATGTTAGCACCGCGAAGGAACTGTGGCTATGAGCGGCGTACAGATGTGCACAGATGGAGAGAGGACAGCAGGAAGGAGTGGGGGACAGGGGGGTTAGTATGCGTCCTGTGCCGACTTCAGGGGGAACTGTGCCGACATTCGTCTGAAAAGTATTCGGAAAACCCGACACCTTCCTCGAACTCTCACCCATGAGGCGTATGAAAACATTGCAGGATCCACAGAAACAGCTCCAATATTTATCTCTCAACACCCTGTATGTGACGAATGAGTGAGATGCGTAAATGTGCGTTCTCTATTCCTGTTCGGCTTCTCTTGGTGTTCATAATACTGCACGTGCCTGATAGAACCTCACGTGAAACTGAGCTGTCCCTGCTGTGTCCCTTTCCTTCGTCCGTTGTCGCTCCTTGGCAGCCTTCACTAGATATGTCATACCACCTACCCCAACTTCGCACTTTTGGTATGTGAACTGTGCTCAGCTCTGCCAACGATAAAGAAGTGTTGGGAAACGATATACTCACTGACGCCACAATACACTGTGTGCACAATTATTAGGCAAGTGTGTATTTTGACCATATTGTCATTTTTATGCATATTTTCCAACTACAAGTTGAATAAATTTGAATGCTTAGTGGATTTTTGCATATCAGGTTATGTGTATTTGTGCAAAGGGGCATGTGTGAGAGAGGGCGTGACCTAAGAAGATGAACAGCCTATGTAAAAGTGAGCATAACTATTAGGCAGCTTTGTTTCGTCGTGAAAAATGGGACAAAAGAAATTTTAAAGACTTTGAAAAGTGAAACATTGTAAAACATATTTCAAAGGGATGCAGCACCCTTGACATTGCTAAGATATTGGGGCGTGATCACATAACCATCAAACGTTTTCTTACAAATAACCAACAGTTCCGCAAGAAACGTGTTGAGAAAAAAAAAAAAGACTCCAATTAACTGCCAAAGGTAAGCAGTACACCTATCTGAACAGTGTCTAGGAGGATGCGGTTGCTGCTGCACAAAAAATTGACCGTCAACAGATCAAGTAACTGACAGACTCCATGAATGGAAGACTTGTGACTGTTATTGAAAAGAGGGGAGACTGCATTGGTCGCTGATCTTTCTTTCTCTTCTTTTTTGAAATACCACAAATGTTGATCTGTAAATTTTGAGTTGTTTGTTTACTATTTTCACTTTGACAGACGGAAATAAACAAGTGGCATGTAAAAATTTTCATATTTCATTTTGCTGCATAATAATTCTCCACACAAATAGTTGCCGAATAATTGTGCACACATCGATACTCTCCTAAGAAACTTCACTTTTCACAATTCACTTTTAGTTTCTTAAATATTCAATTTTAAGATTTACTAACATTTTGGATTGACGGAGAGAAGCATATTTGCTCAATCATAGAATTAATCCTCAAAAATAGAACTTGCCGAATAATTGTGCACACAGTGTATCCGCCACTGTCATCATACGTTTTGGACACTAAAAATAACATGCTAGATTCCGTGCATTTGCTGAAACTGGCACTCCTTCAAATGCCGGTAGAAAAGATAGATTTCATCGCTTTTCCAAACCTACACCAGATATAATTATTTAAGCTCACCAGCGGTAACGCTGTGGTAACGCTACCTTGAGCGAATCCAACCCCCCTGAAATAAAATAAACATATTAATGTCATTACCCTGGCATTACATTATCCAAGAAGTCTCTAATAAAGCCCTGCATTATTGGTTTCAGTCATTCGTATTAGCCACCCGTATCAGTATTTCCCAAATCGGTGCTAGTGAATCTGTGCAGATATGCATAAGGTATCTACAATATTTATTGCAGCGCCGAGGTAGTTGTTCCTGAATGCAAGACAGAAATGTCGTTGTTCATTCTCCTTTTTCCGAGAAAAACGCGTTAGAGGAGAAGGAGAATGATGATACCACCTGGAAACATGTAGGCGTATCTGGAGAATAGTGAAAGATGGGTTCGAAAAACCAGGGATTTTGTTTGCCTCGATAAGGCACAATTTTTAACTGTTGGCTTTAGGCACTGACTGAGCAATGAATTCAAATAATCAGTGATGTGGTATGACGCATTACTGTCCCCAAAATGTAATGCATTACCGTAACTCCTTACGCCTACGTAATTCATTACCGGTAAAGCATTCCTTCCCACCTCTGGATGGGACACAACTTATGAGAGGAATTGAAATCGAATAGAATGGGCCTACACTAGTGCTTGGATGGCAAGGAACGCACGTTTCTCAACAGCAATGAAGCAGGAAGTTGAAACCCGTTGCATGCACCTCAGCTCTTCGTTCATCTTTGATTCTGAACTTGAGTCGCTGTAAGGGTAGGTCATTCGAAGGTTGTCTGTAACGTGATATCGTCGATATTTATGTGCGACGAACGCTGGAGCTTCCGTCACTCACGCTATACCTTCAACGCCTCAACAAATATTTCGTCTAACAATGCGGCCTGCATTTATATTTTTTGTTCTTTCTGGGGAAGAAGAAAGCATGAGTGTAAGCTTACATTTTATTTCCATTAATTAACGAATTACCTAAATTCAAGCTGCGTCTGAAAGAGAACAGGCAGTATGAGGGTGCGAGAAGACACCCAAAATCCAAGGTCAGATGTAATAGTATGGAGATAGAACGCTTTTTAGCAGTGTTGTACCCGTTACCGAAATATGGTATCGCGATACCGATACTCGTTACTTGAGTAAAAAGTATCGAAATACCGATAACGATACTTCTCTTTTAAAGTAACGAATACCGCTACCGTTACTAAAAAAAAGTAACGCGATACTTTGCCCGATACTTTTGTTTGAAACACGAAGATGATGCAATATAGAAATACTGTATCGCTTACGTAAACAGTTTTGCAGTAAAAAGACAGCAGACTTTTATCAATAGCTCGTTCTGGAACTCGTCTTCTGCCATCCTTTCAGGCCGTGGTCTCTCCGGCAGTTGGCAGAGACCAGTATGACAATTACGTTAGTGTCAGGCCCACACACCCTGGAGTCCGATTACCAAGGAATCCTATCCGAAGTTAACAATACCACAGTATATGTGAGCGTGACTCAGTGCGACAAGGCAGCTAAGTAGTGGAATCCAGAGCGTACTGTCAATGACTTGACCTCTGTTCGTTGACCTCAATTCTTTTGTTGTGGTTATTTTCTCCAGTTTCTAAGAAAAGCAGTGAACATCCCAAGTGGCATTTGCCGACCACTGATAACTGGCCTATGATAGGTCTTTCGTCGGCATCCGATGTAGTCGGCCAGTGGTATTTGGGCCATTGCTGCGCCAATGTCTTTCTTAAACTTGGTTGGCAGAAGCCGTCGGGCCGACATCGAGTCCCGACAGTTATCCAGCGTTATATGGAAGGATCGGCACAACAAATACGGCCATTCTCGGCCCACCATGCATGCCCGACCATGCATGCCAAAGTAAAAAATAAAAAAAAGAAGAGAACATACGCATGGTATTCGTATATTTCAACTAGTTTATTCAATGTATCTTTGCTGCCGCATTGTATGTCGCGAATTTGTTGTTTAGTCAGGATGTATAAATTTTGTTGTGAGAAGGGTCGTAAAATTAAACAACAAATAACAAAATTTGCAAACACAGTGAGCCCTGACGTTATTGCGTCAAAAAACATCAAACATCAAACACAGTGAGCCGGTTTTGGAATGACCCGTATGCCGTATGTACGTAACCGCTGTTCGCGGAACATACTCGACAATGCTGCAAGCCACCATGTGCACTTTTCGTTGCGCGAATGGCGTGGTTGTGTGGTTGTTTGTTGTTTCTGTTAGGTGTAACTTCAAATAGATGTGGTGAGTCTGGTCATCCGCATTTTTATTTGCTATAGTTTCATTTCCAAGAAGTGTCTTAGCTGTGTTAAAGCTGGGCTTCAGTTCTGTGTAGTAACTCATCTATTTCCTTGTCGTACGGAGAATGGAAAGCGACGCCATCGAATGGCAAAATGGGCGGAAAGAGGAAGAAAAGCTTGTTTAAGCGGGAATACAAAATTGTGGTGCATATGTAGATGTTACCCTGATTCATTTAAATCGTTTGAAACATTTGTCAATGTTTTATATCAATTAGGTTTAGTTGAGTTAGTGCAACAACAATTAAGCTCGTACCACGTGGCTCGTACTAACTTCACGTATCCATATTGTTGCGAGTACTCTTACAGATGTGAAGCAGTCTCATCATTGAGCATTGCTAATGCAGTGCAGCACTTGAACACTTGTTTCCGATTCGATTAAGACCAGCATGTTTCGCACAGTTGTGGCGCCGGCGGGAATGCAGTTTGCAGTTACTTTCTCCTTGAAGTGCTTTTTCAGCGTTTGTCCAAATCTTATGTTAGCGAATGGGCACGTCTTCTTTGTACATCGCTACGTCTAACGGAGCGGTCTTCCGTGTCTTACTCTCAGGCTTCGCCTGTTATAACCTGTACTAACGTGAGCAGAGCACCTGAGCAAAACGGGTTTAGTGAGATGCGTTGAACGCAACAATTTTTCAATGTCCCAGTTACTGTGATAGGTGCACGAAGGTGCGTTGTAAACGGATGATACTTTGCTTCCCTCCAGAGGTGACAGGTAATGTGTGACACCGTTCTGAACATTATTTTCTACATGGTGGATGCGGCAAAAAAAAAAAAAAGACAGTACCATTTTCCTTCCTTAAGCAGTTTGTTGTTTAGCGTGATCCGTGCGAAGTAACCGTTTGTGAAGTAGGCTGTGCAGAGCTTGTGGTACATCATTTCATTTCTCTTTCTAGCAATGGCTTCATCTTTGGGCACCGCACAGAGATGGTGAATATAATGGAGAAATTTCTTCTTGCACAACGACGCCGACAGCAAAGGCTTGTAAGACGTGCAAGTGTGCTGTGCTCACAAGAAATAACAGAAAATATTACGAATCAATGGGTAGCACAACAAGCCAGAAATGTTGTTCCTACTAGCGACACCCTCTTCCACACTGAGAGTGAATGTAATAGAATATCCACAGTCACCACCTCGTTACATAGCGAAGCTGAATCTGGTGGCATGTCCACATCACCAACATGGTACATAATGAACTTCAATCTGGTGGCACGTCTTCGTTGAGCGGAGGGTCTGACCATGAGGCGATAGATGAGCCTGGAGAAGGCAATGTAGGGGCGGACGTTGGGAATCATGGAGTAGACATGCTGTATGATGGCTATCCAGAAAGTGGTCCAGTTAGCATTGCTGGGGAACTGCGGGCATGGGCCATTAAGTACAACATCACGAGACCTGCACTAGAGTCTTTGCTGACAACACTCAGGCCACATTTCCCAGAGCTCCCGAAAAATGGCCGCTCTCTTCTGCGCACACCACGGGTTGTGCCACATATGACAATGACCAACGGAAATTACGTGCACTTTGGCTTGGCGAAGGGCATTGCACGTGCGTGTGGCACCCGTTGCCTAGTGATGTTCATGCACTTTCTGTTTCATTTAATGTAGATGGTTTGCCCTTATATAAGAGCAGTAACAAACAGGTTTGGCCAATACTGGCGTCGGTACACCACCCTGTCCAGAGGCAGTATGATGCTGTATTTCCCGTTGGCATATTTTGTGGCGAATCAAAGCCCGGCTCACTTGACGAATACCTCCAATTTTTCGTTGAAGAGCTAGAGCCATTGCTACAATATGGATTCATTCATCAGGGTGTACACTACAACATTCGTGTTAAGGCGATTATTTGTGACGCCCCTGCAAAAGCCTTTGTCAAGGCTACAAAGCAGTTCTCAGGATATGATGGCTGCGACAAATGCTGTGCTAGAGGTACCTATCTGGGTCATGTGACCTATCAGAGTCTGAACAGCGAATTGAGGACAGATGAATCGTTTCGACTTCAAACTCAAAGCGAGCACCACAGGAGTGTGTCGCCATTGACCAGACTTGGATTGCCCATGGTTAGTTGCTTCCCGTTGGACTACATGCATGTAGTCTGTCTTGGTGTGGTTCGGAAGTTGCTGGGCTATTGGGTTAGGGGTCCTCTCAAGGTGCGGCTTGCGTACGTATCAGTGCAGCAGGTGTCAGCACTACTGTTTTCATTCAGGACACGTATACCTCGAGACTTTGCGCGAAAATCCCGTCCACTTGAATGTTTTGAACGGTGGAAGGCAACCGAGTGTCGTCTGTTCCTTCTCTATGTTGGTCCCGTTGCAATGAAAAAAATGCTCAGTAGCGCCCTATATAAGCATTTTCTGCATTTGCATGTCGGTATAGTCATTTTGTCATGTCCTTCGATGACAGATCGTCTTGACTATGCGGACACACTGCTCCGTACATTTGTGAAGAACTGCATGATTCTTTATGGCAAGGAGTCGCTAGTGTACAATGTGCATTCTCTCATTCATCTCTGTCATGACTGCAAGAATTTCGGGCAACTCGATGACTTTAGCTGCTTCCCTTTCGAAAATTATCTCAAGAATCTGAAAAAGCTAGTAAGGTCCGGAAACAGGCCCTTAGAGCAGCTGTACAGTAGACTCCATGAGCATAGTGACCTTGACGCTGTGTTTGAAAGCAAAGCGGAGCTCAGGCGTTCTGGTGTCGTCCTCTCATCAAGTCACATTAAAGGGTCCGCTTTGTCGTACATAGGGTGGCGGCAGTTCAGAAGGGCCATATGGAAGAATAGCACTCTGAGCACTGAACGTCCAGACAACTGTGTCTTACTTACAGATAATCGGGTCGTTATTGTTTCTAACTTCCTGACTCTTGGATCAAGCACTCTGATTGTGGGGAAGGTGTGCAAAATTGAAGGTGACCTCTATACTCACCCTTGTAGGTCGTCTTTGCTGTCGATTTTCCTTGTGTCTAAGAAGACCAGCAACCTTGATGTGTTTTCGTTTAACAGCATAATGTGCAAGGGAACGTTGCTTCCTTTCAGGGCTCGGATGGTCTTTATTCCGCTTTTTCACCTTCTTTAAGTTTGCTGATTGTCACAGAGAGTGCATTTTGCCAGATATCTCTTGCTGGAATATCTCCTCATTACACAAAATGTCAGAATAGACGAATATCTCTGTGCAGGCAGCAAGTAATTATGCTTGCACGGGGAGCGACAAACTGAGATCTGTGTTTTCTGCCAGGTATCATATTGTTGAGTTCACAGACGAAGGCAGCACATATGTAGTCCCTGATAGCTGGGTGACGAAGAATGGAGATGAGCATTTTTGTTACTGGCCACCATCAACCTCAAAGTTAGAAATAACAAAGATGATTCAAAGAGCAGTTCCAGTTGAAGAGGATGCCTGGACGCTATATACCGCACGAATCCTGGCCACAAAGAGTAAGTCCGCACCTGCAGTGCTATTTTGTGATATAATGGGGAGGGCTGAGCAATATATCTGCCTTCCCTTAACGGTACGTGCCACACATTGTGTGGCACATTATACCGGGTGTTTAAAATAAATCGCATAGCTGAACTAGTCAGTGACAACTTACACTATCGTTTTCCTTTTCTTTGCTCTTTCTCTTTTTTGAGTGTAGGGAGTGGTATAAGAAGGTATGAGGGAGGAACTGGCCCACACGTTCTTCATTCACATGCGCTCATATATCTTACTTTTTCGTAAAATAAAATACAGCCTTCCCATTGGCTCCATACCTACAGTCCCTCCCATGTACCGCACGCCAATGCTGCGAACTGACACCTTCCCTTGTCCTCAACCTTCCTTGAGCTCAAGGAAGCGCACAGACTCCAAATATCACAAAGGACGGCTTTTTTTTTTGCTGTATTTGCTTTTGCTGAGAGTGTCCTTTGATATGGCAGAGACGCTAAAATCGTCCAAAAATTAGACTTAAAATCCTTATTCAATTAATGAGCATATGGTAATCAATGGCGTGTAGGTCACTTCCTTCATCGTGACTGAAGGTTGCATACAACAAAGCAATAAAAAGGAAGAAATACTAATTGCATGTGACCGTAAACCGCTATGTGAAACACCCTATATAATGCTGCACGTTATATCCAATGTAGAATCAATACAGTGTGTCACATACATTGCAGACCATGTCCGTACCTATCCTGTATCCCTCTGGAATATATTTCTTTTGATGCATGATATTACATTTGATTGAATTCACTCCTGTGGGTGCCACTTCCCCAAATATAGCACAGCATAGACACACTGCCTATGGCTATTCTGTGTTCGCACACTTGGTGTCCCAATTGCAAACAACGTTACAAGTTTGAATTTGTGTGTTGTCATGCAGATACTTATGAACGGGCACAGGAGTTGCTGCCATGTGCTTTGGGTACGTCACATTTGGACTCGGACGACTCCGAGACCCAGAGACAAATGCGAAGGATGCGGAAGAGGATTGTTTTCGACAGTGACAGCGATGATATGTCCCGCATGGGCAGATGCCAATCCAGCATTCCTACCAAGCAACCAGTACAGCACGACTTTATGACACGGCCTCGTGGAAGAGTACCCGGGCTTTCACAGAAGAGTAAGCTATAGTTTACTCCAATGTGCGCACTTACTGTTGCGTGCTGTGCAAGCAGGATGCGATATCACATAAATAGACCTGCAAACAAGTGTCTGGGCACGGCAGGTGAATTTCACACTATGCATTTGATTTACATTTTAAAATGTAAATTAGGGTCCCTCGTTGGTGTTGCTCGAAGGCAGACAGCTCATGGACTCAGTGGCTCGCAGAACTTGGCAGGTACTACTAGAATTTTCATAACATACAAGCTCGTTTATGCTGTTTCTCTTAAGAAATGTTACACTACTCTTTTAAAGGGACTATGAAATGATTTTTTCCTCCTATTCATCAGAATGAAAACATTTTTCTGAGTCTAGAACCAAAGTTTTACCTTCGTCATTTGAGGCATATTCTCGGAGGCGAATTTAAACGGAGTGGCGATGGGGGTACAGCTGGCGCCGCGCCGTGGCGAGCTACCGCGCATAGGCACAGCGAGCAACTTGATGGAACCACAGCAGGGACCGAGACACGTCATCGTGACGTGTCGAGCAACAGAGGGGGACAGCCTCCAAATATCATACTCGCACTTCACAACGCACTTGCTTTGTTGTTAGATTGCCAACACGTCAATATAATTGTAACGCCGGGCAGCCACCAGACACTTTCCATTGGTGACGGCGATACAACCAGTACACCATTGGGGTGCATCAATAGAGGCCAACGTATCTCGTCAGCAAAAATGTCATAGCCATGGAGGTGGGTGTTTGGATTTCTTGTTGCAAATGGCCACTGAGCAGAAGATGTTTATGTTCGACTACAAAATACAACTCACATGTCACACTAGCAAGCGCAGGTGTAGCTGACGATGCACACATACAAAAGTTCATTACTGTGTGTTACCTGAAAGCTTGCAACAAACAGAAACTTAATGCTTCAGCCCTCAGCACCACGGTATTGGAAAGACTTGACCTTGCAACCTTGTGGGCGCGACTCGCAGGAACTACTGCGCCACATTCACAGCTGCTGGGGTGCATTGCCTGGCATTGTGTAACACCGGTGACATAATCCGTGCCAGATGACAGCACGCATAGTTGCTCGGTCCAGAGGTGCGTGGGAGAGGAGGAATGCCGAAGACATACTTGAAGCCTGCGCTTCTCATAGAGTGGAGTGATTTTTCCCAAAAAATTTCTGGCATTTGTTTATTGGGGAAGAACAGTTTCCAGCAATAAAAAGTGGGGGGGATTTCATAGTCCCTTTAACCTATGCTGTTGTTTAAGGTTTCGATAAAGGAGTGTCAAGTACTCACATAGCAAACGATGGCTGTGTTGAGACTTCCGTTTGAATATTAGTGTATCAACTCATGGCGTATTCCACTGGGAGAGCAGATTTTGTCCCGCACTGGTGGGGTTTGAGTGCATGCTCCCGGCGGGGTCACACAGATTTGCTTCCTCAATGGAATGCTAACAATTTTTTTTTACATACGAAGCACGCGCTGCGCATAGCGCGTGAGCCCGTGCTTTCCCGGGTTAACTTTGATCTTGTCGCTCAAGAACTATTCCTCTTTCGAGCAAACGTTTTGCCCTCGCTCTGCCAATGAAACATTCAATGTCTGACATGATTATGCCAATGGAACAGTTTTTGTGATTTCCGGGGCCAAAAATCTGACCCAGCTCTGCCAATGGAATGCACCATCAGTGTGCTTTGCAGTATTCCCAAGGTATTTTTTGTACTACACCAGCTTTCCAAAACTACACGTTTTCCCACCCATTTAGTCAATTTCATGTGCCATCTGAAATAATGCAGGTGTCATTCAGTTTAACCCGGCTGCCATCTTAAATAGTCCAGGTGCTATTCAGTTTAACCCGGGTATCATCTGAATTAATCCATGGTGTTTTTTAAGCACTGTAACCGTGTGTCCACAGGAGGGACATCCCGGCAGATTACTCTAGAGGAAGGAAAATTAAAAAAATTAAAATGCTGATTGGGCTGAAGTTCTGCCGCGTCTTATGCTGAGTATTCCCATGATTGCGACATATTCGAAGTTCAAGCGGGAGTATGGCATACGGCACCATTGGTGCTGTCGTCTACTACATATTATTATGTCACTGAGTTACAGGATATTCTGAATGCTGAGAAGAGTGCGAAAGGACATGATGCACATAGCAGACGACACTACTGGTCCTGTCGTCTCTATGGAATATCTTGTGACTCAGCTGCAAGATGTGCATCATGTCCTTCAGGAAATATTTTGCAGCTGAGGCACAAGATAATCTGTAGCAAATGCCATGACCAATGGTGTCATCTGCTATGTGCATCACGCTTTTTCGCGCTTAGCTAACTGCAGGGATTATCCTGCAGGTCAGTCACAAGGCATTCTGTAGCAGACGACATGACCCATGGTGCCGTCTGCTATACTTCTGCTTGCCAACTCGCGATATCTCGGCGCAGTGCGTATGCTCCACACAACTCAGCAACTTAGTCCCGTAAGCAGCTCTCTGTAGAATATTTCACGGTGATGCCCCTTGTGTGAATACACGGTTATAGTGCTTAAAAACACCATTGATTAATTCAGGTGGCACCTGGATTAAACTGAAAAGCTCCTGGATTATTTCAGATGGCATCTGGATTAAAGTGAATGGCACCTGGATTATTTCAGGTGGCACCTGGACTAATTCAGATGCCTCTTGGTGAGCGGGAAAACCTGTAGAATATACAGCGAGGCATTGAGTTATTTATATAGCAGCACAGAACTTACAGTGTGACCTTTGTGCTGTGGTAGCATGGAAGTGCAAGGTCATTCACCTCTTTCCCACTTGCAGTGACCGTTTCTGTTTGTATAACAATTGTCTGCAGTTCAATTTTCCTTTGCAGTATGCATGCACGCCGTAAGGTCCATCTTGTTGTAAAAAATAACATTAAAATACACGCAGTCTATTTGTGATATGTTGGTTTGTTACAGATAAAGATGCTCGGATTGATCGTCGCATAGTACCTGGTGGCATGGGAGGAGAACAGCATGGTAGCAGTGCTGGTTAGTTTTACTTCATATGCCTTGATGCAAATCAAATGATCAGGCAGTAAACTATGAGCACATAGAATCAGTAAATGGTGGTACGTGCACTTGTATAACATAGCGCAGTCTTTGTGAGCTTAGAAAAGGTGTAAAGTTGTGAACTCAGTCTGAAGCGTCAATATGTACTACCACGCTTGCTGGTAGCCAGTGTGCCATGACAGACTACATAAGTGAACTTAAGCATTATCAGTAACTTTTTTTCAATTAAAATTTATTGAAATTGTAGTTTACCCATTTCCCGCATAATTTTGCATTCACCAAATTTACTCATTGTGCACTTGTGCGTTTCGTTAAATAGCTGTCCCCACGTCTTTTGACCAGCCAAACGTTCTTGACACTTCTGCACGATTTGCAGGTGAGCATTCAAGCATTTTGTTATTTTGCAACTGAACCTCACCCTTCTTTCACACACTCCTGCATTTTCTCACATACAGGCAGTATAGGATGAGGCAACAGTGTCTTGTGAACATCAAAGTGCATTTGAAGCTTCTTCTGTCATTGTGGTCCAGCCTCAGAACGGTCACCTAAATTAACAGACTGAGAGCCCAGAGTTCTTCCTCGAAACGTGCTGAGGCACTAACCTTTAGAACCCTTAGAACAGTCATGTTAACCAGATGCATTGACTTGTGCTTCCATATGTTGTACGTATCAGTAAGGGAAAACCTGAAAATGTGATAAGGCTTGCTGCGTGGCCTGTCTGTCCAATTGAGTCGACGACATAATTAATCGTCGAGTGCTCTTGTCACTGCAATGGGGCCATTGAAAGCTAAGTGATCTGGAGACCCCCCACCCGCAGCATTTTATGTGATTTTTTTGGTGGTTCCTTAGGACTCGGGAAAACAACAAAACATTGATCTCTGATAACAAAATTGAACATGATGGGGTGCAGGGCCCCTTTGATGTAGTGCTTGGCGAAATCCTATGTCGCTTTGAGCAGACATTATGGCCCACGTAAGCCACAGAACACTTTAGAAAGCATCCTATTTGATAGGGGAGAGTTCATTTTAAAGCATTTCAGCAATTTTTACCATCGTACTGAACGGGCTCACCGCTTACTCGATGCATGAAATTTGCAAAGCTTGTACAAGCTTACGAATGTTTTGCAATGTGATATTCTGGAATTTCTTCCTCCATGTTGTTTTAGAATTGCCCCGGCGTTGTACTTTAGGCACCGAAAAATAGTGTTCCGGGTGCATTGTAAGCAGCAGTAAAAAAAGTTGTGAAAATTAGACGAAATGCAGATTTTTTAACAAAAAAAATTCAGTGTGAGGAGGTGGGGTAGAAGCGTGATCAAAGTATCATACGGTGCTTCCTAGCAAGGCATGGATAAAAGATTTCAAAGGTACTTTTTGTGAAGGTTAACGTGTAACTTTTTAATTGAAGGTAACTTCACAAATCTGTACGTGTGCTACGATGCATCATAGCAAATGAACACCTGGGCGGGTAACTCACAAAACACTCGATGGAAAGAAAACACTAAAGAGCCCCATTATTGATCCAGCACGTAACCAAACAAGTGTTTCCCTCCTTTCCTGTAGGTTGTGCAGTGAGTGTTTATCAATTCAGCCATCTTGTGCTTGAACAAAACTTTTAGCCAGCTCACAACGCTAGTAAGTGAAAGACAAGGAAAGATATGGAGACAGGAGTCCATTCAGGCTCCATTGTACCATCTAGCTGATTTTTTTATATGCCATACGCCATCTGTCATTTGAGTCGTTGACATGAGCAGAGTGATCATGTCATGAACTGTGATCAAGTACTGCCTGCGTCAAACACAAGCTGAGAGTGCTTTAACCAGTAAGTTCAGCTAAAAAGATGCCGATTTGTTTCTAATACAGGGATGAATTAACATACATATGCAAATTAGAAAAAGTTGAAAGAAAGAACGACATCCTGCATGAACTTACTCAGTGGAAACATTCTCCGCTTGTAATGGGTGCAGGTAATACTTCATGACTGTTCGTGTTGTGATTACGTGTCAACGACTCAAGTAACGGATGACACCACAGATACGAACAACCATATGGTACCACAAAGCCCTATCTGCCATAAAGTTAAATTTCCTTATCAGAGACCAGTGTCTTGTTGCCTTCCGAGTCATAAGGAACCACCAAAACAATCACATAAAATTCTAGGGGGGGAGAGGCACTCCTGGATCACTTGGCGTGGAATCCCCAAAGTACCTCAATACAGTGGTGACATGTTTCAATGTTTCAAATCAGTTACGTTTTGTTAAGGAGCTGCTACTGTACCGTACAGAGAGTACTGGCAACTCCAGGTATTCGTATCGTATCAAGATATCTATTGGACCTGAAGCAGCATGTCCACTGACCACTGCTAATGTAATGGACATAACCTGTACTGTACTTCAACAGTTCCTCATTCAATCATGACGAGTATATTTGGCAGTTATGGCACCACACCAGCAGTAATTCAGTATGCAGCTCTAATAAAAGTGTTTCTAACAAATATACTTTTCCTCTTATAGGCTTCGAAAAAAAGGTGTTTGAGAATCAGATGCGCTTGCTGAGTGAACTGAGGAGCTTGAGAGCACTTTTAACATCGACAAAGTCCGTTCAACAAATCAGGATTCCAGACGATTGCCCGTCACTACCAGCAGCATCAGTGGAGGAGGTGTTCATGTTTGAGAACTACATATCTGCGGGGGACAGTTTCGAAAAGATGGTAAGGATTGTATTATACTGGTGATCACTCAGCCTAACCTATTCAATGCTACTTTACACACACGCACAGGTCTTGTACTTATCAAGGTTCGGGGGCACAGACATTCAAGACACTGTACGCACTATCCTGAGGCAGCTCCTGGCAAAGAATGCTGCGCTAAAATTCAGCTGGAAGGGTTCACGTGGCCTGAAAGAAGCTTTTCACAAGTTGGAGAACACCGTCAATCTAATCATGAGTATGGGCTTTTATTATATTGTACAATATTTTTTACCAATTTCTCCAGTTCTGCTAATTTATCAGTGAGCAGCAATGCACCTCCTGAGCTGTTTGTGCCTTGGAGTAGAGTGGTCAGAGTTTCTGGTCAGAGTGCATGTGCAACAAGTTGCAGTGATATGCCATAAGGCTCACCATCCGTAGTTTCAGCACCTGCTAATTTTTAACTATGTAGGTTATCCCACATGAGACACGACAACTCTGGGAAAGGAGCCAGTACGTTGTATCCCAGACACGCATGCACATAAGCTTTGCATCTTGTGAAGGACCAACTTGTACATTTCCTTTTAAATTTGCAGGTTGCGTCAAAAGTGGTTGGTAGGCGCTCCAGACAGAGAAGGCGGCAGAAACCACCGACGTGTGGCCACAGGATCGTCTTCACACCGATCGGAAAATGATCAAAACGACAGTGACTCATGAAGGAATGCTCCTCAGACAGTGACAGCAGCAAAGGAGCAGCTGAACCTGTCATTTTGTGATACATAACAGTTCTGTGCTATGGGGATGTGACTATCAGTGTTATATCGCTGTACAACACTGTGATGCTTTGTTGTGCTCTGCAGTGATGTAAGCATTGCAACAGCTAATTATCTAGGAATTTGTATGAGGACTAGTCTGAATGAAAATTGGCATGGGCATGTACCTGGAAGAGGAGCTGTAATTGAACAATTGCATCTGAATAACTTGCAACATATTTTGTCAGGTGGGAGCTCTTAACATGTTGACAGAATAATTTTTGGTGTGCATTTCCCTCAGACTTCTCTCAAATTAAAAGCGATGAAACCTCAGTCCAAGGGACATGAATGGACGAGACAAATACGAAATTAACAACATTTGTGTTCGTCCCGTCCTTTCGTGTCCTCTGCACTGGGGTTTCATCGCTTTTCAAATGCAATACCAAACAACCCAGTTTTTAAACTTTTTAACATATTCTCTTGAGGGCATTTATGAGGATTTAAGAGAATATGTTAAAAAGTTTAAAAACCAGGCTGTTTGGTAGTACATTTGAAATGGGATGAAACCCAAGTGCAGGGGACACGAAAGGGTAGGACGAACACAAAATGTTGTTCATTTCGTATTTGCCTCGTCCTTTCATGTCCCTTGGACTGAGGTTTCATCGCTTTTAATTTGAGAGGTCCGAGGGAAATGCAAGTGAGTTCTATGCCAGTTTGCATTGTGAGCAGTTGTACATGCAATGCTGATAAGTTGCTTGAAGGTCTTGATTACTTGATATGTTCGAAAATGTTCAATTAGGAACACTTACCCTACTTATGAGGAACTTCCCTTGCTGAGGACCTATCTACAGGGTGTCCCAGAAGACGTGTCATCGAATTATAACTAAACCAACAAAGTACACCACCTAGAATCATGGTCAACGGCATTACTTCATACTAGGCTTTTGCCACCTCCTGATGTGAATATCATGTAACAAGTATAATTGTGTGAATTTTTGCAAATTGGACTCTGAAGTTTGCCAGGTAAACGTCACTTTTGTTATCCCACCAATATTAAGAGCGTGCCGAATTTACTAACATTAATGGTAATTGACAGATATATTGTGGAGCCATCCCATTAAAAAAAGCCTAACATCATGCTCCACGGTGCTCCCAGAGGATTGCATGCAACAGATTTTTCAGCGCAATCATTGTCAGTCCGAAGAAAGGAGGTTGGCAACCCAGCTCACACCGGCATCGTTGCGCGTTGTGCTTGGCAGCTGAGACAAGTGTTATGTCTGGCTATCTTTTCCTAAAGAATAGTCCGGTCAGTTATCATGAATTTGAGTAAATTCGGCAATTTCTTCACATTGGCGGGTGTACAAGGTGGACCTTCACTTGGCAAATTTCAGAATTCATTTCACAAAGTAGTACATAACTGAAGTTGGGTTATATGACATTGATGTCAGGAGGTGGCAGAAGCCAAGTAGGAACAAATGCAGTAGACCCGTTCAGTTCAATGACACGTTTTTTGGGGCACCATATATGTGCTTGTCAACTTTTTTCATACTTCTATTTTTGTGGCTATTTGTATTTACAAAGTATACCAACTGACAGCAACTTATTTAATGTGAGATGCCTGCAACAAAAGCTCTTTATATATATGGCTAATACATTTTCTTGGTCTCAAGAGCACAGCTATGGTGCCAACATTTAATATACCTTTGAGAAATGCTGACCACCCCATAACATGTCTATGATACTAGTCCAAGAAGTGACTGTGACATCAGTTTTATTTCACTGTGTTGTATTGAGAGCTTTACTAGGGTGCCGTTAGCGCAGACGTTAATTTCGTTATGAGAAAAGCTGATCACCTCATAACATCTCTATGCTACTAGTCCATCAGATGACTGTGATATCTCTTATTTCAGTGTGCTGTGTTGAGAGCTTTACCAGAGTGCAGTTTGTGCCGACGTGCAGTTGTATTATTAGAAATACTGGCCACCTCATACATGTTTATTACTAGTCCACCAAATGACTGTTTTATTTTAGTTTGAATTGAGTGCATTGCTGGGGTGCAGTTAGTGCCTGTATTCAATTTCCTGGTGAGAAGTGCTGACAACTTACGAGAAATGCTGACCACCTCATAACGTGTCTATGCTGCTAGTCCATATCAGATTACTGTGACATCTCCTTTGCTATATTTTACTGTGTATTGAGTACATTGCTAGGGTGCAGCCAGTGCCTGTATTCAATTTCCTGGTGAGAAGTGCTGACAACGTCGTAGCTTGTATATGCTACTAGTTCGTCACATGACTGTGATATGTTTCATACCTGTATGTTTTCAGTGCATTTGTTGCCAACATTCAGTTTATTTTTGATCACATATTTGTGCTACCAGACTGGACAACGTCATAGCTTGTCTATACTACTAGTCCATCACATGACTGTGATGTTTCATCCCTGTATGTTTTCAGTGCATCACTGGGGAGCAGTTGTTGCCAACGTTGTTTATTTTTAATAAATGCAGGCTACCTCATCACATATTTGTGCTACTAGACTATTAGATGGCTATGGTTCCTACTGTACCTGTGTGGTTAATTCACTCAAATTTCTGGAAACTGCTCTGAACAATCTACGTGATATGTTGTAGTGTCAGCAAGTACTTCATGAACATGAATAAAGTAGACCTTTATAGGCATAACAAACCACGTTCCTTCCTGTGACCACTACCCCTCATCAGGACCATCTTTCTTGCATACTGCTCAGAATGACCAACTGCAAACACGTACATGCATTAGCAGACAAAAAAAGAAAAATCGATGCCATGGCGGACACCCAAAGCATGCTTAGTACCTGATCGGGTCAACCAGTTTTTTTAAAACTGGCCCATAGTTGGCCCATTCACGAAATTCGCTTATGCGCCATTGCACAGCCGACCATAGCCCGACTTTTAACGAACCTTGGTTCGAGGTTGGCCCTATGTTTTTTAGGTCGGCCGTATACAATGGCCCGACATCGGGTGAACGAAGTTGGGCCGGGTAAGGCCATTGTCAATCGCCAGGCTTGGCCCAACCATTTTCGTGTAGGTTGGGCCAGCTATTTTTAGGTCGGAAGCTGACGTTGGCCCGATTTCACACCGACGTTGTTTTCCCCCTTGGGATGTGTTTGGTATAGTAATTCTATAATTCCGGTTACGGAGCACTTGGACATGTCCACAGGCTTCTTGTCGAGGGCTAGGCGAACCATTGACAATGAACAAGAGTGAGAAATGTTGTCGGTGAAGAAAGGGTGGGGCACTAAAAAGTATCGGTATCGGTAACGATACGGAGATCGCGTTACCATAAATTTGTAACGGAAATACTCTTCCGATACCAATTTTAAAAAGTATCGCGATACGCACTCCGATACCGGAAAAGTATCGATTACAGTAACGGCGTTACTTGTAACGGCGATATGTACAACACTGCTTTTTAGAAATACGCTAACAACAAACCGCTCGTGAAATGGAAGGGGCATAAGTTCGAGTCACCATTCTCGGAGTTTATTTGAAATACCATCATTTAATAATTAGCCAAATCTATTTTGATTGCGCTGTACAACACGTTCATATTTTTCGGGACAGTTTGGACTGGGCAAAGGGATCCACCCAAGCAGCACAAAGGACTGGGATTCGGCTGGGAACGTAACGGGGATGATGGGTTCGAGGTGGCCGATATCGCCGTCACAAGCCCGACTGCTTCCCGACTATGTGAGGGGGAAGAATTGAGGGAGAGGGAAACTACATGAAATTATTTCCCGATAGATCCCCGTTCGTGTCCCGGTCAGAATTCTTTCCCGATAGATTCCCGTTTGCGTCCCGGCCAGGATTCTTTCCCGATGGATCCTCGTTAACGTCCCGATCTGCTGTGGTGTACTGGCTAAGTATTTCTTCCCGCTCGTCTCCCGATGTTTATGCAGATTCGGTAACACGTGATCGGATGGTACTGCTTGAGACAAAGTTTCTGAAACACGGGTATTCTGTATTGGACTTCTCCCAGCCACCTTTGGGGAATGCTTGTTGAACAGAATCCTTGGGAAAAATCTGCCCAAGGATTCTGTTCAACAAGTGTTCCCCTTAAGCCGCAGGGGAGGCGTGGAGAAGTGAAATACAAAACACCCGTGCTTCAGAAACTTTTGTCCCAAGCTGTACGATACAGTGAAGCATCCCTTCAGGAAGGAATTTGGCTGTCTGGTATGAGGTAACTCTTTCGAACATTGGGCTGCAGTTCACTTCATGTGTTGTGTTGTGTTGTATGACAGAAAACATGCACACGCAGTACCCTGAACAGAAGTATTAATGGAGCCTCACTGCAAAGCAGGCAAGTACAAGATACTCGGGAAGAGTCGGCCACGCCCGAACGAAACGACCGAATCCCCAGAAACGAAAAACTCACGTGAAACGAAACGAAGAGAGCTTTAGCAAGTCGAACTGATCGGACGAAAACCGCTGCACCGAAACCCGCAAAGACTACGCTGGAGCTCCCTGCATTTGGGCTACCGCGACTGCCATCGCCATCATCTTTGTTTTCGTTGTCATTGCTGGGCGCAAATGGCCGGCGTGTGTGTTGTTAATGTTTCTGTGCTACAAGTTTTGCAAAGTTTGGTTCGGAGGGAGTATGGAACGCCGTTTTGTGGTCAACGTGGCCAGAGTGCCTCAAAAGTACTCCTGCCGCATTCTGGTCACTGTTATAAGTGTGATGCCCTGACACCATCAGCAGCTTTTAAGTAGGTTCATGGCACATGAGGAACCTGTGATGTACACCATCGCACACAGTCAAGAAAAATGTAGCATTTAACCTTGCTTTCCTTCATTATAACAAAAAAAAAAAGAAAGAAAGAAAGAACACTAGAGAAAGGGTGGGCAAAACAGTGAGTGTTTTGTTGTTGTTTTTGATTCTATCGATCTCTCACTGTCAGATTGCACTGCCGATCTGTTCACAATCATAAGTAACTAATACCTTAGCTTTGGCCAATCTCATGTTGCAATTTTGCTTCAAACACAACACTCAGTAATTCTTATGAAAACAGCAGCATTTCTCGAAAGATCCTGGAACGGCCACAATCTCAAGAGGTAGTACGATTCTACCCGTCGTCATATTTCGTCCGCCAAGCCATTGCGCGGAGATGTTGGCTCCATGCCCATTTCAACACAGGCTCACTCGCCCGCGCTCGCGCGTCGTCGCTTTGCCTTCATGCCACCAGCCAGCGCTGCCTGTCGCGCATGCGCTGTTCTTGTTGGGTTCGCTTTGGCTGCTGTAACGGTCGTTTCTCGTCGCCGCGTGTAGTTCGCGTAATTGCGAGCGTTCCAGCAAGTCTAAAGCGTTTAAGAGGCTTTGTATTGTTGTTCTCACCTGATGCTGTCGTTCTTGCAACCCGTCTGATATTGCAACTGTCTGTAAGTGGAAGCGTTTCTTCTAACCGCGAGCAGACCAGTCGGTCTCGTTTGACATGTCAAAGAGTGAAGACGCTGCCTTGCATGTGAAGCCAAATCGTTCTTCGCCTTCAGGATTCTTGCCGTTTCAGGTGTGTAATTAATATAACTGTGAAGTAATATGTTCGACTGCGCCATGCATTCTCATTGTCCGTTTTACTCTATTTGCAGGGATCTGCACAACGACAGGGAGATAGAACGCCAAGTGAAGTCTACTGTATGCTTTGTGCAGACGGTATGTCATATGTCTCTACACTGCTCTACATATAGGTGTCCTGCCATCGTATTTTCTGGAACGACATTTCATGCAGGTTCAGCGTGTATGACGCAGCGGCCTCCAGCAAGAGAAACTCAAGCACCGTGTTCAAATGCGGTGGGGACTCTTGCTCGACATAACAACGCTTAGAAGTGCTTTTTCGGAAATTCGGAAGAAGGACAAGTTGGACCGGAAATGAGGACCTAGGTGTGCTCTTTTGCGTTGTTGTTCACCGTTCGATCATTACCAATTTTTGTGCCCCCGTGAGTTCAACGCTCAGGTATGTTGATGATAAATGGATATGCGTTAAAAGGTACGTACTCCGGAGTGGTGAATTGTTGTGGTGAAGTGATTTGTTGCTGCTATCTCCTGTTTCGTGAGGGTTCTTGTCGGTACTCATATACCGCAGGCATGAGGGGCTTTCTTTGTAGAACATTTCAGTGAACCAAGACTGCAGCATTTTCAAGATTGCCATAACCAGCATCAATGCAGCTCTCATCATCATCATCAACATCAGCATCAAGACAGCTCTGATGTGAGCATCAGCCAGGGCAGCTCTGATGTTAACATCAGATCTGATGTGATTTGGGACACTGTCTTGATGCGAACATCAGCTAGTGTTAACATCAGCATCAGAGCAGCTCTGTGTTAGCATCAAGCATAGGTGGGCATTTTCCTGCGGCCTCACTCATCCTCACCTCACGAAGCACGGACTTTATCAGCCTCACTCACCCTCACCAAATTTTCCTCACCAGTAACTTAACCTCAGTCGCCCTCACCCTCACATTCCATTTCAAATTTTTCCCTCACGAACCTCACTTCAGGGCATCGGGATCCCGAAAGGCCTCACCATCCTCATCCTCACGTGCCTTCACCTCATGAGGCTATTCACGACCCTCATGGCCTCACGTATCTTCACCTCATGAGGGCCCTCATCCTCACTTGTCCTCACCTCATGAGGGCTCTCATGGCCTCAGTAGTCCACATCCTCATGTGCCCTCACCTCATGAGGGCCCTCATGTCCTCACGGCGCCTCACGTACTTTCGCCGAATGAGGACCCACATGGGCTCGCGTGTCCTCATCCTCACGTGCCCTCACCTCATGAGAGCCCTCATGGCTTCACGTACCTTCACCTCATGAGGACCCACATGGCCTCATGTGTCTTCAAGTCACTAGGAGACATGTACGTGAGCCTCAAAAGAACTTTCCGTCATGTTCACATGAGACGTCGGCGTTTATCTACTGTGTCGGTAGTTGGTACTAATGATACTGCGCGGCATTAAACTGTTTACAGGATTTCGTGCTGTGCTTGGATAAATGTGCTGACAGTTGTTACTGTCACAGTGAGGTTTAACGTTAGTGTTTCGCATCAGAAAAGTTGAGCCCGAAATACTACAGTGCAGATGTACCGTTACGGAAATGACGGGGTGGTGGCGGGGAATAGTGCTTGAAGAGATCCTGTACTCGATTCTCAGAACCGTATGACGCTGCTGCCAGAATCGGAGGATACGCTCACAGCTGAAGTGTTTGGGCACAACGATGGTACTTAATCGCACCTGCAATCAGGTCGTGCCTTTTTGTTGTTGTTTTTTCTTCTCCTTCTTTTACATTTCAAAGGCGCGCTACAGTAGTCACGGGGATGCGAGCTTTCCTGGCTTTGTTTTGAGGAGACAAAGAAACATTTTGAAAATTCTTACAACTCCATGATGAAAAACCCGAGACTGGGAAAAGACGAAAAACAGACGACGCACACAAACTCTCAATTTCAACGTCTGTTTTTCGTCTCTTCTAGATCTTTTTGATTGTTATTTGTTTGTTCTGCTTTGTTAGTTCCTTCCTTAGTACTTCCTTCATTATTGCTGTCGCACAGAGTTTGGGGACCCCGGTAAAGGCTGCTTTATATTGAGCTTTATGCTGTTAAGAACAAGAAATGTCAAAATAAAAAGAAAGCCTCGTTACATTCCCAGCAGCGGTAACATTTGTTTAAAAAGAAAATACAAAAACACCGCACATGGCACCTTTGGCACGACACAGCACGCGTGTGTCCAGTTGCAATCATCCGAAATTAGCGGGGGAAAGCAGCTGCACGCGCTTTCGAAAACGCGGTACAGGGCCTCTCCAAACGAGGCTGCTATTCCAGTAAACAGGCAGAAAAACGAATCCACAAGAGTTAGTGTGGTGCTCAAAGCACGACTTCGAAATCGTGTTCCCTATTCTCGGGGTTTTATCTTATGCAACAACATAAAATGACCGCCTAAGAGAGTCATGACTTATCTGTAAGGTCACTAATGAAAAAGTCGCATGCCCCTTTGAACTGAGATTCTTCATGGTAGCCTTCATACAGGGTGGTCCACCAACCCTGATAGAAATTCATAGTAAAAATCGTAGGCCCCTATTCTTTGCGGAAATTGGTTCCCCGTCGTCATTTTACTCAGTATAGCGTATAACCTCACTCGTAATGCAATGGCAATTGCCGAAATAAATTCGCCGAAAATCGTGGAAATGAGAGCCCTTGGCACCGCCTCTTTTTTGACGGCTCTAAGTTTGAGCGCAAAGCTGCGAAGAAAGGAGGTTACATTGACACGCCACACGAGGGGGAAAGGGTTACAAACCCAACCCACAGAAGAGTTCCGCTGCCAGGTATCAGCTTTGCCCACGTCAGTTTCAGGGTCGGGCTGTTTTTCTTTTATTCGTGTTTTGCTCAGTGTGTTTGCTTTTGGGTGCGTACACGACTGTTTTCACTATGACCGCTGATAGCGGTCTCGTAGTTTTTCTGCACCACCTTATTGTCATGAACCTGTGTATGTGTGTGTGAGAGAGAGAGTTGTATGCACAAACGCCAGTCAGCTCTCTTCTCTTTTTCAATTCGTTTGTTTCAACCATGCTACGGATTTCTTCACATTCAACACACTTCCTGTGTACTTTGATTAGGTTATCATTAGCGTAACAGCGTTCGAAGCGTTCGCCATCTGCTGCAATGCACAGGTGGGCTCTCCGAATTGTATCTTCCACGGCCCTTTTTATTTCGGATCTGGAAAGCGACGAGCAGAAAGCAGTGATTTTCCCCTGCTGGTCAGCCGGCGATCGTGGTTCGTTTTCGTATACTACTCTTTGATGCGACCCCAGAGGTAAAAGTCCATCGGCGTTAAGTCAGGAGACCTGGCGGACCATGACACTGGACCAAATCGGCCAGCCCACTTCTCCCGGAACATGTGACGGAGCAGCAGTACTGCACGCCGGGCGCGGTGAGGTGGAGCCTCATTGTGCTGAAACCACACCCTGGTCTGTTCATCAAGGGGCAGGTCATCAATAAAGCTGAACAGGGCATCTCAAATTTCGCTACAGTAGCGGTTGGCATTTAGGGGTCCCGTGAAAAAGATTGGCCCAATAATGGCTCCGTTATAAATCCCGGCCCATACATTAAATCCCCACTCGTACTGATGCTTGCAGTCCCGTAGCCAGTGTGGGTTTGTTTGGCTCCAATAATGCGCGTTGTGTCGATTCACTTGAGCGCTTTGGCAGAAGTGGGCCTCATCAGCCCAAATAACCCTGTTCACAAAGTTTCTGCTTTCTTGGGTCCGACATCGGATCCGGTTACAGAAATCCAGCCGTTTCTGGTTGTCGCCCGGCTGGAAATGTTGATGAAGGCTCACGTAGTCCGGGTGGAGTTGTGCTTGTGTAGTATCCTCAGCACACTTGACTTTGATGTCTGTACTCACTTTACCAGGGTGCGCAGACTTTACGTGGAGATCATCTCCTACTTCTTTCAGGGCCTGGTCTGTTTGTGTCGACTCACTGGCAGAGATTGGGTGCGACCGGCTCTGGGTACCGGAATGGAAACTTCCTGTTATGGACAGTCTCACAAATGCACGCCTTATGCGCACTCTAGTTGCTGGAATCATTTCACTGTATTTGAGGACTGCTCTGTCATAGTCCATACCTGCAGCCCCCAGAGCAGTGATCATTCTTGTTTTTTCTTGGTTGGAATACACGGTGCTTGCCATCGCTGCCGTTTACTTGTTCACTGCATTCACTGAGACTGGAGTGCAAAACGCTCCAAAAATGTATTTCCTTCCCTACATGTCAACACGTCGGGTGACCTCATTTCTGATAAGATAGCTCTGATTCCCGTGGGTAAGGCTTGTAACCCTTTCCCCCCTCGTGTTGCGTGTCAATGTAACCTCCTTTCTTCGCAGCTTTGCGCTCAAACTTAGAGCCGCCAAAAAAGAGGCGGAGCAAATGGCTCATCTCGTCAAATTTATTTCAGCAGTTGCCATTGCAATACGAGTGGGATTATGTGCTATACTTAGAAAAATCACCACGGGGAACCGATTTCCGCAAAGAAAACGTCATATTGCCTTGGAAAATTTCGGAGTTCAATTCAAGAAATTAACTTTCCTTCAATTAAAATGAAATAAAAATGTTACCATTATGTGGCAAAAGTTATTGGCAGAAAAAAAAATCCCTTGACCGCATGTCTCTCCGGGGCCAACGACTTTTACTATGAATTTCCATCATGGTTGGTGGACCACCCTGTATATGGAGGAATGAAACCTAAGAACGGAACATGGCGATCCTCGAAGACCTTCGAGTTTCCATTGGCCCTTCGCGCAGAGTGATGTCATCTGCCGCACACCTTCTCCAAGCGAGGGGATACAGTGGCTTCCCCTTCATCCGTGAGACTCTTCACGAATGGACCCATGACCTCATCCGTGAGGTTCCTCACGAAAGGCCTCACAGCCTATTCCGTGAGGTTCCTCACAAAGGGCCTCACGACCTCATCCGTGAGGTTCCTCACAAAGGGCCTCACGGCCTCAACCGTGAGGTTCCTCACAAAGGGCCTCACGGCCTCATCGGTGAGGCTCCTCACAAAGGGCCTCAGGGCCTCATCTGTGAGGCTCCTCCCGGAATACGTTGTACCCTCACGTATTGATGGCCTCACGACGACTGGCCTCATGAGGGCCCTCACGGTGAGCCTCATGAGGGACAATGCCTCACGACTGTCCTCATGAGGAACTTTCAGCGTGGTCTGGCCTCACTCACCCTCACCTCATCGTCGTGAGGTGAGGGTGAGGCGTCCTCATGAGGGTCCTCATGAGTGAGGCCGCCCAGCTATGGCATCAAGACAGTGTCCCAAATCACATCAGACCTGATGTCGCTTTTTTTTTTCAATAGGGATGCTTCTCCTTGACCATGTTTTTTTTTTTTTGCTTATTGACGTTTTTGTGAAGGAACGCTGGATATGTGCACACCATTGACTGTCAGCTCTAGTCCCGGTCAGCTGTCATTTTTTACAGTTCTCGTTGTAGTAATTGCTAGTCATTTGCACCAAAGGCGCTGGATGTGAACTATTTTCTCTTTCCTGGACTTGCATTTCTCCCAGTCGTTGGCTTTGTCATTTTTTCATAATTTAAATTTTCTCTTGGTAACTCTTGAGTTTCGTAATCCCTACACTGTGCATTTTACCATTTTTGATAAAGCTCATTCCACATACCGTGCACAGACTATTTTGTGCTGACGTGCAGCAATTGTTCGTTACGTCTAATGTTACATGCCATTTATTTTTGTGTCTGGGGTACTGAAGCGTGAGCAGATAGGCAGACTGCCTATTACTGCATAACTTCGTTTTCTTTGAGACACCACCACTTGTGCAGGCAGACCGCCTCTTGCTGTATGCTTTTTCTTTTGAGACACCGTTGACGTGCTAGTGGTTACACAGGCAGGCTGCATATTACTGTATACCATTTCCCCCCATGCAGCAATTTTACCGTTACGTCTAATATTAATGCTACAAGCCGTTCATTTCTTTCTGGGCCACTACCAACGTGCAAGTGGTTAGGCAGACTGCCTACTACTGTATACCTTTTTTGTTTCCTTTCAGAGACCACCTCTTACTGGGTACGTTTCCCCCCCCCCCTTTTGAGACACCATTGAAGGGCCAGTGGTTACGCAGGCAGGCTGGATATTATGGCAGACCATTTCCACCCTTTTCTTTTCAGGCTACATTGCCAATGACAGTAGTTATGCGGACAGGCTGCATATTTCTGTATACCCCTCTTTTTTTGTTTTTCATTTCAGACACAATTGGCATACATTGGGTGATGCAGGCAGACTGCTTAGTGTGCACCACTCGTCGTTTAGTCTATTGAGGTGCTACAAGTGTTGTGTCAGTCTATTTCCTCTCCGAAAATAAAATGTTGGGCTCTACACACACTGTTTACACTCGAAATTATTGTAATTATTAAAAATAAGCATATTAATGCTAAAATATGCATGGGGGGGGTAAATATGCATGGGGGGAGCCCCTGCCAGCATTATCGGGGATCCGTCGGGGACCTGCTGGGACCGAATACTTGCTGCCGATGTCGGTCCTTAATCATCCCGGTGTTGCAAACTGGAGGAAGGACCGGTATCGGCTGGTGGCATGCCCCCGACTTTGTAGGATTCTTTCCCGATGCTGGACCGGCTTCGCCCCGGTCCTTTGTGCTGCTTGGGCAGTACCATATTCTCTAACGGCACCCAACGATCAGTGTGTTTTGTTATTCTTGACGCGGGAAGGTCACAAAGTCGTGGAAACTGCCAGGCGTTTGGCTTATTTGAGAGCTTGGTACTTCCAGCAGCGTTATATCACACTACCACTCCTACCACCTGTCTCCTCATGCTTTTACAATAAATGAATAAAGTACACAAGCAGGATAACGGCTAAACATTCCGCCAAGCAGTGTCCAGTTGTCCCACTTGCTAGCACTCTGGATGAAGCTACAGCACTGACTCTCACTCATGACAACGCTATGCGCCACCGCATTATGGCCCCGTAGTATCAATATCAACTTACCCTTGTTCTTGGCATCCAACACAACTCTTGCCTACGAAGCAATGCGAACAAAGGACTCACGAACAACGCGGACACGCCGCCAAGAAGCCGCCAGCGTCTCAAAGTCTGAAAGCGTGAAGAGAGAGTGTACACATGCGCAGGAAACAGTGCGATGAGGCTATCGGCGAGTCGTCTCCGCTGAGAAAAGGAGCTCCTCGCCGCTATTGGCTACAGGTAGAAGAATTCGTCGCCGCTGTTCCGTTTTGACGAAGCTGTTTTACATTTCTTCGCATTCTAGAACGCTGCACCAAGATGGCATAATTGTCATCCTAATTAATATTTATATGACAATAAGCTTGCTACCGTTGATTGAGCTCGGGCAATAGGTTCTGCAGAAACTGCGCATTCAAAACAGGCTCTGAAACCGCCAAGCTAGCACAGCACCTTCACAACCACGGGGAGAAATGAAGAGACGTGATATGCGTGTGATGTCTCCCACAGTGACTCCTCTAGTACGCAACGAACTGTAAAATTTCCCATTGCAGAAAGAGGCTGGGCTTGGGGCGGAGAACGACAGAAAGGACGAAGCTGCTTGGCGGATCCAGAGGGGGGGGGGGCGGTTGGGCGATCGCCCCCCCAAAAAACGTCAGTTTATTCATTCGATTTCCCTTTCCCCCCTCCCCCACTACGCTCTCCGACAAAGAAACCGCACCCCCCCCCCCCCGCAAACCGAGGGTCTGGATCCGCCCCTGCGTGTCATCCCCTCTGCTGTTCTCTTGCCCAAGTTCAGGCTTTTTCTACAATGGTTTCATCCACCAGCTCGACTGAATTTATGCTATTTGATCAATTGGATGAGCTCAGTACCCATTTTGCTCATGGTTCCTACACTTCTAGCACTGACAAAGCATGATGGTGTTGATGACATGGAGTCCCCCATAAACTTCTGAATAAATTGCTCTTGTATTTCCATGGGCGAAACGTAACGACGCTATATATTGGGTTGTCCTTGTCGATATCGAATATTCGTCCTGTACTGTCCGATATCAATCGAAAGAAAATTCGCACATAACCGAATAGAGTAATTAAAATGGAACAGAACGGAAGCGGTAACTACAAAATGCGGTTCGAAGCGGTCAAAGTAATTGCTGTGGCACCGCAGACTTTAAAGGGACAATGAAACAGCTCTTTGTTTGTGTTCCATGGAAGCAATGTTCCCAAACGCACAACCGAAACTTTACGATTGGAAGCGAACCTTTCTGGTACTACGTTTCAAGCAACAATTTCCGGCGTACGGGTTCCAGGAACCTAGTGTTTTCAGCGAATATTTATTGAGTGTTACGGAAATTTCATAGTTCCCTTGGAACCGGACCACATGACGTGCTCGAGGCAAACCAGGCCACAAAATGATATGGTGTGTGGAGATAGTCTGCGACAATTAAAAAATTGCTAGGAAGCAAGCGAGCTGGTGAAGATGATGCATAATGTACAATCCCCGAGACTATAGGGAACACGAAGGGGCAGACAGTGTGACTTGAAACTTCGTGTTTGTGTCTGTCCCTTCGTGTTCCCAAGTCTCGGGGTTTTTACATTATGGATTAGTGTGCGAGTTAACATGAACGCAAAGTGTCACAAGAGGGCGTGGTTGGGTACGTTGAAGTACGATGTAAATATTCACAAAAGTGACTTGTTCCTTTCAGTAGATTATCAATTATTATTATCACTTATCAATTCCAATGTTGCGTCAAATTATATGTTGTCCACAAATGTTTTTTTTTAATTGTCACATGTATAATGAGCATCATTTCTAATTAATATTTGTATATGTATCTGTTGCCAAGAGCTGAGTGTGCAGCGGGAGCCCGGGCTCGCCAAGCTGCTAGACAGCTTTTGTTTTTTCGGGTGCCCCTTCATCCGTATTCGTATGGTGAAAATAAATCTGATTGATTGGTTTTTTGATTGACTGATATTATCAAGTTACAACTTGTGATACTGACTGTCAAACAAACACGAACAAACGGAAGACAAATAGTCACAGGGCGGTTACGGATGTTTAACGCGAATTTTAGTGACAGCACTGTCGGCGTTGGGCCGTGAGTTTACCAATCCAATTCCAGTCGAAGCAGTGCAAGTCAAGTCAACGGCAGAGCTGTAAGATCATTATTGAACCCCAAGCGATCGCGCACCGAGCAACTGTACCCAAATGGGTGATCCCCGGGTTTCCTAGTGAAGCCTTTCGTGGATCTTTAGGCTCTCGTTGGCATCTTGCGCCTCTTTGCCTCCGTTCGGCGACACGTACTGCAGGGTCATACTGCAGAGTCCTCCTTGCCTGTGATTCGAACGTACCTACTGCAGCAGGGTTGTATGATTTAGATCATTGATTTTATTCGTGATTTAAATCAGTGCTATTCCTCACGGTTGCAATGGAATGATTTCTCCTGAGAGATAAACTGATTCAAATTTCACAAAAGAGCTCATAAACGTGGCAAAGTGGCACACATATTTGGTTTCTAATATCTCCAACAACATTCACTCTAATAATTCGTTGTTACGATGGTGATGCCTACGCATACCCGGTGCACAAACAGCATCCCTTTCGACCAGACATCGTAACGCAAACGATAACGGGCACTGCTCTACCTCAAGGTCAGCTACGCCGATATCCTAAATAGACGAAACGGTTGTGATATTCTGAAAGGCCACATCCAACTTTCCCCAAAATGCACCTTCATTCTCCCTGTAGAGTCCCATGAAAAACAAAAACAAACAAACAAAAAACTGATAATTCATTCCGAAACACACATGGGCGCAGCCATGTTTTGTGACGTAGGTGCAGCCGAACGGGCACTGTGACGTGTACGCGCCTTAGTACTTGTCAGTGGATCCCAGCTACGGCTTTTCGTGACTTCACGTACCTGTGTTTGAAGATGGCGGACAGCTGGGTTCCACTGGTTCCGCGATGAGCAGCTGCGGACTCAATCATGAACGAAGCTGTGTGCGATGTTGTGACTGGAATTCGTCATTTGTATTTTGTGTGCTCGAACAATTTGTATCAACTCGAGTCTGCGTTAGCTCCATTACAGCACTTGCCCAGTGTAGGGACGAGTATCCTAGGAAATTTACTGACGTACCGACAGCCGTTTTAGCAACAAAATGCCGACTTTTTATTTTTGCAGGAAAAAAGCGAGCTGTGTATACGAGAAACCGCACAATGCTACGGGACATGTTTTACGTACGATTTATGATGTGTAACACCGTCGACGATATTATGGAACGACGACCGAAGTAAAACAAAATACTAATCACATTTTAAACTTTTTGCGGGATTATGTGCATCTTCTAGAAGCTTTCTTTGAATCACACACTCTCATGTCATGCTGCGTCGCGTAGCACGCAACAAACTACTGCACTTGATGTCTAACATCTGGGTTTTGTTTTTAATGGACACCGTTGCACAAAAACATGCACAGGAAAACTGCAAAAGCCATGTGGTCGCACACCCCGCAGACGCAAAAGAAATACAAGTGCGCATATTGCCACTTAGATATGTTGTTTCGGGGGTCTGAAGAGTTAGGGCATAGCGTAGGTCAGAAATCAATTCAGCGGGTGCACCTTACGCCTCTGTCGAGTTCTATTTCAACTCATAACTCAGTCCATGGGGTATAAAAGCGTCAGAGGCAATTTGTGTGACTGTCGTCATGGGTGACATCAGTGATCAGCCTCTGAATTAATTCAGTTCGCAGGTATTATTGCACATATCACTGCGTATTTAATATGTATCATGTAGAACATGATTAGCAATCTGTAAGATGCAACCATGTCTGCAGCATTCTCGACTGCCTCTTACTTTTACAGGTAGAGAAACGTTACCAAATGATTAGCAAAGGCCAGTATTACAGGGTTCGTGTAACTTGAGTCTTCATGGAAGTTATGCTTTAGCATAATCATCGCATATGTAGTACAATTATATACGCTTGGATATCTAATATGTAGTGCATCATCTAATTTTCTGAACCATGTGTATGGCTGCATAAGAAATTATTTTTTATGCACACGCTGTACCTTCCTAGTCATGCATGTGCTCACGAATAACAGTCAATTTATGAGAAGTGGAAAAGAACAATGCTAGACTCTACCATCATAATGCCCCTTTAACTTTGCAAATTGTATGTCTTGTGAACACAGAATATCTCACTAGAAAAGATGACACTTGTGTATTGCTTGGCAAGCAAATAAATAGCTTTATTTACATTTTCCATCAATCAGCGATGTTGCGACCTGGTGCAGATATAAATGTCAACAGGGAAAGTACTTATAAACTATTCTTATATATTCAAATGCAGATATGACAATTCATTTTGTACCTCAGCACAGTACAGCTTAAAAATTAATGAACTGTACAGGATCAGCAATCTTAACATATCTCGACAGGGGAATCACATAAAGCTCCAACAATAGGCTGGACAATCAAAGCTCCAAAAGACAAAATAGTTCCAGAAAAATTTGAATAATTGGTTGCCGTCGTGATGCGTACTACTATGTACAGGTCATCAGTGGAACATCTTACCTCATTGCGTTGCCTCCGTGTGAGCACCATCACTCTAAAATCCGTACCTTCAGCGTACCGCACGAAATATATGATGATGATGATGATGATTGGGAGTTTTATAGCGCAACGGCAACAAAGGCACGAAACAGAGGGTTCATGAAAACGAGAAGGTTCATAAGAGGCCCTCCTCCAAGAGCCGTCTCTTTCAGGAGGTTCGGTCTGCAGCGCGGCTCCCTTTATGCGGTACATAGAGGGTTTATTGGGCTTCCCTCGAGCTGAACCTCCTGGATGCGTCAGGAACCCTTCGCGAACCTCCTACTCCTTCTCGCGACGCGGAGGTCGCACCTCATAAACATCTGGGAAGCGGATGATGAATCAGTGAAGTTTCGGTTTCGATACGTTGTATCGTGTAGCAAAAAACTTTACTGCCCATGACAAATTATTGTGATCAGATGATAGTTTAGGAATTACTAGTTATGAAACACTAATTACTGGCGCTAAAATATAGTCCTTCAAGGTAAATAAGAGGAAGTCGGCACTGCCGGCTCGACCGTGCGACGCTCACTGCAACGCATCACTCTCTTAAGCGCGCGAGCAAACCTCGTTGTCGGCTGCTGGCTGCAAGCGTCTGTCGGCGAGCTATAAGCGAAAAGGTAAGATTATCTGTTCTTTGCCTCTCATTGTGTGATACTGAGGCTTATAATGACCCCAGAGCGGTGAAAGAAAAACCAAGGAAACTGCCCAGGCAGCACAAACCCTCGGGAAAAGAATGGGAACGCAATGGGGGGCTTCGGCTCCTGAACGGGCGATAGTGCCCGACTCGTTCCCATGCGGTGTTGGAACGGAGGAGGTAGAGGGCAAGAGAAGATAAGGTCGTCCCCCGACGGTTCCCTGATCATTTCCCGGTCTGGTCTGCTTTTGGTCATCTAAGCAATACAGGATCACTCCCCGATGCTGCTCTGATCATTTCCCGGTCTGGACTCATCTTGGTCATGTGACCAAAATATAGGATCGCTCCCCGATGCTGATCTGATCAGTTCACGATAATCCGTCACATGACCTGGGTGCTGCAACAGATTTCTCTTCCCAGACTGTCATGCGCCGTGTGTTGCAATCACGTGACCCACAGTTTCGAACCTGGCCAATGATGTTCCTGCACTGTTGGAGTCCCCGTCGCCCTCGTTGTGAGTAGCGAATGTCTCCGGCCGTGCTCCCGAAACTTTCGAGGAATTCCGACATTTTTAAGCGATTCATCGAGGGTAAGTGGTATTTCTGCTTGTGGTATTCCTCGCATTGATAAACGTTACTCATAGGTGCTTTTCAACATGAATGACACCGTTCTAGAAGGCTTCTCTCAGAACTTAGAGGCGCAGCATCGCATAGTTTCGATTTCAGTGCCTTACTGTGGTTTTTGCATGGTTTTAAGAAAATGGACCACGTTTTGGTGAGAATATGGTTCAGTAAAGTGTGGAATCGTATGTACAGTGTATTTGACATCAAACGAAATATAACCATTTCTCAGGACGACTGCGTGCTGCAGCTGTGCTTTCCAACTCAACTCCTGCGTGCCTACAAAACTAGAATGCTGAAAGTCTTCAGCTCAAGGTTCGTTTTTGTAGTCATTCTAAATAAATAAAAAAAAAAGCTCCGAAGTGAATAAAGTATTCCGCCTTAATCCGTTTGCGTAATATAACGCATGATGTCAATTTATTTCAAATTGTGAGTGAATGAAAGCTATCCAGATCTCTTGTTCAGAACGTCATGCTGGACCACTACCAGAGCGTGCTTAAAGATCAATGCCTTGATGGGGGTATCATTGAAGTGTACGCCTCCAGATCTCTTCCTCCGAGCCAGTGATGATGGTCAAGATTTTTCTAGCGGATCTTGTCATGTCATGCTGACAACTGTAAGTTTAGCTATTTGGTCTCTATTCAGTAACGTGTGCGTCTTGTGGTGTGGTGTACTTTTCTCAGTGTAACCCTGACCTGAAGCTATCTTCCACTTTCAGAATCCACCCCGGACTTCGGTTACAACACTTTGAACCCATCGCGCTGTGCTGTTTGCTTGAAAGGAATACAATCTGGTATGCTGTGTTGTTTTTCTTTTAAAATGACTTCGGGTACCCATAATAACAGGCCTTCATAGCAAAAAAGCCAATGTATAAGAAAAGGCATCGTCTTGATACATTTATATTTTTCACAGTTCTCTTAAAGACAAAAGCGCGAGGCACACTACATGTGCCGTACTGGTTCTCGAATTGTATTAGCAAAGGTGTACAAAGGTAGAACGATTATGACACGTGCCATAAGGATGCTGAAGTTGTTCACGTGTTCAATGTTGCCTGGGGTAACTCGTTACCAGTAACTCGATACTGTAACTAAGCTACTCAGCTTAGCTATTTTCAGTAACGTTTGCTTAGCTCCTTGCTTTTGAGCTCCAGTTACTTCTTGAGGAGTTCGTTCATTTCTCTCTTTTTTTTGGGTGGGGGGGCGGGGGTAAGTTTGTCAGGGTAACTTGGAGAAAGTTCCAAGTTCCTTTTGTTCGGTTCTCGTCTACAAACATCGCAAGCTGGGTCCTCTCCCCCACCCCCCACCCCCACCCCATGACTTGAGATGAAAGACGACACGCGCACGGCGCATCTAACTCCCTTGTTGTTACACGGTGAACGTTATAAATTATGTTTTAGCCGTAGATTAGGAAGCTCAGGTGTCGGGCATCTTAACGATAACCAGTGTGTAGAGGACGGTGGTCTTCCTCTACATGAGCCCCGACCGGCGATGATGGTATGCCACGGAGAGGCGGTGACGGTGGCCTGTCTCCATGGCCGCGCCGGTGGAACTGAAGCCGGTGCTCCACGCGCGTGGCCATCGTTGTCGTCGTCGTCGTCGTCCCAAAGCGCGTGGAGCACCGGCTTCAGTTCCACCGGCGCGGCCATGGAGATAGGCCACCGTCACCGCCTCTCCGTGGCGTACCATCATCGCCGGTCGGGGCTCATGTAGAGGAAGACCACCGTCCTCTACACAGTGTATTCATAATAATAGAGGGCATTGTGCAGTAGAGTTAAAACTTTGCACGGTTATACGATATGTGAGTAGGGGACAACTCATAGATCATAAACTTGCTTTGTGCTCTTTTCATGTATCTTATTATGAGATCAAAATCATCAAATCCCTCCCTAAAGAAGCAATGTAGCCTTCTTTCATCGTAGCAGATATTGAAATCGTTTTTGTATATCAAGACTATTTTGAAACGTCTTGAATCGCCCATTGTGACAGCAAGGTCTGAATTAACCATATACGTAGACAGGTCAAGAACTAAAAAGTATATATATTGAGTATCAAGTAACTTGAAGGTAACTTGTTACATTTCTAAAGTAGCTTAGGAAGTTCAGGTCAATTTTCATTACGTTTAGTTACAGGCCGGTTTCACATCAGTTCAGGCAGGTTGGTCCCATCGGCCTCCTGTGTTTTCAGTATTTTTTATATTTATAAGCTCATCGTATATTATGATCGACAGCGGTAAAATGAATAATTTCTACCGAATAGTTTTCCTGCAAAAAAAAATCGAGAAAATCCGGTCTTGAATTAGAATGTTTCAGTTTTGCCGCCTTTCAGTATACGCCTTTTGAAGCAGAATTTTTTGCGTTAGATGAAAGGCCTAACATCGGGGCATGTCCTGGCAAAATATAAATCAAATCAAAAGGGACCTTTTTGAGACACAGACGCGCAAAATCCATGCTTTTCGAAATATGACTAAACATGTGCCTATTTCAGCACATACTGCTAGGAGGTATATGCACGATAGATATATCAGATGAAAAAGGATTAACATCGGAGTGAAATGATACCAGGTATGATAATGAGGGACATCTACAGCCAGAGCAAGGAAGCGTCGAAGTTGGAACGAAACTGCGCGAGAGAGCATGTTCGCCGCTTTTTATACAACACAGTGTTGCACCTGCGTGCCAAAATTTGCGTTCGGACTGCTGGCCTGTAGGTATACTAGATCATTAAAAAAAATTCACTACGATATATTTTAAAACTCAGGAGGTATACACGTGCAAACACGGCAAAACTGCCTCGAATGCCAACTGCCAAAAAGTTCTTGATTTTTTTGCACGGAAACTATTTTACCCATGTTGATCATCATGTACGAGGAGCTTCTAAATATAAAAAAATAACGAAAATCCAGGTGGTCGACGGGACCTTCCTGTCTGAGCTGACGTGAAAGCGGCCTACAATTCTTGCACAGTATAACTTGAGACAATTGATGTTCTGGCTAACCTTTTCAGTGACTTCCATCTTTCAACAGTGTAACTTAGCTGGCAACGAGTTCCAACTTCTTCTTTGTTCCATATAACCCCTCTTAAGTGAATAGTTGTGAAGTAAATAGTACATATGCAGGACTGGTGATTGTAACGGCAGATGGAAACCATTCACCATTACCTGCGCCTCAGAACGCACCACCGTCGTCATCCCCTTCGAGCAAAAATTTATCGGCGAAGCTAAAGTGCTGTCTTGAACTGTCTAATGAAAGTGAGGCCCAAGCTTCCTCCGTTCATAATTCACCCAACAGTTCCCACGACCCCTCCGTGGTCGCTTCCGCTCCAATCAATCTCCCTATCTGTCCCTGGCCTCAAGGTTCCAAAGCATCAAGTGCCACCTTTAGTTCTCCAGCATTTGGCAGCGGACATGATGCACCTTAAATATCCTGACCACACTGCCGTCTTCACTGATGGATCTTCCGCCCAGGATGGTTCGTCGTGTGGTTTTGTTGTCCCATAAAATGCAGTCGCACGTGGATATAGTCTGTCACATCGTACGTCATCAACATCGGCGGAGCTGTATGCCATTCTACTGTTTCTACAGCAGATCTCCCAACTTCCTCCCCGTGCCTGGGCGGTATACACCGATTCGCGGGCTCCTCTGCAATGTGTGGCAACCATGGGGCTTCGTGGGTCTCTAGCCCCCATCGTGGTAGACATTGTCCACCAAGTTCGGCGTCTACATGATGAAGGTCATCATATATCCCTGCAGTGGATTCCAGGTCACTGCGGTCTAAGAGGCAATGAGGAGGCTGACAGAATAGCAACGGCTGAGCACACGTCCCCGACAGCCGTGCCCACTGTGCTCTCGAGAGGCGACAGAAGGGACTTACTATCTGCATGGTTTCAACCCTTGGATCTGCAGCAGTGGCGCCGAGACATCACGGCTCAATCTCTAATGCATTCGTTAGACCCAAATCTGTCGTTTTCTTTCCCTGCCCGTCTCCTACGCCGTTTTACCTCCCTCCTGCGTAGACTCCGGCTCAATGTTGATTTCACCCCGCAATTCAAGTGTATGATCCGATGCTGTGACACGGGCCCCTGTTCCACCTGCGGTGTCGTGGCGACCGCCCAGCACATTCTTTTGGAATGTTCACTCTACTGCCCGCAAAGGCGGACATTGTGTGGTGAGCTGGCCCGCATCAGCAAGAGGCCGCTCACCTTAGCTGCACTCTGTAACGTAGTCAAATTTACCAGTAGTTTATTAAGACCACTTAAACCGTCCAGTGCTGCGTACAGACTGTCCTGATGTCCTTCTCCTCCTCTTCCTCTTCACCTGGGTGCCACTTCTTTCTTTTCCGCAACCTGACGGGTACGCGGCAACACACTTCCGCCACACACTCATTGGCCCCTATGAAGATCCTGGGCTCCATCGTCGGGTTCTTCACCTGTTCATGGACTTCCTGTTGTCCACTGGATTGCTTCAGACGCTTTAGTTCT
Organism: Ornithodoros turicata; assembly: GCF_037126465.1. Classification (NCBI taxonomy): domain Eukaryota; kingdom Metazoa; phylum Arthropoda; class Arachnida; order Ixodida; family Argasidae; genus Ornithodoros; species Ornithodoros turicata. The sequence continues at coordinate 150,321,865 of NC_088201.1, forward strand.
TTCTTGTGTTTCCATCATTCCTTCATCATCTTCACATAATGTTCCCGTACAATGGGGTAGGGTACTGCACCACCGCGGTGGAACACCCCATCTCATCGTCATCATTTATTGTTGTTGTTGTGATTGTATACTTTCAATGTAACACTCATTTTTTCATTGCTGGTGAATTGATGCCATAAAAAACCCATGTAGCTGGTGACTATGATGTAATAAAGAGTTTTCTACAGTGACATATTGGTTTTTGTTGTTAAAAATCACACAAATTAACTCTCGTGTGGGGGGAAGGAGGCACCCATAAGTGTCCATTGGCTGCACCTCGGGAAATTGTCGGGGTACGATACAGGCTGCTGACAACGAACCATTAACATCCCCGTGTTGCAAACCGTATGCCGGACCATGGTCGGGAGCCGACCCGGTCGGGTCGGTCGCCGCCGACGCACTGACGTTGGGTCGTCACGCTGTGCTGCCTGGGTGCATTCGCCCCCTTTGACTTAGTTGCTGTCTGCGAGTTGCTACATCCAGAAGGGCCAAACTTTTTGCACAACAAGGTGACACGGTTTATATCGCAGCACCTAGAAAATTAGGGCCGCAGTGTACTGGTTTCTTGCGAAGTGTTGTGGTTTCTGTCCTCATATTGCAACGCACAAGTCAGATAGCCTGGCACCAATGCAGCGTCTCCTTTGCCTGCATTTGATGCGGCATGAGGAGGCTGTACAAACTTGTGAAAAAAAAAAAAGTGTTCGGGCAGAATATCTGTATACTAAACGTGCCACAAACAGATTGCGAAGGGAATTATATGTCACACTCGTTTTTCTTACCCAGGCAGAAATTTGTGCTGGAATTCCAAGTTGATCCCTTTGAAAAACAAGTGGACCCACTTGAAAAACAAAATGGAACCATTTTGTGGAAATGGAACCACTTGGTTTCCAGCTGAAATTTGTACCTGGGTAGGCAGTCCCGGTGTTGCGCCATGCGAGAAATACTCAAATCGCAGTGTTTTTTTATTCGTGTTAGCGCCGCGAAGCAACTGTAGCTATGAGCGGCGTACAGATGTCGGCAGATGAAGTGAGGACACCAGGAAGGAGTGGGGGACAGGGGGGGGTTCGTATGCGTCCTGGGCCGACTTCAGGGAAACTGTGCCGATATTCGCCTGAAAAAAAATCGCAGTGTTCCGAAGACTTAACGATACGCACCCTTAAGAGGCACGAAAGTTGGTGTCCTCGTCTTCCGCGCAAGCACAGGGAACCAACAGTTTTCTACCTAGAAAAGAATGCTTTGGTAGAATGATGCAACTATAGCCCTAGTATTTATATCCCGGAGAGCATTTTGATAAACGGAAGCGTTTACGAGTTAGAAGGCATGAAAGTTACTGGCCTTGCCCACGGGAGCAAAAATTTGGGCAAGCACGCCAGCACGAGGAACCGACATTTTTCCACCTAGAAACGATTAGTTTGGTAGAATGATGCAACTATGCCTCCAATATTTAAATCCTGGAGAGCATTTTGAGAACTGGAAGTGTTAACCAGTTAAGAGGTATCAAAATTGGTAGCCTCGCCCATGGCAAGTAGAAAGTTTGCTAACCATTCGTTACGATTCATCATCATCGATTCATTCACATTCATGAACGACGGCAATGCGAACGTAGACGGAGAAAAATCTTGCGGTTTTGGTGCGGTGTTTGCTATAGGAAATGCATGGGGTGAGAATATCCTTGGCTTCTGTCATTTTTTTTTGACAAAATGATACCGTGTGAACAATATATCGATACCTTGTGTCGGAGATTTCCGGCGCACGTCAAAAGAACCCCAGCTGGTCGAAATTCTCCGCAGTCCTACCCTGCGGCACGTATAGCATGTCATCACACTAGGCAGACAAACCTTACGTGTAACATCACGCCACCGTTATTATTCGATAAAATTTCAGGCAAATGACTATCAGCATGCCATGTTTGAAGCACAAGAAACGTCACCTTTTATTTTTCGATGCGATCGAAATGTTGCTCAGTCAACCCTGCAAATTCTCTGACGTGGTAGAAGAGCACTAGATTTCAGTGGTAGAGAGTACATTGTTATATGGATAGATAAGAATAATAATTTTACTGATTTAGGAAGTATATAATTATACCTTACAATGACCCCGCATAGTTTTGCCACTTTGCCGCGAGTGATATCCACGTGAGTATCCAAAAACTGACTGAGGACAACACCAAAGGCTTTAACGAAATTGCCATGTTTAATATGCTGATTTTCAAGTACGACATCCACAGGACAGGGTACGGATTTATTTTTCGCTCAGTACAGTACTCCGTTGACTTTTCAGTACTGCATATAACAGTTTGCAGTAAAAAGATCCAGCATTGAGCATCTACTCTACGTAACCCTTGTGGGATCACACACAGCATTGGAAAAGGCCATATGATGATAACAGTTGGTCGAAACTCTCGGGATGATCTACTTTTATTCATAAGATTGCCATTGAAATCGCCGCGAAGGTACATTAGATATCTAGAAAATGACACAAACGCGAGGAGCACATGAAAGAATTGGAGAACAGTAAAGAAATCGCCAGCTGGAGGGTATCAGTCGTATGGAATGTAGCAGTTAAATTCGCTGATTGATAAACTTGTGGGTTAAAGGAACTGGGACGTTGTGTACCACAAGATTCCAATGGAAAATGCACGGAAACGAAAGTTGTTGCAAGCGCTTGGTCAAGACATTCGTGAGCCACGCCATATTTGCTCAACCCATTTCTCTGACGAATTGTACGAAATGGTAGCAGCGGACGGTTGAAAACTTCTCACAGGGACGGCAGTCCCGACACCAGTGTTTCAACATGTGACGTCTGACGATGCGAACACCAGTGCAAACGAGGTATGTATTTACCGATACACAGGAATAATACATATATGTGGTTCACTTGAAATTCAAATCGATTTTTGTGATGCCTACGCTGCGTAATGTACCAAAACGCAATACCCCCCTTCCCGTGGGGAGCCCTCAGCTTTCGCAGGAGAATATAAGTGTCAAATAAATTATGCGCTATAGATACTGACCGCATTCCTCATTCATATCAGCGACACAGGCTTCCTTTGTGACTGACAAGAATGTGAAACTCAGAAGTAAAAGCGTGTCAACACATGATTTACCGTCAACACCTTTTATCCAGCATCTACTCTGATGCTGGATGGTAGAGTGATGGTAGAGTGATGAATGACTCTGATGGTAGAGTGATGAATTCAACACGTCCATAGACACTCATGCTCACAGGTGGGTCAAGCTCTTGTTTTGTAGTAGTATAGGGACGTTGTTAAATACAGACGATGTTAAACTTAGACATGGACCCCTGGGCCCTGCCCTTTGCCCTGCGCGTATCTTTCCCCGCGCAGGGTTGTGCGGAGGGTTGTCCGTGCACTTATAACATGCAGAGACATGCAAAGAAGGGTCATACACAAAAAGTACAAGTGAAAATATATTTATTAATGCCAATTGTAATGCCAATCAAGTTGAGATATATTTATTAAAGCCAATTGTTATGCCAATCAGGTGAAGAAGAAAAACCAGCAAAAACCTTCACGACCTGTAACAGAAGAAACACAAGACACACAATAAAGAATATACTTACTCATTACCAATTTCACAGCTTCCATATGGGTATGACTCAATAGCATTAAAGAGGTACCTCTCATCATCATATGGCATGAGTGCAAGCTTAGTTGTTTCCATTGTGTACATGCATTGGCGCTTACTACATATGGTCCTTTGTGGATGACTTACCTTCACACTATTAAACAAAACATCTTTATATACATCGTGATGCAATTCCCTACGAGCAATACTTTTCTTAACACCTTTTGCTCTAGCAATTTGACTGTCGTCACTCAATCGGATAGAATACATTTTTGCTTTCAGAGCAACCACCTCTTCAATTACCTTACCTCCTGTCTCATCCTTGAAGCAGAACAATGCCCCTTTATTTTTACTACTATAGAGTGGATGATCAATGGGATAGGATGAAAGGTCGAGGTGATCACCTGCAATCTTTTTGATTTCCTCTTCATACTCTGACGTGTGAAACACACCAATGATGGAATCGGTATCCGAATACATGATGGTGATGGGGCAATTCAATTTTTCCAAGAGAGTGCAATAGACAAATTCGTACATTACCAACTTACTATAATGTAAAATACAAAAACCAATCTGTAACGGAAAGCTACATTTTACTTTCCTTTTCTTCATCTCGTACAGCACACAATTCTCTGACAAAATTTCAAATCGAATTCAGTCGTTCGAGGAGCTATATCTTTGGGCCTCTTCTTTGGTGAATGCTATCTTAATTGATCTAAATTGCCTTGGGGAAAGGAGTGTCCTACCATACAAAGAGTTACAATTGATCTTATACAACTGCTTCTCAAAGTCCGTTTGCGCTGCAATGCGTCGCCGAATGTTCATTTCAATGTACGGGCAAAAGATCGTACCCTGACGAAATTTCAACACTCTATGAATTTTGCTCACCCGCATACCTAACTTGCAATACAGACTCAACAAACGATAATGTACAACATACTCTGTTTTATCATTACAAGTGAGAAGTAACTTACCCTGTGGTGCAGGTTTGTAATTCAATTGGTCTTTTAGAGCCAACTGATACTCTGACAACCAATTCTCGTCAACCTTTTGTTTCATTGGAGCTAGTGGGAAATACCTGGTCTTCTGGTGTAGCTCCGGTGGGTAGACGAGGTCGCACACGTAAATGTAGCCGTGCTCTGCATCTTGAGATTGATGTCCAAACTCGAAAATTCAGATTCGGGCACCCACTCAAATCTTCCAATAGGCAATGGCAATGTTTGGAAACTGGCATACAGACTGTTTGCATCCCAATAGGAGATGTAACTTTGCGGTTTCTCCGGGTCAAAGTTTGCACAATATTTGTTATTGGCAGCAGCATACCTCAATCCCTGTTGGCAAATACCACCTGTAACAGAAGACTCAATGGTACGATACATATCTTCATCTGTAAGCAGCTCGATCTCGGCCTTTGTATACTTGAGAGCAGCCTGCCAACTGAATCCGGGTAGACTGACAAAGTGCAGCACTTCCAATCCATATGTCTTCATAGAAAGCTGTTTAAATGCTGCATAACATCTAACAGGAGCTGGACATCACATTCCAAATAGATCATTGTATAATCTTTCAATGACTTGCAATCAAAATGATCATATGTTTCCCGAGCAAAAGCATAGTCATCTTCGCTGATGTGTGTTCCATTCAAATCGTCATAAAAACCATCCTTGGCCGGCAGGCATTCTTCATTGTAGACTTGAAAGCTTTTGATCCAGGAATATGGGTACACACCTTTCCTAGTTAAACGTGCAAAGTCATTACCATACACTTGCTGTAGGCACTTAAATGCCTCAATTCCTTCCGACACCTTCAAACTATCCACCAAACAAGAAAGGGAACTATTTAAAAATTGCGTGGTGTCCCTGAATATTAGATTGCCATATTCAAAATTGCGAATCTTCTCCGAGCTCGTCGCGATGAATTTGGGCGGACGTTTCCACTTCAAAGCATGGATGCAATGCAACAAGGAGCTGATGTCATACTGAAGGTTGTGGATGAGCACTGGAATTTTGCCGTGATTGCTGCAACTGACGTTACATTCGTTACAAATGGTAGCCAAAAAGTTGCTGACACTGCTTTCACGACAGTGGTCGTGATGACGAACCTTTTTCCTGGCAACACTAAATAACACACCGCAATACTCACAGTGTGTTGCAGCGATATGTTTACGAGTTTCTTCGTCTGCGAGTTTAATGGGGACAGGGCAACGACTGATATCGACCACCTTGTTATGAAAACGTTACAGGCAGTCAACACACCTGGAAGCGGCATCGGGGCCTAAATATTTTCCATTTGCGAGTATTTTCGAATCGTACGTTCTGATTAGAATGCAGCAGAAGGAACTCATAACATGCTTCTGCACGGCACTTTTCCCGTTCGTATTAGGGTCGAGAACAGACTCTGTATCGAGTCCGATAATATATGGAAATGCAAACACGTTACCAAACTTGTCAAATTTTAGAACATTCTTACCTGGCTCAGGGAACTCCAACAAAAGCTCCTCAAAATTCCTGCACACTCTCCTATGTGTTTTCCACTAAGTTTTTTTCCACTCCACTAAGTTTGCCTGTGTTGTAAATTCCCTCGTACACCTTTCACAAAAAAACATTCCTTTGCGACCAAACAAGGTACTCAAATTCTTTATCCCAAAAAAGTGTTTATCAAATTCCAATAATTGCACTTTATCGCTAAATGTGAGGCGAGGAACACGGGAAGTGTGGATACTCCCATCCTGATATGAGTACACATACACTTCAATTTGATTTTGTTCTTCAAATTCTGCAATCTCCGAATACGATACCGGACCGTCGGGCCACCACTGCCGTGAAATGTGACTTGTTAAGACATTACCATGATGGTGAACAGATTTCACCGACCATTATCAATGCCGGTTTGAGAAGACCAACCCTTCGGAATTATTACATTCAACATTCGCACTACATCGTCCGGCGAAAAGAAGACGGCTCTCGCAAGATAGTGAGTCTGGAGGATTATCTTCAAAGTGCTTGTACATTGAATAAATGAGATAATTTTTCTTAAATGAGGTATTCCTCTTCAGTCATTTTTATTACCTTGAGATCGTTGTGTACAAAGTTATTGTCAAATAATGACATAATGCTTTTGAGTGAATAATTCTTACAAAGACGAGAAGCAAATACAGAAACAAAGAGGCTGCACTGGGAGCTGTAGAGACTCTGTATACACTTGTTACAATATTCGTCAACAGGTAGATCTAGCAGTTCCTCTTCAATTGGTGGTAGACCAAAGCTGTCCACATAGATGAATCTATCATTTCGATCCATCATGTACAACAACCAATGCTCTCCCGGGCCGTCGTGTGGATGCGTATTAATGACAATGAAGCCTTCTTCTTGAAGTGGCGAAACTCTGTCGACAGCGTAGGTTCGTCGATACATTCTCTGAGTTTGACTGTTCATTGAAAACAATAATTCAAGATCTAGAATGTCCATGATTTAATCCAAATGAACTGCAAGGTCGGCATTGACTGTCAATATCTTGGGGCTCTCGCTTATAAGTATAACCGATACATCGAAATCATAATAGCTTCCTCTGCATAGGTCATTTTCCCAGTTGTATGAGAGTTGTTTTCGATGTCCGTCAATTGTTAGTGTTACTGAACTCACATTGAAATGCTCAAAATTGAAAGGACTCAGTTTGAAGTCACCCTGATAGGCGTCGGTCCGTTTCATAGCCATCAAAATCCAATCTGCAATGCGATAGGTGTATAGATTGTCGAAAATTCCATCCACTGAGCCAGCAGCTATTGTCTTAATTTTGCTCTGTAAACCTCGCATAGTATAACACGCTGGATGTTTCTTCAGTTTAGACTGGTAAGAGAGGAAAGTCGAGTTACTGACTTTGACTTTACGTAATGACAGTACTGCATCGTGTATCTTGATTTGATGTTGATGAGTTTGCCCTGGACCAGTCAATAAGCGATGCATGTCGCTGGCGTGCACATCAGACACTCTAACACCCAATCCCGGTAATAATAGCTTAATTTGATCTGTCAAATCCGTATTAACACGCATGACAACTTCAAATAGTTTGCCACCCCTTGGTCTAGAAATGAGTGCTTTAGCAACATTCGAATTTGGATCGTTAGCGGCATCGTCACCTGAATCATAAATATACATACCACAATCATCTACTGTTTTCTGAAGATGCGTGTTGGTGTGGAGCAAAGTATCAAGCATACATCGGTAGGAATTCAAACAATTTGATTATACCAATCGCTGATTGATATACACATTAATATACTTAAACATTGCAGCTCCCAAGTTATTCACAGGGAATACAACATCGTCGACTACACCATCCGCCGTTCTTGTCTACGGATCACTCCCATCGCTTCTCAATATCTGCATAGTTAGTTTAATGTACATACTAGAAACATCGAGATAGAGATCGGATATGTTGCTTGTATTCCATTCAATCGTAGATTCGCCGCCTGTAATTGTTGATACAGGGTAGAATAATTGATTCTCGCATGATTCTATAGAAATTTGAGTGGGCGAGATTTGAAAAAGCTCACAATCCCCCTTCAAAACCAATTCAGACTGGGAGTGGACTACGTTGACCAGTGACATGTTTGCGACTGAATACAAGTGTCACACTCTCCCTTGTTTTATTTTTAGGACCATTTACCTGACGCCACTTATTTCTGCTTTTCCCCCCTGCACTTCTTTCAAGGTGGAAGACATTGTGTCGCGACTTCGATGCACCGCTTCTAAGTAGAAATGGAAACATTTCGTGGCTCTTCCTAAGCAGTTTTTATTGCATCTTACAATGACCTATGGTAACGAGTACAAAATCCGATCCCGTGTCGAGACCTCCTGCGTCGACCCACCGCTTGTAATGGTTTTCTTTCAAATTGGACAACTCCGTGTCGCGTCCTCCCGTGTCGATGCAATGGCTTTTTTATGTGGACTGTCGCTTTGACTTATCCCCACTGCAATCAGTTACCTTGCCTTATTTCCCATTTTGCCCTATCTTGGACTGCTAATTTTTACTATCTAGTCAGACAAACGGACGCCACCGTTGACGAAAATGTTTATTCCTCACTCCAATTGGGTTGCTTGTCAAAGATGTCTTTTCTTCTTCTTTTCCTCCGCCTGCCACCGCCGCCAGCGAAATCTTTTAAGACTTGCGACTTAAGCTCGGATGCACTGCATCTAATGGCTTCTTTCAAATGTTGACCATCTGATAGTTTTCGTGCCAGGTTTTTTGCTGCATTCATTGCGGTCTTAGTAACGTATGGATGTGCTCGTCGCAGGAGTGGTAATGCAAACTTGCACAATGATTTAAGGAATCCACTGCCCCTCTGGAATATTGGTCCTGAGTATGGCGTAAGATTGCTAAATCCATGACCATAGTGGATTTCCGGGATTTCTTTAAGATACATGTCTAGCTAGAGCTGTTTTGCCTGGTCCTTTGAAGTGGAGAGATCGACCAAAGTCGTCGCAAAACTTAATTGAAATGAAATTTATTTCATTATGCAATAGCTTAAAATATTGTATGTTTTGGAAAGCATAATGAATAATATTGTCTTCCTTTGCTGAGTATGGAACTAATTTTAATATGGGAAACTTCTTTGCACCCAAGTGCGATGATTCGATGATATTGCAATAAACTATAAAATGATGGAATAATGGTGTAAGTCTGAGGTGTGTGTCTCCACCCTCTGTTCGCAAAAGTTGTAAGTGGCGCAAAACCCAACATATTAGAGAGGTATTCTGATAGATGAATTGTAACACCGTCAGTTGGGTTGATAGTGCAGAGCTTTCTGTCATTACTATATGTGAGTAGAGCTTTGCCCTCTCATTGATTGTTGATTGTATGTAGCAGTAATTTCGGAGTTTCATAATGATCTGATGGAATAGTTATTCTTTTTGTAACACGTACTTCTTTCTCTATAATCAAGTCATAAGCGCGTTCAAATGGATCTCCATAGTAGTAGGCTGTGTCATCTTTTATATTAAAATTATAATCTGAGGAGATTCTTGAGCTCTTCTGGAATACCAAAGAGACTGTGTAATGACTGTGACAATCTATAACTATTCTCTCGGAATGTTACACTTGCTTCAATTTTGTGTGTCCTAAAAAAAACGGTTTAATGTTGTCTTGATAGAACAACCTCGAATGAATGTGATCAAGCCAGTTGAAGTAAGAGTAGAAATTTCTTCTAGTATGCATAGCTGCGAAACGATTTCTTCTCGAAGGAATGTGTCCTGACGAGGCACCTTAGAACCTATTATAGTATTGCCTTGAATGGATGACACTCCAATAGCCTCTTGCAAGTTTTCATCTATAAATTTAATTGATCAAATAGAATGTGGCAAACTGAATACATATCTCCCATCAATATAATTGAAAGAACTGTTCATGTCTTCAAAAAGCTCTAGAAGGGCCATTTCTATGGTTTTTTTAACGACGATAGTCTTGCGAACCTCTGCAAAGTCTTTGTAATCAACCTGCATGACACCGTCATCACTCCGCGGTGTATTGTGGAATAGATTACAGATGGATAGTTCTCGTAATCCAACTTCATACTTTCCACTCGATTTTAGGGGTGCATTCAAAGCAAGTGTAATGTTGTCCGGTGTATTTGTTGGATATAATTTGGTACAATCATTGGATTGGAGGTACATATAAAACTCAGAGCCTGGCAACATCTTGCACTGGAACCCACCAATTAAATGAATCGTCATAACCAGCCCACTTCACTTTATAATGAGTGACTCCATCAATTTTCTTACTGGATATAATTTTTTCAATTGGATATGGGTCATCAGCCTCTTTGATAACGCGCTGCATTTCGTTTGCATAATATGTGCCCTCTTCTTCTACACCATCTGGGCCTGCAATGTAAAAGACAGGTGGATCTGTTTTCTTATACCTCGAAATTGTATAGATAACGTGAGACCAGTGTCCTGTGTACCCCTTGTCAAAGATTGATCGATTCAATAGAACACGAACTTGCTGGCCAATTTCGAATGGTATTGTGATGTCATCATCTTCTTTACAATTGAGTCTATTGAAGAGTTCAACCTCGTTACTTTCATTCACTTCATTCGGTGCATTTTAATAGTTCTGTGGTAAGAATTGTTATAATCTTCTCAAATAATTGGAAGAATTTTAAGGTACTTGTGATGTCCTTTACTACGGAAATAGCGGAACAGGCGACCTTTAATTGTTCTAATTGCGCGTTCTGCTAAACAAGATTTCATAATAGAAAACGAATGATAAAGAACTATACCATGTCGACTACACCAAGCCTGCACATGTTTGTTGAAGAACTCACGCCCCTGATCTACCTGGATCAGTCGAGGTTTTGTGCCCCTATTTCGATATAGCTTCATAAATCCTTTCTTCACGTCTTCACCTCGCTTGGTCTTGAGAGGTGTGGCCATGACTTGCCTCGACAAACAGTCTATCACAAGCAGTATGTATGAGAATCCTTTATTGTATTTCTTGTATTGAATGAATGAAATGAGGTCTGCTTGATGGAGATCATTCAGGTGCAGTGAGATGACTTTCCTTCTTTTAAATCTTCGTCTTGCATCTTTGTGGAGAGTATAGACGTCGTCGCGTTGTAATTCTTGTAGTGCTTCTTTCCTTCTGATTTTCCGTGCCTTTTGATAGCGTTTGACCCCTCCGAGCCCACCGTCAGGTGATCTGTAGCTTATTCTTCTTCTGAGAAAATTTCTTCATCCGAAGATGAAATCAGCTTTGTTCTTTGCGGCAACTTATAGGACTCCCACAATATTTTCTTCTTTGATTTTCTTTTCTGTCTGATTTTGTGTGATGGTAGAAGTTTTGACACCTTCAGAAACCAAGCAGGCCTCACTCGTTTATGACCTGATAGGTACAATTCCATTATACTAGAGCCATGAATGGTTTTGTTGTTATGAATGATTTCTCCTTTTTCATTCCATGACAAACTCCTCGGTATATTTGACACTATGCGTCTAACTTTTTTAATATTTATATTATCTGGTAGAGCGTCATAATCGAACTTTCTGCTAATACTTTCCTCCATTTGTAATGGTTTTATTATTGGCGGATATGATTCTATTGTTGGTTTCAATTGATTTTTTATGGTGTAGTACATAGCTGTTAGCATACGTTTTACCTTTACATCTTCGCTTTCATTAGATTCCAAAATAGTGTCCACTGGATTTAATACCTCGATTTTTGTTGCCATTTTCAAACACCAGCTACCTTAGCTATAGCCCGCCCTGCTACAACACCTAATACTAGTCAAGCCTGTCAGTAATAGTGGGAGTAATGGAACCAAACCTCCTCGTTGTCGATATAAAAACTTTTGTAGCTCCTTTGGTGATTTGTGCAATGTTTTATATGCGATGTATCGAATTGTAGCTTTATATTTCTTTAAAACTTTGTATAGTGTTGGTGACAGTTTAACATTACCATTCAATATATTCTTGCAAACTTCGGAAAGAGCTTCAATGCTTTGCGGAGGAGCCTCCTTCAATATATTTTCCCGTTCTTTTGGAGTGCAGGTTGCAAGCACTTTAAGGAAAGTTAAATGGTGACGTAGACTTTTCATTTTGGTATGAAAACAAATTGTGACTCGAGCTTGGTTCTACCTGTTCGCAATCTTTTATCAGACTGTGTAAGTGGGTGTAGGTCAATCACTAGATAACCAAATGGTTTCCCTGTTGCTTGTTCGAATGCATTCAAAAAGTATGGCAACGGTGATTTCCCGTAGATTTGTCGTCCTAGAAGTTTGAGTTGCGCACGAGATCTTAAATTATTGAATAATATTATATATGTGCTGTTGTGGGACAGAGTGCGGTAGTTTACATCGTTATGGAATAAGTATTGACAAAGAAAAATAATTGATGCATTCTTGTGATGGGACGCTCTCGTATAGAGGTGAACCATATCTTGCATAACATTCGTTTCAGTCATGAGATTGTCAACTATAATCAGTGTTGGTATGTTCTCATCTCATGTCGTTGGTAATTCTTTACTAAATGTAATTTTAGTGAATTCATTCTGCCAGCTAGCATCATATTTACTAACATAAAATATTTGTCACCAGTACCACACCTGTACCGCACCTGTACCACAGTCAATGCCCGAATGTGAGTAAAAGTTATAGGACACGATTACAATAATAAAATATTTGTTCTGGGACTACACTGAATACTGATAGATTTCTAAGGATGTTACAAACAAGGTAAGTTTTTCCTGACATGGAAGGCCCACATATAATAATTTGTGCAGGGTGAATGAAATAAACCGGTCTTACGTCTGTGTCGCAGAGGTAGAACTGAGACTGATAATAAATTGTATTGAAAACTAGATTTATTAGCATCCAGTGCTTCCCCAGCCATCGATTTGATCAAATTGACTTTTCGCAGACTCTCGTTTGGCCCTGAGGAGACGTTCGTGAGACAAAACGCGTCTGATAGCTTCAGCTTTTGCTTCATGAATTGCTTGTTTCAGACGCCATTTCCTATCTTCGGGAGACTCAACTTCCTCCTCTTCACATTTCTTTTCGAAACAGCCATGAAAGAGCTTCCGCATAATTATTTTGGGAGTGAGCTCCTGGTCTGGAGAACGAATGGGAAAATGAGGAGGTGGGCTCGCTCGAAAGGTAATAAATGGGAAAGAGTGGAGAGGAGGTTGTATGATAATGGGGATGTGCACGTTTAAAAGTTTCTTCCTCACTTGACTGGCACACATTCCAAAAAATGTCCAACAAAAACGGTAAGTTTTTGATTCGCAACATAGTTCTTTTTTCTCGTGACTACTGTCTTTTTCAGAAATTAGCACAAGCCCAATATACTTTGAAAATGGTAAGGAATTATAAAGAATATGAAAAAGGTGTTTAAATTTGATTTCTTGTTTCAGCTCCAGAGTCGCCTCCACCCAACTTTGTGTATTATTGGAATACGGTTGTGCAGGTTTAGATAATATTATTTGATAATATCTCTTCAGCTTACACGCCAGTGTCGGATGAGAGCAGTATGTTTTTTTATTTGCAATGTAGCTCTTTTTCTCATGACTATTGTCTTTTTCAGTATTTAGCTCGAGCCCGTCGTTTTTTCAAAATCGTAAAGAGTTGTAATGGATATGGGAAAGGTGTTTAAATTTGATTTCTTGTTTCAGCTCAGGAGTCGCTGCCGCCAATATGTATGTATTACTGGAATACAGACATGTATGGTTGTGTTGTGTATATAGTTGTTGTGTAGTTGTGTATGTGCATAGCTGTTGTGTAGTTGTTGTGTAGTGGAGTGTATAGTTGTTGTGTTGAGTGTAGTTGTGTGTGTGTGTGTGTATTATTAATTGATAATATCTTTTGCAGCTTACACGCCTGCACCACAGTCAATGCCCGAATGTGAGTAAAAGTTATAGGACACAATTACAATAATAAACGAGATTCTCTTTCAGATCATTGGAGTCCGCCATCGCAATGTATATATTATTGAAATGTATAAGTTGATATTAATTTAGATTCACTTACAGATTACTGGGGTCTGCCGCCACAACATTGTATGTATTATTGAAATACAAGTATGGTTTCATATAATAACAATATCCACTTTTTCAGGTCAGTGTTGTGTTCAACGTGAGTTATTGTATGGTAAGCAATGTGACGACATTAATTTTATGTTTTCTTTCAGGCTCTGAAACAAAAGAGTTCATAAAAAGTGTAATTGTTAATACCTTGAACAAAATATTTAGAGAATAATAAATGTATGTGTCCTTTACATGTACTGTCTTGTGTTTCTTCTGTTACAGGTCGTGAAGGTTTTTCGGCTGGGTTTTTCTTCTTCACCTGATTGGCATCACAATTGGCACAATTCCCAGCACCAATTGGCTTTAATAAATATATCTCAACTTGATTGGCATTACAATTGGCATTTTAAATATATTTTCACTTGTACTTTTTGTGTATGACCCTTTTTTGCATGTCTCTGCATGTTATAAGCGCACGGACAACCCTCCGCACACGCGCTGCGCAGGGAAAAATACGCGCAGGGCTCAGGGCAGGGCCCAGAGGTCCACGTCTGAGTTTAAAATTGTCTGTATTTCACAACGTCCCTATACTTCTATTTGTTTAACATTTTAACCTCTGCATGCCTTGCAGGTGCATGATATGACAATATCTGCACCACTGGTGGAACCAGCTGTGGAGTCATTCTGGAAATCTGCAGAATTGTATTGTTATGTAAGAAAACAAGCTGCTCCACGTGCTCTGGAACTACGAACTCCCGACACGCAGCAACAACATTTCCAGCGGAAGAAACCATTCTTTCACTAGGGACCGACCGGGCCGGTATTGGTAAATAATTTGTACACAGCTACTCCAAGTCTGGGTGCCGAAATTGACCAGTTTCTTCCCAGCACTGGCATGGGTGGCTAAAATTTCAGTTGCAAAAAAGGCAGCTTGTAGCAAGCAGGCTGCCACTCGTGTAATCTATCAGCAGTTTTCCTGCTGCAGACAACGTGCTAGTCACTTCAAAAGCCATATGTTGAAATATGCTCCACAAGCTAACTGGTAGTGGTGGTCTAACAGTAGAGGATGCATTCTGAGGAACTAGTACCACATCAGTAGTATTCGTAGTGACATATACATACAGCTCCCTAATAACTATATCTTTATAGTCTGTACCTTGATTTGTCTATCATTGCTGTACACAGTCCATTGAAACCTTGGGTCCAAAAACACTGCAATGTTTGCAGTTTCACCCAAACTGTAGGACGCAAACCTGACAGGACACTATGGTGGAGAGATCTTGCAAATACAGATTGACTTTCAAGTTGACCAAGACATTCTAGTTGTCCCAAAATTATTCGAGTCTAACATGACAATGTGCGATATTTTTTTGTGCTAGAGTCTACTGTAGCTTGGTATAAGGGCTTCAGTGTACTGAACAAGACCAGAGATGGTTTCCCATTCCTCTGCTGCAAGACAGTAAACAGAAGTACTATTAGCCGAAGCAACTTCGACTGCAATGCGATCATTCAGTTCTAGAAGCCTTGCTAGCATCAACTACTGGCTCTTCCACCACGTTTGGACCTCCTGAATAAGACGCAGATATGGCCCTCTTTATTTCTTTCACTAGGCTTTCAAGCGTTTTTGAGACTGACGGGCTCTGTTTATAGTGTCCCATAATAGCACTTGCGTTCTTGCAAACTACTGTCACACTCGGTGTTCCTGCAAGGGCATCAGAGATTGATAAGCATAGTGTATGAGCAAAGCATGCCCTCTCATGCCTTGGAAGCTGCCTTACAGCGGCCCCTTTGAGTAGTAAGCACTGACCACGACTATCTGGAAACACACAGGGAGTGTAGACACCATTAAATTACCAATTAGAGCTAATTAGGACCCCACATAGTAATTGGGGCCATCCAGGGAGTCACAACACTAATTGGAGACCATCGAACTGGTGTCCACACCACCCTGCATGTCTAAGGATACTCGTGGCCATAAAAATAGATAGAAATAGAGTGGAGAGAAGCAGTTTAGTTGAAGCTCAACGACCCCATGTTGAAAGCGGTCTCGAACAGACGCTAACCATTGCTGGGGCAATGGAACACACCCAGTCAACACAACATTGCAAATTCAACGCTGAAACCACGTTGAAAATCAACCATGTGAATGCAGGATCAACGTCGACAACTAACGTTCATTCAACCTGGCTAATGTCACAGCCAGAAATGGGTTAAATTAACAGCGACCAGAACGCATATTCCACGTCACTGAAACGTAGTTTATGCGTTCATTCAACGTATACTAATGTTGAAAAAGTGGAATAATTAACAACAAACTGACAACGTATAATTAACTTGCGATGAAAGCACTAATTAACCGTAATTACATTTTTAATTATTATTCAATACATGTTATTTCTCGATGCTTTTATTTAACAAATAAGCATAATGTCCTCATAATAGTCATAAATAATGACACAAAAATATGCTTGCCGTAAGTTTTATTCTCCTTACATTTTAGTAGCACTGATACATTTTTCCATACTCTCTCTCTCGTGAACAAAAGGACAGTTAACTGACCGTTCTAATTGTTGAAAGGCACTGGAAGATCGCGGGAAGCCACGTCGTTTCGGCATCCAGGCTGTCTTCTTCCTTTGCGACTACGCCTGCATAAAAGTGAACACCAACAACGCAACAAATCAATTCGAGCAGCTAAGAGAAAACTTACGTTACATCTGTGAACAGGCTCGCCCTTTGCTCAACATCTGCCTTTCATTCACGCATCGCCCTCTGCCCTGAAATACAACTGGGAATAATTACCACACGAACAAATTTGAAACGGCCAAAAATGCTGAAAAACAGTTCAGGAGAACACCATGTAATAGTGTGCTATTTCCACACACTATAAATGTAAACACAATTATGAACTCAAATCCGACGTACACATACCTGCGCTTTCTACGAATCACTCATAAACTGCACACACTGGACTTGCCAACAGCGACGATAATCTCTGAGTCAGCTTCCTGGTAGTAGAGAGAGCCCGTCGTAACCGTCATGACCAACTCGTATATCCCAGCAGTGTGAATGAAACCTCTGCTTACCGATATCACAGTCACCAGCACAACCCGGTTCGAAACCAAAACAAGCCACGAAACAAGAAAGAAGGAGCCGCAAAAGCGAAATAAACTTGAAACGCCAACATGAGTTAATGGCGGTTACGATCTGAGGAGAATGGCGTCTGGTGCGGCTACCCCGATCCTCGATTTGAAAAGAACGAACTTGAATTGGATCGTGGATGGGATTGGATTGGATAATGCAGTTGCTTTATGTATGATAAATCAACGTGATTTCCGCGTGTACACTTTGCGTGTGAAATCCTGAAGTAAAACATGTGCAGGAACAACGTTGTTCGTTCTACGTTTTCGGTTACGTTAAATTCCAGCGTAAGTATCAACGCTGTCATAACGTGCTCCATTCCAATGCTGGTATATGAGTGTTGAATCAGCGTTGAATTCCTGTATTACAATTCACATGTTGAAATTTAACGTAAAATCTCCGTGAAATTCATGTTCGCAATTCACGTTTCACATTGTTCAACGATATTCAACGTGGATTTTACATTCTGTCAACCATGTGTGTTGACTGGGCAGAGGCAGGTGACTACATAGTTGCAAAAGAATCACACCAGGTCAGTGGCGTATCTAGGGTGTGGCAGGTGTGGACAGGTGCCATGGGCGCTAGGTGAACAGGGGCGCCATTATGTGGTCGGGTGTGAATGTGCCAGGTCGGGCAATCAACCTGGCATAAATGATCTAATGATCATAAATGATCTAAAGCACCCGCCATTAGAGAGGTTGTAGTGTGAAACCTAGTGCGGACCACACGAAAACGCATCCCCAAGGACATCCTGTTGCCATGGGCGCAGGTAGCTCTAGATACGCCACTGCACCAGGTGGCACCACTGTCCTTCTTGTGACAACCAGTTCTGGACATCCTGGGTTGTCAGGTGTGACGGCATCATGGCATGTCTGCGCAGGTTAGGACAGCTCTGGACAAGCATGTAGAAAAACACTCATAATCGAGACAGAGGAATGCAAACTGCTGTGAAAGCAAGAGTAAAATATGCTAACAAGGGACACCATCAATACCTAATAACAAAAAGAATTAGGCACACAAAAAATCAACCCACTGTCCACCACAGCAGCAGAAGGAGCGCAGAATGATGTTGAGCTGTACCTATGTTTCGGTCTACCGCAGCTGGTGCCCTGGCATTCCAACACGCGAGAGTGCAGAACAACCACGTCAACTTCGTCGCTTAGCGGTGCCAAAAAGGATTGCGCTGCCGCACCTGGAGCTCGGTTTTATTTCCCCCCACAGAAAACGAAGTTATGTACAATATATACAGGGTTGCCAATGTGGCTATAAACAGCCCCCCCCCCCCTTTCACGTAGGTAATCAGGAGAGAGAACCTTTCTTTCCGATAAAGAAGGCCTCCAAAAGTTCACGGGCAAACTTATCTCTGCTCCTGCCCAGAATCCTAATTGATTTAAAATCGGGGGTACATTTGCTTTTTTTACAGTGAGTGGGTAGGTGCAATTTGTCCATACTTTTTAACGATCTTTCGTGCTCCCTAGCTCTATCATTGATGCATCTACCTGTCTGTCCGATGTAAACTCTACCACAGGAGAGGGGAATTTCGTACACGACACTTACGCGACATTCCACGTAAGGTGACATATGTTTTTTACCTTGTCGCCTTACGTGGAATGCCGCGTAAGTGTCGTGTACGAAATCCCCCTCTCCTGTGGTAGAGTTCACATCGGACAGACAGGTAGATGCATCAATGATAGAGCTAGGGAGCACGAAAGATCGTTAAAAAGTATGGACAAATTGCACCTACCCACTCACTGTAAAAAAAGCAAATGTACCCCCGATTTTAAGTCAATTAGGATTCTGGGCAGGAGCAGAGATAAGTTTGCCCGTGAACTTTTGGAGGCCTTCTTTATCGGAAAGAAAGGTTCTCTCTGTATCAGCGATACATCTGTTTCGCTTGCCTCGTGTGAGAGGCGGTTACTTGAACAGGCGAAGAACTAGATTGTCTAGTCAAACTTTTTAAGTTGTTTTGGTTGTTCTTATCTACCTGCTTTTCCTTTTTTGCTCTTTCCTGTTTCTTGCCTGTAGCTGCGCACCATTCAGTGCAGTAAAGTTTAGTTGGAATGAGCGCCCGTGTGTGTCTTATGTTCCTTCCGTGGTTGTCGTTTTCGCGCTGCGTTTTTTTCCCGGTCTAGCAATGAATTACCAACTAGCCCAACAAAGCATTTTGTTGAACTATATGTAAATAAACACCCTGTATATTCCCATTCGTGGCGCCGTTCATATTTCTCACAAACTTTGCTGTTGATGAATCAAAATAGCACATCAAAGAAAAAGTTGCTTGAGAGATGGGCGAAGTTACGATTCAGAGGTGCTAAGTATCCCTGCTGTGACTTCACAGAAAAAGGTGCAGCAACAGCTAAAGACTGTGCAGCGCTTGCCGTTTTGCCTAATAACCCCTCCGACTCCGTCGCATGCACTCTAGTCATGCCCCGTTGCAGTGAACAACCACTTTTATGTCCCATAGTTTGTATTTAAAAGTTTGTACAACCTGTACAGATTCTTGAAATGGCCAACTGCCCTATCCGACATCTAGGTAATTGTTGATGCAATGGACCGATTTTCCTCCAACCATAAATATCCCCAGAATATTTCGTAGCGTGAAAAAAGGTCCCCGCCTTTCTTTTTACAAGTTTCAATGGCGTTGGCAGAGAGTCTTAAACTTTCTTTGGCGCATCTGCAGTCCTCTTCGGACTTTATCAGTCACAAACTGTACCTTCTTTCTCCCACACAGAAGTCACATATATCATGTTTCTGTACAGTGTGTAATTTTTTTCTCTTCAAAGTTGATGTGGTTTATTCAGTAACTGTTCTCGAAGCCCTATTTTGCTTTTATTTCACATAAGAGTGCGCTTTTCAGTTAGCTCCAGGAAAAGCAGAACAGCATTACCTGTTGCTGCGGCCTTCAGTCAGATGACACTGCGGGGTACTTTGCACCTCTGAAACGTCACTTCGCCCATCTCTGAAGCGATTTCCACATGATGTGCTCTTTTGAGTCGTCATGAGCAGCGTTTGTGAGAAATATGAACGACGTCACGCATGGCAGTATATGGGAAGCACGCTGTTGAATTAACACATTTTCGGTAGACCGCCCCTCACACAGTGACGTGCTTGCTAGGAGAAGAACGGGCATTTCAAGACGAACACAATGATACAAATTACTTTTCGGTATCACAATTGAAAGATCAGTGAGGTGCCGAAAAAGTGCAAAATTTTACAAATGAGGAAGCTTCGACTTCATAGCTGGACAAACGCAGACCACAGAATCTTAAGAACCTACGATACAATGCGACACACCACTGACAGCACGTGAAAAAAAAATCACCTGAATATGTTGAGTGGTTATGAAGATACATGGCGTCAAACTTCCTAGGAAGCGCTGTGGTCGACACATTCGCATATGAATGATAATTAATTAAAAATTAACTACCAACTATATTCAACTGCTTTCAATGCCAGTATACTTCGTAGGGACTAGGTGTCGATATATGTTCGAAAGAAAAAAATCCGGGAGGCCAGCCGGACCACCCTACCTGATTCTGAGTGAAATTACCCTGCTGTTGTTTAAGATTGTGTTAATTGGCCTTCACCCGTGAAGAAATGTGCATGCTGCTTGTTGAGCTGGTAATGGTCATTTTGAAAGGCTAGGGAGCCTGGCTGGTTAAGCCATATACGGAATGCTGTTTTAGCTGCAGCATTTTTTGCTTTGTCATGTTCAACTTAAAGGAGCATGAAAGTGACTGCCGAAATATGTTTTGTTTTTTGCTGCGATGTCTTCTGCAACGAATAAAATGAGCTCCGGCGAAAGAACGATGAGCGCAAGTAACCTACAGAGCGTGCGCAAGGCTGTGTTCTGCACACCTTTAAAAAGCCCTCTCCACATCCAAAGAGTGCATCGGCGAAGGAGAAGACGACGTGACGTGCCACGGGTTCCGGTACCAGTTCCGGCAGTACCACGGGTTCCGCCACGTGACGTGCAACGGCACAGCTCAAGCCTCGTAAGCCGCGCGTGACCCGGAAGAAAAAACGAAGAAAGAAGGCCCTGGGCAGCTTCTACGTCATACGGGGCTCGTGTCTCTCGTCCGCAACTGCTTTTTCCGACTGTCATTATATATTTTATTGCACAGTGACAACACGCTGTAGAGCTAAAATATTTTGCATGGTGACTCCTTTTGGACAGCTTCACAGATGAAGCAGGGTTTCGAGTCATGTTAAATGTCACTTCCATGCTCCTTTAAGAAAGAAAAGAAATCTTGTCTGTCAGGGGGCTCTCAAATATTACTGCGCCGCAGATAAAATGGCAGGGCACAGAGACATCACTCTCCCTCCTTTGCCAAATGATGTAGTCCATCACACTCACTCTGCTTCCATATTGACTGTTAAAACTGGCTGCATGACACTACGTGAGCCCTCCCTCATGGCGGCGCTGCAGTGTTTCTCCTGGCGCGCTATTGTCTCCTTATCTCCAATGGCATATGTAGATAACGGACTAGATTTATTTTCCTTAAGTTGAACACGAGTATAGTTGAGTCACCGCACGTGATCATCCGGCAGTGAGCCTTGCACTTCCTGCATATGTGCAGCTTCACAATAGTTTAGGTCTTATATGTGGGATACGGCTAACCCCGCGGGCTATGAGCAGGTATCAAAACTTTTCGAAAACGAGATGTGTTTAAATGAGGATGTCAGCTTTCCCAGAAAAGCACTAACTAAAACGATTCGTAACTTTCATTCATAAACTGCACTCACAAAATAGCCCTCAGATGTTTTACGCAAGGCCATATAGCCCACCTGTGGGAACAGTATCCACTCAACTTTCATAGTCTCAACATAAAAATTCTGCAGCACTTAAAGAAGCACCCATTAGCGCAGCTATGTGTCCACCTCTTCGCAGCGTATATCAGTAGCCATTAGTGCACTAGAAAAGCAATATAAAATTGCTATTTCCAGATGACTGCTATGCTTTCTTAAACTGGTTTTTATTTTCAGGTCGACACTCCTTGGTAGTCACGTGCAGGTCCAAGCTTAAAAGGGGAGTCCAACCGCAAGGGTGAAATGGCATGGCTCACCTCTTGGGTTCACTTCTGAGCGAAATGTAATTCTCTTCTGTTCAGCATCATCACCTTCGCTATCCACACCAAAACCACTGAGTGCAGCCTCATTTCGGTGGCATCTGGACCTTGGCACACTGTGTGTAATGTTTGAATTTGGACTGTACTATTTTTACATTCCTGTATTTTGAGGCGAAAATCAGTTTCCTGTGCCTTACCCATTTTGCTTCCTCTTAGCCCCTTGAAATTTGTTATGACATTCTTCTACGCTTCGGGAATGTGCATTCAAATGTGCGTGTCATTGCCCATTTGCATTCATATGTATGTGGTTTGCGGTTTGCCTTCGTGGTCAACAGTAATGGTTCACTTGGTTATTTCGTTAACGTTTTCTGGTTCACTTGTTCACTGTAACTATAACACTGTAACCTTCATGTTGCATAATTGTGTTTTACTCTACAGCAGCCACCCTGTGCTCAGGCTAGTCTTCATTTTCTATTCGTATTCCACCTTGTGCAATTTGTGTTTTACATTCCCTATTGTTGTGCGCAAGGCACACAGAGCGTGTCCCAGCTAACATAAGCCAAGCCTAAAAAATATGGAGAGCTCTACATGGATAGAACAGTTCGTGGGCTACAGTTTGTGGGAACACTTCTGGTCACAACCTCTGAATTTTATTTTATGTTCCCAGCCGCTTAGTTATGCACAGTTAATTTTCTAACTTTCTAATTACTCATTTAGGGCAGACTGCAAAGGTGTAGAGAGTGTTGAAAAACATGATTACTAATACTGAATACTAATACTTATTAATACTGATTAATTATTAATAATTACTGGCATAGATATTTTTTACTGCTAGAATAAAGCGCTCAAGATACAAAATCATACCACATAACGACCTCCAGGCACAGCTCTGCTGTGTTTCGGTTGTACAGCCATCAAGTGCATGATAAAGAAACCATGTTCCGGTTCCTTAAATGAGTTGTCAGCAGCTGTCTCTCCACTCCAAGCCCAGATAAGCTGAAGACAGTTCATTTCTCAGCACATGATTGAGGGCTGTGTGTGCGGGTGGTTGTATGGCACGTTTTCCAATTTCGTAAGCTGTGTCAAAAAGTCTGAGCAAGACATACGTTGGCGGAATCAACACTGTTGGATGTTTCTCCACAACTTTATTCCTAGGCTCTAAAATTAGCAAATGAGATATCCATAACTAATTAGCTTGGCACATTTAATAAAGTATGGCAGTGTACGGCAGTCTATGGACAGTTTGGTCCGTGCAGATGCGTTCCATCTTTTTAAAGTTTTGGTCCATGTGAGCTGGGACGCCCTCTACATTGGCATCGTTAATGTAGTCAGAATCACATTTTTGTTGTGGACTTTGCAATATGCCTTGTGTCTCTGCTCCACATTGCTTTCCCTCAGGAATTCCGGCAGCAATTCTGTGCTTAGGCCAAGCATTCTTTTACATTTCTTTTATTCCAGTTTTAGAGTTTATGTATTACTGTGGGGTCTCGAGCAAGGCTCCTTGTTGCCGAATCCAAACCCTGCTCGCCAACATGTGTGTCTTTGTAGATCCTTATCATTTTTATCATACATGTTTGTCATATCCTAGTCAAATGCTTTAATTTATATATCACCTATACCTACTTTCCAGTGTATTCATATGCTTTATTTTTTGTGCATATATATACAGGGTGCGTCATGTACGTGTCATTTGACCTGTGTAAGAAAACGGCTCAACAGAAAAATATGGGGTAAGCGGATACCTTCCAGTCATTCAATTTGCCACCTACTAAAATTACTTTTAACGACTTTTAATTGAAATACATGAATTTTTTTAAATTGAACTAGGAAACTTGCCTAGTCAATGTAACGTTTTTCTTGCTAAATCAGATAGACCGTGGTTGAATTAGCCAAACCAACCGCAAAATATGTTATGTAGTACGGCGGTTATGTCCACTAAAGTCGTCCGAAAATTTAGGTTTTTATTTGCACGTTTGTCAGCAGCGTACTAAGTCTGCCGCCATACAGCGGCATGAGGAAGGCATATCACTATCCACCTGACAGAGCAGCTGCAGATAAGGAGGAAAAGGAACAAGAGACGCCGCGTATATGCAGATAAGCGGGTTTCTGATTGCTGGATGCGAAAGCTACCGTTGCCTTATTTTTCAGTTGCTCTGTCGATCAGGAAGAGAGTGGTATACCCTCTCACGGCGCTGTTTTGCGGCTGACTTAATGCGTTGCTGAAATATGCGCAACTAAACCTCAATCTTCGGACAACTTTTCTGGACATAACCACTGTACTACGAATGGTATTTTGCGGTGGGCTTGGCTAATCCAACCACGGTCTATCTGATTTAGCAAGAACAAGGTTACATTCACTAGGCAAATTTCAGAGTTCAATTAATTTATTATTAATTGTAGCGTTCCTATACTAATGAAGGAACTCCGACAAGTGTTAACCATCCGTTCCCGATGAGAACGTCCTAGAAAGAAGCTTTATTCCACTTCTTCTTCCTCCGTTTTTCCTTCTCTCTCTCCTCGTCTACATTAATTTATTTATTCATTTATTACTAATTAATTAATTTGTTAATTAATTTATTTA
Source organism: Ornithodoros turicata (assembly GCF_037126465.1). Taxonomy (NCBI): domain Eukaryota; kingdom Metazoa; phylum Arthropoda; class Arachnida; order Ixodida; family Argasidae; genus Ornithodoros; species Ornithodoros turicata. The sequence continues at coordinate 150,346,791 of NC_088201.1, forward strand.
TTAAAAAATTAATTTATATCAATTACATGCCAAAATTATTTTTAGTAGGTGGCAAATTTAATGGCCGGAATGCAGCAGCTTATCCCATATTTTTCTGTTGAGACGTTTTCTTACAAAGGCCAAATGCCACGTTACATGACCCACCCTGTATATATATATATATATATATATATATATATATATATATGAGACTCCCAAGTCATGCTTTACATATACATACCTACTTCAGATCTGCTTTTTTTCCCTTTTATTCATGGAGTGCCTGTCAGGAGTCAGTGTCACTACAAAAAGGTACAAATAAAACAAACCTGAACCAGTACATTGGCTTGGAAGATTGCTTTCAACATGAAAAAACTAGAGGTCCACCGGAGGAACAATGGATGTCATATTCTGGCCCAAAAATCGAGAATGGATATATTTGGGACTTCCTCAGGATCACAAAATGAGGAAGAAACCCTGATCCCCTGGATATCCCACGTATGTAAACGGGGCGTTTCCAGATATCCCTGAGACATTGGAACATCAGATACCGTATATCCGCAGGATATCCTTTGGACATATCTGGTTTACTGGGGCTGCTACCCAAAATAGTCTATATGATCATGTGACGTAAGGAAACATCGACATTATTACACTATGTATGGTAGTGACACAGTCAGGAGCTTAGACTTCCAGACAGATAGCTGGATACTGCCTGTTGAAATTCTTGTCAGTCTTGAAGTCAGATAATGTGGTGTGGGTGATCATTCGAATGCTTCGCCACACGACAGAAAATTGAATAAAGAAAACAATCGTGATTCCAGTGATTTAGATTGACTCTACAACTATTGTCGAGCCTTGGAAAAATAAATGCGGCTGTTGTTCACATATTTCTTAACATTAAAAGAGGTGGTGGTGGTGGTGGTGATAGGGCTTGCCGTTGTCAGCCTCACGTATGTGGGCTTTCCTGGGCTGTGGGCTGGGTTTTCCTCAGACGCTTTCAGACATTAAAAGAGCATTGTCATGTTACAGACTAGAGAGCTTCCTATACAAATCCAAATGAGCAAAGGAAAGGTGGTCCTTCATGGCAGGGATACATCAATCGGTACTACATTGTTTCGGATATAGCGGGCACTCGATTCTTAAGTACTTCTATAACAAGTTAGAAGGTGACTTGATCCCCCATCGTTGAGGCATATTCCAGTTTCGGCCTAGCGAGGGTAATATAGGTCACTTTTTGAATTCGATCGAATAATTTCGAAGTTTAGCACTCAGAAAACCAAGGGTACGGTTTGCACTGGAGATAACGTGGGAAATGTATGATGTAAAACCCCGAGACTAGGGAACACGAAGGGACAGACACAAACACTAAGTCACAAACATAGCTGAAAATTTCACTTCACATACAAGGAATATATACACAAACAGGGGGAAGAAACAACCAGATGAGGGCAAAAAAGGGGTCAGTTCGGGAGAAAGAGCCCTTTTTTGTCCTCATCTGTTTCTCTTCCCCCTGTTTGTGAATATATTTCTTGTATGTGAAGTAAAATTTTCAGCTGTGTTTGAGACTTCGTGTTTGTGTCTGTCCTTTGAGTCTCGGGGTTTTACATCATGCATCATCTTCACCAGCACGCTTGCTTCCTAGCCATTTTTTTAATTGTGGGAAATATGTTTACACCACGGTATACTCATACTGTGTAATTCAAGGTACTTGTAAGAAAAGATATATTGAAAGTCACAGGGTCCAAGATGATATGTGTGTTCCAATGTGTGAACGCATGTGAGGGGCATGACCTTGCGCTTGTTGATGTGAACTGGCAACTGCCATGTTGTGCACCATGCGGAAATCTTATCTAGGTCAGTCTGAAGTGCCAGGCAATCCAAATTACTATGTGCAGTGCGGTAGACGACAGAACCGTCGGCAAATACAGGAATGCAGGAAGCTATGCCAGTGGTAAGCTAAGAACCGGGCATACCTCTAAAGGACCCCTGAGAGCAGAGCCGGCACGAGGCGAATATCTGCCTGGGGGCAGGACAAGCGTGTGGCGCTCCTCTCCCCTCCACTTTCCAGGGTCGCGTACCAAAAATCACACAACAGTACCCCCAAAAGAAGTTATCTTCAGGGCTCTAAAAATCCATTGGAGCTACCTGTATTGTCCGCCTTGCCACTGGGATCGGGGGTCCGGTGTCCACTCTAGGGGATGGCGCCCGTGGCAGCTGCCTTCTCGCTCCTCCCTCGGAACGGCTGTGTCTGAGGAGTTCCATGCTAATGGGAACTAGGCGAGTTGATGTGTTGTTCATCCTTCAAAACTGTCTTGAAACATTTGAATCCAGTTACAGAAGAGGAAGCAGAGGCACGAAACTTTCTTCCTAAGTATCGAGCATCTCTCGATATCTCAACTGGATGTTCACTTTCGGAGTTACTGAATAAGCGGAGGTTTCGAACATAACTGGATTTAGCATGTCCGCAACGCATACAAGCGCCGGTAAATGAGCACGGTTGTACAAAAGCCTTAAGGAATTTTGCTGCTACCGACAATGTGTGGACTAAGGATGCACGAACGCAACACTGGGTAAAAGGTGTTGTGCGGGGAAGGATTGGTCAAGTTATTTACGAGGTGGAGGTGGAAAACGGGAAAGATCGTCGCGTCCAGGCAGATCACTTGAAGGCCAGAGTGTACTCACCGCTTATTTATAGTTTTTCCACACAGCAGTTACCCAGTACAGACGCGACCATGCCACTAGGTCTCTGTGATCAAACGTCATGCCACCATTGAACCATCGCAGGAACCATCGCTATGGTTCGCTATGGAACCGTCGCAGGAACCAAATGACCTGACCACCACCTGTGTACTGCACGAGTGTTTCTGCAGCACCAGTTCGCGCTAGGAAACAATTGGGAGAGAATGCTGACGTCCTCCGTGGTGCTGACTAACAGTTGGGGCGTCAACTGCGAGGTTCGCGCCCTTAAAAGGATCTCACACGTCAACAAGTTCCATGATGAGCTTGCAGGGGATTCCATGGTACAGAACGCTGAAAAACACTACCTAGTCCAAGTGTTCAACGCAATAATCGATTTCGCCACCAGCCCATTGGAAACCCGTTTTTAGTCACTCCATGAGATTGACGCACTATTCATGTGTGTGAAACCAAAAATTATACTCGAAAAGCGGGAAGATGAATTGTTGCAGATGTCAACAAGTCTCACGAAAGAGTATTCCAAGAGCATTTATGATGACTTCTCGTGCCAGCTAAAGCTGTTAAAACTTCCATTTCGGGCGAAGCTGACCAGTGTCAAATGCATCAGAAAGTCAGCGGAATTCCTTTTGGTGCGGCATTCTGAGCTATCTTCCAGCTTTTCAGAAGTCTGCCGAAGAAGATGCTCACAGCATTCCTGCTGTATTTGGCCTTTCCCGTTACAGTTGCAAGTGCAGAAAGAAGTTTCTCAGAGCTCAAGTTCTTGTTGTACAGCACGATGTCCCAGGCTCGGGTCAGCACTCTGGCAATTTTATCAGTTGAGAGCCAGCGCATGAATGACCTAAATACAGATCCAATCATTGATGCATTTGCGAATGCAAAGACCCATAGAAAGCATTTTTGAGCTTTAACTCAGTCTCGATGTATAATATGGCCTTAATATGAGTATTTTGTCCTGGACCATGTACAAGACACGGGTACTACTTCATGGCATTGAGGCAGTGAAGGACGCCAATGTTCAGAGCCAAATACCAAATAAAAAGGAACGTTGTGGAATGGTGTGCGGGGTGCTAGTTATAACTCGCCTCTAGATGTGCGCATCATTTACATATTGTCTTGGGTGGGGGGCATTTACATCTCGCTGACCGGGCGCTGCAGGTGAAGTTACGCCACTGGTCAGAGATATCGCATGTAGCTCGGTTTCTTTTGTGGGGGCCATAGACGGTAGTCAGGTTCACACGCCGCTGCACCAGATACCGAAATGCGGTATCGTGACACAGATACTCGGTACTTGAGTAAAAAACTAACTAAATACCGATATCGATATATGTTTTTAATCGATAACGTGGTAAGGCAATACCGCTACCAGAAACGCTACAGCTGCCGTTAGTAAGAAACGCTAATGTGATACTGTGCCCGATACCTCTTGTGAAAGTACTAAGTTGCAGGAAATCCACAAGCTCGAGACCTGGCCTAAATGAGAAGTCCAGTTGTATAATGGCGAATTAGGCAAATAAAGTTTTGCACCAAGAAGGTAGAATGCCTTATTTATACAGCTTAGAAACTTTGGTTGACTTAAAGCAGTAGCTGGCGTTCAAATTTTTCATCTGTACGCGCTACGCTGACCAGGCACCATGAGCAAAAATAAGAGATATGACCCGTAAACACGGGGGCATAGCAGAAGTACCTTATCGATGCGCAGATCGCGTTACCATAGATCTGTAACAGAAATCCATTCCCAATCCCGATGTATAAAAGTATCACGATCCGCGCTTCGAAAAAAAAAGTGTTGCATTATGCCCAATATTCGGTTCAGAATACATGGGGGCAATCGCATGCAGCTGGTAAACTGTCCTTCTGTGAGCATCGAAGCCGTCGAAAGGCATGCGACGTAATATGGTAGTATACGTATACCTTGAAATTAAAATTCCCGAAATTAACAAATGAAGCATATAAAATCCAAGGGAACAATAATATATCTTCTTTGTAAATGACAACGATAAACTTGCAATATCCCTGCACGGACAGGGCCCGTATCTCTGAGGAGCACGCACTATAGTACGTGAGCTAGCCTGTTAATAACTACAGTACTAGTCGCGATATACGAGTGTTGGACGCAACACACTGTTGATAATTCGAGAATTCGTGGTATTACATTGCGGGACAAATGTGATCGCAAACGACTTCAAACAGCGATCGCGATCGCAAACAGCAACGCTCGGTGTGTGAATTAATTCTTCCCAGCTGAAGGATCTTAAAACGTGTATCAACGACTCAGGACATTGCGCACCGTATACAGTCAAACCTCGCTTTACGAACACCCTTCGTTTCTCGGAAAATCGTTCGTAAATCGAGGTCCGAGGTCTGCAGTGCACAGATACCTCACATAACCACGGGAAATTGATTTGAATAAGTTTTATTTTTGAAAATACTGCGTAATTGTGCTTTGCATCATGCTTTCTGCACGGTGTATCCTGTTTAGAAGAGATGACAGAAGTCTGACACTTGACTCATGCACCCGGTACTCAAAGTACCGTACCGCGCGCGGGTGAGACTGTTTCCAACGGCAAATATCACGCTTGTCACCGGCTGTCAGGACTGAACACTTTCTTGGAACGGCAAGATGTTTCCATCTCGGAGACCTGGGCCAAACTTACAACCATTCGGCTGCAAACGGCCGAATTATTCTTTCAGAAAATGGTGAATCATGTTTGTGGAACGTGGTGGCGTTGGGACATTGTATGTTTGACCTTGGCAGCATGTACTGAGGAACTTTCATTATCCTCCGGTCCATTGGCCTGTCCTCTGTACGTTCATAACGCCCGTTCGTATATCGAGGTCAGAATGGCTTGGCTACTTTAGGTCCGTTCCCTCATAATCCGTTCATAGTTCGGATATCGAGGGTTCGTAAAACGAGGTCAAAATACACAGAAAAAGTTTGGTCCCTGTGAAGCCGTTCGTAAGTTGAGGGAATTCGTATATCGAGGGTTCATAAGACGAGGTCCGACTGTATAACGTCCCTCGCGCAAGACTGCGTACCTGAGCTGCTTGTACCCTACCACCAAGTTGCTGGCGTCCCCGGCCGGGCTTGAATCGGGACCTCAGGGTATAACACACTGTGCACATACCATAGTTGCTCTCCTCATGTAAACCAAAATGGCACTACACCGCACTTTGCATGTGCGGGAATTCGAATGACAAGCAGACAAAACAAATCTACGAAGACAACGGACTATTGTCCCGAAAACATTCCAAGGACAAAAGAAGTACCTACACTACGACTCAACACACGCAAGTTCTGCACGTCCAGTATGCATGACTCCAGCCTTTCTCACCATCTTTAGCAGCTCGAGGTTGCAACGCACACAGTATTCCAACTCGGAAGAGCCAGAAGCAAAATATAAAACATTATAACAACGAAAACGAAGCCGCACTAATCAAACTACACATTCCGCCATCTTGATCGATGCTGTCGATCAGTGTTGCGGATTTAACGAGTCAAATCGGATTTAAAGCAAATCCATGTTTTTTGGAACACCGCAAATCAAATCCAAATCAAGTCCAGATTTAAACTTGAGGCAACAAATAAAATCATTCCCTATATGACCCATTGTATCACGTATGATACGGCCAGTTTGCCACTGCCCTATTCTGTTACAAACGCCAAGTTCAGAAAGAAATACCCACTGTACCACTCATGATACGTTTCGGAATGTATTTCTCAAATCGCGCTTTCAGTAGCGGCCGCTAGCAGGCCTCCACAGCTCCCCGCATTTGCGGCAGTAGAAAAATAAAATCACGTCGCAGTCACGTGGTATTACATCGTCAGGCATCATGACGGATGCCCATTGGCCAAAGGAGGATGCGCGCTCCGGGATTGGTTGATAAAGTTTCGAAATATCTGACAGCTCACTTTTCGCGGGCAGTCGGCCAGGCGGGCAGCTCCAAGCAAGGTCGCTGCGTCTCCGCGGCTCGCCGATGTCGGTTGACCCAACGACCAAAGAGGAAGTGTACGCGCGGGTTTGTTCGTGAGCTATAGTGACTCTGGCCATGTACTGATCTCCGATAAAGTGTCAACCTACGGACATTCTTGCCGGGTCGGAACGGGAGTGCTTGGTGAGCTGGCGCCCGAGGAACACTTTCGAGCGCTGTCGCATTTTCAAATACAGTGACTAAGAAGAGAGTGTTCGTACGACAAAAGTATTTCCCGTGACTGTGTGACCTACGGTGCATCGCCAGAATGAGAAGAAGATGTTCATCTTTGAAACGCACGCACTCGTGGACTTCGCTCGCCCCCAGAAGTAGACTGTATGTGTGCTTTGCAAGTTCGAACTTGGTTTGGTTACTGTCTATTCAAGGAACGAAACGTCCTGTACGCACGGTGAATATATGAGTCAAACATTTGAGTTTATACGTTGCATCAATAAATATGTATTTCGCCTATCAAAAATGTCTTAGTTATTTTGGAATAACGGGCGCCAGGTATGAAAACCAGTAGAAGTCAATGGCAGCCAGGGCCGGCCGAAAGCCGAGCCAAACTGAGATGTTGCTGATTGGTTGGCTGCTAGGCATCACGACGCATTTTCATTGGTCGTATGTCCAGTGTTGCCTGAATTATCTCAAACTATGGGCTCTATGGGGAGCTGTGGGCGCCTGCCGCTAGTAGGCCCATAGTCGCACTTTAAACATGGCTGCCAGCAGCAACTACGATAGCGGCATACCCAGCCGATCTTTTTATGGCCGTGCTGCAAAAACTGCAGGTGAGTGAACGTTCCAGGTACTTGAAACTTATTTCTGGGATACTTTTGAAGTGCCGTGCACAGAGTTTCAAAACTTTGCATGTTTACAAGTTGCATTTTTGAGCGCACGAAGACCAGCGTATCACCTGTGATACAATGGGAACTAAGTTGTGGATATCATTGCCTTCGCTCACGAATGTGCATGCGGAAGTTTGTTTTGAATCTATCAGTCATTCATCATTACGTTGCGCAGGTCGCACGGCTCGTGATATTTTAGAGCACATCGCGGCTGGTGATGACATCAGCGATGTCAGCGAACTGTCCGCAGATGACGACGAAGAGTTTACACCGGATCCAAAGTCTCCTCAAGCTACTTTTGATGCCGCAGAGGAATCGTCGGATAATGAAGGCGGTGAAGAAGCTGATGAGCAAGACAGCATCGCCAGAGGTGGTGCATCATGTGCCTCTTCGGTGGACAATGGAACATGGAAAAAAGAACTGCTCAGGGGCAACCCAGGGACTTTCTCAGATGAGTTTTCTGAGCCTGATGACATGGACACACCCATTGGGTTCTTCAGGAGGTTTGTGACCACAGATATGCTATTCATAGGTGTGCTAAATCAAATCCGGTTATAATCCGGATTTATCAAATCCGTCAACGAATCCGGGGGTAAAGTTCCCGAAACAACTGTAGCATGCATCTGACCATGTCTACAAGGTATACAATTACTGCATGCATTCGCTGGATAAGACCCATGACATGGTACAAACACCTATAAACGTCACCTGCACCGGAGAGTATCAACAGGCAACATAGCGATGCGAAGGTTGAAGCTGGTATTTTATTTTCACGTGGATATCGGAGTAACATTTGTCAAACACGCCTACTCGGCACATATGATAAAGCCACCTGTCGGGAATTATGTTACGTTAAATGTGATGCCTGCGTGCTGCACACCGCAGTTGTGTTATAACAAACTCAATAGTACATCCGCCCAACATGCGTAAGCAGTCTTATTCCCTCAGGTTCTTGTTCAGAAAGACCAGCTGCTTCAATGTAGCTGGATGCAGCCTGTTTCTTTTCACGGTCTTGATCAGGCTGGCTGCCGAGAACACTCGTTCAACTGCTCCAGAAGTCGCACGTACTGCAAATACATGTTTCGCTAACTTACGAAACCAGCAGGCAGCGGGCCGCTGCGGATATCCAATAGCCGAGAGAGGAAACATCATCATCTACTGTACACTCGCTTAAATAGAGGACTATTTCGTTGTTCGTTCTTGCGGTAAACGTTCTGCGGTGTCAAGTTGACCATAAGCGAGCCACCATGAAAAAAGGCTACCAACATTCACATTCCTGTTCCTGGACACAATGACCTCATACGACTGGTTCTCATGTGCACATTTCAGGACTTATTTTAGCATTCTCTGGGACACCATAACACGACATCAGTCGCAGTTCAGAACCAACAAAATAGACAAAATGCGTGTATGGTAGTCATTTTATCGAATGTACCTCGCCTGAGCTCAGCAACCCAGTGGTGCGCTTTCTCCAATACGTTGCAATTTCTAAGAAATCATACAAAGCTGTGATACCGTTGTGAATTAAACGTCGAACTGCTCATGTGATTATGTGTGACAGTATCGCATGACGTACCCTTAGTGCTCGGAAGGAAAGATGTCTATAGGCCTCAGAGGTGGTCTGTCTGACAGGCAGAGAGATTCCGGGAGAGATTTTAAACGGAGCAGCGAAGAGAATACACCTGGCGCCACACCGTGGCAAGCTGCAGAGCTGAGAAACTGCGAGCAACTTTACGTAACTGGGACACAGGAACGAGAGACGTCATTCGTGACGCAAATGTCCATGTCGTCACTGTCATGCCAGGTGGTGTCGTATAGTCGAAGCAAATCTGGCGAACCCATCAAATGCGCTTCACTGCGGTGACTTTGGATGACCGTGGTATGGATGAAAGTATTTTTTTCTGAATGTTTAACCAACTCGGCCTTTTGTATATCCTCGGCTTCTGCTCGCTTGCGCATGACTGTCGGTCCGAGGGTAACCACGACTGTTGCCGGGTTCTGTCGGCCTGAACACAGATCACGAAGAAGCTTCCGGAATATCTAAGGTTTTCTTTTTTCGCTAGCCTGGTTGTAGTAGCCTACTTGTAGTTGTGTGTGTCTTTCGCCGACATGTCGGGGGGATGTTGGGTGGTTGGTTGCTCCGATTGAAATCAATATTCACAGTGCATCCAACGTCATGTGTTTCCGAGCAACGAAACGGACCGTTTTTGGTGGTACGACGCAACCGGACTGCCGAAAGGGAAAGATCGTGCTGTGCCATCGACTGATCGTGTTTGTGGCGGACATTTCTAGGTAGGGGTGGATCTAGAGAGGGTCAGGATGTCCTGACTCCCTCCTCAATTTGTTTTCACATTCACATTTCACATTCAATTTTAATTGGGAAAATAACAAGGATACAAACTACATAGGCCGCAATATGTTACATTGCAGCTCGCAATTGTACAATGAAAAAAAAAAGGAGAAAAAAAACGAGGAACATGCAGAGAAGAACGGTAGCATAATTATGATGCATTCCTCACGTGAAGGTGGAGATGTCTTCTGAGGTTGCCTTTTCTGCAAAATGTTTTCGAACAGACACCGCACTTGTAAGGCCGCTCTCCTGTGTGTTGCATCATGTGTTCCATTAGACGACTGTACCTCGAGAGCGACCGAGAACAAATCACACAACGAGTGTTTCCGCTGTGAACAGCCTTGTGCCGGTACAGCGCCGTCGTGCCGTTGAATGATTTCCCACAGATACCGCACGCATGTGGTTTGATGTTGCTGTGTGTATTCATGTGGTTTAACATATCTTTCTTTTCCGTGAAGGACCTTGAGCAGAACTGACACTTATGAGGCTTCTCTCCTGTGTGTAGACGTAAGTGCCGAACGAGGTTGCTGTTTTGGGAAAAACCTATCTTGCAGATGCCACACGTGAACGGTCTGTCCCCTGTGTGCGACCTTTCATGTCTACGCAGATGTGATATGCGCTTCGATGCATAAGGACAGAAGGAACACTCGAACACTCCATTCCGTCTTGATATTGGCTGCGTTGTTCCTGGACGAGAATTACAAAAAAAACAAAAAAAAACAGATGTTACCATATTATCAGTCACATACAGTTGAGGTTAGACACACGGGTCAGACTCTTTCTAGAAATACATGAAGCTTTTTTTTTTTTGTCTTTCGTTTTCAGTGTATTTGGGTAGCATGAACTGGAGGCAACTGGAACCGAGGGACCGAACCAGCGATAGTGAACTATGGTAATGAAATTGGGCAATTTCGAGAGAGAATGCACAGCTAGTGAAGGCACGCAGCGTACACCCATAGCCAGTAGAAATTTGTTGCTTGGTTGTTTTTTTGAATAAAACATTTTCAGATTATTCTAAGTATTTGTAATTCCTTCTCTGAATTACGGGTACCAACTGAGGCGCGATTGATGATCCCGGATACCGGAACCGGAATCACTTATGTTCGTACTATGAACAAACCTGTTAATGAACCATCTAGAACTTACCGAAGTGTACAAATCGAGTGTTATAACCCTCTGCAATCATTTGTCTGTTTAGAGTTGAGATACAGTACGCGAATTATACGAGAGACCAACACACATAGCGGGAGTTAAAATAAGTTAGCGCTATTAAGGTAAAAATATAACTTCTGCAGTAAAGGAATGGAATTATTCCACTGAAATGTCTATAAAAATGTCAGGGGTAGTCCTGTTCTCCTTAGAACACACAGGAAAACAGCCACTTCATGCTTCAAACAGGACGTGTAGTTCCATCCTTAGAGAGATACTCGAAGGCTTTATAAGTCTGACGTGTATATGAAAGATGGAATGCTACATGATTGATTTGCACTCAGGAACTGCATTGAAAAAGACATTTCGTGAACAGGATATACAAGTTGGGAGCAGAACACGTATTTGATGTCCTGTGAGACACATATCGGTAACTTCGAGGGTACGAGGTAACCCTAGGTAAGGAGAATAAAACGAAAGCAAGTTACCAGCTAGCAAACAAACTAGCAGATGCAGGATGCTTCACGTAAGACTGACCAGAATGTTTATAAAAACACTATGAGAGCAGCATAGAGGCTGTTTTTGCAGTTGAGTTCTACGGCCAGGCGGACATCCTCTCGAATAAAGTGCGCAACTACGAGATGACTAATTAACTAAAATTCATTAACTTTTTTAATTAGGGGATTTCGTGCAAAAGCGAGATGGTAGATAGAGGGATTATCCTGGTTGCAAGTCATGTTTAACAAATCCTGAAACCCGCACGTGCGTCAAAATATCCATCCCCGAATTTTGATATGCAAGTGAGCCGAAACCGGCGACCGGGAACACGGGGAGTAGAGCACTCATTTCACGTCAGAGGGCCACGTGATTTGCAGCGGTGAAGATAATTGGAGTAGGTGCCGCTCAGCTGGCCAGATAAACCGTTTTCCCGTCCAGATAAACCTCCGTCGGCGAGGGTGATTCGCTTCTCAGACGCGCTTATTCGGTTTCGGCTCATTTACATACAACAATTCGGGGATGGATAGTTTACCGCACGTGCGTGTTTCAGGATTTTTTAAACGTGGAATGATGTTTAGCGAGCATAGTCTCTCAATATACTATCGCGCTTTTGCCCAAAATTTCTTAGTTAAAAATTAAATTAACGAATTTCAGGTAATTAGTCATTTCAATTCAGGTAGATAATTTCATTTCAGGTATTTAGTCACATTCCCTTCCAGAGGATGTCCGCCTGGCTGTAGAGCTCCACTGCAAAAGCAACACCTGGGCTGCTCCCATAGCTTTTTTTATAAAAATTCTGGTCAGTCTTACGTGACGCACCCTGTATAGTTGGAACATAAACGTAGAGAAGATGATAGATAAAATCCTCCTGATTTCTCCTGGCTATAGCACAATAAGTGTTCCACACAGAATTACGTCTTGGCTCACGTGGGATTTAGGAAGTGGGGGGGGGGGGGGGCTGCATGAGACATGTATCGCGTTGCTACTGCCTGCATATTTATAAAAAACGCGTTCAATGTATTGGGAAGTGTTGTAATAAGATGCGTGTACTATTGAAGGGTATGGGAGTGCAGGTGAAATATCTATACAGAAGCCTCGTTTCCTCACTGGAATTTGCATTTCTAATATGCGAGACACACAACACATGTATGATAGGCAAACCATGTCTATTCTGCGCTCGCACACTTCCATTCTCTCATAAGGGAAGGCGGGAGAGATTAGACAAGGAAGTTGGACTGCGAAGGTTTTCACACGTGTATGTGGCATCCCCCCCACCACCACAAGTGGAGTATTACCCTCAACACGCAGATTTCTATGATGTAGGCGTATCTCATGTTTTTGTGACACTTGGTCACAAGTCAAAGAATACTTAAACAGCACTTCAAAGTTAAAAGGCAAAAATAACTATTCCCTAATGCAACACACTTTAGAACATATCTACACAATCCCTGATGACACATCAAAATTATGTTCTAGATAAGTGGATTCTGAATGCTATATACAACGGCGATAGCCGGCGTAATGAATGCACATTAACCAATATTAACCAATGCAGAGCATAATGAGAAACGACAACAAATGACGCCTGTTGCTGTCATGCTTCTCAAGGTGGGAATATTCGCAACGCGAAGCACGACTTCGTCTTTCACCGGCACTATTGCAGCAGATGCTTTCACATTTTGTTAGCGGACATCTTCTGAAACACAAAACACAACAGTGAGCGCGACGCATTAGACAATAGTACATTGGATAGCGGCAGAAAACATACTAAAATTCTGTGAGACAATGAATGTATTTGGAACATGCAGTAATTATGCCTGCAACATAAAGTCGAACACAAATTTCAAAACACTCAGCAAAACAGCATGCCTCAAAAGCGTACTATTTTCAGCACTTCCACGCAGAGACCTAACGCTTGTCATTATTCAATAATTGAGAGGCGCTTCTGGAGCAGTTGTTTGACAGGAAGATCACCTACAGCTACATTTGTTTTGTGGTGGCTAGGAACAGTATACCGGTTCAAACTGCATTTGTCATGCATCCGAACCGACGGAAAGGCAGCGGCGTGTAACAGAGGTAGTAAGCGTGATACCATACTAGTCATACACCTGCACAAACAAGGCCCATATAACGGATAACATAACGTTGCCCCATTGTGAGCAGCATTTCTACGTGAGCTAGCAATGAGTGAGTGGTTTCCTAGCCACAATATACGCGCATAGGATGCAGTACTTTTTGATACTTCGAGTATTCGTGGTTGTATGGCACGAGGCAACTATGATCGTAAGTGAGTGGATTAATTCTATCCATCTTTAGGATCGTTAACGTACGTCGAAATTTCAGCACGCACACACACACACAGACACACACTCCGAATTTAGCGTCCCACGCAAAAGAACCTGTACCCCGACATCAACACGCTGGAGTCCTTAGCAGAGCAGAAAACGCAACCTTGAAATGCAATACATCGTCACATGCACATATCATGTTTGCACTCGTGTGAATGAAATAGCACTGTATCAAAGTACGGGAACACGCATGACAAAAAGATAAAACAAATCTACGAAGGCAACACACATGAGTTTTGAAAACTTTCCAGGGACAAAAGGAGCAACTACACCAACGTTCAACACATGTAAGTTGTGACCACAAACTTGTTCACTTCATCTGTAAGAGTCTGTAAGAGTTCACGGCTGTAGCATAGAGTATTCCAAATCGGAAGAAGCCAGAAGGAAAATATAAAACATTCCTACGAAAACGAGGCCCTGCCAGACACACTACGGGCTCCGCCATCTTGGCCGATGATGCCGATGTCGTTCCGCTTGCCTGTGCCAAAGCGGGCGTGGCGCTAGAAGTGAAAACAAACTGAATCTAACTGGTGTAGACATCTCGCCTTGGCAACCTCCTCACTGTCTGGAATGATCTTGCTTCAGATTTGACTGCTGCTGGGCATGTCTGACATTTTACATAACGGATATACCCTGAAAGATGAAAGTATACCCTGTTTATGAGCTGAATCGCCAAATGAACGGAATGGTATTTCCACATATAGCATGAAGGAGACTGGACACAAATCCAGTATGTAAAAATACACTTTATTGCCACAACTACGATTTCATGGCAGTCACGTAAAATTAATCGATCAGGACTAGCTGCTACGTCCGTATAATCAGACTGAAACTTTAATTCGCTGCTGACACAAGAAAAGTTTGCGCATTTTATCTGCATTTCTTCAGTGTATTGTCCTCTTGCTGCATCTTGATTTTCGGTACCCCACTTACAGCATCTGGGAACGCCTTCTTTTCGAACAGCTTATGTAGGGTTTGCAGAATTTCTTTGACAATGGTTTGTGCCGAGAGCACACTCGTATCGCAGAACACGACAGACCATCGACGCATTAATTCTGCCTTAACGTTGCTGAAATCAGTGCAGGCTCTTCCTCTTGGGAAGACATGTGTGTGCAGCCCTACAAAGACCCTGGCTGGTCCAAACACACGAGCACGGTCCGGCCCGCTTGCCGAAATCGGGCGCTATCTTGTAGTTCTTAAGCCTTGCAACTTTGCATTTGCCTCTGAATCCCTAAGAATAAATGAATATTCAAAGTTTCCAATAGTACTTGAATGTCTCATAATGCTAGAATAACATTTGCATCTATTTCCAGTAATGGGAACTGTCGAATATGTTTGTAACGCAGTCCAACCTTATTACAACGAGATCTGATAAAACCAAAGAATTGTTGAAGTAAGGGAGTCATCGTAAAAGCCAGACAGTGGAGGGATTTGTACCATGCATCTCCTGATCACTGATCGAGCCAGTTAGACCACGATGTCATCTGCTTTCTGACGACTTGACCTGGAGACCCATATTTGACTGATGGGATATATCTAAGCATATTTACTTTCCATTAAATAATTGCGATTCCCTGTCAGGCACACGTCACAGACGCTTAACATGTTTGTCTGGATTAACTGACATTTTCTTCGGCATAAGTCGTTTTGACTCGCGTGCCGGACTCGGGCCCTGTCAGAGAGTTCTGGGGCCTGAATCGCGCCGAAGATTTGTGAACCATTCTTTTACAATATGTAATTTTCAACATTCGTTTGAGCAAAGCAACCAACTACCTGGGACATTCTTCCGTCTCATCACCAAAAACACCTCGACATAGGCGTCGGGTTGTTCTCGACTTTGCCATGTTCACTATCACGCCTTCTTCGCGCTGTGCACAACAGACAGGCTCGCTGAGCGACCCCTGGTTTGCGAATTCCGAACGATGCGCAGCTACCCAGAGCTGACGAGCCGCAAACACGGCGAAACTTAAACATTTTTCAAAGCCTTTCTGAATGTTGGCAGCGGTTTCGAGAAGGTAATTTCTGAAATTAGCACAATCATCCGCTACGGCGCGCTGCAGTCCAGTGATGTGATTGCTCCGCCAATTGCGCCATACAGCCAATTCTGCTACATCCTACTATATTGTCGCACAATATCAGGAATCCGCGCAATGCCTGCCCAAACATCAACTTGCGCTGCGAAGGGAAGCCTCCAGCTGAGGCCCTCTGCTTGTTTAGCGCGTGCCTAGTCACCATGTAGGGCTACTTTAGGTAGCGCAAGTCACTGCGGGACTGAAGTCCAGTGTCTTATTTGTACAGTTTCGCTTCTGCTTTGCAGACGTTAGTCCGGTATCCTGCCGTTAGAAAACCCTTTTCCTGACACATGTTGTTTAAAGCGTGAAACTGCGTATGAGTTTGTCTCCTACCTCTTGGGGCCAGGCAATAATTAAGCGATAGATATAAGATCACTATCACTCTTTCTTTCATTTTTGAAGTCATTGCTGTTTCCGTGCTGTGTTTCCTCTACTTATCGCAAATGTCACATGGCGTTTCTAACGCGATAACGCAAAAGATTTGCGAGAACGCTAGTAATAGGCGATCAACTAATTGGTGTTGTGGTACGAGAAGCTTGAAATAAAAATTGGTCATGTTCAGCCTATGTGACACTACGTGAAAGCACACTGCACAAACTGAACGCGCAAATAACTAAAAAAGATGGCAGTGTGTGTAGAGCACACATAGTACTTTTTCACCAGTAAGCTAGCTTTGGAATTTTCTTTGAGTATTTCGTTTATATTTGGCATTGTGGCTGCACCATATCGGCAGAAAATGACTAATGGGAAATTATTGGCAGTTATCTATATTCTATTGTTTACTTCACCTGGAATTTTCGAATTTTGACACTGCTCTGGCGCTGGTACGAACACTGGGCTAATTTTTGTTATTACAGGTAACCTATTTCAACTCATTCTAGTACATGACAACTCTCCTCCGCGTGCTGCGTTCGAATCATGAGTTCCTCACGCATACGCATTGCATAATCCGGGGGCAAAAATTCCTCCCGAAACAGCCGCTGAAATTCGGTCATAGGCACAATGCTGGTTGAGACCGGCGCCACACAGCAGCTGAGCTTACCAATGCAGCGGGTAGTATCCGGCGCAGGACGGCTTCGTCGGTTGCTGCAACGGTTGTCTGGTAAGCCTCCAGGTCCACAAGAAAATCTTCGACGGACTTGGCGTCGCTGTAGCCCGAAAATGTCGGTATCGTCAGGTTCAGGCGTAGCGGGGGTTCCGAGGACGGCTGGGCGGCGTACGTGCAACTGAGGAGCTGCTGTGACAATAAAGCGCAGAGAGCTGTCATCTGCCGAAGCAGGTCCTCCGCTACTGGCGGGTCGTCCTCGTAGACGGGCTCGAGAGGAGGCCTCTTGGGCGGCATGGCCAGCAAACGCACACTCCCGAACTACAAATAAACAGCAAAAGCGACAGCGAGCGAAGGGCACGGGCGACAACTGCTATGGTCAACACTACAAATACAGTAGCTGTCGGTGCCTCCCGGGCGTGCGGCAAGACTGGTCGGGCCCCATGCGTGGGCGCCAATTTGTGGGATTCCGTTCACCCAAATCCCACTTGGGGTCGAGCTCAACCAGTCTCCTACCGAAACCACAGCACCGAAAGACACCGACACAAATCAATCAACACCTCCTTTACTGTGCCACAGAATGTTAACTTACATTCTAGCCAGAAGGAAAAAGCGCTCCACTCCCTCTTCACAGCTGCCGCTCAGACCAGGGGCCCTATCCTGGTCAAAGTAATCTACCTCGATTACTTGAAATTTCTTCTGTCATTGGTGCACAATCGAAAAAGGCGTGAATATTAAAAGCGGTTGACACCTTCTATCAACCAAACGCCCCACGTGTTGTCTTGGAAAGCGACTCGCCTTATCGGTGTTTCCTCCTGAGAATCCGAAGGCCACACCTGTGATCTGCCCGCCCTGCCTTGTAGCTTCGGTTCTTAGGTGTCGGAAACAGAAAACTCTACCGGCGTAAAACTGAATTTCGTGGAAAATGCGTGGGAAACCACGCCCGTAATTTCCTTTTTTGCTATTTGTCATTTTTCTTGACGTACAGGTGTGCAGGACGGCAACGTTTGTGTGACACCGTGATTGTACTTTGCATTTATAATTCGGTATGTGCCCGTGAGATGGCGCTGATGGCAGGCAACAAAACGACAAAAGCGCGAAGGATCATTGCAAAGGGTCGAACGGACAGTGTGGCGCGAGCCGTAAACGCGTTTATGAGAAATCTGTTCGTGCTTTACATCTTGAGCTTTATTTGTGAGCTTTTCTTTATATTTTTCTGTGTGTTCGTGTGCTCGATATGCGAAATGATAATTCGCATTTCAATATGCTTCTTTTGCTCGTGAGCTGTGGGGGTGGTAATGATACCGCAAATGAGCATTGATAGTTTTATTCAACAAACAGTGAACTTTGATCGATGAGTTTTTCGTGTGGACACCGCTACGTTGCAATAGCATTGATTGTATGACGTACGGCTCAGACGACGCTTCGAAAAGCCCGCCGCTTTCACGCATACGATGCCGCGATCGGCGCAGAGAAACGGTGTTACGCGGTGCTTTTCTATCATTATTAAACAAAAACGAAGGGAGATACGATTTTTTTGTTGTGACGAGCACATACAAACTTTATACAACACAATAAACGGTAATGCACATGCGGACCCATCACGAAACCCATCGCCGCTCAAAGTAATCCACCCTCTTTCGCTACATTACTTTTCAGCTTTGAAACTAATCTTTTACGTCATTGTTACGTCAAAATGACGTAGGGTCACGGTTCGAGATTAGGGCCGAGAGGCTGCGAAGGAAAACTACACTCTTAAAAATGAACTTCCCCGCACAGCAAGCTCCTAGACAACCATCATATCGAATGATATCGTTATCTGCCCTGATTTGTTGAAAACGGGAGGCGTACGCCTTTTTTTGTGACAATTATGAACAGCATAAGTGTCACAAAAAAGGCGTACGCCTCCCGTTTTCAACAAATCAGGACAGATAACGATATCATTCGAGATGATGGTTGGCTAGGAGCGTTATATATATATATATATAGATTAGAAGCTTAGGAGGGCGGTTGACCACGAGAATGAAATAAGCAGGAAAAATCAGAAGACGACAAAGAGCTTACAGGAAAACACAAAGGGGAGTTTATTAAGACATATAGGGATAGGGGTCGACGTTTCGGCAGTCAGCGCTGCAGTCCCGTCGAAGGCAGCGCTGACTGCCGAAACGTCGACCCCTATCCCTATATGTCTTAATAAACTCCCCTTTGTGTTTTCCTGTAAGCTCTTTGTCGTCTTCTGATTTTTCCTGCTTATATATATATATATATATATATATAGAACAGATAGGTTAATATATCAGACGGCTACGAAGTTGAGTAAAAGTGAAATAATAAGACTTGGACTACAGATTACAGGAACGTTAACAAAAACAAATTTATTTAATGGGCAATTTAACACACAGATTAAAAAAAGAATGGTCGACGTTTGGACAGTGGCACTGTCTTCGTCAGGACAAAAGAGGTACAAGGGTTGCATATTGCTTAAATAGGTTTCCTGGGTGACGTCACAATCGGTGCAAGTATGCCACGTGGCAGTTGTCTGAGTCATATTCTGGAACATTCCGCAAGGTCAAGTCCGGGTGGTGATGTCATCTTTCTTGGGGAGCCAGCTCAGGGTGAGCTGTACTGAGGCCATAGCTGAAAAAAAAAAAAAGGAAAATAAAAGGAAAAAAAAGGCAAAGTATATCCCATCTAGACGACCAGGGGTCGGATTTACAAAAGTCTCGTACGACAAAACTTATCGTAAGCGCCCTCGTACGATAAACTTAGGACGAAATGCAGATTCACAAAGCGCGCGCGACGTAAGATTCTCGTCAGCTGCGAGACAATCCCACGAGAGCCCCCGAGCAGTCGTAAGTGGCCATACGAGCAAAGATGGCGTCGTACGTCGCAGCAGTCGAGTTGAGTCGCGGAGAACTTTGCGCCGTGAACGTGTTCTCAGGCCACGGACGACGCTCCAAAGTATCCCGGAGAACCATCTTCTTCGATATTATCGTCTTCCACGATCTTCAATAATGAGCTTGTGCGAGAAGCTTGCCCCGGCCCTCCAACGGCCAACAGCGCGGTGTCGAGCCATCCCTGTGGACGTGCAAGTGCTCGTCGCGCTACGTTTTTATGCAAGTGGAAGTTTTCAGTCTGTTGTGGGAGATGTGGTTGCGATCAGCCAAAGCAGCACCTCACGGATTGTAAACAGCGTGACGACAGCGATCGTGGAAATGGCCACGACGCAAATAAAGTTTCCACGTACACCTGCGGACGTCCAGAAAACCGTCTTAGGTAATATATTTTCCTCTCGGGCTTTTAGTGTTCTGTATGTAAGAAATATCTAATACAGGAATTTGTATTCGCGGGTCCGATGAGAGTGCACTACATAGGATAATGTTTGCAACCTTCGCTATCGAAACTGCTGTTTTAGTGAGCGGCATCACAATTTGCAATTTATTGCTTTCAGCTGTTACTTAAAGTGGCTCTCAGAATGAATGACTAACATGTTTCCCGCAGGCAGTAGTCACGTATTTTCAACAGTGAACGTGTTACCCCACAGTGTTACAGCCTTACTGGCACACACTGACGGAGTCACTGCAGGGATTTTAGCTTGTATGCAATGGACTGTACGCACAGTAAATATATAATCTCTTTTTACAGGATTCCTCGACATTGCAGGTTTCCCAAAGGTACTGGGCTGCATCGATTGCACACATGTTCTTGTGAAACCCCCCAAGCGTGAGATGCGACCTGCATACCGAAACAGAAAGGGGCTGTACTCGATCAATGTACAGGCAGTCTGTAACGCTGACTGCGAAATAACCCAGCTGACAGCCAGATGGCCAGGATGCACTCACGATAGTTTCATCTGGTCACTATGCAACCTTCACGATGAATTTCAGGCTGGCAGAATGCCTGAAGGCTGGCTTCTAGGTGAGAGCAGTGAAAGCACTTTTTTAAAGTAGGCAGCATTTAGGAACTGTTACATAATCCTGTCTACTTTCTGGTGTTAGGTGATTCCGGCTATCCCACACAGCCCTGGCTTTTGACGCCCTTCCAGACACCATCAGGAGAAGCTGAAGAAAAGTACAACAAGGCTCATAGGAAAACCCGACAAGTGATTGAGCGTGCCTTTGGACTGCTCAAAAGCAGGTTTCGGTGTTTGGACAAGTCTGGGGGATGCCTCCTATACCCAATGACAACGTGCTGCTCCATCATTGTGGCTCGTGGCGTCCTCGACAACTACTGCATACGCCATAACATCCTCCTGACTGACCCTGTTGGTATGTTTCGTTGTAGAAGTTCATAAAAAAAGAAGAAACATGACAGGAGGAACGAAATACAATTACACATTACTTTGCAAGATAACTGAATTTGTTACCGATTTGGAAAACAGATCATAAGGATTTTCCAAAATCCGGGATTCATCATGATAGCAAAATATAGCACACTGGCTTTACGCAACAGAATTACAGGTCTCCTCAGACGTTTCGTCCTCCATGCGCAAGGCATAATCAGTAACAAACACAATGAGGAAGGACCTGTTTAAGCAGGTTTGTGTATAGTTTAGGAAGGGGGCTGCGGTTGCCAACCGACGTGCAGATCACGTTCCAGTGGTGTATAAGTCATGAGTCACTAGATTACTTGCACACTGAGAAGTCAATTTGTGTGATTGACGCTTCATTGTCATGTGTTACCTTTCATGCATAACGTTTACTTCAGATTGTCAATTGTTGTGGATGAAATCTGCATCAGATCACATTACTGCCACTTACAGGCTCATGAAATTGACATGATAAACATTACGACCAACTTAAGATTAGTTACCAATTGTTATAATGAAAAACATGATTAGTTTCTGATTTCTGAACAGTAACTAAGTCGTTACTTCGGTGCGAAACAAAAGTAACATGCTGCACAATGTGAAAACCCGAGAATTGGGAACACGAAAGGACAGACACAACACAGTCTTTTTCAGACTTCGTGTTGTGTCTGTCCTCCCGTGTTCTCTACTCTCGGGGTTTTATATTATGCATCATCTTCACCAGCTCGCTTTCTTCCTAGCCATTTTTTCGTTGTCAAAAGTAACATGTTACCACGTAAGGAGTTACTAGCGTAGTACTCTGCTGAACAGCATAAAATGTCACAATAGGACTACAATCCATATACTATTTGCCCTGTGTATGCCATGTAACAAGAATTGCTGTGAACTACAAAACTTCTGCCCTCTCTCCTTTAGAGTTAGAAGAAGCTGAAAGACCAATCCCAGGAGCACAAGACATGCCAGCTGGAATTTCAGACAGAGATCACGTTGTTACACAGATATTCACAGAGCACCGACCTTTAGCTCAGCCCGAAATTCGCAGGGAGTGAACCTGAATATTCAGGCATAATAAAATTTTCAACCCGCAGCATCTTCTTGAGTTTGAATTAAATGATGGGAGCTGATATGGGAACAGAATATGCTTCAAATGTTTTGGAATTTTGACTAGGTCACCAGAAAGTGCTATGGAAAAGTGGAATACAGATTGCTACAGTTCTGAGATTGCTCACTCAGCCTTTTGGAGCAAAGCAACGACACGCAGAATGCACATTCCTATAGCTGTGTTGTCAATTTATTGCAGTTCAAGCCGTCCTCCAGGAAGTGTCCTAACTTTATACTTGTGTTCTTTGATGGCCAGTAGCCTCCTCTGTATATCTACGAGCGCTTCCAAGTGCTGTTCCATTTTTTTGTGTGTGTTTGCTATTTCACTTGCTTCACTGCTCGCCCTACTCCTTGGTGTTGTACCTGGTAAACGGATCACGTGAGAATTTTAGTCCATAGCAAGATAAAAACACTGCGAAAACGAGAAACACATTTTGCAACTCCTATTCTGCAGCACATTAATGCGACTGTTACAGTGCAGTAGCCCTGAGAATATTTGAGAAAGTAGGCAAGCTTCAAGCAATACACCAGTCGTGCACAAGAATATTTACCCCTGCGTGGTGTTGGCACAGCCGGTGCGCTGTCAGCAACCTCCTGTTGCACATTTGCTGCTTCCTGTGATGAAGTTGGGCTAGGTGTTTGACTTATCCATGTGGAGGATGTCAGCTCTGCGCCTAATGTCAGCCCATGTCAATGCGTTAAGGAATGCTTGACATCTGCATTCTCACACTGCTGTTTACTGACATGCTATGTTTGCCTTACCTTAACAAGCATCAAGTACTAGGGGTGTAGCACTACTTGAAGGACCGGGATCTGCCAATATACGAATAATGTTATGTATTATATCCTATCATAATGTGACAAAAGTTGCATGAGAACGACAAGGCTGTGTGGGCGCACACTGACCTGAGCACTGGACATTGTATCTGAGTATGACATCCCCTGCAATAAATTAGGTTAAAACGTCTGTTGCTTCACAAATAAGAATAGGTTGGCTGCGGGTTGTGCAGCTTTTGTGTTTTACCTCCTGTTATTCCGATGTCGTAACTGCCGTTAATCCCGACGACGGTGCTCCTGTCGAGTGTGGCCACTACTCTTTCTTCAAGAGGCGTAAGTGGCGGCACTTCTGCGGCACCCCCCCCCCCCCCTGTCCTGCCAAGGCACCGCGTGACGTTGGCCCCTGTGTGAGAAAGGTTTGTGTCTCATCGATAAAACAACCTTCCCGCTTCACATGCGTGACAGCCGACCAGTAATTGCATGCGCTATTTACCTTTCTTCTTGTTTAAGCTCTTGTAATCCGTCCATTTCTTCTTAACTTCCGCAGGCGTGCGTTTGATGCCGGACACCGCAAACAGAGTATCAGTAATGCGGGCCCAGGCTTTGGTTTTAGCAAGAGCGCCTTGCGGCCCATCGCCAGTGGTATCTATGGCAGCCTTGTTAGCTTGGTAGCATTCCACGAGCGCTTCAATTTCGCGTTCGGTAGAATTTGGCCGACGTACGCGCTTCGCTGAAGTTTCCAAGGCGTCCGTTGCGGGCATTTTCTACCGAGAAAGTGTGTGTCTGCTGTTCAAGAAAACCACATGGAAACTCACGGCTCTCATTGGTCTGATTGCAACCGCGCGTTGTCGTCTCCATGGTGATAGCATACTCTCGTCTCCATACGCTTTTTGTGGCGCTACGGCGTGCCCTCTCCACTACGACTGCTCTGTGAATCCAGTTTACGCCGACATCGTAAGCGCATCGCAGGCTGCGACATCTTAAGGGCACTTTGTCGTAAGATACGAATTTCTTTGTGAATCCGACCCCAGATTCCTAACTGTTGAAAGTACACCGGGATCTTCGTTAATGATTGATTGGAATTTGTAAATGAGGTAAGACTCGCGTTGTTCCCTGCCTCTATCGGAGCTCAAGTTTGATTGAAGAATAAAAAGGGCAACGTCATTTATTGAATGACCAGGCTGGTTGAAATGACGAGAAACAGGAAGATTTGGCTTTTTATTAACGTTCGACCGGTGGTTGTTGAACCTGATCCGAAAAGATGTTTTGGTTTGACCTACGTATTGTGCTTGACACGCGTTGCACTGAATGGCATAAATGACGTTGGATGAATTGCAGTCAAATTCATGGTGACTTTGACTGCAATTCATCCAACGTTATTTATTGTGCCACGATTCCAGGGACCGAGGAAGCTCCTGGAATCGTGACACATACGCGCTGATCCCTTGCATTGTAACAAAAACCGTGGCCCCCTTCCCGAACAATACTGTCATCTCCTTAAGTAGCGACTGGTTGCCGGCTCTTCCGCTCAGTCTTGCACTGATGACGCCCGTCGTATGACAGGCGAAACGTCTGCTTAAAGTTTGTTTATTTGTTACGTTAAGTCAGAGTCCTCTCTTTCTTTCATTACGCGATAGGGGATTCCATTATAATGGATCTATTCATTTCTCTGTTTTTTTTTTTTCATATGTTACTGGTATGCTATACACAACCCCCACGGCATTCAGTGGCTTTTATTTGTTGTCGAATGTAACATGTTTCCACTTTTTCGTTGCCTATTCATTAGCCGGCTCTCGAAGAGTGTGCCTTGTCCGGCTGATCTGCACAGTAACCCCACTCATCTGGAGACTTACAGCTCATCGCAGCACTTCCTTTCCGCGCCCTCACTCACCCCTCGGTAAGCTCTCAGATTGTTTACTCATGCTCCTTCATTCCATGCTCAGCGCTCCGGTTGCTCACTCATGCTGAGCTCATTCACTAAGCTCAGCATGAGGGAACACGAGTGAGGATGCTCATGAGCGAGTTTGTCGAGGTATCGGCAGGATAGAAGACCTGCGCGGGAAGCCGTAGAAAGAGAGGTCACGTAAAGTATTATTAACTCTCTGTAAATGGACGTCAACAGTATCTTGAAAGTAGCGAAATACTTTTAAGACTATCTAATACTCTATCTTGCGTTTCAATATTGGGTATTTAGTACTCTATCAGTTGCTTTTTCTGCCCGGCACATGTAACTCAACTTAAATGCTTTTTGTGAGTGTCTTTGTACAAGTCAGAGTTTACGACATACCGTTATTTAACGAGGAGTTTCACGAGCAAATTGCAGCTTTTTCCTGTTTCTCATTCGTTTTTTTTTTTTTTCACCTTGGCGCGCCTCGGAAAAGGTTGTATCAGAAGCTACAGGAGCGTACACTGTCAGTCAAAATGGTGCGAAAAAGGGATCAACGGGGTGCAAAGGCGGGTCCTGTCACGTTGTTTAGACCATCAGGGCCATATGTGTACCTTTCAAATGGTGTAAATAAGTGTCATGTTGCAACGATATACCTTGCGCGCTGTCAGTAGGTATAAAGGCAGTATTATGTTCCACATTTATACCTTCAGGGTTATTTTTTTGATACCCCTGCATTCCGCGAGACCCCGTTGGTAACCTGCTCCGCCAGGGAAGGTGTAATGCATTATGATGGTATAACTGGTCTGTGGTTGCCTAAGATGGCCGCTTGCGCTATTTTGCTGTAGTTTTGCGTCGACAAAACACAAGAATACTGTGATTTAGTGATGTGCTTCAGTGACGCCATGCGGGGGATAGAATGTATCATGCGTCTTCGTGCATTAGCGCCTATATTCACAAATTTGTGTTGGTTTGCCATCTGCGCAGTTTTAATATAAAATGCGGCAGTGTTGCCGTAGAAGTGTTGTTGTTGAGATCTACGATGTCCACACACTATGAGATGTTGTTCGAATTTTCTTACATAAAAAGGTATATTTATTCCGAGTGCACTATAAAATGTATGTCCCTTCAGCGAACAAATGTCAAATTTTAGCGGCCGTTATGCTTAGCAGGGTGGACGCGTCGGAACAGCATGTTGGTGTTCGAATTCCTTGTTATTCCTGTATTCATGTGCGCGTCGTCTTCTGCAATGTTAAGCTGGATGGTTCAATTTTTCGAGCTCTTATTAGAAGACACAGCATTAATAACTCTAGAAATATTCATAAAAAAAACGTTCGAATTGTGCGTTGCATTGCAAACAACATATGTATCGCTTTAAATTAGCATTCGGGACATTCCCTCTTTAAGCCTAACTGTGATTTATATTGGTAGTGTTTATTTGCGGCGCGGATTTTTCACAGGTGGATTTTGAAGAGTGGATTTTTGAATGTTTCGGCGTAAACCTCTTCGCAGTGTCACAGACACAGAATAAATGTTCGAAGTGCATTTGTTGACTTTGCACAGTATGCATAGGATGTGTAGAAGGATAGCGAAAATAATACTGTACGTATTTTTACAGCCTTCAAAGAACTTTAGGCTTCCACACATGTGGTACTGCAAATTTCTACTGCTGCAACATGATTTTACGGCACACATAAAATTGTCATCATACAGTCAAACTTTACGGATAGCAACAAAAGAAGAAAATCAGGAGTCATTCCGAATCGCAAAATTCCACGAACAATCACTGGTCAGCATTGTTTGCCAAAACTCAATGTCTTCTCTTGCAAGACAGACAGGCACATCCACTTAACCGGTTTTCGAACACAACCTCCATAGCTTGCTGACCCAAATACGCTGAGCCCTTGGAACATTCTTCGACCATTTACCTTTTTGTTCCCGCTTTTCCCCGTCCCACTAGTCTTTATTCTCAAGAAGGGCTCTGGGCGAAAGCTTGTAGCAGGAAATAATGGGTTTAGGAGAACTCGTTACAAGCCCGGTCGTCACAGGCCAAATGGTCATAGGTGAACTGGTCAAGGAGGCCAACTCGTCACAGGGCATCTCGTACGAGGAACTGCCGTCACGCCGGAATAATCGTCACAATGAACACTCGTGTCACGGCGTGGATTTTGACTGTAGAACTACAAATTTACCTTTGTTTATTCCTATGAATGATTCAGTACACCGTGTTGTCAGCTATGATCAAAACATGACGCTATAACTGAAATAAATACAACTAGATGCCACGACACGGTTTAAACAGAACAAACAACAAATGCGGTTTTGTTAAGCTTGCACGGGCCTATACAACATGGGACTCAAAACTGGATATTTCTTGCAATATTCTCAAGAGTGCAAAGGTAGGATCCGCTGGAGTGCCCCTCTAGAACCATGGAAATGCGCTCATTAACATTTTTATATGTCGCAGCTTTGGGAGAACGTATGGATTTTGGTGCGCTTGTCTCTGCTTTCGAATGGTACGTTTCAGCGTGCTTGGCGAAGGCATCCGGGAAGCCGCATGCTCACTGACGGTTGCGGCGGCACCAAGTAGGATCCGATGAGGTGGATCGCTTCCATTCTCTGCAATGCAAGAATGCATAAAAAACAGCCACACTGCCACCTTCCCAGCATACAAAAAGAAACCATACTGTACCCTACCTGCTTTTCTCTTCATGATCTGACGGACTTTGAGCAGGTTGATTTCAGTTGGATCTCCAGCATGAGTGTGAGTAGTCGGAGGAGTTAGTCGCACTACAACGCTAATGGACTCGTCAGTAGTTATCTTTGCCTTGCAGATAGCACGATCTCGACATACCCAATAAATACCAGAACTGCACTTTCTACTAACTGTGTAGAAAAATCTCTGGTAGAGTAGCAACGGACCCCCACGCTGAGTTTTCGTCACTTCCATGCTCTCCGTGCCCTTAGCAAAGACGTGAAATTTGTACGGTCAGCGGTCTTCGGAATCCGGGTCGGGCACTGGACTAATCCCTTTGGTAAAACACGGTGAAACGCATTCCCTTTGGAACGGGGTCAACCTTGCAACCCAAGCAGCACAATGTACTGAAAGTCGAGTGCAATAGGGGTGGACGGGTAGGTGCAAGGCCTCGAACAGACTTCTGAAACTAAGGAACATTGATAAGACACATACCGTCCACCCCTATTGCACTCGACTTTCAGTACATTGTGCTGCTTGGGAACCAGTGTTCCGGTGACGAACCGCCCCCCTTGACAAGTGTTCCGGTGACAAAAGGACCTCGTACCAGAGGGCCGGTGTGACCAATTATCCTGTGACGAGTCTTCCGGTGACGAGTGGGATTGTGACGAGTGGACCGGTTCCCGGAAATAATAAATAGATGTTTCAGCTCTTCCTGTTTCAGCATTTCGAAGCTATACTCTGTTCCCATTCATGTGTCAGTCATATGGGATATGCTGCACGGTACGATACACAGTACCTGATACAAAAAATTGCGAGTTCAAGTACATCGGATGAACTCTACGAAAATGACACGACAAAGGAAGTTATCAAGCTTAGCAATGTGATTCCCCTTCGCTTCGAAGACACTGGCCAATTGGCTTATCATTATTGGCAGGTGCTTTCAGAACCGTTATCGTCAAAACCTTCAGATGTATTAGAATTCGTAAATTTGGGACAGTTAGAAAAAACATAAGAAAGGAAGGAATGCTAAACACTGCTTTTCGGAAAAGTGCCCGGGTTCGCAGTTGCTACATTGCCAAGTGCGGTGCAGATAGGCCCCTTAGTTGTCTTTGCTTGTGGTACTGAGACAATTAGGTGTCCTTAAAAAGGCCATGGTTCTGTGTACTAATCTATATATGTTTCGCTAACTTCGAGCAAAAGAAACAAAAATTGAACTAATATACCTATATAATGTTTCATAGATGGGTAGAACCGGCAGAGATGTAGGAAGGGAGTTGCCTCAGGACAGAAGCCGCCGATATTTCGAACACAGACTGTTCTTCTGGGCACCGTTCTCATCTTTGGCAAGGTATTTAAAGGGTTAGGTGTGACGTGTTTAAAGGTTCATGCGAAAGATAAGGAGGTTAATGGTTACGTGGGGAAAATTCCAGAACGAGCAAAGTTTTTGTTTTAGTATTTGTAATACATAGTTGTGGCATGCAATAAAAAAAGCAGAAAGCAGTGGCAACGCAGAACATAACAGATGATAATGGAGGTAGAAGGGAAAAGCATATTTTATTTGTCAAGCGATTCTAGGGTGCCTTGTGATTTGTTGATACCGGACGGGTGAAAGCGTTGAACTTGTATATGAGATAAGACTCCCTATCACGTCTGTCACGTGTGGATCTAAACCCGGTTTCTAGAATATGTAGTTTAATGTTGTCAAAATTGTGACCAGGAACGTTAAAGTGTTCGGCGACTGCTCTGGGGAGTTTGTTGGACGTGTCGGTTCTGTGTCCGGTAAGGCGGTTGTTCATTTGTTGGCCGGTTTCACCAATGTATTGCATAGAGCAGTCGCCGCATTCAATGCAGTATATGACATTTAAGCGTGTACTTGTGAATGCTTGCACGGTTAACGGGATGGGTATAATTGCTCGCAGTGCTTTTGATGGAGTTAGCGTGTTGAACGTGCTTGCATGTTTTGCAGCGCGGGAGGTTGCAGGGTCGTGTTCCCGTATACGGGGTGCTCGTTTTGCTGATTTTGGCATTGACCAAGGAGTCTGCTAGGTTTTTTGCGCGTTGGTATGGGGGTCACCTGTATGGGATGGGTGAATATATTGCTAAGTCGGTCCCGCATGTAAGTGTTTTAGAGTGTGTTAGAGTAATTTCAAACATAAACGCAGCAAGTGACTCATACGCACCAAGGAACAGATGACAAGATTGCGCCTTGCGAGAAGACAAGCGAACGCAATCCTATCGCCTGTACCTTCTTCCTTCGTGCGTATGTCATTTGTTACGTTTACGTTCGTTATTATATGACATACCAGCCAGTTTTGCGTTTACTGTTTGCATTTAGCGTATATGCGGATGGATTAGAAGATGATACATCGATATATATCGGATTTCGTTGGCGGTCTATTGGCAGCGACGTTCTGTGCCTGAAAATGCAGGATATAATTTGAAACCGCCAAATTTCAAGTAAAAGATAGATAGCTGTGTTCGTTTTCATAAATACGACTATGTATGCACGTATTTTGATGTAGTTTATCATAAGCTGCCCTTTAACTACATCATTACTTATTTCTTGTCGTTCTTGTTGCCGTTTTACGAAACTGACAGCTTCTGATCTTTTTGTGTATAGCTGCTGCTTGAGTTCAGAATATCGTTCCGTCCAACGAGAACTCGTCGCACAAGCGCAGCAGGGATTTGAAGATCTTTTGATGATCGTACAGGAAAACGGCACGGAGGCTGAACTACTCCTCATTGCAGATAGCCACGATATAAGTTTTCCTTTTTTGCCTTTTCCCATTTTGGGAACACTAAATATCCAATATGGGCTATTTCAGGTGACCTGTGCGTCCTTGCCCTGAAATTAATTTCACGGGGATGTAATGAGTAGTCTTCGTCACTTATCATAGAGGTGAGATCAAAATACGCTTGCTTTGCATGTAGGTATTATTTAAAAAAGTCTTTTCAGGAACAGGAGCTGCCTCTCTGCCCCATAATCAAGCTCATCGGTATCAACATCATTGAAAGGGCAATTTTAAAGCTCGAAGAGACAAAGGCTCGGGAAAAGTGCATTGATTTTGTAAACTTATTTATGTACTACTGTAAGTACACATTTTTGCGTTTGGTTCACAAACATTCGCATTGTCTTTGAAGTTATTTTAGGTACAGACATGACGCAGTTTATTCCTTGCGTTTTTTTGGTGCAAAGAAAGATACTGTTCTGCACCCAGTGGTCTAGATTTCTGTACCTTTGTAGTACCTTGCTGCTTAGATTAAATTTATACCTTCAAATTACCTGATAGAAACCTTCTAAACGGTATTTATTCTCCACCCAAAGGCGTGGATTTCTATACCCTTACTATACCCTGTTTTGATTAAATAGATACCTCGGGGTATATAATTTGAACCTCTCAATGGCACATATTTTACTCCTCAAGGGCTACTTTGTTATACCTTTGCTATACTCTGTTCCTGGGATTAAATTTATACTCTAAAGTATTGAACCCTAGTAAAAAAAACAGCCTGGATCCACTGTGGAACCAGCCTGGAAAGGCCATCCCAGGCTGGGGCTAGGCTGGCCAAGACTGTTTCCATGCTGGGTCTAGTGCTGTTTGATTTCCATTCTCAAACCATCCAACTTCCACTCTGAAACCAGGATGGTTCCCTGCTGGAGCCGAGCTGGAAATGAGATATTCCAGCGACTACGCTGGAATGTGCGAGATTGTTCACTGTGAACACTGTGAAGATAATGTGGCATTATATATGGGGGAAAAAAAGCCGAAATTAATTTCACAAATGTGTGCAAATAATATATGCCCAAATATAATAAAATAAATAAAATAATAAAATAAATAAAATAATAAAATAAATAAAAATAAAATAAATAAAAATAAAATAAATAAAAATAAAGTAATAAAATAAATATCCAAAGGTGTGCAATGTTATGCACAGAACTCCACGTACATGAGTAGATTGCAAAAAAAAAAATATTGTTGATTAGCTTCACGCTGCGAAACGTGAGCTTTCCCGGTTTGTCAAACCGAAACTTTAGCCAAAATGCTCTCATCGTAAAATGCGACCAACCGCCATCGGCATTAACTCAGAATCTGCTTTGAACTGGAAACGTCGGTTGTTGTGTTGGCGTCGCAGCCTGGTAATTTAGGTGTTTCCTCCTGCATTTCACCTTCGCCGACCATATAAAAGCGTGAACGTCTTTGCATTTGTGTAGTCGTGTGCTCTGTTATGCATTTTGTTCCTGAATCCGTGCACGAGCTCTATTGCGACAAAGGGTAAGCGGCGTGTGTAGCACGGTTGATCCCCAAGTTCTAAATCTGAACCAAGAGGTGCAGTAGTGACCCGATACTTATCTATATGTAGTTATCTGAACTGCCTTCATGATGTGTCATTGTCCGGCTTGCACGGGACGGACTTTGTCGGACAGTTAAATGAAAACGAGCGATTGAGAAGTGACCTTTGTGATTTCGCACATGCCAAACTTTGCATCAAACTGTCACATTATCGTCTCATAGTGTTGCCACTGTTGCTGCATGTACACTATTTGTAGTATGTCTATTATCATACCTGTTATGGGGTGTTAGTTATTGTTGTTAAAATAAATATAGTTTATTGCTGATTGTCACTTTATTCATTTGTTATAGTGTGTTTCCAATTTCTGCTTTGTGTAGCAATTTATCTTGTATAAGTTGCTTCTACTTGAGCGGAACCTCCTGCCTTGGAGCATAAGTTCCAGCAGAAGGTACAGGCTGAAGTGGAAGCACTCCTACATCGGGACCCGATAATCCGGCTGGAGACACGCTGCATATCCAGCCTTGTTCCAGCCTGCGTCCACTGTGGAACCACTTCTAGACCAGTCTTTCTCCGGCTGGATGCAGCCTGTTTCTAGCCTGGTACAAGCCCGTTTACAGGCTAGATCCAGTCAAATTCCAGGCCGGAACCAGTCCAATAATCCAGCTGGAATTGTCACTGCATTTCCAGCTGGAATTTTTACTAGGGAAGTTATACCTCATGTATGGTGTATACTTTGCACCCCAAGGTCTGAATTTTCATACCTTGCTGGAGGGATAAATTATTATACATCACCTGGTGGTATAATTTTTATCCCTTTTGGGGGATGCGCCACAGGACAAGCCATTTACACCTTTAAAGGTATAAATGTGGCTGAGAGTGTAGTATCAGCATAAGCTGTGTAATAGGAATGTGAGAAGAAAAAAGTAAACGGATTCAAATTGCTTCACTTTGAAGTATTGGTGTCAAAACGAATTTAGTTCTCGACTTCCACAGCAATTTGAATCAC
The DNA here is from genome assembly GCF_037126465.1 of Ornithodoros turicata. Classification (NCBI taxonomy): domain Eukaryota; kingdom Metazoa; phylum Arthropoda; class Arachnida; order Ixodida; family Argasidae; genus Ornithodoros; species Ornithodoros turicata. Next base: position 150,379,818 of record NC_088201.1, read on the forward strand.
CAGCCAAATAGATAGTAAAATTATTTTTTAAATATCGCTCTGAAATTGGAAACCAAGCTACGACACATGGCACAGGCTCACAAATACTTGATAAGGAGACACCATTGCAATAAGACTCCGAATAATACATGAATGTTACAAACAGCAAGTGTAGGCACATACGACGAGTGGGTACCATCTCACCTATGGATTTTTTTTTCAATTACGTAGGCGTAATTATTTAAAGACATCTCAATCAAGGGTGCCCAAGTGGCGTCCAGCTTGGTGTTGTCACGTGGTCCGCGTTGCCCCTCAGCAAAAAATAAATAAATATTCGGCCGAAGCTTCATGAACGGTCATTCATAAGTTAAAATTACTCTTACAACTAACAAACGAACACCTCGGCGCAGTCATTAAGACTGCAATTGCGTAATCACTTTCACACGATGTTAACACAATAGTTAAAAACAAGAGGTGCCAAGTTTCCTCATGACACAGCAAATAAATAGGATAGCTGAACCTGTGATTGATGAACGCTATGTAATACGTTTTATGTCGTTTTGAAGTTCTGGGTTGTGTCGTCTATATCAGAAACAGGCTACTCCAAGCCCTAGTATCTGGCCCGCGTAGTTTCACCATGGCTGAATGCGGCCCATGGACGGAATGTGTTCGGCAACCCTGATTCAAATGAACCGTTTCTGCTATTTTGCTGTCTGGGAAGCTTAGCGCCCTTCTCAATCTTCGTTCGATTTTGAAACTTTGATTGCATGAATCGTAGTGACAGGACACACGAAAAGCAGCCGCATGTGTATATGTAGACATGTACCAGCCAGCCCAACACCTGTTATTGTTAATCGTAGTGACAACACGCATTTTTGGAGCCTTGAATTTCTTTTTTTTATTAATAGATTTAAGCTGCTTGCAGATGATGTAGGTAATCTCTAACTGCACTGCGACACGTGAGCCGCATTACTGCAAAAACCATCCTGTGTCCAGCACACTAAGAGCTCAACGTCATTACACATGCAACTCCTAAAAGGATGCGCCTTCGCTTTAACCTTTGTTACCATTAAGAACATCATAGGAAGAGAGCGTAGAAGACATTATCGTGTTCTGCAGTAACACAAATATTACGTGATTATATGGGTTACATGATGCTGCCTAGAAAATTTCGCCCATAAAGCTACGGGCGAAGCCTCCGACAACAGCCTTTCGCGATAAACACATTTCGCTATAACAGATATTCCGATGGTCTAAGTGTGATTTGGCAGCTCATATGTTAGTTTATGCCGAGCAATTGATATTGTCTTTAGCACAGTATGTGTATAATTGAAGCATCTGTCAGTTCTACGTCAACTACAGTACCGGCTTTTTTTCTCAAAGATGGACGGGAAAAATTCAATTTCTCGGGAATTAGTTCGATAAAAGTGCTCGGAAGTCATCGCAAAATCTCCCCAGTCATAAACAGCGTTCACACCATAGTGTTCAGACAAGTAGATTTTTTTACACGATTTGTTTTCCAGGTAGGTGAAACACCCCGTATTCTACGGGTTGATTATTTACATTGCGGCTAACGATTTGCAGCTATCAAAGGAAACCATAAAGAGAAATCTGAGAGATACAAGGTGGGTGCACCGGAGTTAACTGAGGGCGGCTTTCCCTTCAAGTAATGCATGTAGCTTTAAGTCCCGTATGCATGCAAGACTCAATGTCCCAGTCTCCAATGTCAAATACACAGAGTTATACAGCAGCAGGATACCTAACGCCACGCACACGAGCAATAGGTGTAGCAGTGACACACATTCGTTTTGTGTCTTAGTTTGCTGTCTGTTAGGAAAGCATTCTCTATTCAGACTATGGCCGCGGTTTAGCCCGAAAGAGAATCCGAAGTCAAAATTCCCATTTTCCCACAGTGATGCCTATAATAATGTGAAACAGAAGCCATAGTGAACACACTTAATAGAAGCTTTAGTCAAACGTTATCCTGTAGGTCATGCTGTGCTAGCGACAGAGAAAGTGCGACGAGAGTTAAAACAGAGAATGTGCGCCGCAATATTTCACTCAATTTTAATTAGGAAAACAACAAGAATGAAAAACAACGACACAAAGCTTGCAGGTCGTACGTACTTAGATTGCAGGTCGCAATTGTACAAAGAAAGAGAATGGAGGTACCGAATAAAAGTGGCTTAACTACGATGCGTCATTCACGTGACTGTGGAGATGGCGTCTAAGGCTGCCCTTGTTGCAAAATGTTGTTGAACAGTAACCGCACTTGTAAGGGCGTTCACCTGTGTGTTGCATCATGTGTTCCACTAGATAATTATACCTCGAGAACGACCGAGAACAAATCACACAACGAGTGTCTCCACGGTGAACAGTCTTGTGCCGGTACAGTGCCGTCGTGCAGTTGAATGCCTTGCCACAGATACTGCACGCATGAGGTTTGATGTTGCCGTGTGTATTCATGTGGTTTAACATTTCCTCTTTTCGCGTGAACGACCTTGAGCAGAGCTGACACTGGTGAGGCTTCTCTCCTGTGTGACGACGTAAGTGAATAACGAGGTTGTACTTCTCTACAAAGCCTCTCTTGCAGACGTCACATGTAAACAGCTTGGCTCCTGTGTGCGTCTTTTCGTGTCTACGCATATTGGACATCCGCCTCGAAGCATAAGGACAGAAGGAACAGTTGAATTCCCCATTCAGTCTTGATATTGGGTGCATCGTTCCTGGACCAGAATTACAAAATAACTACACGTTACCAGTCACACATACGTAGTTCACGTTAGACACATAAGACCCTTACTAGAAATACATAGAGAAATACAAGGTGTCCCAGCTAAATGCGAACATATATTTTTAAAACTATATAAATCATTTTTTCCGAGATGAAATCAATTGCAATATAGCATACGCTGAAGGGCACTCCCTAGGGGGCATTAGCAGACTCCCAAGGCAATGCCTTCATTAACTTTCAATAATTCACTTTTTAATTATAAAAGCTACGAAGTTGTTCCAATGAGAACATCTGATCTCTTCGGTCACCTGATACCGGAGCCGTTTTCAGAACAAAAATCCGTCCGATAGATCGTCCGCAAAAATTCGTGAAGCAACACCAGTGTTTTCTTTATTCTGTTCATTGCGCATCTTCGGAGACGCGTCTTTCCTTCTCCCCCAATGTGAGAGGGTGAAGGAGCACAGTGCCGCCTCATGCGTTGAAGATGAGCTTAAACTTGCGGAAACAAAACAAAAACAAATGGACCGGGTGACTCTATCGGAACTGCGCTTATCTTGGGTTGCATTTTCTGTTTTCTTTTAATCTTTTTCCACGACGCAAGAGGCGACAGTGTGCCCTTTCATCCTCTCATATTGGGGGTGAAGGAAACAGCGTCTCTAGAGGCGCGCAATGAACAAAATAAAGGAAAAAATAGTTTTCTTCCACGAATTTTTTGCGGACGATCTATCGAACTCTTTTTTTTTTCTGGTAACGGACTCGGGTAACAGGTGACCAAAGAGATCAGATGTTCTCATTGGAACAATTCCGTACCATTTATAATTATAAAGTTAATTATTGAAAGTTAATTACGACACTGCCTTAGGAGAGTGCTAATGCCGTGCTAATGCCTTTCGCCATGTTGTATCTGGGCACCGTGAAACGTATCTGCAACCGAGGGACTGGACGAATAATAATTCACGGCTTTACGTCGCGAGACATCCCATCAGAGGGTGCTTTAACGTGCGCCGAAATCTCGACAGACGGCACGTCACATTTTACGTCCCTCGCGGAGGGACGGCGTGCCTGACCAACTTGTACCTTTCCACCAAGTTGCCACCGTTCTCGGCCAAGTTTGAACCCGCGATCTTGGGATCAGCAGGCGGACACGCTACCGATTGAACCACCGAGGGCTGCCGATGGACTAGACCAGCGATTGCAGAGTATAATAATGAACTGAGTGAATAATGGCAATTTTGAGAGATAATGTACAGCAAATAAACACGTGCAGCGTATCCCCATTGCCTGTAGAAACTTGTTGCTTTCTTGTGCCTTAAATAAAATATTTTCAATTAATCCAAAGCTCTCTTAATTCGTTCGATTAATTGTGAGTTCTTATTGAGCCGCGATTGATGACCCATATATAGGAATCGCTTAAGATGACATTAGGAACAAACATATTAATCAATCGTCTGGAACCTATCTAAATGTACCAAATCGAGTGCTTTAACCTGATGCAATCATTTGTTTGTTTCGAGTTCAAACACAGAGTATACAAACTATACGAGAAAACAAACACGCAAAAACACGCGGACAGGAAGCTAAAATAAGTTACTCTATAAAGGTGAAATGCGACATCTACTGGCAAAGCCGTAATTATTCCACTCAAATGTCAATGCTATCAAGATATCACGGTCACTTGATATCATTATAGGGGTGTTTTCTGTCAGGGGTAAAGACAGCGAAAAAGGCCACTTGATTCTTATGCTTTAAAATTCTAGTTCCGTCATTCCCGGGATTCTCGAAAACTTGATAAGTCCGGGGAGTACATGTAAAATGAAATGAAATGCAATGAAGTACAACACATTCATTTGCAGCCTGTGGACGAATATATCCGTAAATTCGATGGTACGATATACCCTTGCATAACGAGAAGAAAATGAAAGCGTTAGGTGACCGAATATGGAACAAACAAGCACAAATGCCTTGAATGTAAACACTGAGAAGATAGCAGCCGACATCCTCCTGGAGATGATACAATATACAACCCCGAGCGCCGGCACAATGAAGTCACACCATTAGTCAATGCGGATCATAATGAGCAGCGACAAGAAATGACGCCTGCTGCGCTGATGGGCATATTCGCAACTCGAAGTAGGACTTCATTCGTGACAGGACATTCACCAAGCAGTTGTTTCACTTTGTTGACGGGCATTCTCTGAAACACAAAGCACAACAATGAGCACGACGCATTAGGTGGGATTACAGTGCGTAGCGGCGGTAGACAACCTAAAATTCTGTGAGTCAGCGAATTGTTGTGGAACATGCACAAATGATGCCCAGAGCATAAACTAGAACACATATTTCGTAACACTCCGCATAAAAGCATATTTTTTTTACACTTTGATGTATATATACAACGATTGACCTTCTTTAATAATTGAGAAGCGGTTCTGGAGCAGGTGCTGGACAGGACAGGCACCTACAGCTCCATTTCCTTTTGTGGTGGCCATGAACACTGGTCCGTTTCAACATGCATGGGGCGATCTGTCATAGATCTGTCTATAGCAGATACAAACGCGCGGTAATTCTTTTGTGATCAACGGGGATGCATAGTGTTCTGTCGCAGTGTTCTCCTAGATCTACAGCGCAACTAAGAAATGAAAAAAAAAAAAAAAAACAATATAAGATTCGAACGTTCACTTTACCGCGAACCTTCCCTGCACAAAGAGCTGTGCGTTGTGCCACCAGGCCAGCAGCATGACACGTAACAGGGTGCGGATGAAGTGGGAGTGAAGAGTTGCTAAAAGTGTAATTTCGGTCAAGTCTTTGCACTGTGGTTGCTTTAGCCGCATCCCGGAATGCCCGCGGTCATACACTGTATTAAATTCTGCTCGTATATAACGTGGCATTCAGTACGACGGGCGTTAACAGCAAGGACCGTCCGCTGGCCAGAATCGCAACATATTCAAGCCGCGCTGCAGAGCGCTAGAGATATTTCCTTGGGAAAATTGTACTTCTTTGTCTCTCATCTCGAGGGAAGAATGACCGATGCATTTACCTTATATTCTAAAGTAGTACCTCAAATAGATGACAAATCAGCAGAGTTTTGTTTCCCTTGTGTTATAAGTACGGAACAAATCGTGACTCGGATTACGCCTCTTTTCACATGCCACACATGCGATTATGAGCCATGCATTTTGTTCTGCTTTTGCCATTTTCGGAGGTATCATCCATGTAAACTGTTCAATTTGGAATAGCGGCAGCCGTCTGAGACGGTCAACCCACCGTGGTTGAAACGGCATGTCAACAAACACCCTTGCGGCACGGAAAAAACGTTTTGTTAAACAAACACACACGTTTAGTGTCACTGCATCTGTTGTGCGATAATAACAAGAGTTGTGACGACATGGTGGTCAGTGCTTACTACTCAGGATAGCCGCTGTAAGGCAGCTCCCAAGGTATGAGAAGGCATGTTTTGCTCATACACTTTGCTTATCAAACTCTGATGCCCTTGCAGGAATGCAAAGTGTGACTGCAGTGTGCAGGAATGTCAAGTGCGATTATGGGACGCTATAAAGTCTAGCTGTAACGTCAGTCTCACAAGCTGTGTTTCCAGATAGTTGTGGTCAGTGCTTACTACTCTTATGTAGGGGCCATTGTCAGTAATCAGAGTGTCGAACTGAACTGAAAACTGAAACCGGAAAAAGCGCTATTTTTAAGTGAACCGAACCGAACCATTATTGTGGTTGTCGTGCTGGCACTGAACTTGGTGCGAACCGAAAAATGAGGACACGGTTACCGGTTCAAATAACGGTTCACAAACATTGGACTGCTCTGCCGCTGTGTGCAAAATTCAGTGTATAACAACTTTTCTTTCACAACTTTGGGAATGTTCGGCAACCTCTAGTGAGCGACAAAAAAGCCAGAAAGGTACACTTCTTGCTCCTTGCTTCTCTTTGCAGAAGAGATCTCGCAAAATTGATGAAGAAGCGCACACTCTAGTCTATAGTTTCACTTTATCATCGGGATCCCATTGTGGCATCGTTGGTGCAGTAGTAGTTCTCCGTGCTACTTCTGTAAGTGACCTTTCGTACACTGAGATGAGTCATGAGGGCACTGGTATTGTGAAGCAGGCAACACTTCCTTGAGCATACGAGACAAACAAACGAGGTGGACTGCGGAAAAACACCAACGCTCTTGTCCGTTCCCCCCTCAAACTAAAGAAATGTCCGCTTCAAGTACCCACCAGCCCACTTCTTTTGTTCTGTTCTTTGACAGCGCTTGTGTTGCTCTGATGCGCATCATAAGAGGTCAACGTATGCAAAGTGTATTTTAATTTGCCTGTCGGTAGTGTAGGGCAGTGTGACGAGCGCTGTAGTTTCCCATATTGGGCGTCGCACAACCACTTACACTTGAGCCAAAAGTTTCAGTGATCCAAAATATAAAAAATTTTTCTCGTCATGTCAAAACGGATCTACCCAAATGCGCTTTCATGTTTCAACTATATTCAGCCCCGCCGTAGGAGACGAGGAAGATAATATAATTTCATAAATTACTGCACTTAAAATTTCTGTTATGTCACTGCAGGTACAAAGGAGATGCTAAGACATGAAAAAAATCCAGTTCGGAATTTCTTCAACTACAATAGCACAGCGCGTCGGTCAACATGCCAGTTAGGCAGTTGTGGTTTCTCCCACGCTCGTAATCACGCAGCGAACCTCGAACGACATGTACAGAGGCACCATAAAAAACAGTACCAGAACAACCAGGAACAAAAGCGTTTGAATGATCAGCGCACCGAAGACGATGCTCCTGGTAACCCACTGAATAAGCGAGCTGGTCAGATGATGCTCAAGCAAATGCTGCTGCGACCAGCTGTTTCTATGCGAATAGATGATAAAACAGTCTTGGAAGCCTGTATAGAAATTGTCACAAAAAATGGAGGGCCATCACAGCCGTTGAGGACTAGGGCTTTCGAAAAATTCTGGACCCTATACTTGACGGGATTTCTGGCAAGCTGAAATGCAGAAAAGATTGTGCGCTGCATCAATGAGAAAGCAAGTGCCACAAGGATAATGATCTCTGGCATTTTGTGCAATCGTTTGATACCACTAAAAGTAGACTGCGCAGGCTGCATGGACCGTGTGGTATTGGGTGTGAACGTTCAGTATATCTAAGATAAGAAGCTGGTACTGCAGACCTTGCCCAGCAGGGAGCTTTATCAGTGTTGTACTGGTGAATACCTGAAGTCTTGAGATTTTGAGTGTGCTCTCTATGTACGAGGTTCGTGTCGATTTAGATCTACAGCGTAATGACTGAAAACTGGGCCAACATGCTCAAGGCAGTGGAACTTATGAAGGAACAAGTGAGTGAAGCAACAGATGAAGACGACTCCGGTTTTCCATACAAGGAGGATATCAGCCTTTGATGATCTCCTAGCTGGCTGGAGGAAACAACAAATAGCCTAGAAAATGGAAAGTCACTCGTGCAAGGCTTCCAGTGTGCGGCGCACACGCTGCAGTTTGCTGTGCATAATGCAATGAGGGATAATGACGTCCAGGAAATAATAGCAAAGTGCCGCGCCTTAACCAAGAAGCTCCGGACACAACAATGATGTCTTTAATCAGAAAGCTGAAGCTCAAGAAGCTGCTCATCGATACGCCAACTAGATGGATGTCATCCTCGCGGATGATACGGCAGCTTCTTCACTTGAGGGATTTATGTGATGACGTGTTCTCTGATGACAGCAGTATTGGTTTTTCGCGAGAAGATTGGAGCAACGCAGAAAACATCGTGATTACGTTGTGTCCAGCTGAAGAAGCAAAAAAACGACTTCAGAGTGAGCAACTGCTTATGGGCGATTTTCTAAGTGTATGGCTCAGATGCCGCTTGGAGACAGAAAACGTGGGAACTTCGTTTTCCAGCACGCAGGTACGTTCGATGGACAGCCGTCAGAAAGCTCTGTTCGAGAACAACATCTTCTGCGCTGCCATCTCCTTGACCCTAGATTTCGTGTTCTTCTGTCCGACGAGGATAAAATATGTGATGAGCAGCACCTACAAACACATGGATCAAACTCGCACAGATGAAGAACGATCAAGAGAATCCTTTCGATGCTCCTGTGGACATGCCCGCGCAGGAAATGCAGTCGCACATGAATGTCGAAGAAAATGATCTCGAAGTCCTTTCAAATGAGCGAGACTAGTCAAGCAGTGCTAATCTGCCTTCACAACCAGACGACACTGAAAGAGTATCACAAGCCCTCGAGTTGTATGGCTATGAGCCGCGGCTTAAAAAAAAACATTGATCTGCTCGAGTACTGGAACACAAAACAGATATGGAGGCCAGAACCTTTCGAGCTGTCGCGAATAGCGCTAGCAGTGCCAGCCACACAGGTGAGAGTGGAACGTGCCTCTTCTGGACTGAGGTACATCCTCTCACCCCAAAGGGCCTACATGAGCCCAGACATGCTAGAAAATGTCATGCTGTTGCGCTCATTCTCCAAGTAGTCATAAGTCAGCAAATAGATTTTACGGCTTGTTGCATTGCCTGTATTCAAAACTTTGAAATTGTTCATAAGCATTGAGAAAGTTTAGAAATAAAAGCTGTATTCATTCCAACTTGTGCTTGTGAGGTTTGTGGTATACTAATGAATTTACTTGGGCAACTGAAGTGCATCAAACCGATTTACTAACTGGTTTATGTTAATTCGAACTGGTTTGAACCGATAAAAGTGTAAGCTGGAGCTGTACCGGAACGAAACCTTTATCTGCAAATGTTCGTGAACCTGAACCAAACCGATAAACATTTCGGTTCGACACTCTGTCAGTAACAATGTACACTGTTACGGTTTCTGGCACGCTCCACTCTCTGTGAAGTTCATCAAGTGTGGTTGCTGTGTTTGAGGCAGTGTGGCTCTCTCAGCAGCATCGTTTTCAACTTGAAGGAAGATGGTAGAAAATGACATGTCCAACTTACAAAACTGCGGTTCGCTCGCAACGTCGACATGTCGGCCGTAAATGCTACTGCGCTGGTCTCATCATCACATGCCTTCTTCAACTCGCCCTCGACTTGCTCTCTTGTGTCATGGTAGAGACACTGCACGACCCTTCTTGAACAACGTCCTGGATGGCAATTCATAGCCTGGAGCAGCATCTTTCATAAGGCCCTGGAATCCTTCGTCTTCAACAATGCTGAAAGGATGCAAGTCGAGCACTACCCTATCAGCAATCTTCGTTGTGAAAGCCGCGGCTCTCGCACGCGGCACATGTTGTTTTCATTTTATGATGTCGGAAAACGTCAGCTGCAACACCCGCCTCTGAAAGTTGTTACTTTTAAGGAACTCCCTTAACTGCGATGCAGTTTCAGGTCGTCATGTGGTGTCGCCGTAGTACTTCCTGGTGTTTGTAGCACCCGATTACAGGCGGTGTGTTCTGCAGTAGCCACACTGGCAGCACATGATAGCCATCCCAATCTGTTCCAACCTAAGACTTTAGGGATCAACCTAAATGTAGACATTTAATAGACATCTATAATTCTTGCCATTATTTATATGTAACAAAATGGTGACCTACAAGACGCCTGGCAGACTTCTGAAAATAGACGTCTAATTTTAGACGTTGTGTAGATGGCCTGAAGTTCAATTGCACCAAATACCTGCAGGAAACAGAATTAATTGACGGCAGACTATGAAGTAGTATTGCATAAAGGTATTACTCAAGTCTTCCATGTTCAATAAGGTATCCACTAGAGTCACCATAAGGAAACTGAAATATGTAGGCAAAGGGAGAAAGTGGAATAAAATAATGAGGGTCATCTAATAAGCAAGTTTCCCCATTTTTGTTCCTCAAAAGAAATAGCACCAGGAGGAACTCAAGGGTTGGGGTAATTTGGTGTGATACTTTGGCACCACAGGCAATGGTTAATGCAGTAATGTTCACTTCTATGTCAAGGCGCAGCATTCAAACATGAGTGTACTATTTCCTATCATGTCCGACTGTGAAGTAAGAGCTGTGGTACATTTTGTTACAGTAAAAACCTAAACTGCTGTGAGTACTCATGAACACTTAACGTGTGATTATGGAAAATACTTTATGAGCATGGAAATCGTCTGTCCTTCACACAGGGTCGTGAAAATGTGCATAATGAACAGTGCAGCGCAGTGGGAGATCAGCTATGGTATCATGACACAATGCTTTTTCTGCAATTCCGAGAATTGTTAACGGAGACTGGGTCATTGAGGGTCGTCTGATGGTGTTAGTCTTTCCAAGATCATTTAAATAATGTCCATACGTATGTATTGAATCCACAACTAAAAAACATTGACACCTACCTCAGTTATACTGAGGGAGTGTGTTACACAGGTAGTACTGAGGTAGTGTGTGTTATGTAGCGTGTTACGTCACATATATGTTTGCATGCGGGTGATAGAGGGGGTGCCTGGCTTATGTCAGATACTCACTCCTGAGCAGGTATCGACAAACGCCTTACATGCAGAGTACAAGGCGTTATTCGTGATAAGCTGGTTCGGGAATCCAAACCGAGGAAAGCCATCCAGCAGTCGGTCCCAGGTCAGAACTGACACCAACTTCAGCTCAGGATAGAGCTCGACCCACTTTGATATCGACCCACAACAGATATCAGTTACTGCCGGGGCTTCTGGGTGGTTCTCCGCCCCTTGGTTTCGGCTTCTGAAACACTGAACACCTGCTCGCAAACCGCAAAACATCCTCTCTATGCCTGGCCAAGTAGCAATACGACAGAAGTTTGTATAAGTCTTGCTGTCACTACCGCAACCTGCCAAGGCAGAGACATGGAAATACCTGGAAATACCATAGAAAGTTACTTACATAACTTTTAACACACAGGTGTTCTGGTTGTCAGACAAGGTAGACTGTTCTTTCGAGAGCCCAGAATGACAACATGTACAGCTGTCCAAGGTGAAAGTTGCAAGACAAGAAAGAGGATATGGGAGATAGCATTCTGACATAGCCGTGAGGAAGAGGTGAGGCCCTAGAAGCTGACCTGCAGAGCGTCCAGCCACTAGAAACACACCTAGGAAGAAGCCTGAGGGCGTCTGATGACCTGGACCCAGGACTGTGGGCCATCACAGAGGAGATGGAGCTCAGAGGCCGCAAGATTAAGATTGGGATAACACATACAGACACATACAGCTCGCCAAGGTGAAAGTAGCGTAACAGGAAAGAGGCTAGGGGAGATAGCATCTGAACGCAGCCCTGAGGAACAGGTGCGACGCAGGAGGCCTTAGAGGCTCACTTCTAGAATGGCCGGACACAGGACACTGTCCCACGCAGGAGCCTGAAGGCTTCATACTGCCTGGAGGCAGTACTGAAGGGACATCAGCAGCTGGAGCTCAGAGGCTACAAGATTAAGATTAGAAAAACACATACAGCTTACCAATCTGAAAGTTACACGGGAAGAAAAAGGCTAGAGAAGATATTATTCGAAAGCTGCCGCGAGAATGAGGTGCGACCCAGAAGGCCTTAGAAGCTGTCCTGTGGAGGGAGCCTGCCAAGAGAAAGGGCCGAGGGAGGAGCTTGAGAGCATCGGACACCCTGGAGCCAGGATCCAGGAGATGTCATGGAGGAGATGGAGCTCGTAGTCTGCAAGGTTAAAATTAGGATCATACATACAGCTCTCCAAGGTTAAAGTTCCATGACAAGAAAGAGGCTAATGGAGACAGCAGTCAAACACAGCTGCGAGGAAGTGACCTGTGGACGGGCCAGCCACGGCAAACAAACCCAGAGAGGAGCATGAGGGCGCTAACGCCCTGGGACGAGGACTATGCGGCTGACACAGAGAATCTGAAGCTTGGAGGCGGCAAGATTAAAATTAGGATGGCATGTATAGTGATCTGTTAAGCGCCATCTGTATGACAGCGGGCGTATCTTGTGTAATTAGTAGGGGTGTGTGAATCCGAATATTTTAAGTCGAATGGGGGAAAAAATTCTGAATATCAAATGGAATATCGAATATTCGTGCTAAATTTACACTATAAGACTTTCGCACTAAAAGTTTCCATTTTGTGGCCCATGGCTTTAGTGTAATTTTTCTGGCATTAACTGTCACAAGAGAGACATGCAATTCTTCTGTTTAAAGCCCCTACTCTTTAATTTTACATCAGAGTGCTTCCTGCTTTTCAGGTGAGCATACACTTATTGGAGTACTGGAGTGGTTACCTTCATTTCAAAATTTTATGTCAGGCAGTAGCATGTTATATGGATGAGGCTGTAGTTGTTTTAGACAACCACAGGCCATTTGTGAAACAAACGAATTGGCATCCTGCCTCAGCTTTGCCATGAACACCCTTTAGTTTCTTGGCTCTCACTCGAGGAAGTTGCACTGCCGAAATTTTAGACATAAGTGTCATGGACATGGTGAAGCCCACTTTCGAGTTGTGTAGTTCATATCATAGAATAGTCGAATATTCGAAAAATCGAATAGTGGATATTCGATTCGCAAATCGAATAGTTCGAGCGTTTGATATTCGATTCGAATTCGAGAACTCGAATATTCGCACACCCCTAGTAATTAGACATGCTGTCGATATGCAGTTGTGCCGCAATACCTGAGCTCGAGCTCACTGGATTTTTTGCTCTGCAGTTTGGCACGAGAATAAACGTAACTTATGCTCTAGTTGGTCACACCAGCTAGACGATTCTTTTGAGTGCGCGACATGGTGTCACAAGTGCGATACATTCTTTCAGGCCCGCTATGTCAAGTGAAAACACGAAGCCTTCATGGAACTCTGGTGGCTCTGGTTTTCAAGCCCTCCCAAAGTTCTACTTCTAGGTCCCTAGATCGTGGAAAGAATGGCTATTGCAATTCGATGAATACCGCTTTCTGTCCGGCCTGTTGCAAGCGCCAGGGAACATGCAAGTCAGGATGCTCTTGTACTCCGTGGGTTCACCGAGAAGCTCTTCAGGTCTTCGACACCTTGGCCTTAACGACAGAAGATTGGTCCTCGTTGGAGGCGGTGAAGAAGAAGCTGATCAATGACTTCATTCCTCCACCAACGGGGTCTACGAACACGTTCGATTCTACCGGCGCATGCAAGAAGCGGCCGAGACTTTTGATGCTTTCTACATGACACTTCGAACACTGGTTAAGAAATGCAACTATGCATCGGCTGATGTCGAAGAAGGCATGGTCCATGACAGGTTTGTTGTCGGACTCTTGGATACTGTTCTGGTGGATAAGTTGTGTCGCACACCCAAGCTGTCTCTCGAATTCGCGAACCTGCTGTTAAAGCACGTGCCAGAGTTCTGCAGATGGATCGTATCCTGCTCAAGTTATTGCGGAAGCCGAAGTTTCCAAGCAGTCAATTAAGCCACGGAGTGCCCAAAGTTCATCCCGTTGGTTTGCGAAGGCCGCATCCAAGACACAAACCATCAGGACACAGAAAAACTGCAGGTACTGCGGACGGTCCAGTGACATACGTACTGATTGCCCGGCAAAGCAAGCAAGTTGCAACTCGTGCAAAAAGATAGTGCAGTTTGAAAAGGTATGCGAACGGAAAACCACAGGCTCTTTGCATCTTCACTTAATCACCTCAAGTGCCCGAGCAAAGTTTACAAGAGTGAATATCAATGGATATGACATAAATTTCAAGATAGACTTGGGAGCGGAGGTCACCGTAGTCAAAAGTACATTTCTGGGAATATCGAAATGTCTTCAGAAGCTAGAGGGAGCACTCACGGGTCCGGGGAACTGCCCATTAAAAGTCTTTGGTACGTTTCGAGCAACCCTCCTCTGGAAAGCAGCACAGCAAACGGTGTATGCTATGCTGGTACAAGACCCACCTCTTTTCGGCTTCCCAGCCATTTAAGAACTGGGCATCATACACTTTGTCAACAGCCTGTTGGAATCAAAGGTAGCTCTGACAGAAAAGCTCTTCGATGGCCTTGGAGAGATGGAGCAGTATGTTATCCGCCTTCAGTTATATGTTCTGTTATATGTTATCGCTCTTCTCGAAACTTGATGCTACAGCAGGTTTTCATACAGTTACAGAGCTTACGACCTTCATAAACCCTATGGGAAGGTGTTGCTTTAAAAGACTCCCTTTCGGCATATGTTCAGCACTAGAGTTCTTCGAGCGCCAGATGAGGAGTGTGCTGGAAGGGCTGGATGAAGTCGTCAGTATGATCGACGACATCCTTGTATTTCGACCTTGTTGTGTATTTGGAGCTTCTCAGGACGAATGTGATCAGCGCCTTCAACAAATTCTGTCGCGCCTTGAGCAGGAAGGCGTAAAGCTCAATAAGGAGAAATGCATCTCTGTGTCTCAAGTCATGTTCCTTGGCGGCGGCGTGGGCGAGTGCAGAATAAGTCCAGATCCAGACAAAATTGCAGCATTGGCGAACTTGGCGGCCCCTGGGGATATCAGCAGAGTACGGCGCCTGCTGGGAATGGCAAATCACGTAGAGCGTTCCATCGCTCACCTTTCCGACCTAACAGCACCCATTAGAGGTCTCTTACAAAAGAAAAACGTCTGGGTGTGGGGCCCTCACCAGCAAGCTGTTTTCAACAAACTCAACAGCCTACTCAGCTCTGAAGTCAAAAATGGCAAAATACCACCCTTGCTACCACACTATAGCCTCGGCCGATGCAAGCTCTTACAGCCTACGAGCGGTACAGCTTCAAGATCAGCCGTCTGAAGGGTGGCAGGTTACCGTTTATGCATCTAGGTCTCTTACTGCCATGGAAGGTCGCTCTAGCCAAACGGAAAATGAAACCCTCTGTTCCACTTGGGCTATCGAAAGATTTGACCAGCTCGTCATAGGCATCGAATTTGGAGTTGAGACTGATCATCACCCTCTAGCCGCCTTGCTGGGATCTATGAAACTTCACAGGATCCCCCACCCCGTATTCAACGTTTCAGGATCTGTTCGATGCACTACCAGTTCAAGGTCCTCTACGTCCCTGGTAAATTGTTGGCAACCGCCGACGCCCTTTCGAGGGCACCGCTCTAGTGTCCCGATCAAGACTTTCACGACCAACGTGCACATTCTGTTGAGCTGTTTGTGGGCCAAGTAGTGTTACCAACCAGGGAAACAACCTTGACCACACTAGAGAACCTTTGGACATACCAGGTTGAAGATGGAGTATGTTCCGGTCTGTTTCGCTCCTGACAGACATGATGGCCCGAGAAAGACACAAAGGTATCTCTCCATCTGAAAGAATTCTGGAAGGAACGGGGCAACATTACTGTGTGCGATGGTATTCCCGCTTAACGGCCGAAGAATAATAGTTCTGAGCATCATGCGACAGTAAATGCTTACGAGCTCATTTATGAGGGCCATCAAGGAATCGGAAGATGTAAAGCAAGAGGCAATGATGCGGTTTGGCGGCCCACTCTAAACAAAGAGATCGAGCAACTCGCTACCAGCTGTGAGAGATGTGCACAGAGTGCAGCGTCACAAAGCCCTCATCAGTACTTAGAGCCTTATGTTTTAGGGTTGAACGAGATTCTTCCCCGAATGTGCACCCCACTGACTCGTTAGGGTAAAAAACGATTTTTACCTTGCACATTACCCTCACTGAAACACCTGCATGAACGCACCCCAACTTGTTTGACAGCAAATGTAGTCACATCACCGTTGGTGTACCTAACCAGTACAGTTAGTTTGAGTAACGGAGCCTGATTTCTCTTCGAATTTAGCGTACTGGAAGTTTTTCCACCCAAATTCGCTTGAATTTAGAGCACACGTTTATTTACCCGATTTTCACCTCCTGAATTTAGAAATAAATATTTCCGGAAAACTTCAGGCTTTATAAATACTCCTACTCCAAGTTCTCCATGGCAGCATGTGGCTTGCTCAAGCTGGAAGGAACTTTACGTCCTGATAGTAGACTACTACTCTCGTTTCCGGGAAGTTCTCAGGATAACGACGACGATGGCAGCGACGAGTGTACAAGCCATCAAGAGCATGTTCGCTAGGTTTGGGACTCCTGATGTGCTCGTTTGTGACAACGGTATGCAATTCTTATCCTGGTTATTTGCAGAGTTTGTTCAGTAACATGGCTTTTCCTACATCGCGAGCAGTCCCGCATACCCTCGAGCAAAGGGCGACGCCGAACGCATGGTGTGGACGATCAAAGATATCTTCTTCAAGTCAAGGCGCCCGCATTTAGTACTTCTCGCTTACCGAGACACTCCTGAGGTAAGCAGATTCAGTCCATCACAACTGCCCAAGGGTTGTCGCCTTTAAATGAAGTTGCCAAAAATAGAAGAATATGTGCAACCGGAATGACCATCGACACACGACTGCCGGAAAAGAGACGCCGCTGCTCGTGCCCAACAACGTAAAGACTACAACATTAGACATGCAACACTGCACCTTCGCCCACAACTCCAGGGGGAAGGCGTAAGGGTGCAGGACATCCTCTGCAAAGAAAAAGTATTGAGTCCAGCAAAAACACCGCACACATACGTTACCGAGACTCAGACAGGCATCATCCAGTGAAATTGTAGACACCTGGTACCATTCGATGCCCTTGCAGACTGAAACTTCCAGGAGTCTAGTGGTGATTCCTCTGGGCAGTATACAACGTTGTCGAGTCCCGGATCATCACAACGACAAGGAGAATCTGCCTGAACTACCTCAACACTCTTAAGGCCGGGTCATCACATGGCCTAGTCAGAAGATTCAGCAGTGTCGGAGTAGACTTCCACGGCAGAGTCTGTGCCCTCAAGAGTGAGTGAGACACACGATCCACACATGCTCGAGTTGGCCGACATGTGAAGCCAGACTAGTTTTGCAACTCCAATCCCGTTTGAAGAGAGATGTAGTGATTGGTTAAGCACCATCTGCATGACAGAGCGTATCTTGTGTAATTATTAGTCATGCCATCGATATGCAGGGCTTTTTGGCTGTGTGGTTTGGCATGAGAATAAAGGTCACTTGTGTTCTGGTTATCAGACGAGCTAGATGGTTCTTTCGAGCGCCCAGCACGACAACGTGTACAGCTCTCCAAGATGAAAATTGCAAGACAATAAAGAGGGCATGGGAGATAGCATTCTAACATAGCTGTGAGGAAGAGGTGCGACCAATGAGGCCTTAGAGGCTTACCTGTAGAGGGGCCAACAATGGGAAACAGGAGCCTGAGGCCTGAACACAAGAAGCCTAAAGGCACTGTATTCCCTGAAGCCAGGACCCAGGAGATATCATGGAGGCTCGGAGGCTGCAAGATTAAAATTATGATGACCATACAGCTCTCCAAAGTGAAAGTTACATGACAAGAAAGAGGCTATGGGAGATAAGATTTAAACGCAATTGCAAGGAAGAGGTGCAATGCAGGAGGCCCTAGAGGCTCACCTGTGGAGGGGCCACCCACAGGAAACAGAGCCAGGGAGAAGACTGACGCCACCCGACTCCCTGGAGCCAGGACCAGAGGTGGGCACCCTCACGAGGGCATGCGAGGGTGAGGGTTTCCTCACCCTCACCTCATCGTTACCTCACGATATTTGAGGTGAGGTGAGGGCCAATTTTTCTGGTGATGTTTGAGGTGAGGTGAGGAAAATTTTCAAGAAACATTTTGAGGTGAGGTGAGGAAAATATTTTTAAAATTTTTTATGTGAGGTGAGGAAAATTCTCAAAAAACCTTTGAGGTGAGGTGAGGAAAAATTTCAAAACGTTTTTTGAGGTGAAGTGAGGAAAAATTTTCAAAAAACTTTTGAGGTGAGGTGAGGAAAATTTTTCCAAAATTTTTTGAGGTGAGGTGAGGAAAATTTTTCTCCCAGAAAATTGAGGTGAGGGCGAGGCTCGTGAGGACAAACGCTCACCTCTGGCCAGGACTGAGGGGCTGCCATCAAGGAGCTGGAGCTCGAGGTCTGCAACATTAAAATTATGATAAAAAATACAGCTGAAATATAGTGAAAGCTACATGACAAAAAGAGGCTATGGCATATAGCATCCGAACGCAGCCGTGAGAAGGTAGTGTGACACAGGAGGCCTTAGAAGTTCACATGTGGAGGGCCCGGCCACGGAAAACAGACCAATGGAAGAGCATGAAAGCTTCGCAGTCCCTGGACGCAAGGCTGAGGGGGTATCATGGAACAGCTCCAGCTCGGAGGCTGGAAATTAAAATTAGGATGACACATACAGGTCGCCAATGTGAAAGTTAACCAGAAAGATAACCAGAAAGGAGCTAGGGAGGCAGAATGCGAAGGCTGCTTCAAGGAAGAGGTGCACCATGGCAGGCCTTACAAGCTAATCTGTGGAGAGGCCAACCACGGGACACACACCAAGGGAGGAGCCTCAGGTTGTCGGACTCCCTGGAGTCACAACAGAGGCATGGAGCAGCTGGAGCTCGGAGTCTGCAAGATTAAAATTAGGATCACACAAACCTCTCCCATGTGAAAGCTGCATGACGAGAAAGAGGCTAGGAGATATAACATTTGAACGCAGCTGTTAGGAAGAGTTGCGATGCAGGAGGCTTTAGAAGCTAACCTGCAGAGTGGCCAGGCTCGGGGAACAGACCCAGGGAGTAGCCTGAGGGCGTCAGACTCCCTGGACCCTAGACTGAGGGGCTCTCACATGCTGGACCTTGGAGGCTGCAAGATTAAAATTAGGATGTCACATACAGATTGCCAAGGTGAGGTTTGCATGACAATATGTAGGGCATGGGAGAATAGCATTCGAGGATAGCCGTGAGAAAGAGGTACGACGAAAGAGGCCTTAGAGGCTCACCTCATGAAAGGACGGCCCAGGAAACTGTCCCACCGAGGAGCCTGAAGGCTTCGTACTCTCTCGAGGCTGAACTGAGGGGATATCATGGAGCAGCTGGAGCACAGAGGCTGCAAGATTAAGATTGAACTTACACCTACAGCTCACCAAGGTGAAAGCTTACGAGAAGAAAGAGGCTAAGGGAGATAGCATTTGAACACTGCCGCGAGGAAGAGGTGAAGCCTTAGAAGCTGTCCTGTGGAGGAGCCAACCACGAGTAAGGAACTCGGGGAGGAGCCTGAGGGCATCGGACTCCCTGGAGACAGGACCCAGGGGATGTCACGGAGGAGGTAGAGCTTGGAGTCTGCAAAATTAAAATTAGGATCACATGTACAGCTGTTCAAGGTTAAGGTTGCATGACACGAGGCTAGGGGAGATATCACTCGAATACAGCCGTGAGTAAGAGACGTGACTCGGGAGGCCTTAGAGGCTCACCTGCGCAGGGGCCAGACACAGGAAACAAACCCACAGAGGAACCTGAAGCTTCGTATTCCTTGGAGGCAGGACCCATGGAACATGGATATCATGGAACAGCTTTAGCACAGAGGCCGCAAGATTAAAACTAGAATTGCACATACGGCTCTCCAAAGTGAAAGTTGCTTGAGAAGAAAGAGGCCAGGGGAGATAACATCTGAACGCAGCTGCTAGGAAGAGATGCGATGATTTAGGCCTTGGAAGCTGACCTGTAGATGGGCAAGCCTCAGGAAACCGACCCACGGAGAAGCCTGAGGGCATCGGACTCCTTGGACAGAGGGGCTGTTACGGAGGAGCTGGAGCTTCGAGGCTGCAACCTTAAAATTAGGATGACATATGCAGCTCTCCAAGGTGAAGGTTTCATGACAATACAGAGGGCATGGGAGCTCGCATTCAAACATAGCCGTGAGTAAGAGGTGAGACACAGCAGGTCTTAGAGGCTCACGTCTGGAATGGTCAGCCACAGGAAACCGTCCCCCGGAAGAGCCTGAAGGCTTCGTACTCCTTGGAAGCAGGACCCAGGGGTATCATGAAGCAGCTTTAGCCCGGAGGCTGCAAGGTTAAAACTAGGATTACACATACAGCTCACCAAGGTGAAAGTTGCATGAGAATAAAGTTACTAATGGAAACAGCATTCCAACGCAGCCGCGACGAGGTGTATCCGAAGAGCTGTATCCCAAGGTGCATCCCAATTGCGAGGAAGAGGTGCAATGCAGGAGGCCTTATAAGCTGAGCCGTGGAGGGGCTACCCACGGGCATCAGAGCAAGGGAGAAGCATAAGGGTGTGGGACTCCCTGGAGGCTGGAATGAGGTGGTATCACGAAGCAGCTGTAGCTCGAAGCCTGCAAGATTAAAATTAGAATGACACATACGGTTCACCAATGCCAAAGTTGCATAACAAGAAAGAGACTAGGGAGGGAGCATGTCAACGCTGCCACAAGGAAGTGGTGCACCGTGGGAGGCCTTACAAGGTCACCTGTTGAGGCGCCAGCCAAAGGGAACGTGCCTAGGGAGGAGCCTCAGGTTGTCTGACTCCCTGGAGCCAGAACAGAGGTGTGGAGCAGCTGGAGCTCGGAGGGTACAAGATTAAACTTAGGGTCACACATACAGCTCTCCAAGGTGAACGTTGCATGAGAACAATGATGTTACGGGGCATAGCATTCAAACGCAGCTGCTGGGAAGAGGTGCGACCCAGGGGGCCTTAGAAGCTGTTCTATGGAGGGGCGTGCCACGAGAAAGGACTCAGGGAGGAGCCTGAGAGCATCAGACTCCCTGGATCCAGGATTCAGGAGATGTCACGGAGGAAGTGGAGCTCGAAGTCTGCAAGGTTAAAATTAGGATCACACATGCAGCTCTCCAAGGTTAAACTGGCGTAACAAGAAGGAGGCTAGGTGAGATAGCAGTTGAACACAGCTGCGAGGAAGTAGTGCAATCCAGGAGGCCAAGCAACAGCCAAAGGTTAGGCCAAGCTTGGCAATAGTTGAGCTGGCCTACCTGGCCGTGGTTGATACATGATTGGCCAACACGCATGTTTATTGATATGGATCTGTACCCTGGCCAATGACCTGCCAAGCACTGGTCAGCCTACATTTTTATTTATTTATTTATTTATATACCTCAAATTACAAGAGACATTACATGAGGGGGTTAACAGACAAAAGAGGGAACAAATAGTAACAGAAAGGAACATGAGACAAATAGCACGCAAACAGTTAAGAAACAAATCATAACAAATACAACATTTCGCACTGCTTCACAAAATGTTCATGAGATGCTGGAGCTACAACATTCGCAGGGAGGGCATTCCACTCACGAATGGGTGTTTGCATTGGGGAGTAATAAAAGTAATTAGTGTAACCAAAAGCTGCTTGCAGTTTACATAAATTATCAACTCGGCTTGAGGAGTGATGAGCCATTTGCAAATAATGAGAACCATGATGGAAAAGTTTATACATGAATGACGTTGTGACAAGACACAGACCAAAGCATTCCTGCGGCATCGATCATATGCATACTCAATTGTCCCACCGTGTAATGGTAATCATTTATCATTCTTTGTTTGTTGCTCGTATTTCCCACAACGCATAGTGAGGACAGCCTTTCAAAGCAAAAATAAAATGAAATTAAAACTGAGAGGCAGAATCATAAAAGCTTGCATGACCGAGACCACTAGGCCCAAACACCCAACAAAGAAAAGCAACTGCATTTCTTTCCGGAGGAAGAACAGATACTATACATAGGTTGTCTCAGGAGCTTCCACAAATTTGAGAGTCCTGTTTGCCTGTTAGTCAAACTGAAGGGTGAGGTGTCTATGTTTAATTCGATGCATGCACGAGCAACCCTGAAATGATGAATTGCTTGTCGTATTAACTGACCATGAAGATAACCTCTGGTTCTTACTGCTTTTGGTTTTAGACATTCACTTGGTCCATCGAAAGTCGAACTTATGCACTAATACACCATTCCGCATGACCCTCTTCCCAAGGCAACATACCGAGGTTAGACCAAGCTTGGCAAGTGCTCGGAGGGGCAAGGAGGAGCCTGAAGGCTCTGTATTCCCTGGAGCCAGGACCCAGAAGATATCATGGAGCAGCTGGAGCTCTGAGGCTTCAAGATTAAAATTAGGATCACACATACAGCTTTCCAAAGTAAAACTTACATGACAAGAAAGAGGCTAGGGGAGATAACATTCTAACGAAATTGCGAAAAACAGGTGCAATGCAGCAGGCCTTGCGTGCTGACCTGTGGGGGGGCTTGCCACGGGTAGCAGACCCAGGGAGAAGCGTGAGGGCGTGGGGCTCTCTGGAGGCGGGAATCAGGGAATATCACGGAGCAGCTGGAGCTCAAGATTAAAATTAGGATGACATAGACAACACTCCAAGGTGAAGGCTGCATTACAAGAAAGAGGAGATGGAAGATATCTAGGGCCTTTCGTTTTCCGCAATTCCGCGAAATGTCATGGAATTCGGAATTTATCGTGGAATCATTCATTTGGCACAGAATTTCACAGAATCCTTTATTTTTAAGGGTGTGCGGATATTTCAGTTCGCGAATTCGAATCGAATATCAATCACTCGAAGTATTCTATTCGCGAATCGAATACCCATAATAGGGTTTCCGGATATTCACCTATTCTCTGAATACGCACGACACCCCTCAAAAGTGGGCTTCACCTGACGCTTCCCTACATGAGGTGAAGAAGGCTGCTTTACGAAATTGTTTATGCTGCAGGACAAACACAGACAGATTGTAGTTTAGCTTAAGATAATTTTAGCCCAAGTTTATTGTGTATGCTTCGCCTGAGGAAGGGGTGGCGTCCCTCCTGTATTGAGTTTAGCAGCGGCAGTGGGGATTTTGATTTGATATCTGGGAGGTTGCCTTCAAAAAGTTGACTTTTAAATAATGCCTACAGCCCAGGAAAAAAAACGGATGTTATAAAGATGTAACTTCCCCAGGGCATGTATTGTAAACTCCTTCATGTAAAGTTCCTATAAACTCTGTAGATGCTGAAAGATCTTTCAGCAATTATAAAACGATTGCAGGCGACAGACCGCACCAGATGAAGACACAGGATATCATGTGTGTAATGCAGAGCCACAACATTGCTTTGAATCTGTAATTTTATAACATATTTTTTGTCCTCACATGACCCAAGAAAATAAGGTGTTTCCCATTTGACGCAATCGTTGACTGCTCGCTGCGGAAATCACAGAATTTACAAGTCAGTGCCGCGGAATTTCGAATTTGCTGCAGCAGTAAACCGAGGTCCCTAGAGTTTGAATACATTTGAATACGACAGCGAGGAGGAGGTGCGACCCGGGAGGCATTAGGAGCTCACCAGTGGACGGGCCAGCCACAGGAAACACAACCAGAGAGGAGTATAAAGGCTTCATAGTCCCCGAAAGCAGGATAGAGCGTACATCATGGAGCACCTGGCACTGGGAATCTGCAAATAAAAATTAGGATGACACGTACAGCTCTCCAATCTGAAAGCTGCATGACAAGACAGAAGCTATGGGTGATAGCATTCCAACACATCTTCTAGGAAGAGGTGTGACCAAGCAGGCCTTAGAAGCTCACCTGTGGAGGGTCCAGCCACGAGGAGCAGACCCAGGGAGCCTGAAGACATCGAACTCCCTGAAGCCAGGACCCAGGGGACATCACGGAGGAGCTGGAGCTCGGAGGCTGCAAGTTTAAAATTAGGACCACGTATAAATTAGGACACATAGTCATCCAAGGTCAAGGCTGTATGGCAATAAAGAGATAATCGGAGAGAGCATTTGAATACAGCCATGAGGAAGCGGTCTTAGACGCTCGAAGGAACACTAGACGAGGAAGAGGAGGCCTTAGACGCTCACCTCTGGAACGGTCAGGCACAGGAAACAGTCTCACAGAGGAGCGTGAAGGCTTCATACTTCGTTGAGGCAGGACTGAGGGGATATGAAGCAGCTGGAGCTCAGAGGCTGCGAGATTAAGATTAGTATAACACACAGTGCTCGCCAAGGTGAAAGTTGCATGACAAGAAAGATAACTTCTGAACACAGCTGGTAGGAAGAGATGCGATGCAGCAGGCTCACCAAGATGTAACAGCTTACCAAGATGAAAGTTGCATAAGAAAAAAGAGGCTAGGGGAGGTACGACATAGGAGGCCTTAGAAGCTGTCCTGCTGAGGTGTCAGCCACTAGAAACTGACCCAGAGAGGACCCTGACGGCGTCGAACTCGCTGGAGCCACGACTGAGGAGATATCATGAAGCAGCTGGAGCTCGGAGGCTGATAGATTAAGTTTATGATCACACGTACAGCTCCCCAAGGAGAGAGCTGCAAGAGAAGGAAGAGGCTAGGGGTGAGAGCATTCAAACGCAGGTGCGAGGAAGAGATGTGACACAGGAGTCCTTAGAAGGTCACCTGAGGAGGGGCCAGCCATGGGAGACAGACGTTAGGAGGAGCGTGACAGCATCGGACTCCCTGAAGCCAGGACCCACGGCATGCCGCGAAGTAGCCGGAGGTCGGAGTCTGCAAGATGAAATTAGGATCACACATACAGCTCTCCAAGGTGAAAGTTGCATGACAAGAGGCTAGATGAGATAACATTCGAACATTCAAACGCAGCTGCCAAGAAGAGATGCGAGTCGGGAGGTCTTAGAAGCTGGCCTGTGGAGAGGCCAGCCAAGGGAAACATATCTGTTGGTTGCCAGCCAGGTTGGAGGCCAGGCAAGGGCTACATGTTGGTTGGTGGCATCAAAATAAGACAGTAGGACGGACACACCTTCAGCTGCATTTGCAACCTGGTACTTCATTCAAATTCTGAATTCACAAAATTCCAATTCCTTCGAGCGTTTTTATGATTATTATTATTTTACATTCATCGCTGATCGTACACGAATGTGCATTTAGTGCAACAGACTACAGACTACACAACTAAAATATTAGGCAAACATATCAATACAACAAGAGGAGGTACGTAGATCTGACTCACCTTACGTGTAAATCTACTCTTAATTATATTATAATTAGGACAATACATAAAAAATAGAACCATACATAGCTGAACCAACGCAGGTGCAAATGCTGCTACACAAAAATTGTCTATATATTCATGTGACGTAATGAAACATCGACATTATTACACTGTGCATGGTAGTAAGACAGTCAGGGGCTTAGATTTCCAGACAAATAGCTAGACACGGTCTATTGAAATTCTTGTCAGTCTTGAAGTCAGATAATGTAGTGTGGGTGATCATTCGAATGCTTAGCCACGCGACAGAAAACTGAATAAAGAAAACAATCGTGACTCCAGTGATTTAGATGGACTTTACAACTATTGTCGAGCCTTGGAAAAGGTAAATGCGACTGTTGTTGACATATCTCTTAACATTAAAAGAGCATTGTCATGTGACAGACTAGAGACCTTCCTATACAAATCCAAATGAGCAAAGGAAAGGTGGTCTTTCATGGCGGAGATACATCAATCGGTACTACATTGTTTCGGATATAGCGGGCACTCGATTCTTAAGTACTTCTAAAGCCAGTTACAAGGTGACTGGGTTGTGATCCACCATCGAGGAGCCATATTCCAGTTTCGGCCTAATGAGCGTAATATAAGCCACTTTTTTAATTTGATCGAACAATTACGAAGTTTACGACTCAGGAAACCAAGGGTACGGTTTGCACTGCAGATAACGTGGGAAATATGTTTACTCCACAACATACTCGAATGGTGTAATTCAAGATACTTGTAAGAAAAGATATATTGAAAGTCACAGGGTCCAAGATGATATGTGTGCTCCAATGTGTGAACGCATGTGAAGGGCATGACCTTGCTCTTGTTGATGTGAACTGGCAACTGACAAGTTGTGCACCATGCGGAAATCTTATCTAGATCAGTCTGAAGTGCCAAGCAATCCAAATTACTTTGTGCCGTGCAGTAGACGACACAACCGTCGGCAAATACACGAACGCGGGAAGCTAGGCCAGTGGTAAGTTAAGAACGGGGCAAGCCTCTCAAGCAGGGAAGGGTAACGGACGTACTTTCGTTACTGTTTCCATTTTCGTTACTGCTATATTTTCGTTTCTGTTAACCGTTTCTGACACCAGCCTTTCAATGTCGTTTCCGTTACGTTTCTGTTACTGTTTCCGGTAATGGAACGACTGTTACACAGCTGTGGGAGGGCACCCCGTCCTGCTTTCTCAGCACCCTGTTTTGTCCAAGTGCTACTTCAGTGTGACGCGTGCACACTACGCAAGTAACTTCACATCGGTGGGATGCGCACATCTTGCAGGATTTAAAAAATGTAGGAACATGTCTTCAGTATTAAATCAACCTTCTGTCTTCAGTCACTCTGAGTACAGCAACTCAAGATGGGCGTGACCTTCATCCAATGTGGCATTCTTAGGCGGACGCTCTCGGTAGTCAACAATACTGCCATAGCCACGGTGAAATGAAAAAACAAAAGGAAAAACGAACAAATAAAAAATCGCAGGCTTTCATCCTCGTGCTGTGGTGGCGTAGAGTGCGTGGAGTCTATGTTGTGTAAGTCCCATGTGTTGATGTCATGCAGTTATGAGGACAGTGACGAGTAGGTAAGCGAGCGATGCACCCTCGAGATCTAATAATGCGCTTTGTTTCCATACTTTCGTGTAGTATTTAGAGCATTACAGGGAATGGAGCCATCAAAACACAAAAATACAATGAAAAGTCACTCATGTCATCGCACAACAGTAATAGTCATTACTCGAATTCAATACCGGACTATCATTTTCGTTTCCATTTCTGTTTCCGGTAATGGAGGACCGTGGTATGCGTATTCGTTGTTACCATCTCCAATTTCGGTAATATACCGTTTCTGTTTCCGTTACCATCAGTACCGTTCCCTGCTCTAAAGGATCCCTGAGAGCACAGCCGGCCCGAGGCGAATATATGCCTAGGGGCAGGACAAGTGTGAAGCGCACCTCCCCCCTCCGCTATGCAGGGTCGCGTTCTAAAAATCTTGCAACAGTACCCCCACAAAGAAGTTCTCTTCAGGGCTCTAAAAATCCATTGGAGCTTACTGTATTGTCCAACTTGGTACCTGGGATCGGGGGTCCAGCGTCCCCTCTGGCGGAGGCGCCCGGGGCAGCTGCCCTCTCGCCCCTCCCTCGGAACGGCTCTGCATAAGGAGTTCCATGCTGATGGGAACTATGGGAGCTGATGTGTTGTCAAACAACAACTTTATTTTCGGCCTTGGAGAGTGGGGAGTTTCATCGCAACATGCGATACTCTACCCCAGTGCTTGGTGGAATGGGGGGAATAAAATAACGTGCCCCTTTACAATAACGATCGAAGTCCGATGGTGTCCAGAAAGGTCAGAAGACCTTTGAGCGCAGAGCGTTGCTGGGCTGGATTGGGCCAGGGACCAAGCAATTTCGGTAGGGAGAAAGGGCGAGAGTCCAGCTGACGAAGAGACTCGGAGACTGTGGTTCGGGAAGGTTCGTAGTGAGGGCAATGAAGAAGAATGTGCTCCAGATCCTCAAGAGCACCACAGTGGCAGCAGGTGGGAGAATCAATTTGTCTCAAGCGGTAACGCCACTGAGCTGTAAAGGCCACATCGAGGCGCATGCGGTGGATTAACCTTCCACCGCATGGAATGTGTGTTGGATGATGTGTTGTCCATCCTTCAAAACTGCATTGAAACGTTTCAACCAGTTACAGAAGAGGAAGCAGGGGCACGAAACTTTTTTCCTAAGTATCGAGCATCTCCCGATATCGCAGCTGGATGTTCACCTTCGGAGTTGCTGAATAAGCGGAGGTTACGAACAGAACTGGATTTAGTACGTCCGCAACGCATACAAGCACCAGTAAATGAGGAGGGTTTTACAAAATCCTCAAGGAATTTTGCTACTGCCGACAATGTGTGGACTAAGGATCCTACACGAAAGCAACATTGGGTAAAAGGTGTTGCGCGGGGAAGGATTGGTAGAGTTATTTACGATGTGGAGCTGGAAGACGGGAAAGATCGTCGCGTCCACGCAGATCACTTGAAGGCTAGAGTGTCCTCACCGCCTGTTCCTAATTTTTCCAGACAGCAGTTGCCAGTACAGACGCGACCATGCCACTATAGGTCTCTGTGATCAAACGTCATGCCACCATCGAACCATCGCAGGAACCATCGCTGCCAGCTTCCGCCATCGAGCCATCCCGATACCCTCAACGACGTAGGCGGCCTCCCGTACGGTATCCACAACGTGAGGTGGAGAAGTGTAGTAGCTGAAGGATGAAAATCGTACCCTGAGCGTGGGAGCGAGCTTCACTGAGCGAGCGTCAGAACTGGCGTTCTACTATCAAGATACTAGGGCCACTGAACATTATCTCGAAATAGTAGCACTCTCCATCAAATGATCTGACCACCACTGGTGTACTGCTCGAGTGTTTCTGCAGGAACTGTTGGCGCTACGAAACAATTGGGAGAGAATGCTGACGTCGGCCGAGGCGCTGACTAACAGTTGGGGCGTCAACTGCGAGGTTCGTGCCCTTAAAAGGATCTCATACGTCAAGAAGTTCCATGATGAGCTAGCACGGGATTCCAGATTAGAGACTGCTGAAAAACACCACGAAGTCCAAGTGTTCAACACAGTAATCGATTTCGCAACCCGCCCATTGAAAACCCGTTTTCTGTCACTGCAAGAGACTGACGCACTATTCGTGTGTATGAAACTAACAATTATACTCGAAAAGGGGGGAAGATGAATTGCTGCAGATGTCAACGAGTCCCACAAAAGAGTATTCCGAGGGCATTACTGATGATTTTTCCGGCCAGCTAAAGCTGTTAAAACGTCCACTTAGGGTGAAGCTCACCAGTGTCAAATCCATCAGAACGTTAGCGGAATTTCTTTTGGTTCGGCATCCTGAGCTATCTTCCGCTTTTCATAAGCGTTCTGAAGATGATGATTACAGCATTCCTGCAGTATTTGGCCCTTCCCGTTACAGTTGCAAGTGCAGAAAGAAGTTTCTCAGAGCTAAACTTGATTAAGATCTTCTTGCACAGCATGATGTCCCAGGTTCGGCTCAGTACTCTGGCAATTTTATCAGTCGAGAGCCAGCGCCTGAATAACCTAGATACATATCCAATCACTGATGCATTTGCGAACGCAAAGACCCATAGAAAGCATTTTTTAGTTTTAACTGAGTCTCAATTTATCATATGGCCCTAGGCATGAGAATTTTGACCTGGACCATGTGCAAGCCACGGGTACTAGTTCATGGTATTGAGGCATTAAAGGATGCGAATGTTCAGAACCAAATACGAAATAAAAAGGAATGATGTGTGGGGTGGTAGTTACAGCTTACCTCTGGGTGTGCGCAACATTTACATCTTGTCTTGGGTGGGGGCCATTTACATCTCGCTGACCGGGTGCTGCAGGTGAAGTTACGCCACTGGTCAGAAATATCACATATAGCTCGATTTCTTTTGTGGGGGCCTTCGACGGTAGTCAGGTTCACATGGCGTTGTACCAGATACCGAAATGCGGTATCGTGATACGGATACTCGGTACTTGAGTAAAAAGTAACGAAATACCGATATCGATATATCTTTTTAACCGATAACGTGGTAAGGCACTACCGCTACCAGAAACGCTACAGTTGCCATTACTAAGAAACACTAATGTGATACTCTGCCCGATACCTTTTGTGAAAGTACGAAGTTGCAGGAAATCCACAAGCTCAAGACCTCGCCTACGTGAGAACTCCAGTTGTATAATGGCGAATTAGGCAAAGACAGTTTTGCACCAAGAAAGTAGAATGCCTTATTTATACAGCTTACACACTTTGGTTGACTTAAGCAGTAGCTGGCGCTCAAATTTTCCATCTGTACGGGCTACGCTGACCAGTCACCATGAGCAAAAATAAGCGATATGACCCGAAAACCCGGGGACACAACAGAAGTACCGGTATCGATACATAAATCGCGTTACCATAAATTTGTAACAGAAATCCATTCCCAATCCCGATGTATAAAAGTATCGCGATCCACGCTTCGAAACGGCAAAAAGTGTCGCATACACAATCTCTCATGCAGCTCGTAAAACGTCCTTGTGGGAGCGTCCAAGCCGTCGAAAGGCAAGCGACATAATAGGGTAGTATACGTATAACTTCAGATTAAATTTCCCGAAATTAACCAATGAAGCATATAAAATCCAAGGGCACAATAATTGATCTACTTTGTAGTTGACAGCGATAAAGTTGTAATATCCCTGCACGAAAAGGGCCCAGATCTCTGAGGAGCACGCACTAGTAAGTGAGCTAGCGTGTTGACAACTAGATTATAGTCACGATATACGAGCGTTGGACACAACACATTGTTGATAATTCGAGCATTCGTGGTATTACATTGCGGTACAAATGTGAGCGCGAGCGACGCTGCAACGCTCGGTGTGTGAAATAATTCTTCCCAGCTGAAGGGTCTTAAAACGTGTGTCGACACCTCAGGACATTGCGCACCGTATTTAACGTCCCTCGCGCAAGACTGCGTGTCTGAGCAGCTTGTACCCTACCACCAAGTTGCTGGCGTCCTCGGCCGGGCTTGAATCGCACCCTCATGATATACCACATTGTGCACATACCATATTTGCTCTCCTCATGTAAACGAAAATGGCACTACACCACACTGTGCATGTGCGTGAATTAGAATGAGAAGCAGACAAAACAAACCTACGAAGACATAACGCACTATCGTTCCGAAAACATTCCAAGGACAAAAGGAGCACCTGCACTACGATTCGACACACGCAAGGTCTGCACGTCCAGTATACCTGACCGTAGCCTTTCTCACCTGTAGCAGGTCGAGGTCGTAACGCGCACAGTATTCCAACTCGGAAGAGCCAGAAGCAAAATATAAAACATTCTAATAACGGAAACGAAGCCACGCTAAGCAAACTGCACATTCCGCCATCTTGATCGATGCTGTCGATGCCACTCCGCCTCTCTTACGGCGAATTCGGGTGGTTATTTCATGGCAGGCAAAACGGCCTAGCGCTCAGAAATTGCCCGCTCAGGGTCAAGTGACCGTTGTCACCTCAACATGAGTGCCAGGAAACTAGGGGTTTTAGCTGCGTAGATCACGCGAGGGGTATCGCGGTCGCTCGATCGTATTCGGATTTCGTTGTCTGCTGACCCATGGCGACGTGCGTACTAATGCGGGACAGGCGAAAAAGTGCCAGCTGGCAAATTCCGGGTGCTCGGAAACATGACTGCGGTGCGAACATGACTGCTCGGGATGGAGAAAAGTTGCCACGAAATGACCACACGAATTCTCCATTCGTGCAGCGCAGCCTGGTTCGGGTGCTATCCACGTTAGCTGGTTAGAAACCACCTGACGCAAAGATAGTGACATGACAATCTCCCCGCATATACGAGTGAGTCTCCCACAGACGTGGATGGTGCTGGATATGTCAGACTTTTTTAAGGGCACATATCCTTTCTATGAGCAGAAGTACGTGTCAAATGAAACAGAATGGTATGTAGAGTGACACGAGGGATCCAGGAGACAAATCCAGCTGTTACTACTACGCCGAAGATACTTCCTGCGCGTCATGTGCAACATGTCGACTCACATATGTAGGCTAACTCACCCTACATTTAAATTTACACGAAATTAAGTTAAACCGTGCGGACGCAAGTTTATTCATAGGGCAACGATTACTCATGACCAAA
The DNA here is from genome assembly GCF_037126465.1 of Ornithodoros turicata. NCBI lineage: Eukaryota > Metazoa > Arthropoda > Arachnida > Ixodida > Argasidae > Ornithodoros > Ornithodoros turicata. The sequence continues at coordinate 150,411,920 of NC_088201.1, forward strand.
CGATGAAACCATTTCAGCCGAAATTTCATTTTCGACATGCAAGCAGTTTTTTTCCGGGAGATATTTTAAACGGAGCAATGAAGACAATACACTTGGCGCCACACCGTGGAAAGTTGCAGAGCGGAGAAACTGCGAGCAACTTTACGTAACTGGGATACAGGAACGATAGACGTCATTCGTGACGTCTTGTCTTCGTGACGGAAATCTCCATGTCGTCATTGCCGTGCCAGGTCGTGTCGTATAGTCCATGCAAACCTGGCGAATCCATCAAATGCGGTTGCGGTTCTTCATGGTGCGGTGCCCTTCATTGCGGTCACTTTGGATGGCCGTGGTATAGATGAAAGTATTTTTTCTCAATGTTTAATCAACTCGGCCTTTTGCATAACCTCGGCTTCTGCTGGCCTGCGCATGACTACGGTCCGAGGGTAACCACGACTCTTGCCGGGTTCTGTCGGCCTGGACTCAGATCACGAAGAAGCTTCCGGAACAGCTAAGTTTTCTTTTTTCGCTAGCCTGGTTCAGTCAGCTTAGTCACTTCGTTTGCTTGGTGCAGCGGTTTCGTGGTCTGTATCGTGGCTTATCGTACTTGTGGTTCTGTGTGTGCCTTTCGCCGACATGTCGGGGGGATGTTGGGTGGTTGGTTGCTCCGATTGAAATCAGTATTCGCGGGGCATCCAACGTCATGTGCTTCCGAACAAGGAAACAAACTTTTCGGTGGTACGAAGCAACCGGACTGCCGAAATGGAAAGGTGGTGCTGTGCCATCGACTGATCGTGTTTGTGTATATCGTCGACATTTCTAGGCAAGGGTGGATCTAGTGGGGGGTCAGGATGCCCTAACCGCCTCCTTAATTTCTGTTTTCACACAGTGTTTAATTCACCTATATCGTGTATCTGATATGATTGCCAAGGTTATTGGATCCCCCCTGTTTCTAGGTATCATGTCTAAACTAGCGATTATTTAGGGGGCCGTGAAAATCTTCAGCTTGCCAGATACAGAGCTCCGCGTCCTGTAAAGATCAGCTCTACCGATTTCTCAGTGTGCTCAAACGGCTGTGATATGCTGAAAGCCCACATCGAACTGTCCCCAAATCGTACGTGCCTTCACTTCCTCGGTGCCGCTTTGTTTCACAGGGAAGAATTGATCATTCAAACGGAAACACATGGGCTCAGCCAATTTCATGACTTAGATACGTAAGTGCATTAGTTATGGAATTGACACTCCTTTGTACTTCCCAGTGGTTGCGCCTTGGGCGTTCCGTGGCTTCGCGTTTTCGTGACAAACTCAAGTCCAAGTCCAGCCTCCCAGCTAACAGCAATTCGCCCAGAAAACAGGTTATTATCGCGAACTTCAATAGCTCTAAACTCGCTCGTGGTTCGGGTTTCCTGTAAGACAGTTTTTGACGAAATGGGCAACAAGTGCCGGCACCGACTTCGTTGCACCGTGTGGGTGAAAAAGTGTATGCGTCGTATGTGAGATGTGAACATCGACAACGATATTGTGGAGGGTAAAGGTTTCTGTGAAGACACACGATCCAATGTCGTCTGGTTGTGTATCCTGTCTCCACGTGCGTACATGTGTGATAAAGGATGATTATGTCTACGAACCATGAAGACAAAAGAAAGAAGACCAGTGCACTTATTCCCAGTTGAAATGCTTACATATGAATATTCGAGCAGGGCCTTGGAATTGTACCTCTGTATGCAATAAGGGGATAAGTCGACTTATCCCCTTTTTGCTGCACTGACATCTACATACCTGGCATGTACCTGCCAAAGAAAATTTAGGACCATATTGCAATTTATTGGCCTGCCACAGGAGGGTAAGAAATGGGAAATGCATATGTGTCAATGGGACGGACAATCAGATCAGGCCTCTTTTCTCGATTTGGGATTTTTCAGCTTATTGCATTATTCCCTTGCATTGCTTATTCCCTTATTTCATACAGAGGTTCAACTGGACGTGACGAAAAAGTTTGCTCGCGTGTAAATGACACCGCGCTCTGTTTGGTGAGCCTATATGTAATGATGAGGGTCCCAACAGTACCTATTTTATGCCACAGCACGTCTGCAACCATAGGTCACAGCGATGTTCTATTCGTTAATTTTGTTTGTGTGGCTGACAAAACTTACCTAGTAACCCGTGTCTGCGAACCTAAGTAATTTTATAGACACAACCTGATCCAATGTCATCAATTCCATGTGAACCTTAGGCTTGATATGAGATGTGATAGACCACTTCAAATTCTAATCAGCATTTGTTGTGACCCATCTGCGGGTCTTGTTACCTCATTGCCGACGTACTTTCCACACACTGATACTCATCGTATGACGAGGAATTAAAAGCTACTTAAATCTGCAGAACAAAATTATTCGTTTGAAATGCGCTGTACGTTTCTTGCTGTGTATAACCATGCCATCATACACAGATATAAGTGTGCACGCAGCACAAATGTGCCATGCTGCACAATCCAGGTATAGCCTCGCATTATAGTTTAGTTGCTTCAACATTCAGTACTATGGAGAAACTGGTTTCGCGACGTAATGTCCCGAATTATGATCTTAGGAAAACTGTACTCACTGTACAAAATACAGTAATATGAAATGTGCAACTTAGATTTCAGCGAACAAACATGAGGCACAGATACATGAAGGACCCCAGTACATGGTGGTACATGGGACATAAAATTTAACTGTGACTGAAAAACTTCTCTTGTAGTTTAGCAACAGAGGTGTCACAATATGGCAGTTTCTTTTCTCTCCTTGCTTCATGGACCAGTCATGCAAGCCTAAACAGGTGCTCCATAGTGCGATTTTCCATGATATTGCATATACGTTTATTGTGAAGAACCCGGTTATTGTAAATAATAATTATTCGTTGCTTTACGCCGCGACACAACTGTCCTGATATAGTAAACCACAATAACTGAAAATACCGGTTCTAGTAAAAATTATTTGAGTCGTGGTCGCTGCCATAAGAGATATGGGAGCGCGAGAAAGAGACCAAAAAGAGTCGTGGGGACTTGTGATATCAAGCAAACTTCGATAACAGAAAGGCAACCAGTCGAGACGAGATCCATCTAGGGATAAACACAACACATAGTACCTCCAAGGGCCTGAAGGACAAGGGCCTGAAGGGGTTGAACTACAAGTTCAACAAGTAGTTCACGCACGCACGCGCGCGCACACGCACACACAACGAACTGGTACTATTGCTTTTTTTTCATTAGTCTACAACCATCTTTTTAGTCCCATATAAGTGATATTTCCAGCATTGCTGTTCTTGTTCAACGCTTTCAATAATTTTATATGCATTTAGTACCCTTTATGTCGATTTTGAATTATCTTTAGGATGCTCCTGATTTAACAGAACTCCTGATATAGTAAATATATGACTTCATCCTGAGCAGTTTATTATAAATGTGTACTACTATATTTGCAGAGCAAACTCAAGCATTTCATATTTGTACATTGTTCATTCGTTCTGGTTTCCTTAGTGAACTAAAGAAAAATACCTAATACAGATAATATCTATTGCACTGCAAACATATTATGTCATTTCGCTTATATAGACAGTGACATTGAGGTGGATTGCCAGCTGGGCTAATAATGCTGGCTGACTAGAGTATGACCAAGATATGGTCACATACAGATTGGCGGTTCCGAAACTTAACTCGGGTTATAATCACAAGTACTCCGCACTCACAACCTCAGAAGTTTCATCCAGAGTCGGAAGCCTTTCCTAATAAAATAAAATAAATAAATACAGAAAGATAAATGCTATATACTCTGCTAGCAGACAATGGAAGTTATTAGCATGATTATGCTCCGATTGGCTTCAAAGGGACGTGCGACTTGACCGACGTCAATTTCACCGGGGCAATGGAATGCCGCCACCGCTTTAGGGCCATGGTAGGCATTTTGCTGCCTTTAATCGGAGTTTTATGCGTCTACGCAAAAATAGGTGCAAGCGCCAGAATAGGCATTTATGGGCACTATCAAATCTGTACAGGAGGTTTCTCGGCCCCCAGTTCGTGCTCCTGTACTGAAGATGCACTATTAGAACCACACGAAAAAATAGGCACTTGCCTAGGAATCCGGGGTCTAGTAATCAGAAATTGGAGGGATCGGATTATTTGTCTACAGACGTCGGCTTTCTTATGAACTAAGGCATATGCTGAGGCCTATGTGCATGAAATGTGAGGCTCTCCAGTCTTTTAATGCTAACGACACTGAATTTTTGACCACTCGCATCGAGCAATCTAGCACAGCTGGGCAACAATGATCATGTTCAGAAGAAACAGAAGCTGTGATCCCAGCAAACGCATCTTGTATCTCAGTTTGCTGTTTGTGGGCAAAGCATGTGGTACTGAAATTATCGCACTGGTTTCGCCCCCCAAGACGAAATTGCCGCTTCCCATGGTGGTCCCTACTATAAGACGAACAATGTGTATAAAAACACTATAACGACCACAGTTAATAGAAACCTTGATCAAAAGATTTCCCGTGTGTCACTCTGTACGGTGGAGCGGTGGTCACACAACGTTAGGAACAATTTTGAATTGGAATGTAATTAGGAAAATAACAAGGATACACAGCGCATAGGCCGCAATGTTACATTGCAGCTCATAGGAAAAAAAAATCAACATGGAGAGGAGAAGTAGCATAACTATGATGCATTCTTCACGTGACGGTGGAAATGATTTCTCAGGTTGGCTTTTCTGCAAAATGTTTTCGGACAGACACCACACTTGTAAGGGCGTTCACCTGTGTGTTGCATCATGTGTTCCACCAGACAAATGAAGCTCGAGAACGACCGAGAACAAATCACAGAACGAGTGTCCCCACTGTGAACAACATTGTGCAGGGAGAGTGCCGTCGTAGCATTGAATGATTTCCCACAGATGCGGTTTGGTACTGCCCTGTGTCATGTGGTCTAACATTGTCACTTTTCGTGTGAGCGACCTTGAGCAGAGGGGACACTTGTAAGGCTTCTCTCCAGCATGACTATGTAAGTGCCTCACGAGGCTGCTCTTTTGGAAAAAATCTTTCTTGCAGATGTCACATGTAAACGGCTTGTCCCCTGTGTGCGTCCTTTCATGTCGACGCACACGTGATATCTTCTTCGAAGCATAAAGGGCAACCTCCATGGAGCGAATGTACAGCGAAAAAGCTGCGAACTTCGCTCAGCGTCGGACGCCCTGCGCGAGGCGTCAAAAATGTGAGCGTCCGCCGCCGATCTGCCCATGCTAGATATTTTCGCCCAGCGTCCACGATTCCGGAAGCGTCAACTGCAGATGAACCAATCAAAGTGCTCTTCCGCTACGAATATACGCCAGATCGTCTGCACGTGATTGTCTGCTCTCGTGAATCATCGTCATCGTCCTCTTCTTGCAACTGGGTGCTGTCGTCTGCTCGCGCTTTCGCCAACTGCAGCGCTAGAACGTGAAGCATTCTCTGCCACGAAGCATATTTTCCTTACGCAGTAGTGAATATGCCTTTCGGTACGTTACTGGGCGCATCTCTTCAGACAGTTGTTGGATTTAGTTGCAAAATTTGTGACATTAAATGCAATTTTTCGAGCAACTGATTTCACTAAGCTTTCACCTTATACACTGGCAACAGTGACATCACAGCATGACTTCCCGACGCCGTCCGCTGGTTTTTCGCCCCATGGAGGTGGTGCCGGCGAACAACGGGCGGCGGAATGCGCGTGGCAGTCTGCCGCGCGAACTTCGTTGCAAAAATTCGCTCCATGGAGGTTGCCCTTAAAGACACAAGGAACAGACGAACTCCCCATTCCGTCTTCATATAGGGTGCATAGTTCCTGCACCAGAATCACAAAACAGCTGCACGTTACTACGCTATCAGTCACAACAGCAGACGTTAGACACATCAGTGGGACCTCTTTCTATAACTACACAAGGAAGGGGGTAAGGGATAGGGATCGCTGGGACCTGCGTGATTTCAGTGATCTTCCGCAACTTAGTATTAGAACTATATCCGATTACAGGGGGCTACACATCTGTGGGCGATTGTATTTGGACAGAGTGAACTGGACGGCTGCTGGAACTGAGGAACCGAAGCAGCGATAGCAGACTATGATAATGAACTGAGGCAATTTTTTGAGAGAATGCACAGCGAGTAAACACGAGCAGCGCCTTCCTTTCGCCTGTAGAAACTTGTTGCCCTCTTGTTTCTCGAAGGAAAAAGAATTCAGTTAATCAGACTCTGTAATTCATTCACTTAATTATGAGTACAAATCGAGACGCGACTGATGATCCCATATATAGGAATTACTTGTGCTCGTATTAAGAACAAAACTGCTAATGGACACTCTAGAGCCTATGAGCACATATGCACCTATTTGCTACATTGCGGAGACTTTATGCACGAACAATGCGAGAGGGCAAGACACACGTCAAGGCAGCTCAAATAAGTTATAGTTATTAAGGTAAAATATAATGTCCGCTGAAAAAGATGGTAATTCTTCCACTCGAATGCCCATGCCATCAAGATACCGCAGTCACTGAAGATCATTCCAGGGGTAATAATGTTTTCCTTAGAATACAGAAAAAATAGGCCACGTCATTCTTCGAGCCGACGTTGTACTTCCACCCTTGGAAATCTTCTCGAAGACATGGAAGTCCAGCGAGTACATGCAAAATGAAATCAACATGGTTTACTTTGAATTGAGGAAATGCATCTTAAAAGAACAGTGAGGAAGAGCATGGTGCGAGGAAAAGCAAGCTGTACACAGAATACGTTGTACAATGTGTATACAATATGTGTTGTATACAAAGTATACAACACAGTCGTGGGATGAATGTATCCGTAAATTTCGATGGTACGAAGTACCCGTGGGTAGCGAGAGAAAAAAAATGCATTACGTCACCAGATAGGGAACAAACAAGTACAAAGGCTTTGAATATTAACAACGACAAGATGAGAGCCGAAATTCTCCTGCTTCCTCCTCGCGATAAGTACAATCAGCGTTTCACGCAGAATTTTCGACTTAGCTAATGCTGGAACACGATAGGGGAACGATATAACACACACACACACACACATATACATGTTGCTACTGCCGTGCACATTGACACAAATGACAAGTTTGGGAAGCGTTGTACTAACATTCGTGTAGTATTAGGGGTTACGGTAGTGCTGGGAAAATGTCTACAGAATCATCATTTCCTCGAAGGAATTTGAATTTGTAACATGCAAGACACACACGCATCTGTATGATAGGGAAACAATGTCTATTCTGCACTCGCAGACTTCTCACGAAGGAAAGCAGGAGAGTATAAGAAACAAAGCTAGGGTGCAAATGTTGCCGCACGCGTCTTGTTCCCGAGCGCGATTACAGTAACCCTTGGGACCGTGTGGAAATCTTAATTGAACAAAATTATTCTGCTAGCTTGACACAAAGACTTTGTTCGCTTAACATTATCCCAGTGCCCCACGCTGGGAAGTGAGACCGATTTTTTTCCAGTGTTATTATTAAGGTTGACTGGAGCTGTACGGAACATTCCTCATTAATGGGGAGGGGGCGTGATCTTCGGCTCGTTCGTTTCTAAGAGAGAGGCGACACGTCATCGCTGTGTAACCTTTCATTATTTATTTATTTCATTATTTCATTACCCGCATCGCCACCAGCAATGGGGTAGAGTATCGCCCCCGGCGATGAAATTCCCCAGCCATCATCCCGTAATAAAGTTGTTGTTGTTCAACGATGATAGCCGGCATGAAGGCACACCATTAGTCGATGTGGAGCATGACGAGAAACGACAAAAGTTACGCATTACGTCTGCAGCCTTAATTTTCGTGAAGATGGGAAAATTCCTAACTCGAGGCGCGACGTCGTTAGTCACGGACACCATTCGAGCAATTGCTCGATACTTGGATAGCGGACATCCTCCGAAACAAAAAAGATTTAAAAAGAAACGCAACAGTGAGCACGGCACATTTGATAACAGTACATTGTCTAGCGGCGAGAAACACCCCAAAATTATGTGCGTCAACTAAGGCACGTAGAACATGCAGTAATTTTACCAACAACATAAAATAGAACACAGATTTCAAAACACTGGGCAAGAATGCATGAATCCGGAGAATATTTTTTACAGTTTCATGCAGAGATATACGCTTGTCCCTCTTAATAATTCAGGCGCGTTTCGTTGGTAGGTGTTAGACAGGACGAGCACCTACAGCTCCATTTCTTCCGTGGCGGTCATGCACGGTATTCAGGTTCATAATGCATGACCGCTCTGTCATGCAGTCTCGTAAAACGTCCAGTCGGGGGCATCCGAACCGACGCAAAAGGTAAGCGACGTAACAGGGGTAGTGTGCGTACCCTTCAAATTCCCAAAAGCAACAAATTGCGCATAGAATCCAAGCGAGAAATCATTCATCATCGCTTTGTAGTAGACAACCAGAAACTAGGAACGCTCCGACAAAGAAACCGCCCCCCTCCCCCCCAGACCGAGGTTGTCAAAAGAGAAGGCTATAGTTGTCCCGTATTATTTGCGTTTGATCAACCGCATTTCGTGAAAGTAAATTTCACGTTTACCGGTTGCGAGGCCGAAATAGCAAGCAGCGAGTGTCCTGCGCTGCAGGAATGTGAGAGACATGCAAGCACACGACATCTGTGCTGAAGTTCTCTTACAGCTAACATCTAAGCGGGTAGCGCGTGTACGAATGTAGTTTATAAGTTACACGGTAACGTTGCGACATCCGTGTGTCACTGGTGCACATGCTTTTGGGAAACCCGAAACGTCGCATCCTTTCTGCATTCTTTCCCAAGTTATTTGACAAGCTGATTCAAATGCAGAGTTACAAAACTGACTTTTGGTATACGTTTTCACGCTATGTCTTGCGCTTTCTTACACATAATGGCTATTCAAGTTTGAAACAAACTTGTTCTGTTTTGTCTAGACACATTTTGCTTCCCTTCCTGACGTGAGTTGCGCAGAAGTGTGCCTCAGAAGAAAAAAAAAAGAAAAGTAGGAGCGTTCATCAGATATGTAGGCAGTACAGCTCCAAGAGCTCTCCCAGACACAGACAGGCATTGCTTATGTAACAGATTTGCTGATTTTGAGTCGCTCAACATTTCTTACGAGGAAGTGTCGAAGTAGGCGGTATTCTATGTGTGGAAAGAAGAAAACGCGGAAAGACAAACTGCTATCCCCTCGGCGCGGAGAGTCGCATTGTGACAGAGAACAAAACTAGTTTGGTTTAGTTTGCTGGTCGTTGTCTGCAATGTTTACTTCATCCATGATTGATCCAACAGCAAAATACGGGTGCAGGTCAGAGATTCATGCGAAAAGCAGCAACTTCTCCGCAAGTTTACGCTGGGTCGGCTGGCTGTGCCTGGTTTGGCTAGTCCTGAGTCTCACCGCTGTGCGGCGCCGATTTGGTGAAAAACGCGAATAATGTTGACGCTCTGTCAGCAGCACTTCTGCGTGAGTACCCATCTGTCACTGGTTTCCTCACCACGATATACGTACCGTACATGATACAGCACAATTCGATAATTACTGGCGTTACGTCGCGGCACAACTATGGTTGTGGGCAACGCCACGAATGCCGGTGTGGGCAAAATTAATTCAGTTATTCAAATCTCAACGCGGGGCACATCGTATTTACCGTCCTACGCGGAAGACTGCGTGTCTCAGCAACTTCTACTCTGCCCCGAGGCGCGGCCAGCCTTGGCCGGTCTTGAAATGCAACCTTGGAATACAATACACCGTGCTCATACCATATGTGCACTTATGTGAACGAAAATAGCATTACGTCACATAGACTAAGTACGAGAACACGCATGACAAAAAGATAACACAAATCTACGACGTTAACACGCTAGCGCTCCGAAGCCATTCAAGGGACAAAAGAACCAACTACAGGAACGTTCAACACATGTAAGTTACAGATATCCAATATTTGTGACCACAGCCTTTCGCTCACTTCATCTGTTGCACTTTCCGGTCGTAACACATACAGTATTGCAACTCGGAAGAAGTTGCCAAACAAAGGCATTCCTTTGATAGGCGTCACCATTTGAAAGTTGGCTTCACCTAACACTTCCGTATATTGCGGGCAAGCCCACTTCAACGAATGCTGAGCGTTGCTGAGCTCTTTGTTTCCTTGCTGTTTACCGTGGTTTTGCTGATTTTTTCTCCATTTCTGGTACTAACCAAGTTGATGATGTCTTGGGTTAGTTTAGTGAAGTTAGGTTAGATTAATAAGGCCATGGCAGCTTGCTTTGCCCCCAAATCCGCTTCGATAATGAAGTCGGCAGGACGAGGCAAGCTGCCATAGCCGCACTAATCTAACCTAACTGATCACTAAACAAAATCTATGTTGAGAGGATAGAGAGGTTGCAAGCGAGCTGGTGGTATAGATCCATAACTTAAAAACCCGAGACTAGGGGACAAAAAAACGACAATACAGACAAGGTCTCAATTGAGACCCTGTCTGTATTGTCATTGTCAAACTGATCAAGTCTCAATTGAGACCTTGTCTGTGTTCTCGGCTATTTGTCCCCTAGTCTCGGGTTTTTAAGTTATGAATGTCCATGATGTCTTAGGTTAGTTTAGTGGAGTTAGGTTAGATTAATAGGGCCATTGCTGCTTGCTTTGCCCCCAAAGCCGCTTCGATAATGCAGTTGGGAGGGCGAGGCAAGCTGCCATAGCCGCAGTAATCTAACCTAGCTGGTCACTAAACAAAGTCCATGATGTCTTAGGCTAGTTTAGTGAAGTTAGGTTAGATTAATAGGGCCATGGCAGCTTGCTTTGCCCCCAAAGTTGCTTCAATAATGAGGTTGGGAGGGAGATTCAATCTGCCACTGCCGCGCTAATCTGATCTAATTTATTACTAAACAGTGTCTATGATGCCAGGTTGAAGTTGGCTTTCCCGCAGCACAAGTAAATGAATCGAAACGTTCCGCAAAATTTACAAACCTACTGCTTGCGACATACTTGTTTGATATCTCCAGCCCCCGTAAAAGCGGGTTACCGAACCAAGTTGCTGTGCTACCGTCGCCTTCACCACACTTCCGTTCCCCTGGTGGCGACGGGGCTGCGCAGCGCCACCAGACGGGAGAGATGGCGATCCGATAACCGCTCGTCGTCTGCTAGCTCCAAATGCGTCGACGAAAACGAGGTCACTCCAGGTACATCATGCGGATGCGTTCTGCCATCTTGGTCGATGTTGTCGATGTCGCTCCGCTTCTCTCGGTCGGATCAGTGTGGCGCTATCTGCGGAAACCGAAACAGACGTGTGTAATGATATCGGCTTTACGACATCCTCATTCTTTTGAGTGAGCTAGGTTTAGATGTGATTGGTGCTGGGCATGTTGGACGTTTTGACATATCCTGTGTATCAGCTGAAGTAATCGCCAGATAAAACAGAATGGTGTCTGCAAGGTATATATAGACAGATAGCGAAACTCCCATAGGGGCCTGCGTCTTCAGATGACGCCATGATAGAGAGTGTCAGCGCCGTCCATCCTTTGCGCGGGCTACTACTTTTGTAAATAAATAACGTCAGATATGACGTCAGCAGCATGAATAATAAGCAGTGCATAATGAGCCACGGCGCGTTTGCATTCGCGTACTTCGTTTCCGTTGTATTCCCTTCCCCTTTTCCTGACCGAACCATGCTAATCACCCAGGGCAGCAATACAAGACGTGAACAGAGAAAAATAAATCTTATCAAGTTTAATGATACATATCAGTTCGAAATGCATAAAGCTATCACATACTTTGACGAAGTGTTCGTGATAACCACAAATAAACAGGAAGTTTCACTTAATGTACATTCCTCACATGCACCTAAACGTACACGTAGTAATTAGGCGTTTGTATTTCATCAGTAGTGGTCATATTGAGTACGTTGCAAAAAACATGGCATAGTTGGTGCACAGCTGATACGCTAACACTCACGCTATCGTGGCCGGTCTTGATATGACGAAACCTTTTTTTTTTTTTCGCGGGGCCAGCAACACGGGATGCATAGCACTCATCTGTTCACTCGTGTTTATCTTGGTCTATGGCTTCGAGATGTGAACTTTGCTTCATCAAAAAAAATGTACGAACTCCGCGTTACAATTCACGAGCACACGGCACGGATACAATGATGCACGTACAAACGAGCCTCTGCTACAGATGCGCAGTGGAGCAGGATACGGAAACGTACTCGGGTGGTAGATGATTTCGTATGTGTGTACTAGTGAGGCAACCGATATCTTTTCCTATACTTGAATTATGAATAAACTATTAGTATATACAAGACTCATGTACGCGTCGTAAACATTTTTTGTTTACAACCGTACCTGTGCTACCAACACCCAGGATCGCTCGCGTCACGGAGATGACAGTGTTGCCGGATCAGATTTGTTTGTTTTTTTCGCTGTTATGAGCACTCCCGTCATGACGTCATTGCTGGTCGCTACCTTCTTTACCATTAACGTCGTGTACAGCCCTGGAGCTTAATTGACTGACTGTTACATTAACGTGGAATCACCGTATATATTCTACAGATTGAAACTTTGCACAAATCTCATAATGTACATCGATTAAGATCTACTAGTTGCCATAACTAGTTGCTGTGCTTCATTAACTTCCAGGTAATGCACCATCGTAGAGGGGGTTGCCTCGGAAAGCCCGCCCCCCTTCGGTTTTTTGCGTGCTACAGCTGTGTGACGGACACCTCTGAGGTTGCAAGAACACAGCATCTATTCTTGTTATCGGGGAGGGGGGGGGGAGGACTGGGAATTCATTTGGAATAGCAGCAAAATGTTACTGGAAGACATGAAACAGCATACAGAAGACAGCGCGTAAGTGGTATTGGTAAACTTCTTATATAGTAACAATGGCAGCATCAACGGAAACTATGCAAGTGTTACTTGAATTCTGCAGCAGCATCACCAACCAGCACATCAGCAAGGCGTTCATGCTGTTGTCAGAAACCTTTTTCATTTGTTAGAAAGCTTTTCATATCGAAGCACATTCCAATTTTTCTCCCCGGTAATGAAAATTCGTTCTCTGCCAGTTCGGATATTCACAGGTACCATTCCGTATCTGCGGTACATGAAATATCAGACGGGTGGGTTTTTTAAGGCACCACCTTGTAGATGACATTTCGTCTGACCGCAAAGGGAAAAAACAAAACAAAAACATTCACCCTGGTCAAAAAATCAATAAGTCAACTGTTCACTCGAACTGGATGAAACTGGTTTCAAGAAGTATAGGACAGCAATTGCCACTACGCTCAGAGTTCCTAATCGGTGTGGATCATCAGATTAGTGCAGGGCTGTGAACAACGTCAAAGTTGAGCAGGTGGTTCAAGTGTTTGAATTTGAGGCAGGCAACGCGGAGGGAGAAGGAAGGACTACCGCAGCCTGTGAAGGTTTGGAAACAACTGAAGGTTTATTGTCGCTCCTCGCGCTCGCCTTAGCTGAGCGCTCGTCGTCATCTTTTGATAGCTGCGCTACAGGGCTCCCCCCCCCCCCTAGACACTGGTGCGTGACCAGTGGAGAGCGCCAGGAGACAGCGTTTTGTCGAGGACGGTTAGGCGGACGGCCCTTGTGTCGTGTCGGTAGAACGGGGAGCTGCGCCGGATAGGTGATAGCTTCGACATATGCGGGTTTGAGCCGGTCCTGGGAAACAGTTGTACCATGGCCGTTGATCGTCTTGTCGTCGCGGGAGAGGACCTGATACGGGCCTGTGTAGACTGGAGTAAGCGGGGGCTTCACGTGGTCCGCACGGATGAACACGTGGGAAGACTTGTTCAGGTCGGGGTGGACGAATATCTTTCTGTACAAAGGTTGCCGAGGCGGAGCCGGTTGGATGATGCGGAAGTGATCCCTGAGTTGTCTGGCGAAGTCGTCACCTGCGGGAGGGTGCCTGGAAGGGTGCTCAAGAAATCGCAAGGTAACCGTAATGGACAGCCGAAGACTAATTCAGCGAAGCTGCACTTAAGGTCCTGCTTGAGGGAGGACCTTAGGCCAAGGAGGACCCAAGGGAGGTGGTCGACCCAGTTGGTGGGGTCGGGGCGCGCGCAGATGGCGGCTTTCAGTTGCCTGTGTAGCCGCTCAACCATCCCATTTGCCGCAGGGTGGTAAGCGGTGGTCGTGATGTGCTGTGCACCAATAGCAGCAAGGAGGGATGAGAAGCTGCGTGAGGTGAATTGCCTGTCCTTGTCGGTAGTGACGATTGCAGGGCAGCCGAAACGAGCGACCCAGGCAAGAAGGGAGGCGCGACCGACGGTGTCAGCGGTTATGTCGGGGATGGGGACGACCTCTGGCCAGCGCGTAAATGTGTTGATTCCCGGCGCGTGTTGATTCCTGGCCAAACGTAACGATTGGCGATGGCCTTATGCGTCGCGCGCACGCCGGGATGAGCAATGTCGTGGTATTCGGTGAATATCTTGCGTCGCAAAGGCTCGGGGACGAATGGTCGAGGTGGGGGCGTGGACACATCACACAAAAGGGGATCGTCCAAGCCGGGTAGGTAGACGGGCTTGAGCTGCAGAGACGATGCGCCGGCTAGGTGGTCCTTTACTTCTGCGTCCTGTGCTTGGGCTTTCAAAATCTGAGCGGCATTCACAGGAGAGGGCAGAAACGGGATGGCGTGGATGCGCGAAAGGGCATCAGCTGCCGAATTTTCGACACCTGGAATGTGGCGAACGTCCGTGGAGTACTCAGATATGAACGCCAGCTGGCGGGTTTCGCGTTCGGAGTAGCCGGAATGGTTGCCAATGAATGAGAACGTCAGCGGCTTGTGATCAGTGAGTACACGGAATGCACATCCAGCCAGTAGGTAACGGTAGTGCTTCACAGCAGCGTGGACGGCAAGAAGCTCGCGGCCGAACGTGCTGTAGCGTGCCTCAGCGGGCTTGAGGCGGCGGGAGAAGAAACCGAGGGCCGCCACTCGCCGTCAGCAAACTGTTGCAAAACAGCACCAACGGCTGTGGTCGAAGCGTCCGTCATCAGGCGTATTGGGGCAGATGGAATCGGATGAACGAGCAAAGTTGCGCTCACCAAAGCTTGTTTTGCCACCGGAAAGGAACTCTCTGCTTCCGGAGACCAGGATAACGGGGAAGTGGATGGTGTCGGTGCCCTTAGGAGGTCGGTGAGGGGATGTAGGACGAATGTACAGCGGGGAATGAAACGACGGTGGAAATTGAGCAAGCCCAAGAACTGGCGGAGCTGTCGGACTGTTTGCGGGCGCGGGAAATCGCGGATGGCTTGAACTTTCGACTCCAGCGGGCGTATGCCGTGCTGGTCGATGTGATGGCCAAGGAACTGGGCTTCGCTTAGTCCGAAACTACACTTCGTTATGTTGATCACTATGCCATGCTCTTGAAGGCGTGTGAACACTTGGCGGAGATGAGCGACGTGTTCTTGCTGGGAGGGGCTTGCAATAAGGAGATCGTCTTTGGACGATAGACTGCGCTGCAGCGCACATACACGTTTGTGAAGTTACATTCAATTAAAAATATTATTTGAGTTTAACAAAAAGTGCCTCTGAGATTTTTTTGCTACGTCGTGCTAGGAAGCCGGTGCATTGCATGACACCTTGATCACGCTTCTAAACCCGTACTAAGTGAGAGACCATGGGGATAGGGGTCCATTCAGGCTTCAAATTTTGAAGACGAAAATATAAAATTTTATATTGCAAAAAGATTGGTAAACTTGCACAAACTTTGCAAATTTCGTGCACACCACAAGCGTAAAGCGATGGTGAAAACTGCTTACATACAGTGAAATGAACACTTTTAAACATGCTCCGTGTCTTACGTGAGCCATAGTACCTGCTTAAAATGACTTAGATTCTCGACAAGCACTGCATCTTTGAGGGGCTTTGCACCCTATTAATTTCAATTTCGCTAGAAAATACCAATGTTTTGTTGCTTTTGGAGGCATAAAGAACCACCAGAAAAGTTCACATAAAATTCTGGCGGGGGGGGGGGGTCGAGCAGCACCTCTGGATCACTTAGCGTGGAATGGCCCTATTGCACATTTGAATTGCTAATTGTGATGCGTGGAACCCACTACAGTGACAGCATATGGCTACATAATGCACCACATAATCCAATTCCATGCATGAAACAGTGTGTACTCAGTTATAAAGGTCATTGATAGAGTGTGTGTGCAAAAAAACGTGGCCCGCATTTTTATATGTAACTCGTCTACTTACCTGAGGAAGTTCAGGAGGTGCACGATTGCACTGCGTATTTATGCGTGCGAAAGCTAGAAAAAAATCCTGGAAGCCGTACTCAGCGTAAAAGAATAAACAGAGCACGAAAACATCCGCTTCCATGCTTTAGAATAGGGCGGTCATGACAGTACACCTGCAGGCACCGCTGCGGGCACTACTGATGAGCATCCATGTGGGAATGTGGGACATCGTTTCGACTTCTGCATCGATAGCACCCTAGCGGTACCTGAACACAACTCTCCTGCGCCCGCCATGTTGCCCTATTCTGATGCACGGATGCCAACGTTTTCGTTGCTCTGCTGTTTTTTTAGGCCAAGTATGGCATCCACAATTTTTCTGCAGGTTTCGCACGCATAAATGCGCCATCGTGCACCACTGGAAGTTCGTTAGTTGGGTAGACAACGAGCTAAGTGCCTAAATGTGGGTCACGTTTTTCTGCACACATGCTGTAGAATGGCATACATGCAGACTACCTGGTGAATAAACTCCATGATATGCAAGCCTGAGCGATGGGCAAGACATGTAAATAACATAACACGAAGGCTCAAAAAAGCCTTCGTGTGGTGTTGTTTATATGTCTTGCCCATCGCTTAGATTTGCCTATCATGGAGTTTGTAAAAGTCATATCTGCAACAAACTACGTTCAGTGAGATTGTCGCCCACAACAGAATTTGCAAACTTGGAAATGCATAAACATACCTAGATTGCTTTGGCCTCAGCTACTGAGTAGCATGATGCTTTCCACATTGATATTCCTACTATCTTTTTCAATATATTCCATTCTAGAACTCCAACTAGATTGTTTTACTCGAAAGTGGTGTCCATGTTTCTCCAACAGTATCCCTTTCTCGCAGGTATAATTGGATCAGGAGACGTAAGTATTTCAGCTCAAGAGCTAAATTTAATAAGCAAATGTTATAATGCTGCATGTCACATTTATGTTATTATGTCTTGCAATAAGGATATCGTCGGCTTTGCGCTGCATTGCGCAGGCCAAATGGCATTCTCACGAATTCATATAGCCCAAAGGGTGTAATAACGGCGGTCTTCCGGATGTCGGGCGGGTGCACAGGGATCTGGTGATAAGCCTTAACCAGATCCAGGGTGGTAAATACTGTGCAGCCCGCAATATCAGCCGTGAGATCGTGAATATGGGGCAGCGGGTACCAGTCCGGTATTGTCTTGGTGTTAAGGGCTCTATAATCCCCGCACGGCCTCCAGTCACCTGGGTCTTTCTTCGGTACCATGTGTAATGGTGATGCCCAACTACTGGAGGACGGGCGGATGATGCCCAGGTCCAACATATGCTCAAACTCTCGTTTTGCTATGGCGAGACGATCACCGTGGAGCCGACGGTAGCGAGAAGAGACGGGAGGGCCGGTGGTAGCGATGTGGTGTGTGACGTTGTGTTTGACTTGGGCCTTCACATTACAGGGCTTCGTAATGTCCGGGAACTCGTCCAGGAGCGCGGCGTATGGCGAAGGAGGACGAAGCGCGCGGATACCGGTCGGAGCTTGCGGAGACGAGGCACCTGTCACCTGAAGCGTAGTGGTGCTGTCACATAAGCGGCGATGGCGGACATTAACGGCAAGGTTGAAGAATGCCAAGAAATCGGCGCCTAGTATGGGTTGCGTGACGTCGGCGATAACGAACACCCTGCGGAAAGTTCGCCTCAGTCCAAGGTCGAGCGTTAAGGAGCGTAGCCCATACGTCCTGATCGCTGTGCCGTTTGCGGCTTGAAGGTTGGAGCCGGAGTGGGAACGGCGACGATCAGCAGCAGACCCTGGAATTACACTAAACTCAGCGCCAGTGTCAACCAGAAGACGATAGCCCGCGATGCGGTCGCGTATAGTGAAGAGGCGGCTGGGAGTGGGGCCGGGATCGCCTGCCGCCATCAGTGATCGGCCCGTTGGTTTTCCTGCCAAGCGCAGGGTGGGACGCAACGTTGAGCTCTGTGCCGGAAACGATGATGGTACCAGCAAAGCCGGTTGCGGCCTGGGGTTCTTGAGAAGGAGTCGGTGATGAGCGGCGGCGGCATCGGGGAGCGGAACGGCTACGGCTCCGAGGACCGGCAGCCGTAAGAGACTGCAAGGCATCAGTGAGCTGTTGAAGCTGGAGCTCAATGCGGTCCAAGCGCGGAGACTGCTCCGAGGTTGCTGCGGCCATGATGGACAGCTTAGGGGGCTCTGAGTAATCCGCAATCCGGTCAGCCAACGTGGCCAGTCGGTCGAGGGATAAATCTTCCGACCCTGCCAAAACCACACGCATCGCTTGCGGAAGTCTTTGAAAGAACAGCTCTCTCAAGATGGGTTGCTGCGCTTCGGTAGCGGAATCGCAGAGGAGTTGTTTCATGCGATGGAGCATCTGCGATGGCTTTCGGTCGCCGAAGTCCTCGTCAGACAGTAGCTGCTGGAGTTTAGCGCGTGCGGAAACTTCCATTCTATCCAAGATGGCGGTCTCCAGAACGTCGTATGCCTGATCGAGCTGAACTGCGGCCAGGATGTCGTCCAGTTCTGCCTCAACTTCCGCAGGAAGACCAGCCAGAACGTGAAAATACTTTGACTTTTGGGACTGGATATGTCGAAGCTGAAATTGGGCCTCGACCCGTCTGAACCAAGACCGCGGGTTCTGGCGCCAAAAGGGGGGCAACCGCAGCGTAGTGGACGTCGAAATGGGTGGATCATCGGCGCTGGAGGAATGATTGCCTGAGGGTGATGCCATCGACACAGGCAAAGGCTGCGTATGTTCGACGCGGATCACCAAATGAGGCAGGCAACGCAGAGGGAGAAGGAAGGACTACCGCAGCCTGCGAAGGTTTGGAAACAACTGAAGGTTTATTGTCGCTCCTCGGGCTCGCCTTAGCTGAGCGCTCGTCGTCATCTTTTGATAGCTGCGCTACAAATTTAAAGAGCAAAGCGTCTGTAACCTAGTCGCCGCAGCCTATTGCTGCTATCTTGTCTCAAAGGAGTGCTAAGTGTCACAGCAATAAAAATCTCTTATCTTAAGCCTATAGTCTAGAACCATTCAGTAACTTGTCAAAAAGCAAACTACCATCGCAGTAAATTATGTCTCTCTGCTGTATGTACTATCTCCCAGTAACCCAGTAGCCAGTAAGCCAGTAACTGTAACCCAGAGTTATCTTAAGATTTTATGTAAGCCTAGGAAGAGTACATCTCCGTTACGAAATATTTCTTTTTGAATCCCTTTTTTCTTTGAATAATTGAATTTCAAAGATTGCACTCGAGCGCAAAGCTCAGTACTCCCTCAGCAACAACACCGGGTTGGCTCGTGTCGGCTAAGGCTAACGTCGCCTTTCTAATCCGCCTCCCGGTCTGTGTCGAAGGCGTAATGTTGTTTTGAGGTCCACGTCGTGTGATGTCGATTTTTCCAAACTTGAATGCCCTGGAGCTTGCGATAGTCCAGCAGTCACGCCCGCAAAACTATTGTTCTTACGAGTGCACGCGGGAGACGCAGCATGACACGATACCATCCGCAGAATCGTCGCGGAGGATGAATTACCGGCATTGCCGTCAACTGGCCGCCGTGGGAAGCACTCTTCATGTGTAATGAAAATGTTAAGAACCTCGCAGCGGAAATATGGCATTGCTCTTTCGGTTCAGGTGTCCTTGCTGCAAATGCGTGCCGATGCAGACACAGAAGAATGCCTTTGTTGCCGCGAAATGAGACGTTACTGAAGCAGCGCAGCAGTTTCAAAAAATCTGTACTTTGAAGTACTGTGGCTGAAGACTGAGTTGCTCCAGGTACCCTACTGCTACGTGAGAGAAAGCGACGAGTACGCTATTACCAGGAACAGCAAAGTGAACAAGTGAGTTCATTCATGTGTGCCTTCGGTTTGTTATTAGTAAAGTTACATATCATAATTTTACGCTGCCCATGGTACATGCAGGAAGTTTCGTTACGTTTCCTACAAACAGTTTACCAGGTGGCTCTGGGGACCATTAGGAAAGCACTGCAGAAAATTCCTCAAAGCATGTGCTGTACATGCCATAAGGGAAAACTTTCCTTCTGAAGCATACAAAGGTTTTTGCCTTTTTGACGTGTGATGCTGTAGGTGCTGTCTGACCATGTGTATGTTAATTCGCTTTCACTGAGATGAAGCTCTCACTTTTCTTTCAGGTGCTTGTAGGCAGCGTTGAATGCCCTCATCTTGACAGGGGTACACTGGAGGGTTTGGTCGTGAACACTGCTTGATCACAACAGCATCCCTTTCATGCACAATAGAGGTCTCTCATATACCCTTCTGTAATAACCTGACAGTCAGACGTTTTCTGTGCGCATCCATCTTCGTAACCCTTTCTAAATTTCTCATTGTAAATTTTTCATGTTTTCCGTCATACCAGTCCAATTGCAGTCATTGGTACGGGCTCAGGCCTTTTACAGACCGCTACTATTTCCCTGTAGCTCACATCTTTGCAAGTTGTTGGTGTTTCACTCCGGAGATGATCTACATCCTCTGCCAAGAAAAGATACATGGTCATGGCTAAGTGTCTCCCCTATGTTCTTTATATCGAAACATGGTCCCGCATGGCTGTCATGGATGTTGAAAGTGTTCCGCGTCAAATCTAGACACATTATCTGGAAGCTTGTGTACATTGTTTCCGGAATGACAGCACATTTGTATATGTAAGCTCATACTTGTCCACATACTAAGCAGAAGCCCTGCATTTTGGAGAGAATTTTGCACAGAATTGGAACTACACCTGTAAAGGTGGTTACAAGTATGCTGCATCCACGGGTTTAGCTCAGCACATGCACGGGACCGCAGCTTCAAGCATTTGCTTAACCCTGTGTTACAAGATCATCTTGTGGACTACATGGCCACTAAGCATTCCCAAGCATGCATGGCAATTGCATATTGCAATTGTACAAGCTTGTTCTTTTTACCTTTTACTACATGTACCTTTTATGCCCGGAAAGCTTGTGTGCCTTGCTTTGTATTATTTTTTCGTGCCTTCAATGCTTTCTACCAAGAATTTGGATTACCTCCTCTGTACCATTTAGGTTCCCCTTCTCTAATGTACATCAGTATAAATATCCGTACCACGTGTGTCTGTATCATGCCTAAAGATGGACGGACTCTATTCGAAAGCTTGTGTTTCAGTAAGATTATTGAAATGTTTCAGTCTCTTATGGCCGTGAGTTCTCATAATCCTACCTTTGTCGCGAAAGGGAGCCTGCAACCGTTCTGGTAGGTTTTGTAGGTGAGGTCTGTTTGAGGTGACTTTAATATTAATCAGCTCGACTAACCAGGGGCAATAGCAAATACTACAAGGTGTCATTTGAATAGGCGCTATGAATTCAGACCTTGGCTGCACTGGCCCCATTGAAAAGGATTGTGCCAGACAGCAAGACGTTCCCCGCAGCCACCTTGTTCACTTCTGGCTGACGTTTCCAACGTAAATTGTGTTCACTTGGGCACTCGGCTTTTGCGGTGAGAAGCGTGACGCGAACATCAGTGCCCACTTTGTTAGATGCACGGGAAGTTCTGAATTTGATGCACATTTGATGTACGTCTTCTGGTTTGGTGGAGCAGATGGCACAACACTGCAAAGTAGAAGAGCGTTTAGTATCTGCAAACTTTCAAACTTTTCAGCAGGCCGTTCAAAACGGTTGTCTTTAGATTTCCAGAATGACTCAACAGCTGACTCAACAGAGGTGCAGATGTTGTCATATCATGCACCAACAAGGAATGCAGAAGTTAAAATGTTAAACAGAACAGGAGCTTGACCCACCTGTGAGCATGAGGGTGTATGGACAATAGGTGTTGAATTCATCACTGGATAAAGGTTGAGAGGTGTTGACGATAAATCATGCCTTTGCACGCTTTTGCTTCCGAGTTTCACATTTTTGTCAGTCACGATGGAAGCCTGTGTCGCTGATATAAATGAGGAATACGGTCAGTATCTATAGCGCATAATTTATTTAACACTCATGTTCTCCTGCGAGAGCTCAGGACTCCCCAGGGGAAGGGGGATATTGCGTTTGGTACATTACGCAGCGTAGGCATCGCACAAATCGATCGAGTGAACCACATATATATGTTATTCCTGTGTATCGGTAAGTACATACCTCGTGTGCAGTGGTGTTCGCATAGTCAGACGTCACGAGGAGAAACACTAGTGTCGGCACTGCAGTCCGTTTGAGAAGGTTTCACCCATCCTCTGCTACCATTTCGCACGACTCGTCAGAGAAATGGGTTGAGCAAATACGGCGTGGCTCACGAATGTCTTGACCAAGCGCTTACAACAAATTTCGGTCCGTGCATTTTCCGTTGGAATCTTGTTGTACAAAACGTCCCTCGTCGAAAGAGCACACTTGGTGTATCCCCGAACATTGCAGTAGATACCCAGCATCGCTGTCACGTGAAGCTCTTTTCAATTTCGGCAGGAAATGAACTTTTCTGCGTACACACACCTCGCAAGGCCGTGTGATATGGTTGGGAGGAGAGCAAACAGAGGGCGCTGACCGCGCTGACAGTATTTTGGGATACTGTTTCTTCGATATTTTGAAGAACTGTCCCAGTAATTCCTGTGATTCTAAAAGTAGTGTTTATTGGAGATTAGTTGCCGGTCATAAGTTCATTGTGTATTACTTAGGTATTACGTGACGGGAGTACTCCCATCATGACTTTTTTAGCTGTTGCGGGGCGCAACCTACCGTCCGATTTATTTTTTCTAATTTATGCTGTGTAATAACTAACGCGCTTTGAGTGCTTAGGCTCTATGTGAGGCATCACACAGGCAAACACTACCAGGTCACACATAGAAACAGGGGGGTCAACTTTCGCTTTACAGTTCCTTTAACCTAAGTGATCAAACGGAATTTATATTTGTACGTTCTGGTCAAGAACTGGTGCAGTTAGCGAGTACTGCAGGGAAACATAATTTATTGCAACGGTGCTTCGTTTTGGTGCATTTTTGGTGTGGGGGTGGAAGGTCCCCCCACTCCCTGGGGCATCAAGTGACTCCCTCCATGGGGTCACTTGATGCCGAACCTGTCGCCTTGCAGATGTGACCCCTGCGTCTTTCGGGCAGAGCACGAGATCGTCGTACGAGTACTCTTTAGGTACAACAACAATCTTGCCCATATTTCCTGCGTAGGGTTGAGGTATTGATGGTAACACACATAACCTGTTGGGCAAGCAGGCGTATCTCGCTAACGACTGCATTAGGATTGACCTGCCAGAAGGAGTAGTGACTAGATGCTGGCCGAAACAGTACGGGAACACCACCGGCTCGGTTCTTTCTGTAGGTGACAGTGGTGAACGGGTCATAAAGGAGAAGTGGCACTGTTGGCGCCGTTCATCTCATCTGTCTGTTGGGGAGTTGCCGGTACCGAAGTGTCCATGACGTTATCAGTCTGAACATTCACGTCTTGCCTATAACAAGCAGCTATCGTAGGAATAGCTGTTGGAACAACTTTGAAAGAAATAGGTATGCCAGATTTCTACAGCTTTCTTTTCTGTGCAACTTATTTGTCATGATTATCAAAACATGATATTTTAAGCCATGCAATAATAGCAATTTGTGGTTCTTGTTGGACCAAAAAGCATGAGGCCACGTGGGCCGCATGACAGCAGCCGGAGGGCAACACGCAGCCCGCTGGCCGCCACTTCGGTACCCCTGCTACACATAGTACACGTGCTACACGAGGACCCATACAAGCGAGACACCGGAACACATGTTTCAGAGCCCGCACACTTCCACAGAAAGTGTTTGTCTGCATAAATAAAAGCGTTAAAACCCACAGTGCCGGGGGGCTAAAATAAACGACACAACCACATACCACTGTTCTTGTGTCGCTTATTTTAGCTCCCCGGCACTGGGTATTTTAGTGATTTTTGTTATGGACTACCGAACCGCCTAAGTTTTAACCCTCTTTGAAAGCATTCGTTCGTAGGTCTTGAAGCGATGAAACTCCCCAGCATCATCATTAAATAGTCGGTTTGGGTCTTGAACTTTCCTTCGCCCTGAAAATAAAATTGTAGCCGTGCAACGTAATTTAATTTGGCGTACATTTACACGTAATGTCAGTCAGCCTGCATGTGTGTGGCGACATGCTGCACGTGCCGCACAGGCATTAGCAACAGTTCTTGGGAGTACTAGTAACACCTATATTTGTCTGTGTTCGTGTTTATATGTCAGTTTTACAGGAACCATTCTGTTTCATTTGGCGATTACTTCAGCTCATAAATAGGACATGTCCGATATATGAAACTCCGATATGCCCAGCACCGACCCTATCTGACGCGAGCATACGAAGGTCGTCAAGCCGAGATCACTACAGCAGTTAGTTTCGGTTCTCTAGGCTAACGCCACGCTGATCCGAGTCAGAGAGACAGTGTGACATCGACAGCATCGGCCAAAATGGCGGAACCCATGTAGTTTGTTTGGAGTGGCCTCGTTTTCGTTGTAATATTTTTTGCTTCATGGCTTCTTCGGAGTTGGAATACTGTGTGTGTTACAACTGCAAACTGCTAGAGATGAAGTGTGAAGGGCCGTAGTAACAACCACTGTACATCTGTACCTTACGTGTGTTGAACGACTGTGCAGTTGCTGCTTTTGACCCCATGAAAGTTTTCGGAGCACTAGCGTGTTTACTTTGTACATTTGTGTTATCTTTTTGTCAGGCGTGCTCCCCTAGTGTGATGTAGTGCTAGTTTCGTTTGTGAGTGCAATGATATGTGCACGACGTGTTGTATTCAAAAGTTGTGTTTCAAGGCCTGCCGAGGACGCCGGCTACTTGGAGGCAGGGTACACGTTGATTAGGCCCGGTTTCACCGGCGCCGATTAACATTTGAACCGAGATCAACGGTCCCTTAACTTGAATTTAACGCTTAACTCTGCTTCACAAAAGGGAGTTATTGTTACTGAAACATTCATCACGTCACCAACTAACGTTTACAAAAAAGAATTAAGCGTTAAATTCAAGTTTTAACACCGCTTGATCTCGGTTCAAAGTTAACCAGATTTGGTGAAACCTCGCCTTAGACACGCAGTCGTCAACGAGGGACGTTAAGTGCGGTGTTCAGTTGTTCAGATCTGGATGCACGTTACAGATCCTCTAGCTGGACATAATTAATCCACACCAATCACTAGGCGTCGCTCACGAGTCACGACCAAAATGTTCCGTGTCGTAAACGCACCAATCATGGAGTTATCAAATTGTATTGCATCCTACGCACGTATAACTTGAATAGGAAACCCGTCACCAGTGTCTGGCTAGAGTAGAAGTGATGCGTACAGAGGGTCAACATTATATGGGTCTTGTTTGTGCAGTGATATTAATAGTTTCTGGTTGTCTACTACAACGGCATGATCAGCCATTCTTCACTATTGGGATGATGTACTTCATTTGCTGTTTTCGGAAATTTGAATTTGAAGTGGCACGCACACTATCCGTGTCACGTCACTTGCTGTTCCGGGACGTCACCGTACGTTGTCAACCGTACGTGCGCTGTCACCGGACATTTTACGGGACTACGTGACAGATCGCACCATGCATTGTGAATCTACCTTGACCACCACAAAATAAATGCCCGTCCTGCTAGACAATGTACTGTTATCTAATGCGTTGCTCCTCACTGTTTCGTTTCACATTTCAGAGGACATCCGCGACACAGGTTCCAAACAACTGCTCAAATAGTGTCTGACGAAGTCGTGCTTCCAGCTGCAAATATTCCCATCTTCAGAGACAAGATCCCTGCCTCATGCCGTTGTACACATGATTTTATGGAAGCACTTATGTAGAACAGAATGGTTTGTCATACCACTAATGATTGTGCAGAGAAGTTTGAAACGGTGTTGCGTTGAGAAAGAGTTATTTTTGTCTTCTAATTTGGAAATATTCTTGAACAATTCCTTCAATTTTGAACACGCGTTAGGATAGAGGCAACATGTGGCCTGCTCCATACAAACGCACGATCCGAAGGTTATACTCCCCCTAAGGTGACTGGAATGCCGCGTAGACGTGGGGCAACATTTCCACACTAGCAACGTTTTTTAATATCTCCTGCCCTTCTTTGTGATTGAACGAAAGAAGTGTGCGAGTGCAGCATACACATTAGTGAGTGTTAGTATACCGCCGATAAGGTTATCGTGCGTATTGGAACCAATCGCAGTGGTGCGTGACTCAGAATCTTATCCACTGATTGGTTCCGGTTGATACGGTTCGATGCAAGCCACATTATCAATGGTCTGCTAAAAGTCTCTATTGTTTGCCTATCATACATTTGCGTTTTGCGTGCGTCTTCATGTTACAAATACAACTTCCTGCGAAGAAAGGATTCTGTGAAGACATTTCACCAGAACTACATCAGACCCGCTAATGGTACATGATCGTTGTTGCAAGACTTCCTTAGAATTTCAGAGATGAATGTATTTTATATGAATATGTACGGCAGGTAGCCATATCATACGAGTGTCATACAGCCGTCCCCTTCCAGAGTTCGATCATCAGCTAAGACGGAAATCCTGCTTGAAACCCTGAATCGTTAAGACGATCCAGGAGGCTTTCGGCTGTCATTTTGTCTGTTTACGTCCACGACATTAGTGTTTCTTTTCCAGTAACTTGCTTTCAATTTCCTCTGGCTACCCAAACGTAGCTTGTACCGTGGAATATACAGACATCTTCCTCCCAGGATGCAACGTAAATCATGTTGTATTTCACTTTGCATGTACTCGCTTGGCGTATGAAGTCTTCGAGCTCATTTCCCAGGATTGAACCAGAAGTCTGGATAGAAGCGTGAAGTGGCCGACTTCCCTGCATCTTGTAGAAAACATGACTAGCCTTCGAATCACCTTCAGCAACTTGTGATATATTGATACAGACATTTGCGTGGAATAATTGTATTTTTCAGCAGGACATCATGTTTTACCTTGTAATCTATTTTGGCTGCCTTGATGTGTGTTGGCCTCTCATATAGTTTGTGTACTCTGTGTCTGTCCTCTAAACAAAAAAAAATATTGCAGAAGGTGCGAACGCTCCGTTTTGTAGGCTTAGGTAGAGCGCTTCGTTACCAGTTATGTTGTTAATACGAACGTAAGTGGAAACATATATGGGATCATCAACTTCGCCCCAATTACAACACATAATTAAACGAACGAATTGCACGGATTCGGATTAATTGGAAATATTTTGTTCAAGAAACAAGAGAGGCAACACGTTTCATCAGGCGGTGGAATTACTCTTCTCGTGTTTACTCGCTGGGCATTCACTCTCGAAATTGCCCAGTTCAATATCATAATCTTCTATCGTTGGCTCGGTCCCTCGGTTCGAGCTGCCCCTGTTTAACACTGCCCAAATGCAACACGTTGACAAATGGGTACGTTAGGTTGCGGTGGATCACTGAAACGACAGATGTTTCTAGAAAGCGATCCCAGTGTCGTGTCTAACGTCAACTGTTCTGACTGATAACATGGTAACGTGTAGTCATTTTGTAATTCTGCTGCAGGAACTATGAGGCCAATATCAAGACGAATTGGTGTATTCGAGTGTTCGTTCTGTCCTTATGCTTCGAAGTGGATGTCATGTATTCGTAGACATGAAAGGACGCACACAGGGTCCAGGCAATTCACGTGTGACATCTGCAAGACAGGCTTTTCCCGAAAGTGCAGCCTCGTTATTCACTTACGTCGTCATACAGGAGAGAAGCCTCGCAAGTGTCAGCTCTTCTCAAGGTCGTTCACGCACAGAGGAACAATGTTATACCATATGAATACACATAGCAACATCAAACCTCATGCGTGCAGAATCTGTGGCAAGGCATTCAACGCCACGACGTCACTGTACCGGCACAAGGCTGTTCACCGTGGAGATACTCGTTGTGTGATTTGTTCTCGGTCGTTCTCAAGCTATAATCTTCTCGTGCAACACGTGGTGCAACATACAGATGAACGTCCTTACAAGTGTGGCCTCTGTTTGACAACATTTTTCAGAAAGGGCAGCCATCTCCACCGTCACGCGAAGAATGCATCATAATTACGCTACTCTTCAGCATCTTCAATTTATTTCTTGTACCGCTGCGAGTCGCAATGAAAGCTATTACGATCTATACGTTTTGTGTTCTTGTCATCTTCCTAATTAAAATTGAACGAGAAAGTGCACGGGACTTTCTCTGTTCTAACCATCACTTGCACAGCATGACCTGCAGGAAAACGTTTCTATAACGCTTGCATTAAGTGAGGCCGGTTTGGCTTCGGCTTTCACGCTATTGTTGACATATGATTAATTCTGTCTTCGAATTCTCTACTGACAGTCTCCAGTGCCATAGTTTCAAACGCGAATGCTCTCCTGACGGGCAGCAAACTGCGAAACAGAAAGAAGGGTGTGCTGCTATTACAACTTCCATAACTTCTGTGCATGAGGTTAGGCGGGCGGCTGCTGTAAAACCTAATGTGTTTGGCATTGTAGGCTGGGACAAATGGCCTTCCATGCGCACAGGCCTTAACTACATGAGTTAGTTGAAAGGAAAGTCGACGTCTCTACGCTCCGGTGCTCGAATCCGTATATATGTATAAGTCAGGTTTCTCGTTATGGCTTTCTTTTCATTGTTGCATATCGGGAGCTGTCGTGTAAGTCACCCACCCGCAATACATAAGGAACATTAAGTTTTTAAGGTCCCTTATCATTTGTAGCTTTTTGTTGATTTCTTTATATATTTATTCGTATTTTTATTTAATATTATCACAAAGTGGTGGTGTCAGGGACAGAAAGCTCTCGTAGAGCTCGGCAAAGGCCCCTGGCATATACAGTAGTGAAGGCATACACAATTCACAAAGCACTGTGAGGAATACCTACTGGTATTTCTAGCTACTCACAAAAGAGAAATAAGAAAAATTCATCTTGTAAAATATCGGACATCAAAAATGTGCAAATCTGGCTGAAAAGCATGATATGAAAAACAATAAATTAGCGGCCTTTTTCCGACTATCTATTTCTGTGGTTACCAAAATTCAATTCTAAGGTTCTGGGGCTAAGGTCATTCGGCGGTACATGGGCATCATCGAGCAACGCAAATTCATTTAGAAAGCAGGGAATTAGCACATAAATGCTTTGTTCACTGTACCACGTTGGCATTGGGCAATACCACATAGCGTCTTTTGTATATAGATGAAACAGAACAGTACATTTATCGAAACACAGGATTATGACACACTAACATCATTCACAGTCATGGAACGGCACCAAATACCCGCCTTTGTCATTGAAGCATGCTGCATATGTGTCACGAACCTCTGCAGCGGACTCTGCGTGGAGACGTCTGACAACGTTTCAGGAAGGCCTTCTGCTCGCCCTCTCTCGGCATTGATGTTACCAGCTTTACTAAGGTTGTCCACAAATAGACTAGGGCAATAACAGCCTAGCACATGTGCGTCTTGCATCGCGCAGTTGCGAAGGCAGCAGCAGACTATACTACCAAAGGCTCTGCGTTATCTGGCAGCAACATCATTCGCTCATGTATACTCCGCCTTCCATACATGATGCTATGACCGCTATCGTAGATTTTCCTATCAAAAAAAAAAGCGATAAACTCCCCAATGATTTCCCGCTAGCGAGGGACCAACAAATGACAGGAAACATATTCAGTTACCGTCTGCACATTATCAGTTATGAGTTCGCAAACGCCAGTAAATATGATCTTACCTGTGACAAATAGCAACTCGTTCTGCTGGAGAGATGGCCTTCCTCATGCGATTGTCTTGCTTGCGCAGATGTGGTTCGACTACTTGTACGAGAAAGTCGAACTGCTGTGGGGACAGCTTGGTGAAATTCCTGAACAGAGTGACATTTCCAAGCCGTCAATGTGACGGTCTCTGTGAATTTGCTAGACCCACGTGCGCCGCTTTCGTCGTTCGAGTCGCCTTTGATGCAAACATACAGTGATATAAGCTCTTTTTCGGCTTCCAAGAGTCGAACCTCACGAAAATTTTGCATCAGGCGGCTAGACGCTATCTTTTTTCAACGACATGCCCAGACTGAATGCCGTTAGTGCTGATTGGTGCTCATTACCTGGCGTTCACGGCGTTCAATTTACAGTGTAGACGAGAGGGTAGCCAAAGCCGTGGAAGCCACGAGCGCGTTCCTGGCATTCACGCCTTTGAAGGCGTAGTGTTGACATAACATTAGGTATCTGCTGGCCTCGGTATTATCTAAACACAACGGCATCATTTGCATAGAAATGATATCGGTGCTAGTATTTCAAACGCTGGTATATATAGCAGCCGTTGTTCACTTTTAAAGGCCTCGCGAATGTTGTCACGGGTAATGCCTGCAGTCACCGGTTCTTCTTCCTGCACGGGTACTCGAATTTTACGACCCTGTAGATGCGCCATCATCGCCAACGCCGCTACGCCTGTCGCGCGGAGAATAAACTGTGTCGCGGAAGCCCTTCATCAGTCTCCATTGGCTGTCACGGTAAATTGTTGTCTCTGTCATTTGTTTACCCATTAGCCGCATTCTGGTGAACCGAACGTCTCCTCAAACGCTCCGACCGCTCCG
The DNA here is from genome assembly GCF_037126465.1 of Ornithodoros turicata. Classification (NCBI taxonomy): domain Eukaryota; kingdom Metazoa; phylum Arthropoda; class Arachnida; order Ixodida; family Argasidae; genus Ornithodoros; species Ornithodoros turicata. The sequence continues at coordinate 150,442,659 of NC_088201.1, forward strand.
GGCTTCAACAAATTCTCTCAGACGAGGAACTCGGAGACCGACGCCACCCAGCTGTTACGCCGCATGAAGCAGCTTCTTGGCGACACTTCAGCGTCTTCCAGCGACAGTTCCCTCCGGGAACTCTTTCTACAACGCCTTCCCCGACATGTACAAATGGTTTTGGCCACTTCTTCAAACCTCTTCAAGGACGAGCTACCCCAACAACACAGAAACGTCCTACGATCGTCCCCAGGATGTCAACCCCGGACGACGATGACATCCTCAGGAAGTTATCAACTGGTCCTCCCAGTGTTACCTCCGCGTTAAAGTAGGACTCCCGGTCATATCACATGCAGATCCTCAGGGTGTCAACCTGGAACACTCGCAGGACCTTATGAGGACGACTTCGCTTGCCTCTTATTTTTCAGCGTATAATTTAGACAAAATCAGACACAGTCCTGATAACTCCTCTTTTTCCATACATCTTGATTAACTTCCGCAATACAACCTCGCTGTTTGTCTCTAGTACAATTCATAACGGACAACGAGCGCAGTGGTTTAAAGAGAAAGCAGAGAGAAATATAAGAGACGCAAAAAAAATCTTATCGGGGGCACGAAGCCCGAGAAACCCACTCCGAAAGGTACTAGAATTCTCTTCTGAAGCCAATACAGACACTGTTCATTGCTTTTAACCGCCGTACATTCGAGAGTCCTGCTCGCCTGTGACACAAAACGAAAGGTGAGCTATCCATGTTTCTTTCGATTACGCAAAGAAGGAATACTCAAAGTGAGGAATTGATTAAAGTATTAGATCCACATCAATGCAAAGTCTATGTTTCTTACTCCTTTTGGTTTGGTTGGACGTTCAGGTAGGAGCTTTGAAAGTAAAAAGCAGTGCGACAGAATCGCGCGTTTCTCTCCATTCCACGAGTAATGCGCTCAATTTATCATAGACAGTGATCCTTTCTAGATGCAGAGAATTTTACCCTGGACCACCCTTTATTTCAGAAAAGTGTCAATCAGGTCCCAGGGTGGGCGCAAAAAGAAAACAAATGTGTTTAGAAAGTCTGAACAGGTACACTAAAAGTAATATTTCTCGTCCCGCTAGCTACCTACAGGTACGGGCACAGGATGTACCTGAATGACTCTTCACGGACAGTCCGAGAGGGTTATCCTCAGGACGTTCTGAGGATAACCTCGAAGGACGAGGACACGATGACACTGTGGGGACGTCCTGAGGACTGTGTGTGTTCTTTGGGTAGCTGGTCTTGCCTCTTGCCTATGCCGTAATAAAGGTCGCGGCACCTACATCCTTGGCTTTGGACGCCGTTCATACCTCTGTGGATGCTACTCCAGACCGCGTACCCCATCAAGACCCTCCCTCCCCCCAGCCATCGATGCTCTGACGCTGTGCGTCTCTCAGCTCACCGAAGTTGTTGCGGCGCTCGCTACCCGAAGTCGTCCAAAAGTTAATCCCGCCCACGTTCACGTTAATCCCGCCCACGCTCAAGCTCCCGTCACTCCACTCGGCAACCACGTTCCCGCAGTGTGCAGTGTGATGGGGTCTGCTGGTACCACCGTCGCGTCGGCCCGACGCTCCCCACCAAACCACTAACGGCACACAGACGTACATAAGACGTCGCAATATGGATATTTGGATATCCAGCGGAGTTTCGCGAGGGTCCAACTTACATCCACTGTACATCCATGGGAGCTGCACTTTACCCCTGTTATCTGATCCATGGAATCTCCAGACAACATATTTCATGGACAGGATATGAGGTGGATATTGTAGGGCGCCAGTAATAATCCCGGTAGTTCAGTAGTTTTCATACATCACAACCCAAGGTAAGTATTTAAATGATAATGGAATGAGTTGCATCCCTATACCAAACTGTGATTACGAACAGATGGGAGCCAAAATACGAAGGACGACACAGGTTCATTTCTTGTAGGCATTTATTTAGGCTGCAACAGGTTTACTTCAGCATGGTGTGTAGGACATAAGATAATGGAGAAATGTTTGGCTTAGGCTGTACATGGCCTATGAAAATCAATAAGCAAACAAATGTAAGTTCACTCCGGATGCCATTAACTAGGGAGGTACAGTTCTGGAAAAGAGATGACGGAACATGCTCTGGCACATTCCTTCCTCAGAGTGATGTGCTGGCAGCAAATGGGACCATACACACATGAAGACATATGTGCTTGGGTAACTTAGTCCGATGAAATCATTCGCCGGTAACACGTTACTCTGAGTAAGGTATGCGCCTGAGCGTCTTTCGTGAACCTTTGTCCAGCACTGTACATTAAAGGAAAATAACATGAACAGTGGTAGATATATATACACCTGCACAGTGTGCCCACATTATGCTTCACTGTTACTGTCGCAGTAGGATACATTAACTATATAGGCTAAAAACATAAGAAATAGTGGTAACTGCATATCACAGCCCCACAGTGTGCACTCGCACATGCGTATTCAGTCCTGGCGTCCCAGTAGGGGGCATTTACGATACATGAAAAAGCTAAGAAATATTGGCACATGTATATCACAGCTCCACATTGTGCCCTGGCACATGCGTCAGTCTTCATGTCCCAGTAGGAGACATTTATGAATTATGATACATTAAAAAGAGAAAAGAAATAGTGGTTGGTACAGTGCTGCACAAAGGTGTACAAACACCAGGTTGGCTTATTTCTTTTTCTGGCCAACACCCCAGCAGCGAACGGGAGCAGATGCAATTCAACGGTTGTTTGGGTGACCAACGCAATCGTCTGTATCTGTGTCAGCTCCCGTTGTCTGCAACAGCATCACTCAGATGAATAAATATATCAACCCAGTGTTTAATAAACTTTTGTCCAGCTGGTACATATCACAGCTCCATATTGTGCCCTCGCACATTCTTCAGCCTTTATGTCCCAGTGGGAGACATGTTCGGGGTGATTCCACGTGAGATCAGGAAGATTGGTCCCGACGACCTCCCGGATTTTTTTATACGCAATATATGTTGAAGCCTAGCTTATGGAAAGCATTCCAGGACAAAAATAAATTGAAAAATATTTGCCGCAGCTGTGACAGATAACTTTTTAAGAATTCTAAAAGTCACTCCATCTGCAGATTTTCCTGCTTTTTAGACGCCTCAGTGCTCGTCTCTATGTTACCGATACATAGTGAATGTGATACCATAATGTTTGTCAGTACAACCTCTTTGTACTCGTATGAAGATGTAACAGGTTTTTCGACGACAAAGCTCTCAGGAACGAATTGCTTAACCATGGTTTAGCGAAACTGTCAACTTTGGACGTCCGTTTCAGATATTCGCCCACTCAGTACTTCACTCATACTGCTTACAGACCTTGTTCCTCGTGTCCCGAAAAACACATCGAATTTTTTTATGGATCAGAGAAGGGCAAAGCACAGCCAGCAACCTTAGAATCACCCTACCTCACCTGTTGTGCCTGGGCATACAACTGGTGAGGTAGGATCTGATCCACAAAAAAAAAAAAAAAAAAATTGATGTCCTTTTCGGGACACGAGGAACAATGTCTGTAAGCGGTATGAAAGAAGCACTGAGTGGGCAGAAACCTGAAACGGACGTCCAAAGTTGACAGTTTCGCTGAACCATGGTTGAGCAATTAGCCCGAGAGCTTTGTCGTCAAACAACCTGTTACATTCTTCATACGAGTAGAAAGAGGTTGTACTGACAAACATTATGGTATCACAATCACTATGTATCGGTAACATAGAGACGAGCACTGAGGCGTCTAAAAAGCAGGAAAATCTGCAGATGGAGTTTCTTTTAGAATTCTTAAAAAGTTATCTGTCACAGCTGCGACCGTAGAAAGTATGCGGCCAACTAACGACACGTCTATATTCTGCGACAAAAATATTTTTCCCCTGCGCCTCGTGGCCCCAGAGTACAAAAGTTCAAAAAGTTGATGAAAATACCACTGCGCAAAATTGCCGTTTCAGGTAATTATTTGTTACGTAAACTCCTCAAATATTTTTCAATTTATTTTTGTCCTGGAATGCTTTCTATAAGCTAGGCTTCAACACATATTGCATATAAAAAATACGGGAGGTCGTCGGGACCAACCTGCCTGATTTCACGTGGAATCACTCTACGATACATTAAGACAATAAGGTATAATGGTAGGTACATATCACAGCTCCAGTGTGTGCCCTGGCACACGCTTCAGTCTTGATGTCACAACAGGAGACATTTATGATGCATTAAAGAGATCAACAGTGATCACCCTAGCAGGAAATATTAGAAGCACAGGGATAAAAATAGTGGTAGCTACAGTGCTGCACCAAAATTTACGGAACACCTGGTTGGCGTATTTCTTCTTCTGGCCGACACCCCAGCAGTGAACGGGAGCGGATGCAATTAAAAACGGGTGTTCGGGTGACCCATGCAACAGTCTGTACATGCATCAGCTCCCATTCCCTGCAACGGCATCGCTCAGATGAAAAAAATAAGTCAACCCAGTGTTCAGTAAACATCTGTTCGGTACTGGACATATCACATCTCCACATTGTGCCCTCACACATTCTTCAGTATTGATGTCCCAGTCGGAGACATCTACGATACTTTAAGAAAATAAGAAATAGTGATCGGTACGTATCACAGCTCCAAAGTGTGCCCTGGTACATGCTTGGCTTCATAGGCGGAGAGTATTCAATCTGCCGGAGAGGGCCGGGCTCAACGCCCCCCCCCCCCCTTTCATGCACAGAGGTCCGGTAGGGTGTCGGGAATTCCGTGTTGCGACGTTGTGAGGCAAATTTTTACAGGATTTTCATGATCGCTCGCATGAAACACGCGATGGATATCCCTCGAGACGTCGATCTTGAGTGCCAGCTGCCAGCTAGACTTCCCGGAGGGGGCATGGCCCCCCCTGGGAAAGTCCCCCCCCCCGCCCCCGCAGTCGGCACATATGTCTTGAACCCTGCTCCGAATGAAGTATCCGTACGTCTCATGCACTTTCATACCGCCGTCCTTCATTCTGCACGCGCGTATTTGCCGACGATTAGTCGTGAGCATTTCTCATATTATTCGCTGGCACGTTGTGCGAGTTTTGCCTCCACTTAGTTTAGTTAAATATACGCTGAAGTGTAAGCTCTAGAAAACCATAGCGCAAGAAAACAACGACTCGGGGTTCGTTATGATTGCCTAAGGTATTATGGAGACCCAGAAGTGCCTCCTAACGTTCGTACTTCGGCCATTATTCAACACCAACGACTTCAGCAAGAAACATGGAATAATAACAACCTTTTTGGTAACCCGGTATGCATCACATGTGAGAAAGACGACCACAATCAGCTGAGCCGCGAATGAGCTCTCTCCTAGTAAGTCGATTTCAAGTTCATGAGTTAAAGGTTGCGTGGACGTGCGAGCGCGACCGGACACCATGCTCTACGTTTTGGACGCTACAATGCAGAAGCAGCCATCCGCTTACAACGTGAACTGCGTTGTTATTAATAATAAAAAAAAACGCGCATTTGAAGGGATAGCATGATTTGCTCATAATATTCCTTGTGAGTGTGAAAGCATCACTATCGGTTCTCGTGACTACCACTTCAAGACGCGGCGAATGATAGACTCTGAGAAACACCCACTAACAATATATACTAATGCACTGATAATAATAAAAACTGCACAGTTTACCAAAAAAAGGGCTGGGAAAAAAGGCGGCATGCTCATATCCGGCCGCAGGATGCGGCTTGTGAAACCTGCATGGGCACGCGATCTGTTCGAGCACCTCATTGGGCGCCGTCTTGTGCGGCCCTCGGGTAACCATGTGGGACATAAAAAATATTTTCTCGCCCTAATCTAAAAATACCTTCTCAATCAATTTTTTTATATGCGTTAGTATAAATATTGATCTGTCATCTCCATCTATTTGGATTTTTCTCGGCCGAACGCTTCATTTTCAAAAATGGCATTGGAAACGGCCAACTTTACCAAAAGTACGACATTTAGGATTAAATGTAGCAAAAAGTATTATGTGCTCGGCCTCCAAAATATGTGATTTTCAAGTATGGAAGGTCCAAAATGTCCTAAATTTTTTGGTTCTTCCAGATTGTGTGAAAAGTGCCCTTACCAAGGCGCAAAGTTGTAAGAAATAGCGCCAAAAATCAGCTCTGTTTCGCTGGCCAAAAATGGGACACGAGGGAAGAACTTGATATTGGGATAATGATAGGGCCATGCTCTTTCATTCTATGTCACCCTAGACGCAAAACCCCGCTGGATAGATCACTTCATTCGCAACATGGTTTTCGCGATTCTGACGAACTTTGACACCGCCTAAATCGACAACGGTTCAACCTAGTGCCGTAAAACTCGGGAAAAATAGATTTATTTGCAGTAAGGGGCCCACGATAACTAAAAGTGCAGGAGGTCGAGCACGACCTTTTGTTGATTTCGCCTGGAATAACCCTGCTGTGTTCGCTTGGCGATTTCAGAGCCTGTTTTGAATGCGCAGTTTCCGCACAACATGTTGCCCTAGCTGAATCAACGGTAGCAAGCTTATTGTCACATACATATTAATTATGATGACAATTATGCCATCTTGGTGCAGCGTTGTAGAATGCGAAGAAATGTAAAACAGCTTCGTCAAAACGGAACAGCGGCGACGAATTCTTCTACCCGTAGCCAATAGCGGCGAGGAGCTCCTTTTCTCAGCGGAGACGACTCGCCGAGAGCCTCATCACTGTTTCGTGCGTATGTGTACTCTCTCTCTTTACGCTTTCAGACGCTGGCGACTTCTTTGCGGCGCGTCCGCGCTGTTCTTAGTCTTCATTTGTTCATTTGTTCGCATTGCTTCGTAGGCAAGAGTTGTGTTGGATGCCAAGAACAAGGGTACGTTGATGTACGTCTTCAGATATTGATACTAGGGGCCCATAATGCGGTGGCGCGTAGTGTTGTCATGAGTGAAGGCAGTGGTGTAGCTTCATCCAGAGCGCTAGCAAGTGGGACAAAGAGATGGACACTGCTTGGCGGAGTGTGTAACCGTTGTCCTGCTTGTGTCCTTTATTCATTTGTTGTAAACGCGCGCTAATGAGGAGACATGTGGTAGGGCCGGTAGTGTGATACAACGCTGCTGGAAGTACCAAGCTCTCAAATTTTCTACGACTCTGTGACCTTCCCTTCCCAAAAATAACATAAAGCACTCTAATTGTTCAATGCCGTAAGGGATTAGGGTTCTGGTTCCCTTTGTTCAGTCCAAACAGTTCCGAAAAATATGAACGTGTTGTTCAGCGCAAAACAACATAAATTTGGCTACTTATTAAATGGTGGTATTTCACAAAAACTCAGAGAATGCCATAGTGTGACTCGAACCTATGTGTCTTCCATTGCGTGAGTGGTTTGTTGATAGCGTATCTCTAATAAGCGTTCTATCTGAACTCGGATTTTTGGGTGTTGATGTTGATGTTGACGGAGAAAAAAAATGACGATGTTGACGGAGAGGTTGAATTCGTCGGGTGGGTGTCTTCTCACACCCTCATAGTGGCTGTTCCAATTTCTCTTTCAGACGCAGTTTTAATTTGGGTAGCTGGTTAATTATTCGAAAAAAATTCATCTTACACTCACGCTTTCTTCTTCGCTTTCTTAGAGAAAGAAAAAAAAAATATTCATGCGGGCTGCATTGTTCGACGAAATATTAGTTGACGCGTTGAAGACAGCGTAAGCGGCGGAAGTTCCAGCGTTCGTCGCACATACCTCTCGAATATCTCACATTAAAGACAACCTGCGAATGACGTACCGTTACAGCTACTCAAGTTCTGAATCAAAAATGAACGAAGAGCGGAGGTGTTGGAAGGTGCATTCAACGGGTTTCAACTTCCTACTTCATTGCTGTTGAGGACCGTGCGTTTCTTGCTATTGAAGCACTAGTGTGGACCCAATCTATTCGATTTTAATTGCTCTCATAAGTCGGGTCCCATCCAGAGGTGGGAAGTAACATTATCGGTAATAAATTACGTCGGCGTAACGGGTTACAGTACTGCATAATATTTTGGGAACAGTAATGCGTCATATGACATTACTGATTATTTGAGCTCATTGTACAGGCAGCGTCTAATGCTAACAGATAAAAATTGTGTCGTGTCGAGGCAAGCAAAATCCGTCGATTTACGAACCTGTCTTTCACGGTTCTCCGGATACGTTTACATGTTTCCAGATGGTGTCATCGCTCTTTCTCCTGTTACGCATCTTTCTTTTTTTTTTCTCGGAAAACGGGGAATGAACAACGGCATTTCTGTCTTGTATTGAAGAACAACTATGTCGGCGCTGCAATAAATATTGTATACCTTATGCATATCTGCACAAATTCATGAGCACCGATTTGGGAAATACTGACACGGGTCAGTAGCACGAATGGCGAGAGCCAATACTGCAGAGCCTTATTTGAGACTTCCTAGTTAATGTAATGCCATTTTCAGGGGGGTCAAATTCATTCAAATTTTCATAATTTCAGGGGGGTCAGACTCGCTCAAAGAAGCCTTACCACAGCGTTCCCATCTGGTGAGCTCAAATAATTATATCTGGTGTAGGTTTGCAAAAGCGGTGGAATCGATCTTTTCTACCGGCATTTGAGTGAGTGCCAGTTTCAGCAAATGCACGGAATCTAGCATGTTATTTTTACTGTCCAAAACGTATGATGACAGTGGCGGATACACTGTGTGCAAAATTATGAGGCAAGTTCTATTTTTGAGGATTAATTCTATTATTGAGCAAATACGCTTCTCCGTCAATCCAAAATGTTAGCAAACCTTTTTCTTTCTTTCTTTCTTTCTGATTGCGTGTTAGCGCCGCGAAGCAACTGTAGCAATGGGCGACGTACAGATGTGGACAGACGGAGAGAGGACAGCAGGAAGGAGTGGGAGACAGGGGGATTAGTATGCGTCCTGGGCCGACTTCAAGGGGAACTGTGCCGACATTCGTCTGGAAAGTCTTCGAAAAAAAAAAGGAAAACCTCAGACAGCACAGCCGGTGGTAGGATTCGAACCCACCACCTCCCAGTCTACAGCACGACCTTGGTTATCACCAACGAGCGGACGCCGTTAGCAAACCTTAAAATTGAATATTTAAAAAACTAAAAGTGAAGTATCGGCTTTCTTAGGAGAGTATCGACGTGTACCCAATTATTCGCCAACTATTTGTGTGCAGAATTATTATGCAGCAAAATGAAATATGAAAATTTACAGATATCACTTGTTTATTTCCGTCTGTCAAAGCAAACATAGTAAACAAACAAATCAAAATTTACAAATCAACATTTGTGACATTTCAAAAAAGGAGAAGCAGAAAGATCAGCGACCAATGCAGTCTCCCCTCTTTTCAATAATAGTCATAAGCCTTCCATTCATGTTGTCTGTCAGTTTCTTGATCAGTTGACGGTGGATTATTTGTGCAGCAGCAGCCACATACTCCTAGACACTGTTCGGATTGGTGTACTGTTTATCTTTCGCAGTTAATTGGCGTCTTTTTTTCTCAACACGTTTCTTGCGGAACTGTTCATTATTTGTAACACATCGTTTGATGGTTGTGTGATCACGCCCCAATATCTTAGCAATGTCAAGAGTGTTGCATTCTTTCGAAATATGTTTTACAATTTTTGACTTTTCAAAGTCGTTAAAATCTCTTGTCGCATTTTTAACGAGGAAACGGATCTAATAACGAGCACACATTTACGCATGTCACTCACTAGTCACATACAGGGTGTTGAGAGATAAATATTCGAGGTGTCTCTGCGGATCCTGCAATGTTTTCATACCGCTCTTTGGAGAAGGTTCGAGGAAGGTGTCGCTTTCTGTTTGATAATCAGATGGATCTGATAAGGTGTATTTCCCGGTGTGCTTTCTTTGCAAAGATGACTTTTGAACCATCCCCTAACTACACAAATACAACATTATTGACTACACTACAAAATTATTGATGGATTGCCAATTCTATGGAGATAGCGTAGCAGCATAGTAGCATAGCCACAGCCTAGCATAGCCTAGGACATAGCAGAGCATATGTATTCTCGGTATAAAACCTAAAACCTAAACTAGTGTTGTACGAAACGCCGCTGCTAAAGTAGAACATCCAGCATATTTGCTGATTTTTTTCACAGTAGTGCAGCGACCTCTCTACATTTTGAACTGAGCGCACACAGAAGTTCCGCTACCAATCTGGCTGCCGGCGTTTCGTTTCGCCGCTATCGCCCCTTCCACGAAGTACAACACGTCGGGCACGAATTACCAAAACGCGACACTCCTCTCCCAACCCCTCCCAGGCATCATCTGAGATTCAGTCGCTTTCGTGAGGCGAGCCCCGTCAAATATAGTTAGGAGTGACGCGTTTTTATTTTACATCTGGTTACTGTGAAATGCTTCCTGTAAGCAAGCAGAACATAGTGTTTTGTGGGACAGCAACACCAAAATATGTTGAAAGCACAACAAAGTATCGCCGTAGTCATTCGAAGTAAAATGTTCTGCCGGCTTTGGTTTTTGTGGCGTGTGTGATACATTTGCCCTGCAAGATAAGACAACATCACGTGATACAGTTTAGCGAGCGTGATTAAAATAATCTTTGACTTGAACGACGTAAGGCTGCGGGTACATGGGCCTCACTAAACGCTTGAAATCCAAAAAATAGTATTCTGCGAGAGCCCAGTAACCGTCACATGTCAACAAGCTCACTAATGTTTGAAGACCCTTCATCTTGTTGATGTACGAAGGACATTACCACGAGAGCGATTAATTTGTTACAGCCGTTGACGATTTTGGGGGGCTCGTCATCCGCAAAAAGTTTGTCAAGCATAGCTTTCCGCAGTAAAACCGCTGGCAAGAGAAGCCGGAGTCGCCAAGTGCCTGACGGAATGCAAATATGGAGCGCAATAGAAGTACCTTTGCATTATGAGACTGTTTAGCTGATACGTTTGTATATACTTCGACTGTGCATGTACAGTGATATTTAGTATAGCATTGCCTCTTCGACCCTTTCCGTTTGAACACATGCCAGAATATTTTGGCGTTACAAGTGTTAAATCACTTGTAATCCAGCTGTACAGCTCAGACACACTTCTAATGAAATGCAGAAGTTGAACCAAAACCTTTTCTCAAAGTAGACGTGCGTGCCACATTCGAAAGTTCTGATATCTCTGCACCTGAGCTTCGGAGCGGTTTGCGAGTACTTTGAAGATCTATAAAATCCTAGTGCTGGGTGAAAACGGGGACAAAGGACGCTACAGGTAAGAAGCGTGCCGAACCGCAAAAAGTACGGGTCCGGTTCGGGTTTGGGTTCGCTTTGTTTGGGTTTGGTTGCGGTTCAGTTCCGGTTCGGACCGTTAAAAAATGAACTGGTTCGCGTTTTTTACTTCAGATATAAGACGGGAGTGTTGAACCAGTTCGCGAACCCATTCAACGCTTCTGTTTTATGTCTCACGTAAAACCGCTTTGACCAGGTAATGCGCGTGGTAATAGCTTACTGCTGTTGTCTGCATTCACGTTTTTAGTGGCCAGGTACTCCCTTTAACGAGAGAAAGGAGAAATGAGTGAGCAGTTGGAGCTTCCACTTTGATGGGGCGCTGTAGTCCTGCTACTCTCTGTTCCCAAAATTGCTTTTTTCCAGTGTTGTACCCGTTACCGAAATGCGGTACCGCGATGCCGACACTCGTTACTTGAGTGAAAAGCATCGAAATACCCATATCGACACTTCTTTCTTAAAGTTACGGAGAACCGCTATCGTTACTTTAAGAAGTAACGCGATACTTTGCACGAATATCCTTTGTTGGAAATACGAAAATGATGCAACATAGAAATCTCGCTTACGTGAACACCCCATTTCTACGTATAATAGCAAAATAGCAAATTATAGTAGCAAATGAACAGATTTTTCACTAAAAGGTGTTCACTGAAGGTCCCAAAAGGGGTAGTACCCATTCTAATGCCGACGGCGCCCATCTTTAGAAGTTCTGTTTTTTTCACAAAACTCATTTCAATTTCTATTTAAATAGCGAGCGCCTTCCACTCATTCACACGGTGCGCAGCTTATAGGTGGTACCGGACAGATACTTGTAAAAAATAAAGTTCTTCAATTGGTGGACCCGTTCGCGAATTATTTAGCCCAGGTATTTAACTGCAACACCCTTTATACCTTGCGCAATGAACCGGTTCGCAGCTTGTAAGCGGTATCGGACAGATACTTTATTGGTGCACCGGTTCGCGAGTTATTTATCCCGGGGATTTAACTGAAAAACCCTCTATGCCCTCAAAAAGGGTAAGAAAGTCCCGAAAGCTTTATTTCTCTCCGCATGGCCTAGCTGGCCGCAAAGCTGTGACAAGAACCATTGTCCACGGGAAAACGAAACTATAGAGCGTGGTTGTCTGACGTTGCGTCATCGATGCATTTCCGCTTGTATTGGAGAGACGGGTTGCAAAAAATGTTGCTTTTAACCGGTCACTTTTGCAACAGGTCGAAGCACTTAAGATTGGTAAGATGAAAAACGGTCAGTCTCGAAATCACGATGCTTTGAAACCGGTTTTGAAATGGTAACCGAAATTTTCTAAATCGGTTCGGTTCCCTTTCAGCTCCAAGATGACGGCGACCTTTTTGGTTCAGTTCCCGGCCAGTTCGGGCAAAAAGTGACGTTTGTTTCCCGTTTTCGGTTCGGGTTCCGGTACGGTTTGATACTCTGCTTACTATACGTTCTCGTTTGACTGCTAGGTGAAAATTTGCGAAATCCATGATATGGAGACCAATGTGTCCTCGTTAGGGGACTGAGAGGCACTTGAACTCTTATGCTGACTTCTTTTATCTCCGAACCCTTTCGTTGCGAACCGGTTACCGCTATTTTTTTCCGGTTCTGCTGCGGTTCGGGTTCAACAGTGTCATGAAAATTCCAGTTCAGTGTCGGTTCCGGTCAAAATAACGGTTCAGATAGGGTTTTCGGTTCGGGTTCGGTTCGACATCCTGCAGGTAAGTCGTTACTTGTACCGTCCTTTGTCCTCCTTTTGACCCAGCTATGGGGTTTTATCGATTTTAAAATGAATAACCAGATTTGCCGAGATCTTAACCTTGTTAAACCTCGTAAAAGATCGCATATTTATTTTCGGTAGTTTTATTCGGTACCGTTTGCATATCGGTTGACTTTTTCGAATGTGCTACGACAATAGTATTGCGAATCGTACAACAGTATTCCGTCACTTAAGGTACAACAGAGTTATTCAGCGCTAAATGAGGCACATTTTTCCGGTCGACCTATTCGATCTTTTATTTCCAACTTATACGGAGGCCTAATGTTCAGGAAGCATATCAATATAGTGGAATTAATTGAAAAGAATCGGAGGTTACTATTTGAAAAATGACACACAAAAATGAAGATTTTGAGAACTGCGAACTTGTCAACCTAGGCCTTGTATCCTCGTAACTATTAAAGGCACGGGACACTTTCTTTTCTTATTCATTGTCAATTTGTGGCGTTGCCTGATTTCTTCTTGAGGTTCCGATTTTGCGACCATGTGGTTCAAAAATTACGAAGTCGCTCCATTTGTATAATTTTCAATTTTTCTGCGCTTGATTGCTTTAATACAAATTTGCGCGTATTAACGTGATTAGTACCCCCTAGCTGGTGTGAAGCACAACTTGTTCTTGTACCAAAGACGTTGTTTTCTGATCTGGAAGAGGACCTCTGCGAGCGTTTCAGGAGAAGCTGCTCGGCCGAAAACGTGTAACTTGAGGCGACCATTTTGTATATTCGTCCATTCATGACATCATTCACATCGCCCACAGACGTCGTCTGTCATGAACAAAAATATCACTTAAAAAACCCACTTGAGGAAGGGACGAAGTCCTACTTTCAACATTTGACGCACGCTTGCCTCAAAGCCGACAGGCGCTTTTTATTGCTTCGTGTCGAGTCCCCATTCGTTAGGTGAGCACATGGGCAACCTGACAAGGTAAACATTACGTCGAACGCGGTTGAGAACGAGTTGAGAAACACGATCCAGTTTCTCCTTGTGAGCCATCGTGAAAGACAGGAGAGGCGGAAGTGTCTCTCCGCTGGCTGTAACTGGAGGCCAGCTGGATCCGCCATATATCGAATCCTTCTGGGAGAGACAACCGATGCAGAAAACATCGAATAACAACTATCTTTTTATTTATTTATTTAACAGATGAAAAACGGTACAATGGCCAAAATTACTAACAATCAGCAATAGTACAGAGACATCCTAGAGACCAAGAAGTTGTAAACCGTCTACCGACTTACTGAGCTCTTCAAGGGCAGCCGCATTAACAGCATCATAAGAAATTCCATTGGTCAATGTAGTAGGGAGAGAACTAATGTTGAAGCAATCAGTGAAGCACAGTGGCTGTTTATAAGTTTTGTGCTTCCCTCTAGTGAGAAAAGAAGCGTCACGGCGTATGTAATCAGGCTCGGATATCTCAGACTCTCCATTTATGATTGAGTAAAATAACTTAATACAGTTGTTACGGAATTTGTGTCTGAATAGTTCAATCCCAAGTGCGTGGAGTAACCCCGTAGCTGGCGTTGTACTTCTATGGTCATTGAGAATAAATCGCGCTGCTTTACGTTGGACCCTGTCAAGTTGTCCAGTGTTCCTTACAGTGTAGGGGCATCAATACTGCACTAGCGTAGTGCAAGATGGGCAGAACTAACGTTTTATATGCGATGAGTTTGACTTTACGGGTTTCATGCTTCAGAGATCGCTTCAGAAAATACAGGTGCTACATAACTTGTCCACAAACATAGTCAACATGGGTAATTCCATCTCAAGTTACTCGAAAAGAAAGATGACACCAAGATTTGAAATAAATCACAGCAGATATTTCGACATCACCAAGATGATACCTACATTGGGGGAGGGGGGGGCACCTCTGGGAAGTCCCCTTATGAAAGCAGCCTTATTTATGTTGATTTTCAAGTTCCATTGCTCACACCAGCTTTGAATTTTTTGAAGACACTGTGTTAAGTGGCTAGCTGGTCAGCGGAGGAGTAAACACAGCTGTATATTAACACGTCGTCAGCGAAAAGTCTCACTTTTATATTATCTGCACAAAGTTCATCAACATCATTAATAGAGATAAGGAATAACTGTTCAGGTTGACGTTCACGATCCGAGACACGTTAAATATGTAAGAGCTTCAGTTACCAACATAGGCAGATTAACTGGGGCGCGTCGACATGTTCCACATACTGCTCCATTCAAGCCCATCATATGTCTGTCATATGTGTCATAAGTCATCATATATGTCTCTCTCTCTCCTCTTTCTGTTCCTCCTTTCTCTTCCGATATATTCTTCTCGCTTCGGCACTTTACCGAATGAAAAGGTCTTCTTTACTTTATTGCTGTTTCCTCTGGAGTTCTGTTTATGATCGGAATCCGATATCATGCTCGTGGAGCTTAGCAGGTACTGAGTCATAGCGGTTTTCAGCCCTTACGTTGATGAACTGCACGCAGTTCGGTGGTACTGTAATGGAGCCTTCGTTCCTCAGAGCATATTTAATTTCACAATCATCCAGTGTGAAGTCTTTAAACGGGCCGTTCTTGTGACTGTCGATTAGCTTCATGGAATTCTTCGCTTTAATCATGACAACGCTGTCAAGATCGATCAGCGTTCGTCCCACGAGTACATCGTAATGAATGACATTATCGTTCACAACGTAGGCTAGGACTTCTGCTGTGACGTCGTCGATGTATATCATGATGGCGGTCCTTCCAACTGGCATGGTGTTCTTTTGCGCGAGTACATATAGCACATCCTTCTCGGAGACATCGAGAATTTTTAATCCACATTTGGCTGCAGCGGAAACTGTAATCATGCTTACGGCACTACCTTGATCAATAAATGAAGTCACCAATATTTCGTCGTTGATGACGGCTTGTTTTACGTATTTGCTGGGGCCATTGTTGCCGACGCAGAAGGATTCTTTCGTCGCATTGCCACTTCGTGGACTTGCACTCTCGCTTTCCGTGACCGTACTTGTTACATGACGTGCAAAACTTTACTCTCTTCTCTTTGGGGCAATCTTTAACGATGTGATTGACGTATTCGTTGCAATTGAAACACTCTTGGTTGCCCTGCGAGTCCTTTGCAGCGACCCACATTCCTCCTTTACGGGTCTGGACTGAATTTTCAGCTGCATTGATGCATTTTTCTTGTTTTCGGGCATTGATTTTTGAGTTCCTGTGCCCAACATGTCACATCTTTCTTTTTCCAATCGCACGTGCCGCTTTAGATCATGCAGTAGCTGTTCTAATGAGTTGTGATGTTTATGCATAAACATTTGGTACGCTGACCTGTCGGCAATACCTAGAAGGATCATTTGCTTCGTTGCGTCGTCCTTCAGCTCACAGCGTTTACAGAGATGCATCTTATCCATAAAATAATCAAGCACTGATTCGCCCTTAACTTGAACTCTGTCGCGCATTTCTTCGTACTTAGTTACAGGATTAGTAACAGGCACAAACATATTCCTAAAATGGTACTCAGAATGTTCCCACGTATCACATTCTTTTGACTTACTGCGATACCACATTGCTGCCGATCCCTTTAACTTCGTGTGTACGACGGTTTGCCTCATAGGCTCAGTGCACTGGCACTGAATGGACAGCAGCTTAAATGTCTCTAGCCACTCTTCTGCTTGCTTCTCGTCACCGGCGCCGTCGAACACATGGACCTCCTTGGAGACATGATGCGTGCAGAAGGGGCTTGACCGTCGGTCCTCTTCGCTGAGATTAAGTCATGGAGCATCTCGTCACGAACTTCGTGTCGTTCTTGCATATACTTGATAAGTTTTTCCAGCTCAGTCATCGTTTTTGTTGGAACCTCGTTGCCGTCGTGAGCTTCGATAATCGTTGATGAGCCATCTTCGTCGCTTAAACCAGATTGCTGCTCATGTTCGTCGCTAGTCGTAACGTTATCTTCAGTGCCGTTAGCTTTCGATCCCTGAGGGCGAGGGAACATAATGATATGGGTTACTTTCGGGTACCACAACTGGGAGACGACTAGTGAGGTTCCCAAAACGTACCATATTTTACAAATGAGGCAACTTTGCGATTTTTTATCTCATCAAAGGCAAACCTTATAACCTTCGGAACTTAGGAGGCAATGCTATCACCCCCTGATAATATGTGAAACAAAATTCAGCGGAATATGTCAAATAGTTATAAAGATACGTGACATCAAACTTCGTAGGAAGCGCAGTGGTCGAAATGTCCACATCTGAATTTTCATTAAAAATAACCACTAATTATTTTCAGCTACTTTCTTTAATATATGTTCGAAAGAAGAAAAAAAAATGAAAAGGTCGACCGGACCACCCTGCCTGATTCGGCGTGAAATCACCCAGTCTATTTGCAGCAATTTTTTATGCAGCGAGGATTTACCATCTTGCGAGTGAACACATACTAGGACGCGCTTCAATGGCTGTTGCAGTTCGTGCCCATCAAATCCACCAACAGTGAGCTTTTCTTCTCCTATGACTCTGCACGTACCTGATCGTCGTAGCCGCCGCTGTTGTGATAAACAATCTCTGGCTGCCGCTGTCAACCAGCGCTCTGATCTTAGTTTCTCCTGCGCTTGCACGCACGTTGTTGTCAATGTAGGTAGTAGAACTGTTTTCTTCTCTTCTGTCACCGATTTCAGGTTCACTGGAGCACTGGTCGCGTTGTCATTGCAGTCTTTGCTACTAGTGTACTCCACATCGCACATAACCACATAACGGTGGCGTGTCTTCTACTAAATTTGTCGCACTTGCGTCGACATGCTCTAGCTTGATGGCTCACCTTTGCACACCCGAAGCAACAACAGCAACTTTATTTTAAGATGATGAATGAGGAGTCTAGAATGTATGCGTTACTTTTATTCTTCGAGGGAGATACCTGTCTTACAGTTCAATGTGGAGCGATCTGAATCATCGCAGAAGAAACAAGTTCCTGTCGTTGTTGTCGCCTTTTGAAGTACAGCTGCTGAAGATGAGACATTTTCTTGGTATTCTGTTTCGGCTTACCCTTGGAAGTGTCCTGACCTTGGCGACCTGTTCATTTGCCATGCGTTGATTGCAAAACTCCTAGGTTTTCGAGGCTTCAAGAAATTTAGGCATGTTAAAGATGATGTCACCCCACTTTTATGTGTTGCATCATCGAAATACCGGTCCGTATGTTGACTGAAACTGAAAATGTTGAGCGAAACTGAGGCCTTTGGGCAGAGCATTCAACTCTGTCCAAACGCCTCAGTTTCGCTTCCATAAACAAATACATACATACATACATACCATAAACAAATTTGAAGTACTCAACGATTTACAGAGCCTACGCAGAAGAATGCGCCTCCGTACTTTCTTTCATGACAAATGCACAGCTGGAGCTGAATCTTTCAAACAAACTTCTTCTTGGACACCTGATTCCAGCCAAACCAGCCCCTTCATAGATAATTACATTCAAGCCGTCCATAATGACAGCATGTCTGCATTTAACAATGGCTCAAAATCGTGTCACGGTAACCTCTCCTTCAAAGCGAAATCTCCATTGAATCGCCTAAAATCCCGAGATGATATTGTCACGGATGAAAACAGACGAGCGAGACGGCGAATAATCGGCGAAATCTTTATTCTAGCTGCTTAGCTGGCTAACTCAAGAGCGCTAGCTCTTAGAGAGAACTAAGGTAAAGAATGCTCCGGCTGGGAGCTCACAAGCTTTTATACACAGCGGCGAACATTGTAGAAAGCGCGCGTCCGTGAAGAAGAGGAAGTAGAGAAGCTTCTCCAAGGTCGTCGATCCGTCCATGAGATTGATGCGAGCGGAGGAATAGATGCTTCTGGAAGCATCGCTCGCTAATCAGCGCGGCGTGTCGTGGATCTCAGCCCGTCGCTCGACGGCTCCCCGCCCGCTGCCGCTGTTCCATGTGGTCGCTTCAAAGATGATACGTGGCAATATTATAATTAGACCTGCCGACAAGGGTGGCGGCATAGTTGTTCTGAAAACCTCCGACTACACAGCCGAAGCCCTACAACAACTTAGCGACTCGAAATTCTATAAAATCCTAGATAAGGATCCCAACAAATCTTTTTGTTGCATTATTAACCAAACCATAGACGCCCTCTCACGTAAAAACCTGGTCCCGTCTGATATACTATCTAAATTCATGAAGCCAAAGAACGTGAAGCCATGGAATTTTTACCTTCTGATCAAAGTCCATAATGCAAATCACCCAGGCAGACCTATCATTTCAGGTGTAAATACCCCAAGTTCACACCGCCGCAGCCACAAACACAGACGAAAGGCACACACAAGAAAGGACGAACTGCAACTCACGTGTGTGCCTTTTGTCTGTGTTTGTGGCTGCGGGGTGTGAACTTGTCATGTACCGACTTCCCCAGCTTCGGACTCTCAGTGTAAGTACCCCGAAAGAGAACATTTCTTTAGTTTTAGATAAGTGCATGAACCACATCCCTCCTGTTCTGCCATCACAAAAGATTTTCTCGGCAAGATCGATTCACTCAACAATATCCAGCTCAATCTTAGTAATGTCATTCTAGCGACCATGGATGTAGTATCCCTGTACACTAATATCCCTCACGATCAAGGTCTTAAAAGTGTTAAAGCGTTTCTTTCTTTACATCCTCCTAATATTCTCCATAGAACTGCTATAATTCCACTCTTAGCGTTGGTTCTGAAATACAACAACTTTACCTTTTCTGACACCCATTATGTACAGATCCACGGAGCAGCGATGGGTTCGCGAGTTTCCCCAAATTATGCTAACATTTTTATGGGCCAATTTGAACATAGAGCACTAGAATCATTTGATATACGTCCCCTAGTATACTATAGATACATCGATGACATATTCATCATCTGGCCTGATGATCAAACGTCTTTAAAACGATTTTTTGAGCATTTTAATTCGCTGCATCATTCAATTAAATTTTCATGCCACTTCTCACACCAATCTGTTAGCTTCTTAGACGTAGCCGTCTGTCTTAGATCGGGCTCACTTGTTACCGAGCTTTTTAAAAACCCACAGACGGACGCCAGTACCTCCATTTTGACAGTTACCACTCCGAGAAACAGAAGAAGTAACGTACCTTATGGACAGTTTTTGCGCTTAAAACGTACATGCTCAGTCCAGGAAGATTTTTCTAAACATGTACGCGACATGAGTAAAGACTTCCTAAACCGTGGTTATGCTTCCCCTCTAGTAGATGATACACTCCACAAATCAAACTTAAAGGAAAGAGATGTCCTACTAGCACCTAAAACTAGAATAGAAAGCACAAATTTAGGTTTTACCACTGAGTTCCATAAATCTCTCAATAACTGTAAAAGACCGCCATTTGAATATCCTTCACGCTGACAGGAAATTCAAAGAATTTTTCTGCAGCCAACAACGGTTGCTTTCAAGCGACAGACTAACTTACGTAACCTACTAGTATCGTCAAAGATTCACCAGCAACTCGCAAGTTGTGCTCCATGTGGCAAAACACGATGCCAGACCTGTAAATTTATTGTTTCGTGTACACAGGTTGATAGCTACAAAAACAACTTCACTTTTAAAATGAAACACTCTCTTAACTGTAATTCATATAATGTATGCAACATAATCTTCTACATCAAATGTCACATTCAGTATGTCGGAGAAACGTCCAATTCCATGCGGGAACGGTTTTACGGACACAAAGGAGACATTGTTCATCAGCGACTAACCCCTGTTTCCTTGCATTCCTGTTTCCTTCCTGAGCACGACGATAACGCACACTTCAAGATCGTCACCTTAGAATCGGGCTTTCCTGACAACAACAAACGCAAAAACCGAGTCATTTTTAATTGCTAAATTCCAGTCCTTGACTCGCCATGATTCTGGCTCAGTGTTTTTTCTGGCCCGCTTTATCATCTTGTTCCCCCATTTCCCCGAAGGAACCAAATAATTGCCCGTCTGGTAAACATAAAAACTCTTGACCTGTTTTTCACCCACTACAGGAGACCACGTGTGTATCGGTCATTCGACCACCTGAAGCAATCCCCCTTAGTATTGTATTATACATCCCACCTTTTTTGACCAACTCCTGGGCCCTCTGTCTTTAAACTGCGGTACATATACCTTGTGTTCTCAACAGATATGTTGCAGTTCCCCCAGATTTTCTTTTTCTTTTTTGCTTGTTACTTTTTAATTTTTTGCCCATTTTAAGAATGCACCACTTTTGCAAAACTCCTAATAACCGGTAGCCTTTTCTCAGCTTCTTTACGATAGAATGCAGGCTAAACACGTGTGCTGCCATTGTTCATCTTTTCTCAAACCCCAGCAGTGTAATATTTCTTCCAGCGGTCTTCTTTACCGTGTTCGCTCACCTCAGATCTCTCAACTGTTTTTGTCTCCGGTAACACTCTACCGTACATCGCCTTCTTTTATATTTTCTTTTTCGCGGCCTCGGTCTTCTCTAATAAGAATTTGTATTTCCTCCTCACCAGCTTCTTTGTCCCCTTTCTCTGATGTACATTAGTATAAATATCCCTACCAAGTGTTCAATGTATCGCAGGTGATGAAGGACGGACTCCGTCCGAAAAAGAAAGTTGTTTTTGAGTAAAATAAATGTTTCAATCTCTTTAAATACTGATTTTATTCACTTGCGAGTGCTAGACATTGTTTGCCTCTTAAATATGTAAGTACTTTAATTAACAACATAGGCATACCAACACAAATTAACTGGGGCATGTCGAGAGGTTTACATGCTCCTTGATCCAAGTGCACCATATGTCTGTCTCTCTCTTCTCTTTCTCTCGAACTGCGGCATAGTGGCAAGCATTCAACACGTCCTCATCGACAGCCCTTTATACAGTTCGGAGAGAGCAGTCCTCCGGTCAAAACTGGCCTGTATCATCAACAAATCGCTCAGCCTTGCAGCAATCTTGGGTCCTTGTTCTCACCCTGTGGAGCACCGTCAATGCCTACACTCATTCTATGTGTTCCTGACGTCTTCTAATCTGCTTGAACTCATGTGACCTCGGAGCTGTTGGCATGAATGCGGAGATGTGCTCTTCACAGCATTTCATCTCCGGATGAACTACTATCCCCATCAGTTACGACGCACCTGCGTGTGATGTGTGTGCGAGTGTGTATGCCTCATCTTTTTCATCGTCATCCTACTCATATATTAACCCACATGCACTGAGGTATGGCACCGCAATTGTTGCGGTGAATCACCTGGTCCCATAATCATTCATGTAGTTGTTGTTTCCCTTTCTCTTATTTCTGGAATAGCAAGCCGACGTCCCGTTTCGCTGACCTTTCCCCGTTTTTTTTCCCTTTTCGTCTAATAAATATATCCCCCCTTTCTCTTCCTCCTTTCTGCACCTAGGCCATTCCACGCCAAATGATCCAAAGGTCCTGCTCGACCCCCCGCACTTTTGGACCAAAAACTTTTCGTGAATACCCTATGGTACTAATAGACATTTCCCAAAGTTTTGCTGGGGAATATTGAGCCCCTGTCATTTTACGCGGGGTCAAAGTTTTCGGTAAGCACGAAAACCCTAGTACGCTTGAAATGATCGGACGGGTGCATCACTCGCGTTACACGCATAATTATGGTGCTGAAACAGACGACTGGGTTCGGAAAATGTGCTGAGGGAACAATTTTTTTTTTTTTTGGGGGGGGGGAGATTTCAACTTTTAGCGCCCTAAAACGCCCGGGCTATCGGTGCTTTTTCGTGTGACTTTGCGATTTTTAAATATACTGTATGTAACAGATAGAATCCTTGAAAACTTGGCCGTTCACGAGGACCCATTGTACAAGCCAGCTGGTTTTCAAAGCCGCCAATGCAGTAGTTTTCGCCATAGTACACCTTAAACCTGGCGATTTTCGCAAAGTTTGACGTTTTTACGGCCAGTTTTGAAGAGGAAGCGGTCGTCATAGAGCAGTCATTTGATTTACATTAGGTAAAGGAAACCCTCAGCCAAAACATATAAAAAAACTAAAGAGGTACTTTTTGATACGCGGGAGAAAATATTTTTTTCGCTGAACATACTACGCGGAGGTGCACGCACTCTCCGGTGGAGGGACAGCGTTGGTGACCATCGCGGGCTAGGCGCGCTGCAACGCGACAGCTCAGATACGCCCCTGCTTGTCGCACGGCGCCAAAAACGGTAATTTGGAGTTCTGGACACCGGTCTAGTGCACGCACAACGTACTGCCAATGTCGCGACACGTAAGGAAACTGCCTCCTCCAGTATAGCAACGCGAGTGGATACTTTGCATTACAAACCCGACCGAAACGTATAGCCTCGTGAAAGTACTTTCGCGTGAAAGAAGAGACTACTCAAACGTTAACTTCCAACAAACACAGATGGCAAAATATTTTGTGGATGGCAGGTCGTTATATAAGAAAATAAATACCATGGAAAACGTTGCAGCTATGTCCTGTTTCCTCCTATGGCTGCAAGTTCACGTCCTGAACATGTTCTTCACCACCTGAGGGAAATCAGTAGACATTAGTTTGCAGACCCTTGACATATTAATTAGCACCAACCCGCCCGCTCCTCCACTGCCTGACTCATCGGGATGGCGATTTCGTTTGCCTGGTAGATAAATTCATCTGAATGTAATTCAGTAGCAGACGTGATCGATTTCTTATTTTTTAACAGTTTGCTGACTAGACGACGAAATAACCTGTCATTGACAACACGATCCTGAACAAGTCAAAATCAAGCCGTATCAAGAAGTAAAGAAAATAGTAATCGCCCACACACACACACACCTGGGCATAAAGAAACGCAATCATAAAATTACTGTAGTGGTCAGTCAGTTGCCTATTCATGAGGATCTCGATATCGCGCATCGTTTCATTAGTGAGTCGACTAGGCTTTAGTTTTTTAGCAATTAGCCTATACACCAAAATCGATAAGTCCGTCAGAAAAAAAACGAAAGGAAAAGTATAACCCCACGATAAGGGAACTAAATACTTCTCAGAACAATTTACTATGAAAAATCCAGTTTCTTTTCGTTGTCATTGCTACGATACACAGACTATAGCGCTTATCACTCTTCTTCAACGCAGAATAGAAACAATTTGCTCGTAGTTAAATTTCATTACACAAAATCCAATGTCAAAATGACTCTATAGGTATCATATACCTTTCAGCGTATGGAAGATGCTGGGACAAGAAGGCGACACGGAGAGATACAAAGTAAAGTCGATATAGAGAGCAAAGCTGGCAAGAGAAAGCAGAATGCGCTAAGGCCGCTCGTTGACACTGCGACCAACAGCTAACATGTGCGCAGACTGCACATCATGTATGACTTGCCATAATACAGGAACCAACAGCAAATCTACTTAGAACGATCCTGATAAAATACACACTTACCTATTTCACGTATCCTGTTATGTGAAACCGGGCTGTGCGCACAGTATTCATATTTTAGATGACGACTGCCGGACTCCACCATGTGTTCCTTGCAGTCCTCACACCCTTTGCATCTGCCTCTCGGCAGTCCCCAGGAGTCCTTGTTTGTAAATGCGATTTGGAAGCAGTTCACAACATATCTACAACCACGAGCGTGATTTAACCTGTCAGGCACAGAGGCGTCATATTTCAAAAGATGCAACCGACAAAACACGAGGACGTGATGTGATCCCTTCTCGTGTGATACTGTAAACTGTTGCCAGATGAGCGACCAAAAGCGATCAAAAGCGACTGTGATTGTTTGCGAACGCATTACGACGTAGAAGTAACGGACTCCCACTACAAGTAACACGTACAAGTAACCAGGAGAAGACAGGGGTTTTCCCCACAGGTTACCTCTACCCCAGCTCTTCGACACCCAATTTACTTCTAAAATTCGCAATTTCCTGTGTTACCTCTTCCTTTGAGCCGATGTTATTTCTAAATACACGTAACAACTGTCTAAAAGTAACAATAGAAGTAACTCAGGTAAGAGTGTAGTCCGGAGGAGCGACGGCAGCCATAACTCACGCTGGATTGGATACGGATTGAAATGGCTAATCTGAGAAATAGCATGCTACATACAAATCTAGGTTGCAGGTTTTGCGATGTTAGCAACAACCGTCCCACAAGATGGCGATCCCCGTTGTTTTACGCGGGGAATTGGCCGTCACAATATCCTGTCCTTTCAGTCGGTCTGAATCAATTCAAAACTGTGCTTCAGTTCACTGATTCAAATCCGACTAAGCCCTTTCGAACTTGTATGTCGTCATCTCCTGACAGGAAGAGCCAGCAAACCAACGAGCTCGAAGAGAACCCATAAAACTAACAGTTCCCATCCCGGATGCGAGAACCCACTGGTTGTCCAATGGTAAAATCATGTTGAGCGTTACGGCACATTCGTATTTGATAGTTTGCCGCCATATTGTAAGGCGGCGCAGCGTGACGATGATGAATGCGTTTAATGAGCAGAATGACAATGATACAACGGGAATGGCCGCGCGTGGTGCCATGGGTCCGCCGCCCTCGTCGTCGTTACAATATCAGCACGAAAACGTACTTACAACAGACACCTAAAACGTGCGCGTTTGTTGGTAGGCTTGATTGGCATGAAATCACATTTTCATTTTTTTCTTCTTTACAGTGAACGTACTAGGCCGGCCCAGTGAAGACATCGACATGATGGAAGAATCTGTTGCACTGCAGCAAAAGTTAGATTGCTGGAAATGCTGCAACAATCAAGCAAGCACAGAATGCATACTTCTCGACAACCTGCTTGTATGTAACAAAGTGCTTTGGCACAGTGGTTTCACTTTAACTGAGACTGATCCTGGAGTGCTCACACTCTTCTCAGATGACGATCACCCCGTCACAATATGGAATGCTACATTTCTGGATATCATCTTAAGGCTCATAAGCGAACACAAGAGCATCAAACATTTTTGTCTCCGAGTGATAGATATCAATATTCTAAACCGCACTCTAAGATCCTTGACATCACGATCGGATGTGCGTGGTTTCGTCCTCGGCGACATACGTAGGGACGGTAGACCTATTTTTTCCTTGGAATCATGCGATGAATACTCCATGAACATCTCTGCAAGCTTGCAAATGGTATCAGCCACGTTGATGTCACAGATGGTGCGCCAGGCAGCATCACTTGAGGTGCTTCAGATTGAAGATGCGTCTATTCCGTACGACGCGGCCCCTGATCTGGGCGGAGAATTGGCGAAGAAATACAGTCTTAAAACACTTGTTCTGAATCCATCCTGTGCAGAGGTTTCAGAATGCTACATTGCTGCTCTTCACTCTATGGCGCCAGCCAATAGGGTTAGATTATGGAACGTGAGCTCCCTCACACTTGTCGTATGCAACGCTACTGAGTGGAGACAGCTTTGTGATCTCGTCGCATCGAACAGAACAATCACCTACTTGAACCTCTCCGAGAGCGCACGGGATCCACTGGAAGATGGAGAGGATGATGAACTGGATGAGCTTGAGTACTGGCTAGATGGCCCTCCTTGTGACGAAGAAGTAGTAATGCTTGTTGACGCGTTGTCTCGCAACAGCAACATCGAGGTCCTCATTCTGCGAAGTGTGGCATTCGGCCTGAAAGGGGCTGCGGCACTGGGACGGCTAATTGAAACAAACACGGCAATACGAACACTGGACATCAGCAATAACAAACTTGGGACAGACGCATGCATAGCATTAGCAAGTGGACTGCGACTAGCAAAAGGACTTAGGGAGTTGGACATGGAAGGGTGTGGCGTCACACGTACCGGGGCAATATCTATTTCGGAAGCCTTGAGAGGAAACGAATCGTGCATAAGAGTGAACTTCGGCAATAGGTCTTCTGGATCGGATATGAATTTCATGGAACTAGCTCTGAGCAACATCCCAGGGAGAATCGAGTTTGCATGGGAGACGCATGATGTGGTGACAGGCCAGGCACTCCTGGCACATCCGCAGCACGTGAAGAAGATAACACTAAGATTTGACAGAGACGTTGTGTTTCCAGTGGACCAATTTTGTGCGTTTGTCCTACAAAACGGGACAGTTATCGACGAAATGCACCTTATTTTATGCAACCCGCCTTACAGCTTAGTGCAACAGATGGCTGGGTGCCTTCAGCGCAAAAATCGTCTACTTAGTCTCTCCATATTCAGCAATGGAGCAACAGATGATGGAGCTGTTCGGGATGTGTTTGAATTGCTGATCCGGAGTTTGGAAAATAACACTGCACTCTCTTCGTTGCGGCTTCAAATAAGAATTGACGATGTAGGTAATGCTTTTGCAAACATGGTGGCTAAAAACAAGAGTTTAGATTCTATATTAATTTTGTACCCATTGACCATGAGGGCAATACACGAGCTGGAGCAACGCATGATATGCAATTACGCGATTACCGAATTGAAGCTCGCTGATGGAAACTCACGTTGGCAGTCACAGGTCATTATGGGTCTCACTACGCGCAACCGAGTTCTTCAAGATCGATCCTTGCGTTTCTTGTTAGATGGTACCACTGTGAAGAAACGATGGATTAGCGCCTTTGAACTGACACATGACACAGGTACTCTCAGGAGGGCTGTCATGTCCAAGTCGGAGAAATCAGAAGAAGAAGTGCAATCTCTGATCGACCGTAAACTGGGATATATCCGCGACCACTACTTCACAATCACCGGAATCAGCAAGGGTAGGATTATCTGCAATGAATCGCCCACAGGAGGTACTCAGTTAGACAGTCTCAACGCGGAATGTCTGTCGCATGTTACAGGGTTCCTGAGTGTGACTGACGTCATCTGATGTAGTCTGTACGACTGAACTACCCTTGTAGTGGCGCGTCCCTGCTGTGATGTGGTATATATCGCACGGTACACTCATGTGAGATTTTTTATTTATTTTGTCTTAGTAGGTGTTGCAAAACGTCAAGCAGTACGTCAACGCACATGTGCACTTTCATCATTTCATCACCACCTCATGTCCCACGTCGTCTGTGATATGAGCCGTTCTGGTGTAGAGCTTTTGCACCTCCTAAACCATAGTGTGTCAGCAGCCAACTCTGTTCTGAAAGTGTTGTCATGAAGACTACAGCAATACTCTTCCTCTGTTCGTTTGTTTTCTATACGTTCTCGTTACAGTGCAGTTTCACCTGTGGCTAATAAATAAATAAATAATATTGGCCTCCAGTAGCTTGCAATGGAGTTGTGACAATGTGTGATACGCTCATGCGTAGCATTCAGCAATATAGTCGAACCTCTGGAAACTCACTTGGAAGTTTTACCTAAATTTTCCCTCGAAACGCTAGACGAAGTCTGTGTTCCACAACTGTGGTTATGTTTGCGGACTAGCCGTGTGTTCTTGTTTAAAGCCATTGCAAAAGTGACACTGTGTAAGTTCTGCTTCCATTCAGGCATGTAGAACCTGATGAATTCACGTTTTGTTTCTACAACATGGTAAGTCGCATTGAAGTAACTCAGGATTCAGTTTTTTTTTTTTTTCTGTCATAAACTCTTTCTGCCACGTTTCTGTTGTAGAGATGACCAGGCACTGATTCCGCTCCACGGGTACGAATACTCCGCAGGAGCAGCAGCTCGGCTGAACATATTGCAAACATTCACTAGAACTCTTCTCTGTTCAGAAAAGTTCTCTGTATGAACCCAATTAGAAATATCCATAAGAAGCTTGTCTACACGGAAGCTATACATAATTATAGCACCACGGAGGTCGTGCACTATGCGCGGTTCGCAAACCAGAGATAATGCGTAGATGATCCAGACTCTGCACCCTGTATGGTGTCTGCAGACCATAGGGTATAAGGACTTCGCTTGCTGAGCGGAGTCCGTTAGCCATAGGTGATACGGACCCCACATGCTGTACCGACCTACAAATAGTTACTGGGCCGAAAGCAATTGTCATTTGATACAAACACGTATTACCTTTTATTGCACAGATATAAATCATACATAAAACCACATCATTAAAAATCCAGCCAGGAGTATATTTTGTTGAAAATGTACTGAAATAAAGTTGTTTGTTTTTGGAGTGCTGCACATATGCTGCGACAGCGTCTAAAAAAGGAAATCCGCAGCACCATTGGATATATAGCCACCAATAGCATGTCAATGGTTTATAACTGGGACCTGATATTTTAGAGAATGCCCTGTTTACCCCACAATGCAAATTAACAAACACCAGACTTAACCAGTTTCTAGATAGTCCAAGAGCAGACTGTAGGAACTGTACAATACGCTCGTGGAAAATGTTGCAACTAGCGCATTATGCCCACAAAAAGTGTGCAACCGATCCAATGTGAAACTAACCTGGCACCTCCCCACCGCCGCCACCCGGACAAGAAAAAAAAAAGAAAGAAGCTGAAAGATAACCAAACATCAGGCCCTATTAATAATGGGTACGGGTTTAAAGGAGCAATGAGGTGGTACTTAATGTGGCTCGAAACCGTCGTCGTCTCTCAAACAGTCCCTCAGGAGCCATCATGCAAAATATTTTTCCTCCGCGGTGTATCGACCAAAAATAATTGGAGAAAGCAGCCTCCGACAGCCAGCACGGTCTTTGCGTGACGTCCCTTCTGCACATTTCTTTTCTGTTTAATATTTCTCAGATCACACGCTACTTACACCCTCGTCTCGGATCTGCTCTAAGTTTCCAAGAGTGGGAGGATTTATAAAAGCTGCGTCCAACGGGGGCCTCACACACGCTGTGCAAGTCAATAACGCCTGTGGTTCTTTCGAAAAAAACAAACAAAAAGAAACATATTATTTGTTTCGGAACCCACAGCCAAAAAAGCAAAAGACAAATAAAAAGGGGGTTCATCTCAGCGCCCTTTTCACAAGTGGACGCTATCAAAATAGAAAAGAAAGTTCAATGTTCTAGCAATGTGTGTAGTGAATAAATGTACATACTTGCGGCAGCAGACAATTTAATTAAGTATAATTAGTGCCCGCGTCCCGGAGACCCCGTCCTTTGCCAACTGCTTGCACGGCTTTCAAGTTACGCTCTGTCAATGGAGCTCCTCAGGTGACCACACCGTCCCTGCAACTTCTCTCTCCAAAATTGTTCAAATCAAGCTGGTATGCATGTGTACGGGCAGACTTCGCACGCAATGCGAAGTCTGCAATAAAACTACTACACTGTCACATGAACAATGAAATGTAAAAGTCAGGCATTTCAGTATCGGCACTGAAGAGCTGTACCATGCTGAGGTCTCGGCAGCTGCGTGGAGGTAAACAGTATTTGAACATACACAATAAAGAGTTTGCGTAATCCATGTTGCACTGAGCATGTTGCACGGGAGCCTGACATAAGAACAGCACTGCGGGGTAGTTGCACGCTTAGGACGAATGCTAAAAGAACGGAAGAGAAGTTGTAGGGCATGTTGGTCCATGCACATGGTTCGCTAAGATAAACTTTGGCAGGGTGTCGAACCGAAACCTTTTTCGTTCCGGTTTTCGTTCCGGTTACATCATAAACGATCCGGTACTGGTTCTGCTCTGGAGCGAAAAAAATAACGGTTCATACCGGTTTTGAACCGGTTCCGCTTCTGCTGGGAATAGTCATCCCCACAAAAAAAATGTTACAAAATGTAAACCCATTTATTCCGCGTACATAGTATTTAATATTAATAGACAGCTGTGAAATTGGTAGCTCCTGGTTCCTGTAGGTTACTGTCTGCTCAAATGGACTTTCTCCTACCTTGAAGCGCATGTTACTAACGGATTTGTTTGTCGTGATGTCATACGTAAAGTACTTTCTTGCTGGGTTGGAGCGATCGCGTCCCATCCTAATGTTTGTTGCTACTGTCTAGCCAGCAAGCACCACCGCACGAGTACGACGCAAATCGAGGAACACCTTCACTCACAAACGCGCTCGACGGCTGCATTTTATTTTCTTCGTGTCCTGTCCACAAAAGGGTTGCCACATCGCACGGGCTTGCCCTCGCGTATACGGAAATCTATTCAACTTAGCTGCTCTCACACAAGGGACCCGTTGAGCGACATTACCGATAAAGAAGCCGTTATGCAGCCCCCTTAGATCGCTGCTTAGTTGAGGAGAGTTTGGGGGTTTCAAATTAAAACGAACACTTCGGCACATTGCTAGAGGGTCACATGTACCTCTAAGTCTGTGTTCGTGCGCGAACGACAAACCATTACAAAGGCCTAAGGGTCATAGTATACCGACATACATTCCACCGTAACCGTAACCCTCGTATAGTATCCATGACATGACTTCAGAGCACACGAAGTCTGTTTCATTCGCCTATCCGTAGTCCAAACCGGCGAAGTTTTTTCTTGGACCGAAAACCGTTAAATATACTTTTCGGTTTCCCTCCTGAGCGAAAAAAACGTATACGGTTTCGATTCCGTTCCGGTTCGCACCAAAATACCGGTTGTTCTCGGTTTTCGGTTCCAGTTTTCGGTTCGCTCCGACACCCTGGACTTTGGGGTTTGTAACGGAGATAAAAGAAATCAAAACAGTGTCGAGAAGCTAAAGTAGATGTAGAGGACGTATTACCCACCAAAATTTTATATCAATACTGCCACATGACCCGTTCCTCTGCGGATAAATCGTGAAAAAAAAAAAAAAGACGTCTGTACCCTTGTTTCTAGTGGGCTGTACCCGTGTATCAGCTCCTTCGGTCAGATGACGGCACGGTCGAACGCGGCGTTGCAGACAAGAGACAGGCACAAAAGACCCTTTTCAGGGCCAACCAATAGACGATTTCAGAAGTTGCATGGATGGCCCGCCAGAGAGCGCCGTGTTGCGAATGCCCCACTGCACCTTGGGATTTAGTTTTCATGAGTCAGACAGAAGATGAAGAGCGCAAACGGTTTCGGTTTTCCCTCCTGCCTTCGAGCAACAGGCAGGCAAGCGCGAATGCAAACCATTTCCCACGACGCATTGCGCGACGCGCGTGACTTGGGTGACGGAGGGCCCCCGTGCGGAGCTCAAGGGCAATATCTGAAATCGCCTATTGATGCTACAGAGACCAAAGCGTCCCGAAACCAAAACGACTAGAACTATGATGTTTTTGTTCTGTTCTCATATCGCGTTAATATCGTTTCGATATCGTCTGCAATGCCGCGTTCGACCGTGTCGCCATCTGACGGAAGGAGATGAAATACGGGTATAGCAGATTCGAAACACAGGTATAGCCGTTTTTTGTTTTTGTTTTTAATTTTTACAAATTATCCGCAGCGAAATGGCACAAATGACAGTATCGATATAACACTTTTGTGCATAATACGTCCTCTATGATGTACTTTAAAGCACCACAGAAGTCATTTTTAACACCCTGTTTTCTTCCTATAAAAATGTTAAGTAGGCCAGTAAGGTGCACCATACAAAGTAATTCAGACCACAGAGTCATAATTATCGCAAAAATTGAATTTAAAGCACGCCGCAAGAAGCGACCGTGCCCAACGACGGTGAAGAGCAGTAACAGCCAGTGGTCTGCCTGGAACCTCGCGCTGACGCTGTAAGGAGAACGCTCGCTGATTGGTCTAGAGAAATGTTGTCTGCTACTCCTCTGTCGTTTGCTACTCGGCTGTTCGGGGTTCTGAAAAAGCCTTTCTCCTGGCTCGGTAATGATTCTATGGCCGCTCCTTCCATCCCCCATTCTCCGAGAGAACTGGCAAAACTGCTTTACGGCGGCAAAGGGAGAAGGCGCTGACCCCCACTGACCGGCGAACCAGAACGACTTCTCCTTATAACGTCATCGGTGACGTGGCATGATATACCTTCTCCTCCTCGTTATACCCGGAGTGGCGAGTTAAGGGTGAACGCGTGGAACCATGTTTATGTGAGTATTTTTTTTTCTGGGAAACAAATTGCACACATCAAAGCCTTTAGCGCTATTCGGTAAAATGACACACATACTTTCATGAGACGTCTTAATCTGATTTTTTTAAATGTCCCTCTGTACTCCTTTAACTTCCCGATACTGTTTATGTTTGTTTTAGAAATACCTCCATCACAGGCCCAAAAGTTTATCCTGACGAACCCTGTACTTATTCATAATGGGCAACGCAATGAATACACGGACATGATTACACTAGCAGCCAACGTGCCAAGCCGAAACTTTTTCGTTTCAGTTTTCATACCGGTACCGGGAATACAAAGATAACGGTTCATACGTAATTATTACAGGCTCTATCAACGATATTCTCTGTAAAGTGGTTTCGAATTGCCCTGTGCTTGTGGCCACAGCTTGAGGGGCCTAGCGGTGTGAAAGGGGTGTGGTAGACTCTGAGCTCATCTATTTTTGTTTCGTGGTATGAGCAACTTTAGCAAAACCGAACGTAAACAGTAGCCACATTTGGGAACATAGACGTTTGATACATAGTAGTAGGATGCTAAGAAAACAGCAAAGATAGACACACAAACTGAGAGGTTAACGCAACAGCTACTAATTTCCAATCGATTCAGTTTGTTTCGAAAGCAGCACAAGTCCAAACATAGATCGCAGTGTTTTCCTCGGTGTTGAAGCCTGTAGTGTTTTCCAAACAAATTATACCAATCGTGTTGGCTGCTCAGGGCTGCGCAGTGGCAGTAAACCCAGAACACACCCACCATAACACAATGTGCAGTGAAATAGGTAGAGCTACCTTCTTTCTCTTTTTTTATTTATTTTTGTATTCATCTTACGGGCTCTGGACAGCAGCAGGACAGCGACATGATGCGTGCTTTCAGGCATCAGGTGAAAGCACGCATGATGTCACTTCTGGAACTAGCCTTTCAAGCACAGTATATTTGTGCGGTGCTGATGAGGTTCCAGTGTGGCTGAAACCGCTATACATAGTTTTGTCATTGCAGCATATGACACGCAGACTCATGCTTTATTCACAGCCGAAAGCTTTTCATTCGGAACAAAAACAAGAACGTTCTTCAGGCACCACTCACCTCACGCAAAATACACGTGTTACGGTAATTGAGCACTGTTATGATACAGTGGCACAGTCGCCGCAGAGACCTCGCACCGATTCTCCAGCACAGCTGCCTTGGTTGTGAAATCGGAGAGTTCAAAAATGACGATCGAAGAAAAAGCCCGATACTGGTACCTTGTGGATGTGTTCTCTTTATCCGTCTCTGTGGGTTCCAGCCTCAGAACCGTAGAATCGTGAAATCGGAACCTGCCTGTGTACTTCCCTGTGTGTGGTTTTCCTTGTGAGCCTACGTTCTGATACATGCAGGGAACAGGTACTGGACAGACTCTGGAAATTTCCTTTCTGCAAATAATCTGCATATGAATGTGAAGAAATTGTTTGTTTGTTTGCAAGAATAAACAATTTTCTCTCGGATGAATAACTTGAGTCAGCAGAGGTGCCCTAATTTTTTGTAACCAGCATACGGTAATCTCAAAGTGTAACGAAATAATATTCTAATTTCAGGAACATCCACATTGATTCGCGCACCTTCCTAAACAACGATTTCCCATGCAAAAGCTGCAAGACATAATACTTCAAGCACTTTGTTTTCACTGGTCTTTGAATACCCTGGAACCTAAGAATGCCATTTTGGAGGTCTTAAAAACCATGAAATTTTCTCACAGAAATGTTTACATCTTTTTCATTCGCGTGGATATACAGTGCAAATTCTGGTTATCTGATATCGGAGCTGAAGAAAACCAAGAGCAATAAGTAACTGAAATCAGAAGTGTAAGAAATGAATGGCACCCTCTGTTGTGTTTGTTTGCCTTCCTTTGTCTCCTATGATCTTCACATTTAGAAATCCCCAAGTACGTTTATTAACAGGTCACTCTTTATGCTAAGCACCCACGCTGAGAAGAGATCTAAAATTTACGGTAACAGCTAGTTCATTGTATGCAATGGTACCCTTGCACCTATTTTTACAGCTTATAAATACTGTGCTGAAATATGAAATCACTGTAAGACTTGCACCCTGCGCGACATTGCATGAAATGTGGTGGTTGCAGTTCTGCAGCGTTGTTTCTCCCTCACGTTCAAGTGAAAAGGCAAAAAGGACGCACCTAGACTTACTCTCGCACAACCCTTATTTTGGGGCCATGTCCTCATGCTAAATGGTCAAGAGCGTGCTTTTGAAAACAACTATAGCGGCACATGGGGAAACCGACGTTGCATTTGAACCGACACTCTGTTTCCAATAATTAAACGAGACCTAATTACTACAACCACCTCGGACCTAACTGCAAAAATATGATTTCCCCAAGAATAAATAAATCAGTCCATGGACACGCTATATGCACAGCGCCTACTATAAATTGACTAGAGATGGGACGAATCCAGAATTTTCTTAATCCGAATCCAGAGAAGGTTCTGTGAATCCACGAATCTCGAATCTTTCGGGCCTTTCTTTAAAAAGAGTCTAGAAAGCCAGGGAAAAAGTCTCTCCGACTGACAAGTGTTTTGAAGCAGAATTTGATATATTTGTTTAATAAAAAAACAAATTTCGGGAGAAGATATACCCACCCAGTCAGCACAAATTGTTGCAGTAACATTGCACCAATATTGCCACGCAATATTGATGCTATGTTTCTAATGGCCGCTTTCGTTATGCTGCAACGATGCTATTGAAACAACACTGGAAAAATGTGACACTGCAATGCTGATGTGTCAGTGCTCAACACCAGCTTTGTTATGCGCATTGCAACAACATTGCATTAACAACATTGCAAAAAATGGATGTTGTGTGCCTGTGCAAAATGTGCAATGTAGATACAACACTGCCAATCACCAGTTATTTTACAGTATAGCAACCTTACAACAGCAACACCGGCGGACCATGTGCAAGTGAACACATTATGCTGACATTTTCAGTAATCGTACTGCTCCTGGGCAGACTTCTGGGGAATGGTGCCGACATTGGTCTGGAATATCTACCGGGAAGCATTGGGAATACCGCTGACAGAACAGTCAGGATTCGAACTCGTGTTACCTCCCAGTCTTTGCGCGGAAGCCGAGCATTCGACCCATCTATGGCACGCGAGGGCTCAAGGGCTGTGGTCGCACTGATGCTATGGATGAACGCCATATCGAGGGTCAGCGCGCATTCACATGTGCGTAAGAATGAATTGTAATTAATTTCAAGTTCTCGATCAGATTAATTTTCTTTGAGATTATGTTGTCCTTGTCTCGATCCTTTTGTCCATAGTCATCTCCCATAGTGCGTCCGCAGTGTTGTCCCAGAATGTCTCTCTCGCAGTCTGAATCAATTCTCCACATAATGGTCACACTAATTGTAATGTTGCCCCACAGCAGCACGTGAAACATTGCCTGATCAACATATTCGTAATGTTTCTCAAAGGCATCGTCTCAAAACGCTGCACCAACATTGCACTAGAGGCATTGTGGTAGCATTCCATTTGTGCATGAAACATTGCCGCAACATTTGAACACGTCGTCGAAAACAAATTGGTTAATGACGGGTGAACGTCACGGGTAGTTCCGAAGATTTCATTCTCTATTTATTAGTGGGAATTACAGATAGAACAAGATCGTGCAGACATTGTACTTCTGGCGCACTCGGAGCAAGTGCCTCAGAAATGATGCATGCAAAACATGCAACATTCCAGAAATATGTTTGTTTCCATGTTGCTGCTATGTTTCAGACATTGCATAGAGGACACATTCTAAGCTGCGACGTTTCCTCAGTCTACCAGGTGCAACATTGCTCTCGCAAGAGAATCACACTGTTAGCTCTATGCATCCTTCGAAATACAGCAGGCACATATGATATAATGATACTGCTGCAACGCTAAGATTAAGTCGCTGATGCACTGTTTTGTGAGCAATGTTATTGCAACATTGCATTCAAATTGATTGCCATGCACCACAATCAGCAATGTAACTGCGACATTTCTTTAGTGCAGCACACGCACATTGCTTCGGAAACACATTCCCACTGTTAGCTGTACGCATCTTTTGAAACACGTCAAAAGCATTGAAATAAAGATATTGCACAAACATCGAATTTACGTTGCTGATTAAGCGTTTTGAAAGAAATCCAAGTGCAGCATTGCATTGATATTGCTTGGAAAACATTGCATCAACAATGTAAACGCCACATTACCTGAGTGTAACATATTCAACATTACTTCAGTAACATCATCGCAATGTTAGCTTTACGCCATCTTTGAGACATAGCATGAACACTGAAGCACGTATACTGCTACAGCAACGAATGTGGGCACGAAACATCACTGCGACACTTCAACGTTGGGGTTACACTGATCACTGATGCAACACATTTGCAAGATCTTGTGCTGTCTATGCATATACTTCTTCCTATGTCTAACTTATTTAACATGTTGTTCATCGACTACAGGAAAGACAAACTCATGAGTCTGAGTTCCGTCCATAAAACCAAGAAACAATCAAATCAAAACCGTGTTACTTTTAAACTTTTAATATCGGAGCTTTCTGTTGTGGTTTTGTCGCTCCCCGGGGGCCGCCGACCAAGGAGGGCTTGAGGCGCCGATTTTAAAAAGAAACATACAAACGTGGTTGATGGATTCGAAAGATTCGATTCGCCGTTTTAGGCACTGGCATTCGGATTCGCGAATCTCAAATCCCTGCCTAGGATTCGAAGATTCGTGGATTCAATTGGCACATCCCTAAATTAACGCGTGGGTGCTGAAAATATACTGGTATTTGTGTTTTATGTGATGTATGGCACACATTTTTTTTTTGACCAGCTATGCCAGTGTGAGAGCTCCTATCCCCAGACTAGATAATTCCTCCTCTTTGTCCTCCATGCGGTCACATACATGTTGCATGTCAAGGAAGCTAGCTGGTACTACCAGATCCAAACAGGTGACCTAACATGAACACAATCACATAGCAGAGTGAATAACCACCACCCTTATTGACTTATCTTGCTTGGTCGATGGCGGCTGAAGGTGGGATATTTCTTTCCTCGCAATTTTTATTTATGTGTTGGTTTGTTTCAGCTAAAAGGAAAAGCCATGCACTGAGCAACAGGGCGTAATAAAAGCCTCCACAAGCATCATTTTGCCTCCTTGGCTTCGTCAAGCATGACTTTGGCATAAATGCTTTGAGCGATGATAAAGGGGACTATGACTGTGTTTGCAGTACCATTTAAAAAGTTGGCACCTATAGGGCTAGATTGCAGCCCCCTATTGCGTGCAGATATTCTGATGCCTGCAGAGCTGTAAGCTGTTCTTCCGTGTGACAGACAGCTTGAAGACTGCATACGTTGTGGCTCACTGCCAAATTAGTGGACATTAAGCACAGTGAGGCATGCCACACCCAGGCCACAAGGAGGTACCATTACTTTGAACCACCTTCTGTTAATGCAGCAAAAACACATATTTCCACTGAAAGAAAGACTGTGGAAGAAAGACGTTTTTTTTTTTCTGTTGTGAGAGAAGGGCGCACGAGATCATAATAAATGGTTTCCAAAAGCTGTTACGTCACATTCTGACATGATCTGAGCCAATATGGTCAGCTGATGCCATAAGATCTACAGAAAACACATGCCAGCAGATTTTGAACATGCTATAGGAGAGGGTCTGCCCTTGAAATGATAAGATATGTTCACTTTCCAGATGACTTCAGATACGTGAAAAGAATAAAAAATGTTGACAAAGCTGTTATGAAGCAGCGACTGCAACTAATCTGTAGAACTGGGCAGAAGAGTGCAATGCAAAATTTGTTAAAAGTATGATATAGCGTCATACAGGTGGGATATGAATGAGCTGACGAAACGTTTTTTTTTTGTTTTTTTTTGCGTAAGAACAAATACACCTGCAGGTTCTCAAAATTGAAAAAAAAATAGAGTGTCAATTTTTGCAGGTGACAGCCACAAAGGCATCTGCCTTTTTTTTTTTTTTTTTTGCTTCCTAGATTTGACGAACCTCACTGGTGAGCAAGCTGCAGCACATTATGTTTACAAAATTTGCTTTTTTTAAAGAAAAATAAACCTGTTGATTTTCGATATGTTATAGGAGAGGACTGGTTATACAAATAGGATAAGATTTCTTTTAGACGACCTATTTGTGAATATACTATCTGAGAAAAGTGTAATTTCTTGCAAGTGCTTGATATTCTCAAACGCTTGGTTAGACAATGAATGTAGATCAGCTTGGTATTTTTATGTGAAGCTAATCCCCATGCAGCAGTTTACAAGCATAAGTGATCTGGGGCTCCTTCAAGAATGCTAATTTGCCGGAAATTTATCGTAAAGTTGACCCAAAATGTGCTCCGTTCTTGAGTTCTCACCACGTCACCAGATTTATTCTCGTTCTACATGACCTTTGCGATGGCAGACCCATGCTTCCCCTCTAACACTAGACAAGGAACGCGCATAGATGATGTATATGTAGATGTCAGAAGGAAGCTCGTAAGGGACAACTTTTTCATATTTCGAAGCAGTTTAATGGGTTCTCATTGTTCAGGAAAACAAAATGATGAGAAAAAACGGGTTAAATTCTATATATGCATCGTCCAAAAAATGCACACAATTTTTTGCAGTGATATTTAAGAGACTCAAGCTGCACATCTGGCCGGTTTTGGCTGGAATAGCCCAGATTGACAGTTACACAAGCAGATGTTTGTTAACATTGAAAAGATGAAGGAAAAAAATGTATTTTAAAATGCCTCACTCAATTTACTAGTGTCCATAGCTTACACCTCGACGGGACAAGCTTACGCTTCTATGCGACAAAACTACGGAAACGCGTGAGAAGTTGAGAAGTGCGGCATATGCAAAAATAGGATCCACTAGCAATGACTCGTCCAAGTGATCTGATGACGGTGGACGTTGTAATGCAGATGGGGAAGGCCATCTCGCGTTCTTCATTACCTTGAGGCGAAAAAACTCGCACTAGAGCAGCAGAAACTCCAATGCTTGCTGATGCTTTCACAAGGCGGTAAGACAAATTTATAGAAGTCAGCGAGCGGTGGCGTGTTCCTTCATTTTTTTTTTTTAAATTCATGTTATCGTCAAAAGTATATTGATTTATTCGGCAAATGGCGTTTACTGGTACACTATACGCTGTGTCGATTACTCTACTCATGGTAGAGGGAAAAACAGCCAGATAAGCTTCACGAGTCAACAAACGTACCAGCGAACTCCTCGCTGCAGGATAACAGCTTCCACTGAAGGGTTCCCTGCGTTGACCAAAAACAAGGCAGTGTCCTTTGCTGGAGAACAAATCTGCGTTTTCTTCTACCATATAAGCAAGGCACTCAATGGCATGTCGCTGCTCTCCGCGTAGTATGTATTCACATACAGTATCACCTGGAATAATTAGGGGTGTAGTACCCATTCGGGTGAATTTCCTTTTTTACTCGTCTTTTACGTATACTTTTTAAACCGGTGTTACCAAACTGTTTACAGTTCAAGGTACAGGTACATAATGCGAGTGGGAAAGCCTCGGCAGTCTTCCTGTGGGTTCGTGGGTGCATCAACGAAGATGGGCATAGCTTTCGGGATGGCTGTGTGCGCGACAGCTGATATCTTTGTTTGTCTTTGTGTGTTGCAGAAGGCAGGCCTTGCTGAACGACCCATCTAATATTTTGCTCTCCCCGACGAACTCGTGCACCCTCACCGCATCCGCATCCTTCATCCTCTTCTATCTCTATCCTCCATCCGTCCGTCCTTTCTTTGTGTTTTTTTGTTTTGTTTTGTGTGTGTGTTTTTTTTGCTATAATCGTGACGACGCCCACTTCTGTGTGGCCAAGACGGCGAGCCTCTCCTGCCATTACCGTCCCCCCTTTTTTGTCTGTGCATCTGTGTGTGTGTGCACCTATGCTGTAGGTTCGCGGGCATCGTCGTGATACAGTGAGAAATAATGCGACGAACCTGATGGAAAGCATTGCTGCACGTTAGCTCGGTTTTCAAGTGTTTGTGCGCTGAACTGAATTTGCATTATTGTAAAGCAACTTCAATATATTGCAGTTGTAGCGAGATGGTTTCCTTGGTTTTGTGGCATATTGCGTTCACTTCATCTGCTTTCTCTTTTCCCTAACTGGTGAAACGCCCTCTTGGACTATTGCGGCATCCCTAAGGCTCATGTCCCAGTTTTGGAAACACTGAGGTATACTAATATTGTTTTTCATGTGACATTGTGTTATGCTGAAAATGTTTGGAAATGGTTCAGTTGAAGGCTGTTAGGTTTATGACTAAACAGTATGCTAAGGATCAGCCTAGAGGATCCATACTTTGACCTCCCAGGATCCTCTTCACTAGGCTGTGCACATCATCTGAATAGTGTGCCCTCTGTTCAGGTATGAACGTTTTTAATTACAGCTTTTTGCCTTCTACAATTGCCAAACGGAATGCTATTGGTGGTGGAAACAGGGAACATACTTTGAACAAATCTCCGCAGACTGCAGCTCGCTCTTGCCATAGCCATAATAATGGCTGCAGTATGTATAAATAAGTTTGTGAAAGGCTGAGCAAACAGGCAACACATATTGTCATATTGTGGTTTGGGTATGGTGAATGGGTGAAATAAGTATTGTTTTCCAAATTGTGGGTTGAATCTCCCCCAGGAAAGCTGCAGAAGTAGGAGAGGAAATACAGAATGCTTAAGAAAATGGACAGAACTGCAGAGAAGTATGTGGACTTTATATCCTGCTGCATCAATATATCTCTTCCGGCTTGTCAACAAATGACATCATACTGTTCAACAGCGCCTCCAATTTGGTACAGTTGAGCTACGCTCAAAGCTACGGGCGGACAAGGTCGCGCCTAAAGGCACGGTGTTGAGGAGATTACGGCGGCCTTTGAAAGGGCACGCGACATCGGTCCTACTTTTCTTTCAAGGGGAGTCAGCGAACAAGTGTCCCATTCGTGGAACCCAACCCTCCCCTTCCGATTTGTTTTGGTTTCAGTCTGTCTACCAACGTCATGATGACATTTATATTCTGTTGAGTTTCTTACGTGCTATCCGGGACATGTATGTAGGTAGGTGTAAGCAGTTATGCAAAAAAAAAAACTTTTTTGCATATTATTAACCCATACTAATTGCTTAACTATTGCATTATTAACCTTTTGGTAGTTTGAATCCCTTGAAAAACCATTGAACAGCACCAGAACATAAAGGCTACTTTATGACCCAGTTTCACCAACCTGTTGCCATCTGAACTAAGATGAACGGTCATTAAACTATCTGCTCACCACATTACAGATGGAAAAAAAGAAGTGTGTGTTAAGTTAAAGAATTGGCAACCCTTGATCTTGGTTCAGTTAACCAGAGTTGGTGAAACCGGGCCTACGGAAGTCACCGAAACATTCATCACATCACCAACCAAAGTTTGGAAAAAGAATTGAGTGCTAGCATGAAGTTTTGTCAATTGTGAGTAGCATTTTAACTACTGCCTATGTAGCTGCAGCATAATTACAACTAATTCAGAAAAAGTAGTGCAAAATTTGAAGGTACTCTACTTTATCTTCCTCTGCATGGTACTAAAACTGTGATCATTCCAAGTGCACATCCTTTCATCCTGGTACTGTCGCAAACTAGCCACTTCACCCACATACCAGCATTCCTAGGTTACACAGAACATCTAGTTATAAGAGAGGTTTAATCCACTTTGCACAAGTTGCAGATGCTCTTCAGTAACGTTATAAGAAATTGAGTTAATTGTTCCAACATAAACTTTATTTTGAGATGAACAGGGAGTTTCATCGCCAGGGACGATACTCTACCCCCATAGCTGCTGGTGGTGTGAGGAAGGAAATAATGTCCCATGTAGTCCAAAACGGTCAAAAGAGCTCTGAAGGCAGGCATTCGTGGGCTACGTTTAGCCATAGGCCAAGCAATTTTAGAGAGAGGGGCAGGGAAGAATATGCTCTGGGTCTTCTACAGCTCCGCAGTGACAGCATCTGAGACAGTCAATATGCTTACATGCTCCGGTGCGAA
Source organism: Ornithodoros turicata (assembly GCF_037126465.1). Classification (NCBI taxonomy): domain Eukaryota; kingdom Metazoa; phylum Arthropoda; class Arachnida; order Ixodida; family Argasidae; genus Ornithodoros; species Ornithodoros turicata. The sequence goes on from NC_088201.1 coordinate 150,485,478, forward strand.
TTCCACACAGCTGTAAATGCCCCATTGAGTCACAGTCCATGAGACACAGTGCACCATCATGACGAGAAGTGTTTTGTGGCATCCAGAAACCGAGCTCTGGGTCAACATTTATTAGTATGGACGGGAGGAAAATGTCAGTTGTCCATTGACAGGAAGACAATTTGTACAATCCATCGATCTGTTGGTCAACGAGATGTGCTTTCTACAGTAAAAGCCCTTCGCTATCTTTCACTGTGATCTAATTAAACATCTCCCTCCTACGACGGTGTTCCCGGCACAGTTTTACCTTGCTGAACCACTTTTCGCGGCTCTTATCAAACATAACATTCGCGGTTCTCCGTATTCTGAGGCCAAGAAAAGCAAGAGACGTTTACATGATGTGTACCTGATTACCGTCGTGACAAATGGTTGACACAGCAGTGCGGTACGTTTTATATGTTGCTCACCCTGGACATTTTTCGCTACCCGATTTCCTGTCCAAACAGCTACGACTGCACCAATGTCACTTCACCCATGAATTCCTTCATGAGTTGCATGCGTGTTAGCACACCAAGTCGTTACACGTCTGAAAAATACCTGACGAAACCGGCAGAAAGAACATATGCTTTATTAGAGCTTGCAGTGATTATCCTCTCTATGCAGCAATCCCGCAACACCACACGAACCATACGGCTCCGTCATTACTCCGGCCATTTTCCCAGACAGTCTCGTTCCCAATAGTAGCCGGAGCAGCTGAAGCGTTGTTTTCCTAGTATTCATACGCGTAGTTATTTACGCCTATCACTTAATTAAATTAATGAATCATTGAGAGAGACATGCTGAATACGACACAGATTTGCATAAAGACTCGTTATTCTGGAGTGTGACCCTCTTAAACACTGAGTTTCTCAGTAAAACCATGCTTAACACTGGACTGCATAGACCCAGTGTGATTTATTTTGACAGCGTGGATTTCAGAGGGATGGAGTTTGAAGAGTGGATTTAAAAAGTTTTATTATTAAGAGTGGGTAACAGGGTACACCCTCATTATTGTTTACATACATCAAGGACACGCCACTCTTAAGTATGAAATAATCCGTAACTGGATGCAATTTCATAGAATGTTTGATGATTTTGGTGTCCTAATTAACCTCCGCAACGGAGAACAAAGCAGGCATCTGAATTTTATGTTCGATGAGTCGCCATCTTCTCCGCATAGTTCGTGAAACCGCGCCAAGCGTTGCATTTTAGCAATGCTGCACTCTCCGCAATTAGACGTACACTAATCGTCGCAATGACGAACCACCTACGTCTCTCAATAGAAGCGAAAAACTGAATTCGAAGACTTCGCCTTGCTACAACATGGGAGCGTACACTGACGAGGAGTCGTCGTGCACGTGCAACGGCGCTCACATGACTGACGTTTCATCATACAGAGACGCAGCTCGTGCTCGTGGTACTCGTGCAGCAAAATTGAACAAAAGGAACAAAAGGAAAGCTACAAAGTTACATAAAACACAACGGCGTTCCTCGATGATTTGCTCGAACTGAAATGTAACGAGTGAAAGCCAACGTTACCAAAACGTAACTCAGTTACAGTAATGAGTTCCTCCAGCACTGCATCCACCCACCATTTTTGTCACCATCCCTCCAGCTGTCAGCCTTGCGACAAAATTACGCGTCTTAGGCAAGAGGCAAGGGAAAACTATGTGCCTTAGGGAAGGTTGGTTTGCTTAGTTTTGGCTATCGTCTGCAGATCATCAACGGCATCAAAATGCTGCATGATCGTTTACTGCTGATGAAAATCAGAAAAACGCCTTTCCAGGTATTTGGATAACGCCAAGCATATAATCCAAAGAAGAAAGACGGAGGCCTTTAATGAGCGCTGCCCGAAGAAGATCCGTCATCACGGTACCCTCAACATGCCCTACCCAGCAAGACATAAAGCCATCGAGCTTCTCCCCGTAAGACATTGAGTGTACCGCCTTGTGGTGCTCGCAAATGCTTTTGGGCAGGGTCGTGCCGCAGCTGTTTCTAAAGAGAATTTGGCCATTAGGAGGAACGTAACTTGAAGGCAGCTTATGTTGTCACGGCTGAACAACTTTCCTAGCCAGGTACTGTATTCTTGTCCCGCTCCCAGGGGGGCCGACAACGTATTGTCCCAAAACGCTATTCACAGTGCAAGACGGGAGGGGACGTGCGTGATTGTCGATGAAGCCTGTGCCCTTTAGACACTTCCTCGTGTTGCAGTTAGTTCTGTTGACCGTATGGTAGGCGGCCGTATACACTACAGACCAGCGACTCTGATGATTATGCTAAACAGTCGATTAAAAGAACGTGACGATCAATTCGCAGGCTGCATCAGCATGGCGCCCAGGGGTCGGCTGATAATTGCGATGGCTTCCGCGTCAGTTCAGGTGTCCTGGTTGGCGCAGCGATGAGTCAGACGTCACAACATATCCCTGCCGCGAGGTGGAAAAAGACCAAAGAATAACCACATTCTCCCTATTTATTTATTTATTTATTTATTTATATACCTCAAATGCCAAGAGGCATTACATGAGGAGGGTTAACAGACAAAAGAGGGAACAAATAGTAACAGAAACGAACATGAGACAAATAGCACGCAAACAGGTAAGAAACAAATCATAACAAATACAACATTTAGCACTGCTTCATAAAATGTTCATGAGATGCTGAAGCTACAACATTCGAAGGGAGGAATGGATGTTTGCATTGGGGAGTAACAAAAGTAATTATTGTAACCAAAAGCTGCTTGCAGTTTACATAAATGATCAACTCGGCTTGAGGAGTGATGAGCCATTTCCAAGCAATGAGACCCATGATGGAAAAGTTTATACATGAATGAGAGTCTCCGTATTTTTCTTCGATTTTCTAAGAGAGGGGTGAGTTGCATTTTTTTTTAAAATCTGTGATACTCTGTCTGTCATATTTGTTATATATAAAACGGAGAGCTTTGTTCTGAATGGACTCAAGCTCATCAATGAGGCACTTCTGATAGGGACTCCATATGAGCGACGCGTGCTCTAATTTAGAGCGTACGAGTGTCTGACAGGCTACCAATTTAACTGTGGGTGAAGCTAAATACAACGATCTCCGTAGGAAACCCAATACCTGATTACCTTGATGACATATTTCTGTGATATGATTGTTCCAAGTCAGGTCGTTCGTCAGATGCACACCTAGGTATTTAAAACTAGCTACATTTTCAATTACTTCACTATTTAAGTGGTAGTAATACAAAATTCGTTTCTTTGCCCTCGAAAAGACCATGCATTTTGTTTTTGACACATTCGCCTCCATTAAGCATTCATCGCACCAGTTTTGGATTTTCATGAGATCTAACTGCAATGCCGTACGGTCATCTTCAGACCTGACTGACCGATAAAGAACAACATCATCAGCATAAAGCCTAATACACGACTGAATTGAAGAGGGTAAGTCGGAGAGCTCCACCTGACCATGCGATATCTGCCAGAACTGGCGAGAACATGCGGGATCTGGCAAAAAAAGAAAAACGTTGCCACGAAATGGCCACCCGGATTCGCGATTAGTTTCATGTCTAGTGGGCGTTGGGGGCCTATTTGTTTGTGTATTCCCTAGTGGTAACCAGCCTCGGCTAATTTTAATTGTTCCACAGTGTCAGCTTTGCCCGCGCTAACTGCGACGTGGTACCGTGAAAAACGCCAGGAAATCGCTACACGGACATAGGAGGTCGTCTGCACATGCACACGGAGTGTGTGTCGACTGCTTCGGCCGGTGGTCGCAGACGATTTCAAAAATACAGAATTGCTACGAGTGGCTGCTCGTGCGACTGACAGCATCAGATTTCCATGGCTACGACAGATGAAACTGGTTGTGACCTGAGTCATCCCTAAAAAGTACGTCACTTCCAAATAGCGATGGGGCCTTCCTTACTCTTGATGTTGTTGACGGTGCCTGCTGCCTGGTTTACTTCGCATTACCCTCCATAATGGCTTTGTTTCCATGAATGCAACAGGAGCGCATCGTTTCCAATTGTCACGGCGAAAGCTATTCCATCAAGTAATATGAAGCAATGCACCCGACAGGGTCGGTGCACGGAGGAGCTATAAGTGAATGCGATGCGCTTCTATCACAATCCTTGTAAGGGCGGCTAATATTCAATTCCGGAGCTGTACGTTATACGCTATACACAGTACACGTGCCACACGACATCCCATATAAGGGAGATACCGGCTCACATGTTACACAACCCGCAGATTTCCGTAGAAACATTTTGGAAGCATTCGTTCATGAGCCTTGAGGCGATGAAACTCCCTAATAATACATACTCACCATAATACACCAAAGTGGTTGTTTTGGGTCTTGTGCAGTCGTACAACCTAATTTAACTTGGGGTAGATATACACGCGATGTGAGTCAGCCTAGATCTGTGTGGCGGGATGCTGCACATACATCAGCAACGCATATTGGGAGCACTCGTAACAGCTGGATTTGTCTCTAGCCACGATTATGCCAGTTGTACAGACACCATTCCTTTTCATCTGGCGAGTACTTCAGCTCATAAACAGGGGATGTTCGATATATAAAACATCCGATATGACCAGCACCAATCACATATGAAGCAAAGCCTCCAAAGAGTGAGGAGGTCGGCAAGCCGAGATCACTGCACAAATCAGTTTCGGTTTTCGCAGATAGCGCCACGCTGATACGACTGAGAGAAGCGGAGTGACATCGATAGCATCAGCCAAGATGGCGGAACGCATTGTGTACCTGGAGTGACACCGTTTTCGTTGGAATGCGTTATATTTTGACTTTGACTTCTTCCGAGTTGGAATACTGTGTGTGTTACGACCGCAAAGTGCAAAAGATGATGTGAGCGAAAGGCTGTGGTCACAAATACTGGATGTCTGCAACTTACATGCGTTGAACGTTCGTGCAGTTGGTTCTTTTGTCCCTGGAATGTTTTGGGAACGCTATCGTGTTAACTTCGTAGATTTGTGTTATGTTGTTGTCATACGTGTTCTCGTACTCAGCCACTGCGATGTAGTGTTATTTTCGTTCACATTAGTGCACATAGGATATGAGCACGTTGTATTGTATTCCTAGGTTCAATTTGAAGTCCGGCCGAGGCTGGCAGCGCCGTGGGGTCAAGGTAAAAGTTGCCCAGACACGCAGTCTTCCGCTTAGGACGGTAAATACGGTGTGCCATGTGCTGAGATTTCAAAACACGTTACGGATCATTCAGTTGGACAGAATTATCCCACACACCGACCATTATGACGTTGCTCGCGACCGTAGTTGTTCCGCGACGTAAATCCAGTAATTATCGAATTGTGCTCTATCCTACGGCACGTCTTATCGTGGCGTGGAAACCAGTAACAAATGGCTACTCACGCAGAAGTGCTGCTGACAGAGCGTCAATATTATCTGATCCTTGTTTTTGGAGGGATGTTTCTAGTTTCTGGTTGTCTACTACGAAGGGGTGATCACTGATTTCTCGCTTGGATTTTATGCACCATTTGTTGCTTTTGGGAATTTGAAGGGCACGCACACTATCCCTGTTACGTCGCTTACCTTTTCGTCGGTTCGAATGCCCATTACTGGACGTTTTATCAGAATACATGACAGACCGCCCGATGTATTCTGAACCTGAATACCGTACATGACCGCCACGGAAGAAATGGAGCTGTAGGTCCTCGTCCTGTCCGACACCTGCCCTAGAAACGAGCCTCAATTATTAAAAAGGACAAGCGTTGTATCTCTGCATGAAAATGTAAAAAAAATATGCTTTAGAGGTATGCAGTCTTGCCCAGTGCTTTGAAATCTGTGTTCTATATTATGTTGCGGGCAAAATTACTGCATGTTCCCCGTGCCTTCGTTGACTCATATTATTTTAGGACGTTTCCCGCCGCTAGACAATGTACTGTTATCAAATCTGTTGTGCTCGCCTGTAGGGTTTTTTTTTTCTTCTTTTTTTCAGAGAATGTCCACTACCCAAGTCTCAAGCAACTGCTCGAATAGTTTCCGTGAATAACGATGTCGTGCCTCGAGTTAGGAATTTTCCAATCTTCACAAAAATGAACGCTGAAGGCGCCATTTATTGTCCTTTCTCATCATGCTACGCATTGATTAATGGTGTGCTTTCATGCCGACTATCGTCGTTGATTTTATGACAGCACTTATATACAACAGAACACTTTGTTGTGTCGTCAGGGATTGTGTGGACAGGTTTAAAGTGCCTTGCTTTAAGGAAATGTCAGTTTTGTCTTTTACTTTGAAGTGTTCCTTAAGCTTTCAATTTTGAAGCGGCTGTAGAAAAATATGACTTGTCGCCCGCATTATAGAAACGAATCAGCCGAGGGTAATGCCCCCCCCCCCCTCCTATTAATGACGAATGTCACGTACACGTGTGGCAACGTTTGCGCCCGCGCTTTCTTTCTTAAACTCTCCTGCTTTCCTTCGTGATGAGTGCGCGAATGCAGAACAGACTTTGTTTGCCTATCACGTGTTGTGTGTCCTGCCTGTTACACATTCAAATTCCTGCGAGGAAAGGAGGATTCTGTAGACATTTCCCCACCGCTACCGTAACCCCTAATACTACACGAATGTTATTACAACGCTTCCCAAACTTGTGATTTATATGAATACGAGGGGGGACCCAAAAGAAACCGGAATTGTTCTCGTGAGGGTGGATCCCTTGTAATACAGGCTTCCAACACTAGGTGAGAGTTTTACGAACTGTTTTGCATCAGTGCGCCAGATGGCGTTGTTGTGCTACGCTGCGTTCGGCTTCAGTGAGTTCTGTTGTTAGACCCCTTCAATGCGTTTGCCTATTTCGCGATGGCTGATTTGCACGAACAACGTGCGGCAGTGAAATTTTGTTTCCTGTTGGGCAAAAACGCATCAGAAACGGCAGTTATGTGACAGACGGCTTACAGGGAGGCTGCTCTGAGCAAAACACAAGTGTACGAATTGATTTCTCGATTTAAACGAAACGAAATGTCGATTGACGATCAACCTCGTTCCAGACGGACTTCGACCAGCCGCACTGAAGTAAATGTCGACGGAATTCGTCAAGCCCTCTTGCAAGACCGCAGTCGGACCATTGATCAGCTAGTGGAGTTGGCAGGGATGTTGTAGAGCACATGTCAGCGAATTTTATCGAACGATTTGCACGTGAAACGAGCTGCAGCGAAATTTGGCCTCGACTGCTGACGTGCGAACAGAGAGAGCTGAACATGGCTGCGTGCCGTGCGTTGAGGGACCAGTTGGAGACGGACCCCGACTTCCTTTCTAAAATCATAACAGGAGACGAATCTTGATGCTACGGTTACGAACCCGAAGCGAAACAGCATTCTAGCCAATGGAAAACAGCCAGTTCACCACAACCCAAGAAAGCACGACCAGTGAAATCGCACGTCAGGACAATGGTGATCTGTTTCTTTGATGTGAGGGGCTTCTACACTCGGAATGTGTTCCGCCAAGTCAAACGGTCAACCAAAGTTCTTATTTAGAAGTTTTAAGAAGGTTGCGCCAAGGTCTACGGAAGAAACGTCCCCAGCTGTGGCATTCAGGTGACTGGTTCTTTCATCATGACAACGCACCTGCCCACACAGCGCTGAGTGTTCAGCAGTTTTTGACCAAAAATGGAATGACCCCTGTGCGCCACCCTGCCTACTCATCTGATCTCGCCCCCTGTGACTTTTTTCTGTTCCTCTGGATGAAGAAAGTCTTCAAAGGGAAATGTTTTGCCGATGTCGAAGAAGTGAAACAGAAAACGGCACAAGCACTAAAAAGCGTCAACGTCGACGAGTTCCAAAACTGTTTTGAGCAGTGGAAAAAACGTCTGGACAGGTGCATTGTATCAAAGGGAGATTACTTTGAAGGTGTTTGAAGTTAGAGCATGCAACAATAAAAACACAATTTTTTAGAAAATAATTCCGGTTTCTTTTGGGTCCCCCCTCGTATGCACTACAGTATAGCAACATGTTTTGTGTGTCAGATAGCCGTCCCCTACCGGGTTCCAGTATCAGGTATGTCGAAAATTCTGCGTGAAACCCAGATTGTACTTATCGCGAGGAGGAACCAGGATGATTTCGGCTCTCACGTTCTCGTTGTTCATATTCAAGGCTTTTGTACTTGTTTGTTCCCTACCTGGTCACGTAATGCTTTCGTTTTCTTCTCTTTACCAAGGGGTACTTCGTGCCATCGAACTTATGGATATATTCGTCCCACGACAACAAATACAGTCAAACTCCTTTACAACGAAGCTCAGGGGACAGCAAAAAAAATTCGCAGTAAAGGAATTTTCGTTAAAAAGGATGTCCATTATTGGACCTATAGGCTCCAGCGGGACCGCAAAAAAAATTTGCTGTAGTGGTATTTTCGTTAAAAAGGTGTTCGCTATAAAGGAGTTTGACTGTACGTGTATTGTATATTTTGTATGCAACACATATTGTATAGACATTGTACAACACATTTTGTATACAGCTTGTTTGTGCTCGCGCCATGCTCTTCCTCATTGTTTACGACGCATTTCCTGAGTTCAAAGCAGGCCATGTTGATTTCATTTTGCATGTACTCGCTGGACTTCCAAGTCTTCGAGAAGATTTCCAACGGTGGAACTACAACGCCGGCTCGAAGAACGAAGTGGTCTATTTTCCCTGTATTCTAAGGAAAACATGGTTACCCCTAGAATGACCTTCACTGACTGTGATATCTTGATGGCATCGACATTTGAGTGGAAAAATAACCTCCTTTTTAAGCAGACGTTATATTTTACCATAATAACTTATTTGACCTGCCTTGACGTGTGTGTTGTCCTCACGGAGAGTTTGTGCATACTGCGTCTGTAGTCTAGCAAATGGTTGGCAAAGGTGTTGATAGGCCCTAGACGGTTCATTAACAGTTTTGTTCTTAATGCGAACATAAGTAATTCCTATATAGGGGATTTCCTATATAGGATTTAGGGGAATTACAGGGATTCTTATTAACTGAAAACATTTTATTCGAGAAACAAGAGGGCAACAAGCTTCTACAGGCGAAAGGAAGACTCTGCTCGTGTTTACTGGCTGTGCATTTACTGTCGAAATTACCTCGCTTCATTATCATAGCCTGCTATCGCTGCTTCTGTTCCTCGGTTCCAGCAGCGTCCAGTTCACTCTGTCCAAATACAACCGCCCACAGATGTGTAGCCCGTTTAATCGAATGTAACTCTAATACTAAGTTGCGGATAATCACTGAAACCACATAAGCGCCAGCGATCCCTTCCCCGCCCCGCCTTTGTGAATTCATAAAAAGAGGTCCCACTGATGTGTCTAACATCGAGTGTTTGTGACTGATAACATGGTAAAATGTAGTTATTTTGTAAATCTGGCGCAGGGACTATGCTACCAATATCAAGACGGAATGGGGTGTTCGAGTGTTCCTTCTGTGCTTATGTTTCGAAGAGGGTATCAAGCGTGCGTCAGCATGAAAGGATGCACACAGGGGAAAAGCCGTTTACATGTGACATCTGCAAGGAAGGCTTTTCCCAAAAGAGCAGACTCGTTGGGCATCTACGTTGTCATACAGGAGAGAAGCCTCACAAGTGTCAGCTCTGCTCACGGTCGTTCACGCGAAAAGAGACAATGTTAAACCACATGAATACACACGGCAACATCAAACCTCATGCGTGCAGTGTCTGTGGCAAGACATTCAACGCCACGACGGTGCTGTACCGGCACAAGGCTGTTCATAGTGGAGACACTCGTTGTGTGATTTGTTCTCGGTCGTTCTCGAGCTTCATTTGTCTGGTGGAACACATGATGCAACACACAGGCGAACAGCCTTACAAGTGCGGTGTCTGTTCGAAAACATTTTGCAGAAAAGTCCACCTGAGAAGACATCTCCACCGCCACGTGAAAAATGCATCATAATTATGCTACTGTTCTTCTCGGCATGTTCCTCTTCTTTTTTCTTCGTACTATTGCGAGCTGGAATGTAACATATTGCGGTTTATGCGCTTTGCATCCTAATTAAAACTGAAAATTGTTCCTAATATTGTGTGCCCAAAGAACTGTTACACCGTACAGAGCGGCCCACAGGAAATGTTGTGCAAGGCTTGCATTAAGTGTGGTCGCTATTGTGCTTTTTGACACATTGTTCGTATTATAGTCGGTACCATCATGAGAAACGGCAATTCTGTCTTGGGGTGAAACCAAAGCGGTTATTTCAAGTGCACATCCTTTGCTCACAAAGCAAACTGGAAACAAGGCGCGTTTGCTAGGATCGCGCAACTCCTATTTATTTTGTACATTATCATTGTTGCCCATCTGTACTTCTTGCTTGATGCCAGCCACGTCAAAAGTTCAGTGTCGTTAGCGTTAAAAGACTGGGGAGCCTCGCATTTCAAGAACGTAGGCCTTAGCACATGCCTTATAGTTCATAAGTAAACCGACGTCGGTAGTCAAATAATCCTTGCAATGAAAATCCCCATTGTATGTGGTTGTTGCCAATAATTTCCCTAATGCGGTGGCGAAACTCCGTTGTCCATGCGAAATTGACGTCCTTTTGAAACCACTCGCTTGAAACAAGCGAGTATGTCACATGTTGAAGAATGTAAGCTGACAATTGAAAATCGTTTACTTGATACAGTTGTTTACTCGTTCGTTCCCTCCCTTCCAGCATTTTGTCGTTTCGTGTGTCATTGTAAAATACGTATACGCATGTTTCGGTACGGTGTTGTCTCAATCTAGAACTCGTAGCGCTATCGCCTGTTTTTATCTATAACAGTCCCCGCCGCTTTTTTTAAGTTCTTCATTTTTTATCTCTTACTTTTTCCTTCTTTTGTTTTGTGTACAACCAATTTGACACACGGCAAAATGCTGACGAGGTGGCGTAACTTACGAAGGTAGGTACAGGTCCAGTACAACCCCTGCAGTTTGGCAACATGAGGAAGCTGCCCTCCTCGCGGGCAGCTAGGGCCACGAACGAAGGTGACGCCGCGTTTAGTGCAAGCACAGTTGGTCACCCATATTTGCCTGCTCTTTCGACCACTGTGATAATGACGAAAATGAAATCTAGAAGGCGAAACATGAAGCACTAAAGAATTTGCGCGTTAGACTTACAGCTCCGATACTCGAAGTCCATCTCGTCCAGTATGCTGGTCGCGACAAGCTCTCTCTCAAGAGTGTTGTGGAACCATTGGTAATGGCTAGAAGCCGTGTGACCGTTGTGGCAGTTTTCTATTTGGCGCAGAAAAAAGATTAGAAAAACAGTCACAAATAGTATTTACGATATTGTCTTTGAGGATGCATTCACTTTGGTTTTGCACTTTCAGAGCTACATTTAAAAAATCTACAATTTATAGTGCTTATAATGTCATCTTTAGTGCCTAGGATGTAACTTTTAGCGCCTTTTGTAAGTGCCTAAAACAAGGTGTTTCGTGCCTAAAAATGCGGGCTGCACTTACTGTTTACGGACTCTGATTACTATTTCTTTTTGTTTGGGGTGTTTTGTGTGGTGTGGTGGTGGTAGTGATAGGGCTTGCCGTTGCCGGCCTCACGTATGTCAAGCAATTGAAGGCGACTCATGAAGAGTGATAGGCCACCTCTTCCACGCCTCTTTTTCGTCTCCTTCTCCCGCTCTATTATCTCTTATGGCAGCGAGCACGCTCCGAACAATTTTTACTATAACCGGTATCCTGAGTTGTTGTGGTTTACTATGTCAGCCCATGATACCATACAAATTGTAATAATCTAGTTGGGACCGGCCCTTTACGTTTGCTATAGCAGGACAGTTGTGCCAACGCGTAAAGCAACGCATTATTATTATTTACAATAACCGGGTTCCTTACAATAAACGTATGTGCAATATCATGGAAAATCACACTATGGAGCACCTCTTTAGGCTTGCATGATTGGTCCACCAAGGAAGGAGAGAAAAGAAACTGCCATATTGCGACACATCGTTGCTAACTACAAGAGTTTTTCAGCCACGGTTAAATTATACATCCCATGTACGTCCATGCACTGTGGTCCTTCATACATCTGTGCCCCATTCTTGTTCCCTGAAACTGAAGTTGCATATTTCATGTTACTGTACATTGGAGATATGAAGACTTACGACTCTGCATCACTAGTATTGCAGCTTGCACAGATTGCTGTGAAGGGATTTCGCGTCCGTATTGGCATTACTGACGCCAAATTCCTTCAAAGCAATCCCTGAGTGGTAACGTAACCAAATTTGCAGGAGGTTTCTCTCAATCTTTTCGCGATAATATGAAAGTTATATATATCCACTATTCGTCCAGTCATAATTCATTCTTAACTTTTATGAAATAATACGTACGGACTGGGACTTCAGTAGTACCGAGAGTGGCATCTGCTCACTAGGGAGCCAACGACGCGTTGGCACATGGGTGGCCTTGTGAACAAAAAGGTGTCCTAACCGATCCAATGCAATCCTCTCGACCCCGCAACTGGTGATCCCTCCACTTGGCCGTGTTCGCGTTTATGTCTGAGTTCCAGCATGAGTGGCCGCGGAAGACCGCTTTCATCCCCTGTCTTTTCGTACTTCAATTACGTCATGGAGAGTGACAAAAGTGTATGTCACGCAAGCCCAGACTGCAAGGCAACGATGTCAGTAAGTGTTGTTTCTGGCGAAGCTTGTGGCTTTTTTTTATTCCAAAGCGTATACAGTAGTAAATCATCAGCGTCAGAAATAGCAACATACAGCATACACGGATTACACAAAACTGTGATATTTCGTTGTGTGAATCAGTCCAACTTAACTTGTTAACTAGCGCAGTGATAGGTTTTCGTCATGAAATAGTTCCGATTTGCTGGCATCTTGTTCTTTCCATTATTTCTTTTTCGCCCATGCGCAATACACGTATACAATTTGCAGTATCAGCAATGTCAAAGGGAGGAAAGGGGGGAGTTTGTAATAGTTCATGGTTGTCTCCTTGTTTTAACCGCCCTTCGTCCCGTCTGAGTGCTGCATTGTAGCGATATCAGCAATAACACTCGATCTCTGTTACTCAGGGTAAACGTTCGCAGAACCGTCCCGCACTGGCTTCTCACTGGCCTGACGCGGTGACACTGTCGCTGTTGCCATCCTAAGAGACACCCTCCAGCTGCGAGTATTCAGACCGGAAAACAACAGTTTCGTCATTTACAGACGTCCCTTGACGTGTCTTTTACGTTTCAACAGGTATGTGTATCTTGTTGCTCGCAGGGCCGTCACACAGGTAACGACATGTTTTCTTTATTCAGTTTTCTGTCGTATGGCTAAGCATTCGAATGATCACCCACACCACATTATCTGACTTCAAGACTGAAAGAATTTCAACAGACTGTGTCTAGCTATTTGTCTGGAAATCTAAGCGCCTGACTGTCTTACTACCTTACATAGTGTAATAATGTCGATGTTTCATTACGTCACATGAATATATAGACAATTTTTATGTAGCAGCATTTGTACCTGAGTTGGTCCAGCTATGTATGGTTCTATTTTTTAGGTATTGTCCTAATTATAATATAATTAGGGGTAGATTTACACGTAAGGTGAGTCATATCTACGTACCTCCTCTTGTTGTATTGATATGTTTGCCTGATATCCTAGTTGTGTAGTCTGTGGTGTAGTGCACAAATGCACCTTCGTGTACGATCAGCGATGAATGTAAAATAATAATAATCATAAAAACGCTAGTAGGAGTTGGAATTTTGTGAAGTGAAAATTTGAATGAAGTACCAGGTTGCAAATGCGGTTGAAGGTGTGCCGTCCTACTGTCTTGCCACCAACCAACATGTAGCCCTTGCCTGGCCTCCAACCTGGCTGGCAACCAATAGATGTGTTTCCCTTGGCTGGCCTCGCCACTGGCCAGCTTCTAAGACCTCCCGCCTCGCATCTCTTCTTGGCAGCTGCGTTCGAATGTTCGAATGTTATCTCACCTAGCCTCTTTCTTGTCATGCAACTTTCACCTTGGAGAGCTGTATGTGTGATCCTAATTTTATCTTGCAGACTCCGAGCTCCAGCTACTTCGTGACATGCCGTGGGTCCTGGCTTCAGGGAGTCCGATGCTGTCACGCTTCTCCTTACGTCTGTCTCCCATGGCTGGCCCCTCCTCAGGTGACCTTCTAAGGACTCCTGTGTCACATCTCTTCCTCGCATCTGCGTTTGAATGCTCTCACCCCTAGCTTCGTCCTTCTCTTGCAGTTCTCTCCTTGGGGAGCTGTACGTGTGATCATAAACTTAATCTATCAGCATCAAGCTCCAGCTGCTGCATGATATCCCCTCAGTCGTGGCTCCAGCGAGTTGGATGCCGTCAAGCTCCTCTCTGGGTCAGTTTCTAGTGGCTGACACCTCAGTAGGACAGCTTCTAAGGCCTCCTATGTCGTACCTCCCCTAGCCTCTTTCTTCTTATGCAACTTTCACCTTGGTAAGCTGTTACATCTTGGTGAGCCTCCTGCATCGCATCTCTTCCTAGCAGCTGTGTTCAGAGGTTATCTCTTTCTTGTCATGCAACTTTCACCTTGGCGAGCACTGTGTGTTATACTAATCTTAATCTTGCAGCCTCTGAGCTCCAGCTGCTTCATATCCCCTCAGTCCTGCCTCAATGAAGTACGAAGCCTTCAGGCTCCTCCTTGGGACTGTTTCCTGTGCCTGACCATTCCAGAGGTGAGCGTCTAAGGCCTCCTCTTCCTCGTCTAGCGTTCCTTCGAGCGTCTAAGACCGCTTCCTCGTGGCTGTATTCAAATGCTCTCTCCGATTATATCTTTATTGCCATACAACCTGAACCTTGGATGACTATGTGTCCTAAGTTATACGTCGTCCTAATTTTAATCTTGCAGCCTCCGAGCTCCAGCATCTCTGTGACGTCCCCTGGGTCCTGGTTTCAGGGAGTTCGATGTCTTCAGGCTCCGTGGGTGTGCCCCTCGTGGCTGGACCCTCCACAGGTGAGCTTCTAAGCCCTGCTTGGTGACACCTCTTCCTAGAAGCTGCGTTGGACTGCTATCACCCTTAGCTTCTTTCTTGTTATGCAGCTTTCAGATTGGCGAGCTGTACGTATCATCCTAATTTTTATTTGCAGACTCCCAGTGTTAGGTGCTCCATGATGTATGCTGTATCCTGCCTTCGGGGACTATGAAGCCTTTATACTCCTCTCTGGTTGTGTTTCCTGTGGCTGGCCCGTCCACAGGTGAGCTTCTAATGTCTCCTGGGTCGCACCTCTTCCTCGCTGTCGTATTCAAATGTATTGAAACTCTAGGGTCCTCGGTTTTCTGCTGTGGCAAATTCGAAAATCCGCGGCATTGACTTGTAAATTCCGCGATTTCCGCAGCGAGCAGTGAACGATTGCGTGAAATGGGAAGACATGGGAATTGGGTAATGTGAGAACAAAAAATATGTTATAAAATTACAGATTCAAAGCAATGTTGAGGCTCTGCATTACACACATGATATCCTGTGTTCTCATCTGGTGCGGTCTGTCGCCCGCAATCGTTTTATACCTGCTGAAAGATCTTTCAGCATCTACAGATTTTATAGGAACTTTACATGAAGGAGTTTACAATACATGGCCTGGCGAAGTTCCATCTTTATAACACCCGTTTTTTTCCCTGGGCTGTAGGCATTATTTAAAAGTCAGCTTTTTGAAGGCAACCTCCCAGATATCAAATCAAAATCCCCCACTGCCACTGCTAACACCAAGAACACTCGCGATCCTCAGGACGCCCTCAAACTGTCATCGCGTCCTCGTCCGTGATGGAATGTCCGGAGGAGATCCAGAGTGTCATCATTGGATCTTCCAGTGATAGTCATTTGCGTACGTCCTGCGGCCGTCAGCGGGAGGACATATATAGGAGAACTAAATTAGTTTAATACTGCGTTGCACATTTCAATGCCTCCTCCCAATAATTCGTGTTCCCCTTTGTTTGTCATAACCAAATTCAACTGTACCAGCAGTGGTCATGTATACAGTACGAAAAATACTACAATGAGAAAATACATGGTGCAACTACAAATTGAATGATATCAGTGAATACTCCATCCACTGGGTTTAATGTGCATACCTGCCAACTCTCCCGATTCATCCGGGAGACTCCCGGATTCAGACCGGTTTGTACGATTGTACGATCGAGAAGCAGATCTCCCGGAAAATGTTTTCCCCTCTATATCTCGAATGCCTGCTTTTTCTCTGGCCACACAGACGTAAACGTCAATCCAATACCAGCCCTATTGCCATCGGCATCGCTACCTCTTTCCGGAGCCTCTATGTTACGGAGTTCAAGGTTTCTGCGGTAGTGGTTCTAGTTCTAGCACTTCTAGTTTCCAGCCATTTCCTCCACGTTTTCGAGCGATAAAATTGCCTTTGCACTGTGTCTGCCATGCATATTGCACATCATGGCTCAGCGTAAGCGAAACAAGTCTCTACACATGTTTCTGAAGCAATACGCAGTACACAGATGAATTGGGACGCGTGATCGCGTCCAGGAAGGGCACCATGCGTTCTGCACAGTTTACGGCTGCGACATCAGTATTCTGCATGTTGAACCGACGGGTGGACTGCGGGGTGGACCGACATTGTTACACATGTTACGTCGAGGAAGCAGAAGAACCACACTAAATGCCAAGACAAACAATGCAAGCTTTGGTCAGTCTTTAAGAAAGCAAGACAAGCACTACGATGTTATCCGCGCGGGCCTTCGTCCTCAAACACCCAGCTCCCGACAATGCAAAACTCCTTGCATCGTCGGGAGTTGGAAACACACTGGAGGATTGTGCTTTGAACTTAGTCGGATGCAATTGTCGGTGAAATGGGAAACCACGCGCAAGAGCTCATGATACTCGCGCTGAACGCGCTGAACTGACCATGTGCGATGTACGACTGTGACTGATGGTTCTGATGTATTATGCAAGCTAATTTTAAAGACTCGTTAACTAACTTGTTCAACAACTATTATGTTTAAGCTCTCCTGGGAAGTCCAGATAGGTTTTGAATATCAGACCCATTACTTAGGTTGTGCTGAATGACTGGTCGTGTTGAATGTGAGTGCAGTTCAGCATCGCGAAGAGAACAGAGACATAGTTTTGTGCATTCGCGCTCTTTTGAGAAAGTGTCATAGCCTTGTCACAGCTTGACACTTAGAAAATTTCTTCGAGAGGGCAAAGTCTCTGCCTGATGTGCCTACTGAGGTCAAGCATGCTCCTGTTACATGTGCAAATAAAAGCCTCCCATCATCAGCCTTTTCCCACTTGGTTGTTCCTAAGTTGGCAGGTATGAATGTGGGATAAAGCTAGTCTTTCGTTGTGATCTCGTTGCCATTAACATCCGAGTAAGGTCCCTGGAGGGATGCTACATGGAGCATTTCCGTGGAAGATAGTGAAATGCGATTGCATATTACAGCGCGTGCTTGACCTTCGATGGATGTTTGAAATCAACTAAGTAAGAAAGAAGGACGTTACCTTCGTTGTAACCTACTCTAAGGAATTCGTCACTGCAGTGTTTTTATGCATGAAATTTAATGAAACTTAGATACCTCACCCTTCGTTTTGACTGAGATGCTAGGAGGACTCCCGCACATGCAGGAGTTCATAAGACAAGCAATATATGGTATATGTTTTATTTGCGAACCGCATATTGCTGTCAAAGTGGACTGCCTTAGACGGAGTGGCACAGGACCTTCTATATTTTTGCTTTTTATACCACGGCACCCATTCTTCGTCATCGAAAACAATCGAAGAGGAGAAACTGAAAATGACAAGCTGGTGGTCAAGGTTGAAAAACTGGAAAAATAGTTGATTTCTACTGTAAACGTCTGCTCACTTCTAAATGAGGGAAATGAAAGAAGATTCACTGTAGCTATATGCAGAAGAACATGACCCTCCTCCTGAGACTATCCCATTTCTGTCTCCAGATGTTGTACCCAGGATCATCTCTGGAGTCTCCTTCTAACACTTTTCTAACAAATTGAGGATCCTTTGGGGACATTCCCAGGATATTATTTCTGTCCCACAGTGATATCCTCAGGATGAGTAAGGGATGTCAACGTGTTCTTGGGGAAACTCAATACAGGGGGGATGCCACCCCTTCCTCAGGCGAAGCATACACAATAAACTTAGGCTAAAGTTATCTTAAGCTAAACTACAATCTGTCTGTGTTTGTCCTGCAGCATAAACAATTTCATAAAGCAGCTTTCTTCAGCTCATGTAGGGAAGCGTCAGGTAGAGACACCCACTTTCGAAGGGTGTCGTGTGTATTCGGTGGATATCCGGAAACCCTGTTATTGGGTATTCGATTCGCGAATAGAATACTTCGAGTGATTGATATTCGATTCGAATTCGAGCACTCAAATATCTGCACACCCCTAAAAATAAAGGATTCTGTGAAATTCTGTGCCAAATGAAGGATACCACGATGAAATTCGAATTCCACGACATTTCGCGGAAAACGGAAGGCCCTAGATATCTTCCATCTTCTCTTTCTTGTAATGCGCCTTCACCTTGGAGAGTTGTTTATGTCACCCTAATTTTAATCTTGGGCTTCAGCTGCTCCGTGATATTTTCTGTCATGTAACTTTCACTTTGGAAAGCTGTATGTGTGATCTTAATTTTAATCTTGAAGCCTCACAGCTCCAGGGAATACAGAGCCTTCAGGCTCCTCCTAGCCCCTCCGAGCACTTGCCAAGCTTTGTCTAACCTCGGAATGTTGCCTTGGGGAGAGGGTCGCGCGGAATGGTGTAGCAGTGCATAAGTTCGACTTTCGATGGACCAAGTGAATGTCTTAAACCTCAAGCAGTAAGAAACAGAGAGGTTATCTTCATGGTCAGTTAATACAACAAGCAATTCATCATTTCAGTGTTGCTTGTGCATGCATCAAATTAAACATAGACACCTCACCCTTCAGTTTGACTAACAGGCAAACAGGACTCTCGAATTTGTGGAAGCTCACGAGACAACCTATGTATGGTATCTGTTCTTCCTCAGGAAAGAAGTGCAATTGCTTTTCTTTGTTGGGTGTTTGGGCCTAGTGGTCTCGGTCATGCAAGCTTTTATGATTCTCCCTCTCGATTTTAATTTCATTTTATTTTTGCTTTGAAAGGCTGTCCTCACTATGCGTTGTGGGAAATACGAGCAACAAACAAAGAATGATAAATTATTACCATTACACTGCGAGACAATTGAGTATGCATATGATCGATGCCGTAGGTCTGTGTCTTGTCACAGTGTAGGCTGACCAGTGCTTGGCAGGTAATTGGCCAGGGTACAGATCCGTATCAAGAAACATGATTGTTGGCCAATGATGTATCAACCAAGGCCAGGTAGGCCAGCTTAACTATTGCCAAGCTTGGCCTAACCCTGCTCTGTTGCTTGGCCTCCTGGGTTGCACTACTTCCTCGCAGCGCTGTTCAACTCCTATCTCCCCTAGCCTCTTTCTTGTCATGCCGGTTTAACCTTGGAGAGCTGTATGTGTGATCCTAATTTTAACCTTGCCGATTTCGAGCTCCACTTCCTCCGTGACATCTCCTGGATCCTGGATCCGGGGAGTCTGATGCTCTCAGGCTCCTCCCTGAGTCCTTTCTCGTGGCACGCCGCTCCACAGAACAGCTTCTAAGGCCTCATGGGTCGCACTTCTTCCCAGCAGCTGCGTTTGAATGCTATACCCCGTAACATCTTTCTTCTCATGCAACCTTCACCTTGGAGAGCTGTATGTGTGACCTCAGTAAGTTTAATCTTGCACCCTCTGAGCTCCAGCTGCCCCATGCCTCAGTTCTTGCTCCAGGGAGTCAGACAACCTGAGGCTCCTCCCTAGGTACGTTCCCCTTGGCTGGTGTCTCAACAGGTGACCTTGTAAGGCCTCCCATGGTGCACCACTTCCTCGTGGCAGCGTTGATATGCTCCCTCCCTAGTCTCTTGTTATGCAATTTTGGCATTGGTGAACCGTATGTGTCATTCTAATTTTAATCTTGCAGGCTTCGAGCTCCAGCTGCTTCGTGATATCACCTCATTCCAGATTCCAGGTAGTCCCACACCCCATGCTTCTCCCTGGCTCTGATGCCCGTGGGTAGCCCCTCCACGGGTCAGCTTATAAGGCCTCCTGCATTGCACTTCTTCCTCGTAATTGGGATGTACCTTGAGATACAGCTCTTCGGATACACCTCCTTGCGGCTGCGTTGGAATGCTGTTTCCACTAGTAACTTTCTTCTCATGCAACTTTCACCTTGGTGAGCTGTATGTGTAATCCTAGTTTTAATCTTGCAGCCTCCGTGCTAAAGCTGCTACATGGTACTCCTGGGTGCTGCTTCCAAGGAGTACGAAGTCTTCAGGCTCCTCTGGGGGACAGTTTCCTGTGGCTTACCGTTCCAGAGGTGAGCCCTTTAAGACCTACTGGGTCGCACCTCTTACTCACAGCTATGTTTGAATGCTATCTCCCATGCCCTCTTTATTTTCATGAAACCTTCACCTTGGAGAGCTGCATATGTCATCCTAATTTTAAGGTTGCATTCTCGAAGCTCCAGCTCCTTCGTGACAGTCCCTCTGTCCTGGGTCGTGGGAGTCCGATGCCATCAGGCTTCTCCGTGGGTCGGTTTCCTGAGGCTTGCCCATCAACAGCTTCCAAGGCCTCCAGCATCGCATCTCTTCCTAGCAGCTGTGTTCAGATGTTATCTCCCATGGCCTCTTTCTTCTCATCCAATTTTCACTTTGGAGAGCCGTATGTGCAATTCTAATTTTAATCTTGCAGCCTCTGACCTAAAGCTGTTCCATGATATCCCCTGGGTCCTGCCTCCAAGGAGTACGAGGCATCAGCTTCCTCTGTTAGTTTTTGTTTCCTGTGGCTGGCCCCTGCACAGGTGAGCCTCTAAGGCCTCCCGAGTCACATCTCTTACTCACGGCTGTATTCGAATGATATCTCCCCAAGCCTCATGTCATGCAACCCTAACCTTGGATAGCTGTACATGTGATCCCAATTTTAATCTTGCAGACTCCGAGCTCTAGCTCCTCCGTGACATCCCTTGGGTCCTGTCTCCGACAGGGAGTCCAATACCCTCAGGCTCCTCCCCGAGTTCCTTACTCGTGGTTGGTTCCTCCACAGGACAGCTTCTAAGGTTTCACCTCTTCCTCGCAGCAGTGTTCAAATGCTATCTCCCCTAGCCTCTTTCTTCTTATGAGCTTTCACCTTGGTGAGCTGTATGTGTAAGTCCAATTTTAATCTTGCAGCCTCTGAGCTCCACCTGCTCCGTGATATCCCCTCAGTTCAGCCTCGAGGGAGTACGAAGCCTTCAGGCTCCTTGGTGGGACAGTTTCCTTGGGCCGTCCTTTCATGAGATGAGCCTCTAAGGCCTCTTGCGTCGTACCTCTTTCTAATGGCTATCTTCGAATGCTATTCTCCCATTCCCCACATATTGTCATGCAAACCTCACCTTGGCAATCTGTATATGTCCTCCCAATTTTAATCTTGCAGCCTCCAAGGTCCAGCGTCTTCGTGAGAGCCCCTCAGTCCAGGGTCCAGGGAGTCCGCCGCCCTCAGGCTACTGGCCACTCTGCAGGTTAGCTTCTCTGCTTCTCTCTGGTTCTAAAGCCTCCTGCATCGCAACTCTTCCTAGCAGCGGCGTTCAAATGTCATATCCCCTAGCCTCTTTCTCGTCATGCAACTTTCACTTTGGAGAGGTGTGTGTGATCCTAATTTTAATCTTGCAGACTCCGAGCTCCAGCTGCTCCATGCCTCTGTTCTGACTCCAGGGAGTCCGACAACCTGAGGCTCCTCCCTTGGTGTGTATCCCGTGGTTTGCCTCTCCGCAGATTAGCTTGTAAGGCCCGCCATGGTATACCTCTTTCTTGTGGCAGCCTTCGCATTCTGCCTCCCTAGCCTCTTTCTGGTTATGAAACTTTGACATTGGCGAGCAGTATGTGTCATCCTAATTTTGATTTCCAGCCTCCGAGCTGCAGCTGTTCCATGATACCCCCTCAGCCCTGCGTCCAGGGACTGCGAAGCTTTCATGCTCTTACATTGGTCTGTTTCCTGTGGCCGGCCCCTCACATGTGAACTTCTTCCTGTGTCACACCTTCTTCTCACGGCTGCGTTCAGTTGCTACATGCCATAGCCTCTTTTTGTCATGTAACTTTCACTATATTTCAGCTGTATTTTTTATCATAATTTTAATGTGGCAGAGCTCGAGCTCCAGCTCTTTCATGGCAGCCCCTGAGTCCTGGCTCCAGGGAGTTGGGTGGCCTCAGACTTCTCCCTGGCTCTGTTTCCTGTGGGTGGCCCCTCCACAGGTGAGCCTCTAGGGCCACCTGCATTGCACCTCTTCCTTGCAAGTGCGTTCAGATCTTATCTCCCACAGCCTCTTTCTTGTCATGTTTGGAGAGCTGTATTGTCATCCTAATTTTAATCTTGCAGCCTCCGAGCCTCCATGATATCTCCTGGGTCCTGGCTTTAGGGAATACAGGGCCTTTAGGCTCCTTGTGTTCAGGCCTCAGGCTCCTGTTTCCCATTGCTGGCCCCTCTAAAGGTAAGCCTCTAAGGCCTCCTTGGTCGCACCTCCTCCTCACAGCTAGTTAGAATGATATGTGCCATGTCCTCTTTATTGTCTTGCAACTTTCACCTTGGAGAGCTGTACACGTTGTCGTGCTGGGCGCTCGAAAGAACCATCTAGCTCGTCTGATAACTAGAACACACGTGACCTTTATTCTCATGCCAAACCACACAGCCAAAAAGCCCTGCATATCGATGGCATGCCTAATAATTACACAAGATACACCCGGTCATGCAGATGGTGCTTAACCAATCACTACATCTCTCTTCAAACGGGATTGGAGTTGCAAAACTAGTCTGGCTTCACATGTCGGCCAACGCGAGTCTGTGTTATTGGTGGATCGTGTGTCTCACTCACTGTTGAGGGTGCTGACTCTGCCGTGGAAGTCTACTCCGACACTGCTGAATCTTCTGAGTAGGCCATGTGATGACCCGGCCTTAAGAGTGTTGAGGTAGTTCAGGCATGTCATTGTGATGATCCGGGAGTCGACAATGTTGTATACTGCCCATTGGAATCACCATTAGACTCCTCGAAGTTTCAATCTGGAAGGGCATCGAATGGTACCAGGTGTATACAATTTCACTGGATGATGCCTGTCTGAGTGTCGGTGACGTATGTGTATGGTGTTTTTGCCGGACGACTCAATACTTTTTCTTTGCAGGGGATGTCCTGACCCTCACACCTTCCCCCTGGAGTTGTGGGCAAGGTACAGTGTCGCATGTCTAATGTTGTAGTCTTTACGCTGTTAGGCGCGAGCAGCAGTGTCTCTTTTCCGGCAATCGTGTGTCGATGGCCATTGCAGTTGCACATATTCTTCCATTTTTGGCAACTTCATTTAAAGGCGACAACCCATGGGCGGTTGTGATGGACTGAATCTGCTTACCTCAGGAGTGTCTTGGTAAGCGAGAAGTACTAAGTGCGGGTCCCTTGACTTGAAGAAGATTCTTTGATCGTCCGCACCATACGTTCGGCGTCGCCGTTTGGTCGAGGGTATGCGGGATTACTCGTGATGTGGGGAAAGCCATGTTACTGAGCAAACTCTGCGAACAACCAGGACGAGAATCGCATACCGTTGTCACAAACGAGCACATCAGGAGTCCCAAACCTAGTGAATGTGCTCTTGATGGCTTCTACAACAGCCGGTGCCATCGTCGTCGTTATCCTGAGAACTTCCAGGAAACGAGAGTAGTAGTCTACTATCAGGACGTAATGTTCCTTCCAGCTTGAGCAAGTCAAACGCCACATGCTGCCATGAAGAACTTGGAGTAGGAGTATTGATAGAGCCTGAAGTTTTCCGGAAATATTTATTTCTAAATTGGGGGTGTGAAAATCGTGTAAATAAACGTGTGCTCTAAATACAAGTGAATGTGGGTGAAAAACTTCCAGTATGCTAAATTTGAAGAGAAATCAGGCTCCGTTACTCAAACTAACTGTACTGGTTAAGTACACCAACGATGATGTGACTACATTTGCTCTCAAACAAGTTGGGGTGCATTCATGCAGATGTTTCAGTGAGGGTAATTTGCAAGGTAAAAATCGTCTTTTACTCTAACGAGTCAATGGGGTGCAAATTTGGCGAAGAATCTCGTTCAACCCTAAAACATAAGGCTCTAAGTACTGAAGAGGGGTTCGTGACCCTGGACTCTGTGCACATCTCTCACAGCTAGTAGCGAGTTGCTTGATCTACATCTACCTATTCCTTGATGGCCCTCATGAATGAGCTCGTGAGCATTTACTGTCGCATGATGGTCAGAACTATTATTCTTCGGCCGTTAAGCAGGATTACCATCCCACACAGTAATTTTGCCCCGCTCCTTCCAGAATTCTTTCAGATGGAGAGATACCTTTGTGTCTTTCTCGGGCCATCATGTCTGGCAGGAGCGAAACAGACTGGAACATATTCCGTTTTCAACCTGGTGTGTCCAAAGGTTCTCTAGTGTGGTCAAGGTCATTTCCCTGGTTGGTAACACTACTTGGCCCACAAACAGCTCAACGGAATGTGCACGTCGGTCGTGAAAGTCTTGGTCGCGACTCTAGAGTGGTGCCCTCGAAAAGGCGTCGGTGGTTGCCAACAATTTACCAGGGACGTAGAGGATTTTGAACTGGTAGCGCATCAAACAGACCCTGAAACGTTAAATACGAGGTGGGATTCTGTCAAGCTCCGTAGATCCCAGCAAGACGGCTAGAGGACAATGATCAGTCTCAACTCCAAATTCGATGCCTATGATGAGCTGGTCATATCTTTCTGGTCTCTAGCTGGTCTTTCGATAGCCCAAGTGGAACAGAGGGCTTCATTTTCCGTTTGGCTAGAGCGACCTTCCATGGCAGTGAGAGACCTAGATGCATAAACGGTAACCCGCCACCCTTCAGACGGTTAATCTTGAAGCTGTACCGCTCGTACGCTGCAAGAGCTTGCATCGGCCGAGGCTAGGAAGTGTGGTATTTTGCCATTTTTGACTTTAGAGCTGAGTAGGCTCTTGAGTTTGTTGAAAGCAGCTTGCTGGTGAGGGCCCGACACCCAGGCGTTTTTCTTTGGTAAGAGACCTCTAATGGGTGCTGTTAGGTCGGAAAGGTGAGGGATGGAACGCTCGACGTGATTTGCCATTCCCAGCAGGCGCCGTACTCTGCTGATATCCCCATGGGCCGCCAAGCTCGCTAATGCTGCAATTTTGTCTGGATCCGGGCTTATTCTCCGCTCGCCCACGCCGCCGCCAAGGAACATTACTTGAGACACACAGATGCATTTCTCCTTTTTGAGCTTTACGCCTGCCTGCTCAAGGCGCGACAAAACTTGTTGAAGGTGCCGATCATGTTCGTCCTGAAAAGATCCAAATACAAGGATGTCGTCGATCATACTGACGGCTTCATCCAGCCATTCCAGCACACTCCTCACCTGACGCTCGAAGAACTCCAGTGCTGAGCATATGCCGAAAGGGAGCCTTTTAAAGCAATACCTTCCCATAGAGTTTATGAAGGTCGTAAGCTCTTGGCTTTCTTCTGTGCGCTTAACTAGATGAAAACCTGCTGTAGCATCAAGTTTCGAGAAGAGCGATAACATATAACTGAACATATAACTGCAGGCGGATAACATACTGTACGCACGAGCACGGCACAAAAGCTAGAGGTGATGTGACGCTGCATGCCATCACCACTGGGCGCAAGTACGCTCTCCGTGTCCAACGCGACAACGTAGTTGTACTGTTGCATGTACTGTATTTTAGTAAATTCTACAAAATTTTCTCCGGGTTCACAAAATTCTAATAGGATTTCGTTCACGTCTGCGCAAAGGCGTCGATGTTTCGCCATGCTCTTTTCCTCATTAAAAGAGCGAGTGCAACGTTCGCATACGAAACGCGTGTTTTTTCTCGTCAACAAACGCTCGAGGGACTTAATTCCGAAAAAATGCTCATCAACCTACAATAAGTGAATTTTCTTTTCGCTTTCCAGTTTTGGGGGTCGTGACACGTGCACTCCCTGATCGACGTACGCGTCGTACACGTATGCAGATATCCTATTTTTCTCTTCGAACTCGTCCAGATCAGCGAATGAAACAGGGAAGTGAGTAGGCCACCAGTACTCTGTTGCATAATTTTCATATTTTTTCCATCGGTTCCTTTCCTGTGGGTGCAAGAGGGCGAGCGTATTGTATTTAAAGCACTCGCCCTCCTTACGCTCTGGTAAAGGGACATTCGTTAGGACATTCCTACGATTAGCCAAATTAGTGGGAAGTACCCCATTGCACCCGAATTTTTTAGTTTTCACAGAGGAAATACACATTTGAACTTTTTGGACGTCAGTGGATACAAACCCACTACCCTCGCGCTGGTAATTTTCAATGCGCCCGGTGGACTCCTGAATCACATCCATCAAAGTATTTGCGATAGCTCCGTCGCTGTGGACTTCGCGAGCAAGCGCCATAAAATGAGCTATGTGCGCGGTTACATCCCCTCGATTTTCTTTCATCATTAGAACGTCAAAACAAATGCAAAACCTAAAGGGTATTCTTTGCGCTCGCAAAATAGCAATTATATTGTGGAGGTGGTTCATTAAATATTGTCGCAAGTCCTCTACTCCCTGATCGTGAACAGATGCCAATAGCACAAACGCTTTGACGATACCTCGAAATGCGCTATCAGTTTGAAAGAAAGGCAGGAAGGAAATGTCCACATAGGGATGTGATCGCTCGACGTGAGCATGCAATGTGGCAGGTGAAATGTCTGGAGAAGATGGTGAATTCTCTTCCAATGGCTCATCATCCCCGATATCATGAGGATCAAAAAAGCAGAACACGCATCTAGGCACTGAAAAAAAGAAGAAACACTAAGGAAACGTGCACCACAAAGCGTAGATGAAAAATACTTACTCTTGAAGCGAGCTCCGCACACTCCCGAAGTGACGCGAAGACTGCTGCCTCTTTACACATCCTCCCCATTTATATATCGGCGACCTCGCTGCATGCCCCAACATGCACGGGTGCGGCGAGTCGTCATAGCCTAAAAATAACCTGCTCTGCATGTTCAAGGTCGCAGCTTGCCCTTGGCTTCACGTAATGCTCCGTCCGCCTACACCATTGCCGCACCTGAGCGCAAAGTTCGCTCTCATCACATGTCATTCCGATATGCAAGTTGCTTTCATGAGCAGGCGCACAACCATCCCTTTTTGGCTGTGGAATTTCAATAATACTACTTAAAAGAAACAAATTGCAGTGAAATGCAGGTTCATCTCAGACAGGAATTTCTACCCTCAGCGTTAAACCCTCAGATACCAGCATTTCTGCTCAAATAGCAAAATAGCTATGACCTCAAAAATTAAACACATGCTAACAAACTACCATCAACTGCTATCAGATAATTATTGCATAATGCTAAATACTCAATTGCATTACCCCTGCGTGAGGAAAGCACAGGACAAGGGTACACAAATTCACTTAAGCGATGAGGGAAAAGGCTTAAGACCTCAGGAATAAGCGCAGAGTCACCACACATCGCTACGTAGCTAACACAAGATAACAACAAGATACTAGCGGCGGGTAAGATTGTAACACTGCTAAACAAGCCCCAACATGCCATGATGACGTCACAAACCAGGAAAAAAGCACACACAGCAGCTCAGGAATGCACAAGGAGAGGTGCTTTATTGGAATCTCTACTCCTGGCTCAGACACCAACATTTCTGCTCAAATACCCATAACTGCAAGATTAAGCACTGCTTACTTTATCAATATATCGAGCACTCAACAAAATCTAACAAACAAACAAACAAATAAAAACAAAACAAACCCCACTTTCCGTGATAGAACACTATTCAGCTTTACCAAGTGATTTTCTTCTGCTTTAGCAGTGAAAGAAAAAAAAAGAGCCATGAAAAATTACACGTACTTTTGCTTTAATAGCTATAACTGCAAAAAAAAAAAAAAAACGAAGCACAGGAAAAAAGGCACTAAACGAAGAAAAAGGCACCCATTTCTGCTATCAGATAATTATTGCATAATGCTACATACACAGTCGCGTTGTCCCTATGTAAAGAAAGCACAAGAGAAGGGTACACAAATCGAATTGGGAAAATCACTTCTACTCGCGCAGCATAATACGATATACGCTGATTTTTTCTTTTTTTTTTTACGGGCGAAAATTGCAATAAGAAGCCACTGCTATACAAGTGCAACAACCCTTATTTTTAAACCAACATTTCATGCAATACCACATAAATTTATCACTCGAGTCACACGAAAAGGCATACACAATGTACTTACTGGTTAAGTGGGGTCACAGTTGCACACACACAACACAGACACAACGAGCGACAATGAAAAATCAGAAATTACACGCACTTCTGCTCGAATAGCAAAGTGTCAAGCATGACAAAACACATTTTCTACCACCAGAAAATTATTAAACAGAATAATACAATATTCGCAAAAATTAAGCTTGTGTGACAAACACACAACCTGAGGAACACACCCATTCACATCTGCTTTCTGAATTTGTTATACAGGCGTGAGCGATTCGATAAGAATATAAAGCACGCTGCTTGGAGAAAGCATATATCATGTGTAGCTCATTCTACTCTATTGAAAATGCGATAAACCTTATTTTTTCAAACAAAAAAAAATCACAGCCGACATAATATACGGTAATATCGGCAGTATCACTGAAGTCAAACACATTGAACTTACTTGTCAAGTGGGGTCCCAGCTGCACAAACGCGCACGCACACTCACACATTTTTAGTGCCTCACAACGAGCAAAAACCCAAGGTCTATTCACAGCCACATAAATTCATATTATTTCTCACGTCAATAATTATCCAACCATCGTCAAAACGGGGAACACGCATATCCGCATGCGAAACAATAGGCCTTCACGCCGGATGTAATACGATATCGCCAGTCGACCGTCCCAAAGCAAAAAAGAAACACAGCATCTCAGGAATGCATGCCGCCTATACATCCAAGAACAGCGTGCAGCAATTATAATACAGAATGGGATTCATTTCTTTGTACTTTTGTTTGCCTGCATATAAATATTTCACAAGAAATATTACAGAGTGTAAAAGGAGAACAGCATTCACTACACCCTGTAGCTCTTATCATTTTTAAACAAACCAGTTTTCATATGTTCATAACCACACTACCATTCACTAAATAGGGGAGTCACTAATGATTCAAATAAGATAAAATATCATTCCATCATCATTGATTGCAAACTTCACGCAAGAATAAGCAACTGCTGCGCGTCGTATTTTTCTTATAAGAAACACCAAATAGACTCAATCTCGCCGTGTTAAACACCAGCAGCAACGAAGACTAGGCAATTTTGTATTTATTTTTGTCGTTTCCAGCAGCTCATTACTTTGTGCGAGTCATCAAAAATTAAAAATTTCTGATCTGCTGCTGTTAAAGTGATAAAACAGTGCCCTCGAAACGCGCCCCCACGTGTGCCGCATCTGGCCCGTTCACGCAGTTACTACACGCTTGAAGCAATGACGCGCGCTCCGTTATCGTTTCCCCGTGCGGGCACACTGTGAAAGCAGATGTGAATGGGTGTGTTCCTCAGGTTGTGTGTTTGTCACACAAGCTTAATTTTTGCGAATATTGTATTATTCTGTTTAATAATTTTCTGGTGGTAGAAAATGTGTTTTGTCATGCTTGACACTTTGCTATTCGAGCAGAAGTGCGTGTAATTTCTGATTTTTCATTGTCGCTCGTTGTGTCTGTGTTGTGTGTGTGCAACTGTGACCCCACTTAACCAGTAAGTACATTGTGTATGCCTTTTCGTGTGACTCGAGTGATAAATTTATGTGGTATTGCATGAAATGTTGGTTTAAAAATAAGGGTTGTTGCACTTGTATAGCAGTGGCTTCTTATTGCAATTTTCGCCCGTAAAAAAAAAAAGAAAAAATCAGCGTATATCGTATTATGCTGCGCGAGTAGAAGTGATTTTCCCAATTCGATTTATGTACCCTTCTCTTGTGCTTTCTTTACATAGGGACAACGCGACTGTGTATGTAGCATTATGCAATAATTATCTGATAGCAGAAATGGGTGCCTTTTTCTTCGTTTAGTGCCTTTTTTCCTGTGCTTCGTTTTTTTTTTTTTTGCAGTTATAGCTATTAAAGCAAAAGTACGTGTAATTTTTCATGGCTCTTTTTTTTTCTTTCACTGCTAAAGCAGAAGAAAATCACTTGGTAAAGCTGAATAGTGTTCTATCACGGAAAGTGGGGTTTGTTTTGTTTTTATTTGTTTGTTTGTTTGTTAGATTTTGTTGAGTGCTCGATATATTGATAAAGTAAGCAGTGCTTAATCTTGCAGTTATGGGTATTTGAGCAGAAATGTTGGTGTCTGAGCCAGGAGTAGATATTCCAATAAAGCACCTCTCCTTGTGCATTCCTGAGCTGCTGTGTGTGCTTTTTTCCTGGTTTGTGACGTCATCATGGCATGTTGGGGTTGTTTAGCATTGTTACAATCTTACCCGCCGCTAGTATCTTGTTGTTATCTTGTGTTAGCTGCGTAGCGATGTGTGGTGACTCTGCGCTTATTCCTGAGGTCTTAAGCCTTTTCCCTCATCGCTTAAGTGAATTTGTGTACCCTTGTCCTGTGCTTTCTTCACGCAGGGGCAATGCAATTGAGTATTTAGCATTATGCAATAATTATCTGATAGCAGTTGATGGTTGTTTGTTAGCATGTGTTTAATTTTTGAGGTCATATCTATTTTGCTATTTGAGCAGAAATGCTGGTATCTGAGGGTTTAACGCTGAGGGTAGAAATTCCTGTCTGAGATGAACCTGCATTTCACTGCAATTTGTTTCTTTTAAGTAGTATTATTGAAATTCCACAGCCAAAAAGGGATGGTTGTGTGCCTGCTCATGAAAGCAACTTGCATATCGGAATGACATGTGATGAGAGCGAACTTTGCGCTCAGGTGCGGCAATGGTGTAGGCGGACGGAGCATTACGTGAAGCCAAGGGCAAGCTGCGACCTTGAACATGCAGAGCAGGTTATTTTTAGGCTATGACGACTCGCCGCACCCGTGCATGTTGGGGCATGCAGCGAGGTCGCCGATATATAAATGGGGAGGATGTGTAAAGAGGCAGCAGTCTTCGCGTCACTTCGGGAGTGTGCGGAGCTCGCTTCAAGAGTAAGTATTTTTCATCTACGCTTTGTGGTGCACGTTTCCTTAGTGTTTCTTCTTTTTTTCAGTGCCTAGATGCGTGTTCTGCTTTTTTGATCCTCATGATATCGGGGATGATGAGCCATTGGAAGAGAATTCACCATCTTCTCCAGACATTTCACCTGCCACATTGCATGCTCACGTCGAGCGATCACATCCCTATGTGGACATTTCCTTCCTGCCTTTCTTTCAAACTGATAGCGCATTTCGAGGTATCGTCAAAGCGTTTGTGCTATTGGCATCTGTTCACGATCAGGGAGTAGAGGACTTGCGACAATATTTAATGAACCACCTCCACAATATAATTGCTATTTTGCGAGCGCAAAGAATACCCTTTAGGTTTTGCATTTGTTCTGACGTTCTAATGATGAAAGAAAATCGAGGGGATGTAACCGCGCACATAGCTCATTTTATGGCGCTTGCTCGCGAAGTCCACAGCGACGGAGCTATCGCAAATACTTTGATGGATGTGATTCAGGAGTCCACCGGGCGCATTGAAAATTACCAGCGCGAGGGTAGTGGGTTTGTATCCACTGACGTCCAAAAAGTTCAAATGTGTATTTCCTCTGTGAAAACTAAAAAATTCGGGTGCAATGTGGTACTTCCCACTAATTTGGCTAATCGTAGGAATGTCCTAACGAATGTCCCTTTACCAGAGCGTAAGGAGGGCGAGTGCTTTAAATACAATACGCTCGCCCTCTTGCACCCACAGGAAAGGAACCGATGGAAAAAATATGAAAATTATGCAACAGAGTACTGGTGGCCTACTCACTTCCCTGTTTCATTCGCTGATCTGGACGAGTTCGAAGAGAAAAATAGGATATCTGTATACGTGTACGACGCGTACGTCGATCAGGGAGTGCACGCGTCACGACCCCCAAAACTGGAAAGCGAAAAGAAAATTCACTTATTGTAGGTTGATGAGCATTTTTTCGGAATTAAGACCCTCGAGCGTTTGTTGACGAGAAAAAACACGCGTTTCGTATGCGAACGTTGCACTCGCTCTTTTAATGAGGAAAAGAGCACGGCGAAACATCGACGCCTTTGCGCAGACGTGAACGAAATCCTATTAGAATTTTGTGAACCCGGAGAAAATTTTGTAGAATTTACTAAAATACAGTACATGCAACAGTACAACTACGTTGTCGCGTTGGACACGGAAAGCGTACTTGCGCACAGTGGTGATGGCATGCAGCGTCACATCACCTCTAGCTTTTGTGCCGTGCTCGTGCGTACCCACGATTCAAGGGTGTTGCGCATCAGGACGCACCATGGGGAAGATGCTGCGAGGCAGTGCGTGAAAGCATTGATGGAAATGCAGGATGAGATGATCGCCCTGAACGCTTGCCCCGCCGCAATGGTGCTGAATGATCAGCAATGAGCTGAGCACAGAGCTGCTACCCACTGTGCGTACTGTAAACAGGAGTTCACCGAAGATCTACCTCGTGTCCGGCATCACGACGATTCAAAGCATTGTAGTGCGGGCGAGACAAATTATATTGCGACATTGTGTAACCCCTGTAACGTTGCGTGCACGACGAGGGAAAAATTACCGATCATGGTACACAATTTGTCCTACGATTTTGCCGGGCTGCTGCGGGAATTTCACATTCTTGGGTGGAAGCGACCTCCCTTCATTGTGGCCAGCTCCATGGAAAAAATTTGTTCGTTCGAAATTGGCACCTTCCTGTTTAGCGATAGCATGCAATATCTAAATTCATCGCTGGGGGAGCTCGTGGAAACTGTCAAATCCAGGGGGGGTGCAGAGGCATTCCAATGTTTGAAGCAGGCATTTGGAAACGACTACAAAATTTTACTTCGTAAAGGTGTATTCCCGTACAGCCATGTCAGTTCTTTCACGGTGTACGATGAATTGGCCTTGCCAGAAAAATCCTCCTTTCGAAATGATCTCACGGGGGAGGATATAAGTGAGGAGGACTACCAGTATGCGTTGCTCGTATTTGAACATTTTGGATGCTCAAATTTGAGAGATTATAATGCACTGTACTTGAAAACGGATGCCCTATTACATGCGGACGTGATGCAGCACTTCCGACGTCTGTGCTACAGCGCACGCGGATTGGAATTGCTTCATTGCGTTTCTCTGGCATCCTATTCATGGCAATGCGCGTTAAATTATACGAATGCAAAATTGGAATTGATTACCGACGAGGACATGTACAGAACCATCGAATCGGGCGTTAGAGGCGGGCTCTGTCAGGCGAGCAGGCGTCATTTGCGTGCCAATAACCCTCTGTGTAGCGGCTATGATCCTGATTAAGAGGAGGTGTACATATCATACATAGATTGCAACAATCTTTACGGATTTAGTATGATAAAGCACCTCCCTGTCGGTGATTTCGAATGGGTCGAGGATTTTAGCTCCGTGGATTTTATGCGTCACCCCACGGATTCGGAGGTGGGGTATGTGTACGTATGTGACTTGGAGTACCCAAATCTATCCACGCTCTAACAAGGTACTTCCCCCTGACTCCTGAGAAGGCAGTCGTCCCAAAGGAATGGCTCTCGCCATTCCAGCGAGGGTTTCTCGAAGAATTAATGTATCAGCCTGCTAACAGCAAAAAGCTGTTGCTCACGTGCAAGGACAAGGTCGAGTACGTCGTTCATTACGCGTTGCTCGCACTCTATTGTAGATTGGGCATGAGGGTGACGAAAATTCACCGAATTCTAAAATTTCGCCAGGCATCATTCCTGCGTCCCTACATCAAGGACAATGTTGCCAGACGCGTTGCCTCGAGCACGACGTTCGAAAAAAATTTCTATAAACTCTCAAATAATGCGGTATTCGGAAGAACGCTTTTAAATAAATTTAACATGCGGGACATTCGAGTAGCCTTCGATGAGGAGACGGCGAGTCGCCTCGGGAGTCGGGCGGAATGCGTGAGGATGGAAATTTTGTCCCCGGATTGTGTCATGTGCGAAATGCGCAAAAGAAAAGTGCGATGCGATTTCCCGCTCCAGATTGGGTTTACGATTTTGGAACTGAGTAAATTAACCATGTACTCATTCTACTACGAAACCCTCTTGAGTAAGCTCACTTGTCCAGTGATTACCTGTTACTTTGACACGGATTCTCTGATCCTCGGCCTATTCTGCAAAGACTACGAAGATCAGTTACGAGCGATCGCCGACGATCACTTAGATTTGTCTTCCTTCGACCAGGATCATCCACTGTACAGTGAAAAGAATCATGGGAGACTTGGGGCTTTCAAAAGCGAAACTGGTAGTGTACCTATCGAAGAAGTAATATGCTTGAAAGCTAAAATGTACTCCATCAAACTAGCTGGAGAAAAGCAAATTGCAAGAGCTAAAGGGGTAAAGAAAAATATTGTACGCAAGCACCTCCTCCATGAGACATACTGTGATACCTTATTCAACCACACGAGCGTATCGAATGAGCAAGTGTCAATAGTTGGAAAGAAACAGTGCATGTACACCATCAGCAACGTCAAAAGAAGTCTGATGGCATATGACGACAAGCGATACCTCTGCAATGACATCGAATCCTACCCTTACGGAAGCTGTGAATATGGTAAGTTTAAATGGATGATGTAAATAGTGAAGCTCATAATGTTCTTTTTTCGCTCCAGAAGATGTGCAGGAAGAGAACTGATACTTCTGTGACATGCTGTTCTCGCGTGCGGTCTGGGACTGAGCCGTGGATGGAGAAGGACAA
Organism: Ornithodoros turicata; assembly: GCF_037126465.1. NCBI lineage: Eukaryota > Metazoa > Arthropoda > Arachnida > Ixodida > Argasidae > Ornithodoros > Ornithodoros turicata. Next base: position 150,520,346 of record NC_088201.1, read on the forward strand.
ACGCTTGGGTGATCCACATGGTACTTATGTCAAAAACGCCATGGATGCGGGGCGGAAATGTCCAGTGTGCTGGAAGTGCTCCAGAGAGAACTGCAATCTCTCTGAGAACACCATGATGTGTCTAATAAATGTTGAAAACTATTTCCCGTGTTTTTCTATGTCCTTACTGTTCCGAAGCGTTGTCCTGGCTTAACTAGAAAGCGTCCCAAGCCAATATGCAATTTGGGGGGCTTGTGAGCTCACCAGAAATGAATGGAATTGACCCACGAGTGGTTGTCTATGTTGCGGTTGAAATTATGAAGCAGTATGCAGTTGAAAGTGTGTGACCGAGTGACTAGAGAGCGGAAATGACAAATGAGTCTATCGAGCATGTATGAGAGGCAGCCAATAGGCCAATCACTAGGTTTTAGAAATGAATGGAAGTGACCACCCCCCAGACCAATAGACAGGTGAGTGATTTGGAAGCCTATGACTTAGAATTGAATAGAATAGATCATTTTGGTGTCTACGAGCGAGTGAGCAGATGTTGTGGCAATGAATGGTAGCCAATCACATAGAAATTAGATGGATCACCATGGAGGGGTGGAGCCTGGATCGGTCAATCAGAGTGAAGGAATAGAGCTGTGACCAACCAACCAGAGGACTTAGAAGTGGCTTGACCTAGATTAGAATTGGGTGGTGGATTAGAAATTCCTAGAACTGGATTAGAAAAAAGAGCAATTTGGAAGCCTATGAACTGACTTAGAATTGAATAGAATAGATAATTTTGGTGTTTATGAGCGAGTGAGCAAATGTGGCAATGAAGGGCAGCCAATCACAAAGAAATTAGATGGATCACCATGAAGGGGTGGAGCCTGGATTAGACCTGGCTTGACCTGGATTAGAAATGGGTGGTGGATTAGAAATTCCTAGAACTGGATTAGAAAAAAGTGGCTGTTGTGGGGCTCGAATCTATACTACTGAGAACGAACGCGTTCCTGGTCGTACGATGCATAGGTACGATGTTATGTCGCACCTTAGCAAGGAAAGTGCGCGAGATCGCGCCCGGGAATACAGAAACGCCGAATTCTATGAGGACGGAGGCATCCTTTTTTCCAAGGTGTGTGCTAAGTCTGTCGACCATCGACGTAAATCTACGATCGACGACCACGTAATGAGCAACGGGCACCGCATGAACGCCGACAAGTTCAAGCGAAGGCAGGAAGAAACGCAGCGAGGCAATAACGTTGCTGCTGGTTGTTCTGGACTGCAGCAGGGTGATGTAAGATTGCAGATGCTGGACTCTGTGGTCACAGCCCGGGAAGCAAGAATGGACGTTGTTACGGAATTTCTGGAAGCACTCATTGTCGCTAATATTTCGCTGGAAAAGGTTGGACGCCCAAAAATGAAGAATTTCTTGGAGACGCGAGTTACCAACGGCGGGTCGATACCCGGGCAGAACGCACTTCGCCGTCGAATTTCAGAACCGTTCGAGAAACACGGAGCTTGGCTTAACGGCGTGGGTCGACAGTGTCGGTAGTGGTCGACGAAAATAACGTGGTTAACAGAAAATAAAAGTGTGTCCATCTCTTTCAGGTACCGACTGGCTTGATCTGAGTGCATCTGCTTCCAGACATGCACTTGTGCCACACTTGCAGAATGGCGCGGAATTTGCGATTTTTACTCGCGTACGCCCGCGGATTTGACATTGGAGCCCCGTGGAAAAATTAATTTTCCACCACAGAAAGTTGGAGCCTTTAACCATGCCTTCTTCGACGTCAGCCAATGCATAGTTGCATTTCTTAAGCAGTGTTCGAAGTGCGATGTACAAAGCATCCAAAGTCTCGGCCGCTTCTTGCATGCGCCGATAGAATCGAACGTGTTCGTAGACCCCATTGGCTAGAGGAATGAAGTGATTGATCAGCTTCTTCTTCACCGCCTTCAACAAGCACCAATCTTCTGTCATTAAGGCCAAGGTGTCGAAGACCTGAAGAGCTTCTCAGTGAACCCACGGAGTTCAAGAGCATCCCGACTTCCACGTTCCCTGGCGCTTGGAACAGGCAGGACAGAAAGCGGTATTCATCACATTGGAATAGCCATTCTTTCCACGAGCTAGGAACCAAGAAGTAGAACCGTGGAAGGGCTTGAAGACCCGAGCCACCAGAGTTCCATGAAGGCTTCATGTTTTCACTTGACATAGTGGGCCTCAAAGAATGTATTCCACTTGTGACACCATGTCGCGCACTTGAAAGAACCGTCTAGATGGTGTGATAACTAGAGCATAAGTGACCTTTATTCTCGTGCCAAACTGCACAGCCAAAAAATCCAAAAAGGGGTGGCGCCCCTCCAACGTGCAGTTTAGCGGTGCCGACGGGGGACTTTGATTTGATGTTTGTGAGGTTGCTTTTAAAAGGTACTTATTCAGGACTCCCGAATAATGACTACAGCTCAGGACCATGAAGGGTGTTTTAAAGATGTCCTTTATGTCTAAAATTTCAGCACTGCAACTTCCTTGAGTGAGAGCCAATAAACTAAAGGGTGCAGGATGCCAATTCGTTTCGTTTCATAAATGGCCAGTGGGTGTCTGAAACAACTACGGCCTCATCCATATAACATGCTACTGCCTGACATAAAATTTTGAAATGAAGGTAACATCTCCAGTACTCCAGTAAGTGCACGCTCACCTGAAAAGCAGGAATCACTCCGATGTAAAATTAAAGAGTAGGGGCTTTAAACAGAAGAATTGCATGTCTCTCTTGTGACAGTTAATGCCAGAAAAATTACACTAATGCCATGGGCCACAAAATGGAAACTTTTAGTGCAAAAGTGACATAGTGTAAATTTTGTACAAATATTCGATATTCGATTTGGTATTCAGAATTTTTTCCCCCATTCGATTCGATACGACTTAAAATATTCCGATTCACACACCCCTACTAATTACACAAGATACGCCCACTGTCATACGGATGGCGCTTCACACATCACTATACATGCCATCCTAATTTTAATCTTGCAGTCTCCCAGCTTCAGCTTCTCTGTGACAGCCCCATAGTCCTCGTCCCAGGGCGTTAGCGCCCCCGTGCTTCTCCCTGGGTTTGTTTCCCATGGCTGTCCCGTCCACAGGTCAGCTTCTAATGCGTCCTGGGTCGCACCACTTCCTCGCAGCTGTGTTTGACTGCTATCTCCTTTAGCCTCCTTCTTGCCATGAAACTTTAACCATGGAGAGCTGTATGTATGATCCTAATTTTAACCTTGCAGACTACGAGCTCCATCTCCTCCATGACATCTCCTGGATCCTGGCTCCAGGGTGTCCGATACTCTCAAGCTCCTCCCTGGACCCTTCCTCTTGGCAGGCCCCTCCACAGGAGAGCTTCTAAGGCCTTCTGGGTCGCACCTCTTCCTCGCGGCAGCTATCTTCTCTAGCCTTTTTCTTCTGGTGCAACTTTCAGATTGGTAAGCTCTATGTGTTTTTCTAATCTTAGTCTTGTAGCCTCTGAGCTCCAGCTGCTCCATGATGTCCCTTCAGTCCTGCCTCCAGGCAGTATGAAGCCTTCAGGCTCCTGCGTGGGACAGTGTCCTGTGTCTGGCCATTCTAGAAGTGAGCCTCTAACGCGTCGCACCTGTCCTCAGGGCTGCGTTCAGATGCTATCTCCCCTAGCCTCTTTCTTGTTATGCAACTTTCACCTTGGCGAGCTGTATATGCCTGTATGTGTTATCCCAATCTTAATCTTGCAGCCTCTGAGCTCCAGCTCCTCTGTGATAGCCCACGGTCCTGGGTCCAGGGCATCAGACGCCTTCAGGCTTCTTCCTAGGTTTGTTTCCAGTGGCTGAACGCTCTGCAGGTCAGCTTCTAGGGCCTCACCTCTTCCTCACGGTTATGTCAGAATGCTATCTCCCATGTCCTCTTTATTGTCTTGCAACATTCACCTTGGAGAGCTGTACATATCGTCATTCTCGGCTCTCGAAAGAACGGTCTACCTTGTCTGACAACCAGAACACCTTCGTGTTAAAAGGTATGTAAGTAACGTTCTATGGTATTTCCAGGTATTTCCATGACCCTGCCTTGACAGGTTGTGGTACCGACAGCAAGACTTACACTAACTTCTGTCATATTGCTACTTGGCCACGCATAGAGATGATGTTTTGCGGTTTGCAAGCAAGTGTTCAGTGTTTCAGAAGCCGAAACCAAGGGGCGGAGAACACCAGGATTGCCGCAACTGATTTTTAGTCGGGAGCGTTGGCAGATAGTCGCAAGTGATGTAATTGGGCCCACCCAGAAGTCCCGGTAGTAACCTACCTCTGTTATAACTTATAACTGAGGTAGGTGTCAACGTTTGCTAGTTGTGGATTCAATACATATGTATGGACAATATTTAAATGATATCGGAAACACTAATACCATCAGACGACCGTCAATGACCCAGTCTTCGTTAACAATTCTCGGAATTGCAGAAAAAGCATTCTGTCATGATACCATAGCTGATCTCCCACTGCACTGCACTGCAGTGTTCATTATGCACATTTTCACGACCCTGTATGAAGGACACACCATTTCCATGCTCATAAAGTATTCGCCATAAACACACGTTAAGTGTTGATGAGTACTCACAGCAGTTTAGGTTTTTACTGTAACAAAATGTATCACAGCTCTTACTTCACAGTCGGACATGATAGGAAGTAGTACACTCATGTTTGAATGCTGCGTCTTGACACAGAAGTGAACGTTACTGCATTAACCAGTGCCTGTGGTTCCGAAGTATCACACCAAATTACCCCATCCCTTGAGTTCCTCCTGGTGCTATTTCTTTTGAGGAACAAAAATGGGGAAACTTGCTTATTAGGTGACCCTCATTATTTCACTCCACTTTCTCCCTTTGCCTACATATTTCAGTTTCCTTATGGTGACTCTAGTGGATACCTTATTGAACATGGAAGACTTGAGTAATACCTTTATGCAATACTATTTCATAGTCTGCCGTCAATTAATTCTCTTTCCTGCAGGTATTTGGTGCAATTGAACTTCAGGCCATCTACACAACCTCTAAAATTAGACGTCTGTTTTCAGAAGTCTGCAGGGCGTCTTGTAGGTCGCCATTTTGTTACATATAAAAAATGGCAAGAATTAAAGATGTCTACTAAATGTCTACATTTAGGTTGATTCCTAAAGTCTTAGGTTAGAACAGGTTGGGATGGCTATCATGTGCTGCCAGTGTGGCTACTGCAGAACACAACGTTTGTAATTTGGGTGCTACAAACACCAGGAAGTACTACGGCGACACCACATAACGACCTGAAACTGCATCGCAGTTAAGGGAGTTCCTTAAAAGTAACAACTGTCAGAGGCGGGCGTTGCAGCTGACGTTTTCCGACATCATAAAATGAAAACAACATGTGCCGCGTGCCAGAGCCGCGGCTTTTACAATGAAGATTGCTGATAGAGTAGTGCTCGACTTGCATCCTTGCAGCATTGTTGAAGATGAAGGATTCCAGGGCCTTATGAAAAATGCTGTTCCAGGCTATGAATTGCCATCCAGGACGTCGTTCAAGAAGGGTCATGCAGTGTCTCTACCGTGACACATGAGAGCAAGTTGAGGGCGAGTTGAAGAAGGCATGTGATTATGAGACCAGCGCAGTAGCATTAACGGCCGACATGTCGACGTTGCGAGCGAACCACAGTTTTCTAAATTTGACATGTCATTTTCTACCATCTTCCTTCAAGTTGAAACTGATGCTGCTGAGAGAACCACACTGCCTCAAACACAGCAACCACACTTGATGAACTTTACAGAGGGTGGAGTGTACATTGTTACTGACAGAGTGTCGAACCGAAATGTTTATCGGTTTGGTTCAGGTTCACGAACATTCGTGGACATTATCGGTTCAAACCAGTTCGAATTAACATAAACCAGTTAGTAAACCGGTTTGATGCACTTCACTTGCCCAAGTAAATTCATTAGTATACCACAAACCTCACAAACACAAGTTGGAATGAATACAGCTTTTATTTCTAAACTTTCTCAAAGCTTACGAACAATTTCAAAGTTTTGAATACAGGCAATGCAACAAGCCGTAAAATCTATTTGCTGACTCATGACTACTTGGGGAATGAGTGCAACAGCATGACATTTTCGAGTATGTCTGGGCTCATTAGCCCCTTTGGGGTGAGAAGATGTATCTCAGTCCAGAAGAGGCACGTTCCACACTCTTCCGTGTGGCTGGCACTGCTAGCACTATTTGCGACCGCTCGAAAAGTTCTGGCCTCCATATCTGTTTTGTGTTCCAGTACTCGAGAAGATCAATGTTTTTTTCAAGCCGCGGCTCATAGCCATGCAACTTGAGGGCTTGTGGGCTGGTTGCAAAGGCAGATTAGCACTGCTTGACTGGTCTCGCTCATTTAAAACGACGTCGAGATCGTCTTCTTCGACATTCACCTGCGACCGTGTATCCCGCGCGGGCATGTCCACAGCAGCATCGAAAGGATTCCCTTGATCGTTCTTCATCTGTGCGAGTTTGATCCATGTGTTTGTAGGTGCTGCTCGTCACATATTTTATCCTCGTCGGACACAAGAAAACAATCTAGGGTCAAGGAGATGGCAGCGCAGATGATGTTGTTCTCGAACAGAGCTTTCTGACGGCTGTTCATCGAACATACCTGCGTTCTGGAAAACGAAGTTCCCATGTTTTCCGTCTCCAAGCGGCATCTGAGAAATCGCCCATAAGCAGTTGCTCACCCTGAAGTCGTTTTGTTGCCTCTTCAGCTGGACACAACATAATCAGGATGTTTTCTGCGTTGCTCCAATCTTCTGGTGAAAAACCAATACTGCTGTCATCAGAGAATATGTCATCACAGAAATCCCTCAAGTGAAGAAGCTGCCGTATCATCCGTGAGGATGACATCCATCTAGTTGGCGTATCGATGAGCGGCTTCTTGAGCTTCAGCTTTCTGATTAAAGACATCATTGTTGTGTCCGGAGCTTCTTGGTTAAGGCGCGGCACTTTGCTATTGTTTCCTGGGCGTTATTATCTTTCATTGCATCATGCACAGCAAGCTGCAGCATGTGTGCTGCACTCCGGAAGCCTTGCACGAGTGACTCTCCATTTTCTAGGCTATTTGTTGCTTCCTCCAGTCAGCTAGGAGATTCATCAAAGGCTGATATCCTCCTCGGATGAAAAACCGGAGTCGTCTTCATCTGTTGCTTCACCCACTTGTTCTTTCATAAGTTCCACTGCCTTGGGCATGTTGGCCCTGCTGTCAGTCGTTACGCTGTAGATCTGAATCGACACGAACCTGGTACGTAGGGAGCATGCTGAAAATCTCAGACTTCAGGTATTCACCAGTGATAAAGCTCCCTCCTGGCCAAGGTCTGCAGCACCAGCTTCCTATCTTCGATATACTGAACGTTCACACCCAATACCACATGGTCCATGCAGTTTGCACAGTCTACTTTTAGTCGTAGCAAACGATTGCGCAAAATGCCAGAGATCATTACCCTTGCGGCACTTGCTTTCTCATTGAAGCAGGGCACAATCTTTTCTGCATTTCAGCTTGCCACAGATCCCGTCAAGTATAGGGTCAGGAATTTTTCGAAAGCCCAAGTCCTCAGCGGCTGTGATTGGCCCACCATTTTTTGTGACCATTTCTATACAGGCTTCCAGGACTGTTTTATCATCTATTCACATAGGAACAGCTGGTCACAGCAGCATTTGCTTGAGCATCATCTGACCAGCTCGCTTATTCAGTGGGTTACCAGGAGCATCGTCTTCGGGGCCCTGATCATTCAAACGCTTTTGTTCCTGGTTGTCCTGGTACTGTTTTTTATTGTGCCTCTGTACATGTCGTTCGAGGTTCGCTGCGCGATCACCAGCATGGGAGAAACCACAACTGCCTAACTGGCATGTTGACCGACGTGCTGCGCTGTTGCGGTTGAAGAAATTCCGAACTGGATTTTTTTCATGTCTTCGCATCTCCTTTGTACCTGCAGTGACAGAAATTTTTGAGTGCAGTAATTTATGAAGTTATATTGATACGGGCAGCACAGCGTGATGATGGCAATGGTTTAATGACCAGGATGAGAATGGCCGTGCGTGACACGCGCCCGTCCCTGCCGACACCGTCGTCGTCCTCGTAACATTGCCCCTCCCCGAGGCATGACTTCCGGGGCACGATAGATGAAGAATGCCATGCTGCCGGGGGCACAATAGATGGTGTGGTCGATGATGGGAATGGCTCGATGTGGTGACGTTCGAAAGATGGATGGGTGGGTGACGATGGGACGATGGTGGAATGACGCTGTGCTGCCTCCACAGGGTCGGGGCCGAGGGTATCCTCCACTGAGCGCTGTCGTCGCGGGCGTCATTGGGCGTCTTCGAGGCTGGGGGCATCTTCTGGGTGGCGTTGTCTCGTCATAAGGTCGGGGCTGGGGCGTCGATGGCCACGACAAGGGCGCTTGCGAAGGAGGATAGCCCGCACCTCCACCAAATGATACAGGCAGCACAGCGTGATGATGGCAATGGTTTAATGACCAGGATGAGAATGGCCGTGCGTGACACGCGCCCGTCCCTGCCGACACCGTCGTCGTCCTCGTAACAATATTATCTTCCTCGTCTCCTACGCCGGGGCTGAATGTAGTTGACACTTGAAAGCGCATTTTGGTAGATCCGTTTTGACATGACAAGAAAAAGTTTTCATATTTTGGACGACTGAAACTTTTGGCTAAAGTGTAAGTGGTTGTGCGACGCCCAATATGGGAAACTACAGGTTCACAGGTTTTCGGTTCACATCCAGTTCAGCGCCAGCACGACAGCCACAATAATGGTTCGGTTCGGTTCACGTAAAAATAGCGCTTTTTCCGGTTTCTAGTTAACTTAACTTTTTCCGGTTTCGGTTTTCAGATCAGTTCGACCCTCTGATTACTGACAGTGGCCCCTACATAAGAGTAGTAAGCACTGACCACAACTATCCGGAAACACACTTTGTGAGACTGACGTTATAGCTAGACTTTATAGCGTCCCATATTCGCACTTGACATTCCTGCAAACTGCTGTCACACTTTGCATTCCTGCAAGGGCATCAGAGTTTGATAAGCAAAATGTTTGAGCAAAACATGCCTTCTCATCCCTTGGGAGCTGCCTTACAGCGGCCATCATGAGTAGTAAGCACTGACCATGACTATCCGGAAACACACAGGGAATGTAGACACCACTAAATTAGCAATTAGAACTAATGAGGGCCCCCCACAGTAATTGGGACCATCCATGGAGTCACCACACTAATTGGGGACCATCTAATGGTGTCCACACCACTCTGCATGTTTCCGGATACTCTTAGTCATAAAAAATAGATAGAAATAGAGTGCAGAGAAGCAGTTTAGTTGAAGATCACGAGGAGCACAGATCGATGCGTCCGCTCCATCCGACAGCTCGGCACAGAACTGAATCGTAATGCTTTTTTCTACTCTATAATGTCATGCATCTGCACCCCATAGTGGTCACTTCTTGAATTAATTTCATGACAAAATAATTAAAATCATGTCAGCCCTACTCTTGTTCCCAAGGTCAAGGCAGCTTTTGCGGAAGACAGAAAATGGTGGTGATGCACGGACAGGAACAACAACCTGCACCCGTCATGCACAAGTCACGTCACTGCTAATCGCAAACAAAGCGGGGTCAAAGTTATCACGTCCGTTTCATGCGAGAGACAGGCGGAGAGCTGAATCTTAATGTTTTTTCTCCTCTCCATTGAGGTCAAGGGCATGGCAGCAGATATCGTCGTCATCAAGATACTGCTTCAACGAGAATGTTTCTTGTCAAAAAGGAAAAAAATACTGAACTAGATGCATCAAGAAAACGAAAGCATGCGTGCATCATAAGACAGAACAAGTATGGGCATGTCAGGGTATTACTGAATGAGCACTGTCACGCAAGGAAAAATCACATGTTTGTCACACAACAAGGGAAAGCAACCACAGAGAAACACTTGAACAAAGCGGAAAACACACTCTTCGGGATCAAACTATGTTTAAACACACTCAACTTATTCAAAACCATTCCTCATCGTAAAACTGTTCAGGAAAATGCACACCATCGACCAGTGAGAACTAAACCTCCCAGTTTCTGGGGCTACACTTTTTCTCCACTAACGGTCAACGTAGTGCTACAGACTCCTGAAACATAGAGCCACTGCATGACGTCATCACATCCTGTCTGAAGACGTGTAGTGCGGGATTAGGCAGTGGTAAAGACAAACCCTCCTATTATTTATTGAATCGCAAGATTACTTCCTTTGTCCTGCTCTTACTGATATTCACTCTTACATTAAAATGAAAAACACAATGCATCACATGTGATCGTAGCCATTAAGCATTTTCACCCCAAAGACTTAACAGAAAACATCCTGGCTACTTTCAGTCAATAGAATCACAACAGCAGTAAAATCCTTGCTCATTATGTGAACTGCTAGCATTGCTCTTTAAAATAATAACTGAGACCCTGGAACACTCAACATGTAATGCCAGGCTTATGTAATGGATGGCACACAATCTCTTCTATGCTCATATACTCATTGTCTGAGGCTACACCTGCAAGATTGTGTGCAAAAAGGCGCAAAAGCCTGGCGCAAAGTTCCATTCGTGCTCACGGAGGACTAGACAGAATGCTGTTATAGGAGCAGATATATGATGTGATTGCGTTCCTACTATATTAATCATTTTCACTCTTGAGTTGCAGTTTAGCAAAACTATCACAAAATGCCTGTACTACTCTTAATAAGCTCAACTATAATTTTAGGAGCCTTAATATTCTACTCATTATAGAAATTGCTCTATAATAGCGCTATTACTTAGATTACTGTCAATCAAGCGCTCCAAGTTCTTCTCGCTTCCCGTTTCAAGCTACCACATCCTGTCTTGCAGTGAAGCAAACTCACATAAAAAATAATTAATTTACACTCAGGGTGGTGTGCTTCATGGGAATTTCTGCCCTGTGCTAGGATACCAGCAGTTCTGTTCAAATCTCCATACCTGCAAACAGCTTACTTTATCAACATATGGAGCACCCATCAATACCCAACAAACAAACAAACCCACTTCTCATGATAGCACATTATTCAGCTTGACAAAGCAGCTTTCTTCTGCGTAAAAGCAGTCAAAGTAGAAAAGAGCAGTGAAAAATCACATGCACCTTTGCTCGAACAGCAATAACTGCAAAAACCGAAGCACACGCTGATAAACTGAAACAAACACACTCCCTTCTGCTTTCAGAAAATTATTGCATAATGCAACCTACACAATTGCATTGTCTCTGTGTAAAGAAAGCACAGAACAAGGGTACACAAATTCCCTTAAGTGAACAGCAAAGATCACTTCTATTCTGACAGCGTTATACAATATACGCTAAATTTTTACGGGCGTAAATTGCTATAAGGAAGGCACTGCTAATCAAGCCCAGACATGCGACATTGCATACAAAATACTGGTCATCAGGCAAAAAGGCTTAAGCCTGCAACAGAAAATCATTGAGCACACACAAGTGCATTTATCTGTTTCGCGTAAACTAAACGCGGATCGCTATTTCCTGCTTGGAAAACGGCGCTCAAATTCTTTTAAGTGAGCAGAGCAAATAACTTCTACTCGAACTACACTCTGAATTTCTACGAAGAAACCAACAGGTCAATGGACAGATGCACTCGACAGCGTAACAATAGAGATGCAGAGCAGATGTAATGGATATCACCAGTTCACGTCACAAATCAGAAAAAAAAACACAGCAGCTCAGGAATGCACAAGGAGACGTGCTTTATAGGAATTTCTACTTTGTGCTCATATACCAACATTTCTACTCAAATACCCATAACTGCAAAATTGAGCACTGCTGACATCAACATATCGAGGGAAGTCAATACTGTCGCTCAGCAACATCTAGCAAACAAATACCGTATTTTCCGGACTATAGGTCGCACCTTTGTATAAGTCGCATCCCCAAAAAAATGCACAGTTTAGCGCAGAAAATCGTATATAAGTCGCACCTTTGTATAAGACGCACACATGTTTTATTATATACAAGAACTACTAGCTAAAAGCCGTCAAAGGATTCGTCCTCCGAGTCGCGTCCCGTCTTCGTGAAACTGTGTTCACCTTCAGTCATCCACGACTCCCACAAACGTCGCAGAACGGCTTTAAAACTCCGATTGACAGATATGTCCAAGGGCTGAAGCATTTTTGTCATCCCTCCAGGGATGATTACGGGAACACAGTTCTTGGACTTGATTTTTCATTTCACTGCAACTTTTCACTAACGACGAAGTGCCTCCCGACAGCCCGGTTGCCATGCTCGACTGCGTAGTCAACAACCGATAACTTAAACTTCGCATCATAACTCCTCCAGATACCAGCTGGCGCTATGTCGGGAACCTGACTCCACTGAAGTGAAGGGTGGCGTTTGTTGTTCCCACGTGGTGAACGGGGATGCCGGAAGTGGAAATCGCTATTACGTGCCGGTAGCACGGCGGGAGATAGCGCGCGCTGTCAATGGCGATGGGAATTCCGGCTTCCGAAAAAAAAAGTCGCGTATAAGTCGCACCGCTGTATAAGTCGCACCACCAAAAACTTGAGAAAAAAGATGCGACTTATACACCGGAAAATACGGTAAACCCACTTTTTCTGATTGAACACTATTCAGCTTTGCCAAACAGCTTTCTTCTGCATAAAAGCAGTGAAAGATGAAAAGAGCAGTGAAAAATTACACGCACTTTTACTCGAATAGATATAACTGCGAACACCGAAGCACACGCTAATAAACTGAGGAAAAGACACTCATTTCCGTTATCGAATAATTATTGCATAACGCTACATACACAATCGCATTGTCCCTGCGTAAAGAAAGCACAGAACAACGACACAAAAATTCTCTTGAGCGAGCAGGGGAAGTCACTTCTACTCGGACAGCATAATACAATAAAGTCTGAATTTTTACCAAGAAAACTATGCTTGAACACCGCTACGTGCGTGACAGACACATAGTAATGAACAACAAACAAATGAACTAACACTCCTATTCATTTCTACTGATAGAATTGGAGCTCATCGAATGAACCACATGATATGAACAAAGCACACCACTTCAGGAAAGCATATCAAATGCAGCACAACAGGACCGACGTCGAGAGCTCATAAATGGCCTGCCCAAAACAAGGACTTCACCAGGTACGCGAGGCAATTCCATTAAAAACGCTCAGCCCATACGACAGGTTGCAATGTAAACGCGATAACCCTTATTTTTTAAAACCAATATATCATGCAATAGTACATTAATTTATCACTCGTGTCACACGGAAAGGCAAACACAAAGAAGTTACCTATCAAGTGGGGTCCCAGCTGCAAAAACGTGCACGCACTCTCTCACATATCTGTAGCCACAACAAGTGTAAACCTAAAGTCTATTCACAACCACATAAATCCATATTATTCTCCATGTCAGTAATTATCCAACCATCACCAAAACGCGGTACAGACATATATACGAATGCAACAATATGCCTTTGTTCTAGATTTAATACAATATTGCCAGTCGACCGTCGTGAACCAAAAAAAAAGGAATGCATGTTGGCTATACATCCAACAAAAAACGGTGCCATGCTTTTGCGCAGCAGTTATAATACAGAAGGGGATTCATTTCATTTTACTTTGATATGCTTGCATCCATATACTTTGCATAAATACTATTGAATAGAACGTGTAAATGAGAACATTATTTGCTACACGCTGTACCTCTAATAATTTTTAAACCAAACCAGTTTGCAAATGTTCGTAAGCATACGACTCTTTACTATATAGGTGAAACGCAAATCACTCAAATAAAATAAAACAAAACAATCATTCCAGCATCATCCACTGCAAGCTTCAGTACCCAACAGAGCAGTGCGCATTGAGGTCCCTCTACACCCCTTGGGCTCACCTCACATACTCAAAGCCTTTCTGAATACATTTTCATGGCACTGGAATAAAATATTTATTGCAAGTTGTAATCTATTGCAATGTAATCATCTGCACCATGTCGTATTTTTATAAGAGACGCCAACGAAGTTTCACTCCCGTCGTGTTAACACTACGTAGGGAATGAAAACAACAACGGCAGCATATTTTGCTGTTCTTTTTTTTTAATTGATTCTCTCATTTTCAAGATTTCATTACTTTGTGAGAGTCATCGAAAATTAAAATGTCAGCTCTGTGTCAGCTCTCTATAAAGCACGTCTCCTACTGCATTCCTAAGCTGCTGTTTTTTTTTCTGATTTTTGACATCCACTGGCGATATCCATAGATCTGCTCCGCATGTGTATTGTTTCGCTGTCGCATTCATGTGTTCATTGCCCTGTTGGTTTTTTGGTTGAAACTCAGAGTGTGCTTCGAGTAGAAGTTATTTGCTCTGCGCATTTAAGAGAATTTGTGCTCCATTTTCCTACCAGGAAATTGTGATCCCTGTCTAGTTTACGCGAAACAGATAAATGCACTTGTGTATGCTCAATGATTTCCTGTCACAGGCTTAAGCCTTTTCCCTGATGAGCAGTGTTTTGGCTTGCAGGACTTGATTAGCAGTGCCTTTCTTATAGCAATTTACACCCGTAAAAATTTTCCATATATCGTATTATGCTGTCAGAATAGAAGTGATCTTCGCTGATTGCTTAAGGATATTTGTGTACCCTTGTTCTGTGCTTTCTTTATGCAGAGACAATGCAGTTGTGTAGGTTGCATTAGGCAATAATTTTCTGATAGTAGAAGTGAGTGTCCTTGTCTCAGTTTGTCAGCGTCTGCTTCGGTTTTTGCAGTTATTGCTGTTCGAGCAAAGGTGCGTGTAATTTTTCACTGCTCTTTTCTACTTTCACTGCTTTTAGGCAGATGAAGAATGCTGCTTGGTAAAGCTGAATAGTGTTCTATCAGGAAGTGGGTTTCTTTGTTAGATATTGTTGAGTGACAGTATTCACTTTGCTTGATATGTTGATGAAGTCAGCAGTGCTTAATTTTGCAGTTATGGGCATTTGAGAAGAAATTCTGGTATATCAGGACGGAGTAGAAATTCCTATAAAGCATGTCTCCTTGTGCATTTCTGAGCTGCTGTGCTTTTTTTCTGATTTTTGATGTCAACTGGCAATATCCATTACATATGCTCTGCATCTCTATTGTTTCGCTGTCGCATGCATGTGTCCATTGCCCTGTTGGTTTCTTGGTAGAAATTCAGAGTGTGGTCCAAGTAGAAGTTATTTGCTCTGCTCACTTAAGAGAATTTGCACACCGTTTTCCAAGCAGGAAATAGTGATCCACGCTTAGTTTACACGAAACAGATAAACGGTAATCTTGGTAATCTTCATTTAGTCTATGTTGCAAAAGTGTACACAAAGCGGGACTGTGAGGGCAAGCCCTGTAGTACAGTCACAACACAGTTCAAGAATTAATAGCTAAAAGATACAGTTTAGTTGTGATTAAGATATTGTTAAATCGATATAAGATTTTAAAAAAAGTAAAATCAAAGTACATGGGGAGTTACCCGACAACTAACACACTGATAAGTTACGAAAGAACTAAGGAACACACCAGGAGTTACCCGACACTTATTGAGTAGCGTTACGAGCATTGCAGCCTTATACGAGGGTGGTTCCACAAGTATCGGCCGGACCAACTTTTAATAGTCAGAGAGACGAAAAAAATTTATCACTTTTCGACATAGTCACCCTTAACTTTGATGCACTTTTGACACCTTTCAACCAGCATTCTTATACCCTTGAAAAAATAGTCCGAAGTTTTGTCCGCAAAATGCTGGAAAACTGCCTCTTGCACCTTACTATCGTTTTGAAATGTCCGTCTTCTGAGTTCCCTCTTCAGGTTGAGAACAGGAAGTAGTCACTCAGTGCCAAGTCTGGACTGTAGGGTGGGTGGTGGATTTCTTCGAAGCTGCACTCCTTCAGTGCAGCCTTGGCAACAGAAGCCGTGTGGACAGGGGCATTGTCCTGGAGCAACCGGACACCTCGACTCAACCTGCCGCGCCTCTTTGCCTTGATGGTGTCTTGCAGTCGGTGCAGGAGTGAAGCATAATAAGTCGCATTCACTGTGTTGTTCCTCTCTTTGAAGTTGATTACGAGGATCCCGTGACAATCCCAAAATATTGTTATCATGATCTCCTTTGTGGATTGTGTGTCCTTGGCTTTTCATGGGAGTGCTTCTCCAGGTTTGCGCCATTCTATCGACTCCTGTTTCGAAAGGAGATCATAGTAGAGCACCATTGTCTCATACCCTGTGACTATAAACCTCTACCCGAGAAACGTCATCATGACGTTGGTAGACACACCGAAACCAAAACAGATCGGGAGGGGAGAGCTGGGTTACACGAATGGGCAATTGTTCGCTGCCTCCTATTGAATGAAAAGGAGAACCGAAGGTCGCGTCCTTTTCAGAGACCATCGTAATCCCCTCAAGACCGTGGCTTTCAGGCGCAACCTTGTTCGCCACTAGCATTGAACGTAGTTCAACTCTACCAAACTCGTGGCGCTGTCGAACATTATGACGTCATTTGTTTACAAACAGGTAGAGGTCTATTGACTTCAATATTTCTTCTTCGTTGTCTTGACAGAGCTCCAAAAACTCTTTGGCGCTGTTGCTTTTGAACTGACGAGAGAAGTCGTGACACCCATCACACACTGACCTTTTGCATGTGAAGGGCCTCGCCAATGATTTGAAAAACTGTTGTTTTGGAAAGCCCCAGCCTTTCTGAGATTTCCTTCACCTGCAGACGCCTGTCACTCAGCACTTCCTCCTCGCCAGGAGACAAATTTTCTTGTGTCACCACTTCCACTGGACGACCATCGCGTGGATCATCTTCAATGAACTCTCACCCCAGTCGAAACTGCTTAGCCCAGTCTTTTAACGTTGTGTACAACGGAGAGGCTTCCCTGTACACGTTGTCCAGTCGTGCTTTAATTTCTTAAGGTGAAAGTCCCCCTTTTGTCAAGAATTTTATCACAGCGCGGTACTCGATTTTTTCCATTTTAACTGAAGAGTGCACTCTGGCTGTTTCAAATGCCGCTCTCCAACCGACAAAAGCATGGAGAGGGTTAAGGGTGGAGCTCCGGCCCTCCAACAGATGGTGCCACGCGTCCTTAATCGAATTTTCAAATTCGCGCGCATTTTCGACCTCGGACCCGAAACTTATGGAACCACACTCATACAGCTGTTGAGAAAAACAATTTTAACCAAAACATCATATGTTATCATTTAATTCATCACATGGTTACATCTACAGCGATGATTGGGCATTATGTTGGGTGTGTAATGAACTGTGTAACTGATACTGAAAGTGCGGAAAAGATGAGACTGCAATGAATTCCAGACATTGGATCTGAAATAACTCATTGAATAAATCCTGTAATTCATTCGAGGTTGAGATTCCTGTAGCATACCAGGTTCGCACCGCTGCGAATAAGGTTTTTGTAGATGTGTGGTTGAAATAAGATGATCTGAGATTATGCTGTTGCATAATCTGTAGATTAGGATGGCAACTTTGTATTTCAGTAAATTGTATATGCTCTGGATAGACATACACTGGAATGCAAATGAGATACTATCGCAGGGATGTGCAAACATCATTATGCGCATTGCTCTCTTCTGAGCGTGGAGTAAAGGAAGCAGTCTGGATGAATAAGTGAGCCCATAAACTTCCAGAGCATAAGAAATATGCGATTGGACTAGAGCATGGAAAACCATTAGGAGACAAGTGACAGGGACCAGGTATCGAATTCTTGAAAGAGCATAGAGCCCGCTGGTAACCTTGGAACGCACAAACTGAATATGGTTAGCCCACGACAAATGTTCATCCAAGATAACCCCCAAGAATTTCACGGATGTTATTGCAAATGTGCAAAATGAAATGTGTATTGGCTAGGTCAAGTAATTTTTGGCGTGGGCGAAAGATTACATATGAAGTCTTATCTTGTTATATATGTTAGGAACAACTTTGTTAGCTGTCAACCATGCAGAAAACTTAGTTAAAACGTTATCAGCCTTCACGAACAGCCCTGCAATAGTGGGGTCCTCAACAAAAATATTGGTGTCGTCGACATATAAGAAACACTTCTCAGACAGACAGAGATGAAGGTCGTTGATATACATACGAAAAATGCATGTGTGTATGCTCAATGATTTTCTGCCGCAGGCTTAAGCCTTTTCCCCAATGAGCAGTGTTTTGGATGCAATGTTGCATGCCTGGACTTGATTAGCGGTGCCTTTCTTATAGCAATTTTCACCCGTAAAAATTCAGCATATATCCTATTATGCCGTCAGAATAGAAGTGATCTTCTTTGTTCGCTTAAGGGGATTTGTGTACCCTTGTTCTGTGCTTTCTTTACGCAGAGACAATGCAATTGTGTAGATTGCATTATGCAGTAATTTTCTGACAGCAGAAGTGTGTGTGTTTGCCTCAGTTTATCAGCGTGTGCTTCTGTTTTTGAAGTCATAGCAATTCGAGCAAAAGTGCGTGCAATTCTTCACTGCCCTTTCCTTCTTTCACTGCTTTTATGCAGAAGAACGCCACTTTGTAAAGCTGAATAGTGTTCTATCATTAGAAGTGGGTTTGTCTGTTTGTTTGTTAGATGTTGGTGGGTGCTTGGTATGTTGATAAAGTAAGCTGTTTGCAGGTATGGGCATTCCAGCAGAAATGCTGGTATCCGAGCGCAGGGAAGAAATTCCTATGAAGCACGCCACCCTGAGTGTAAATTAATTATTTTTGATGCGAGTCTGCTTCACTGCAAGACAAGATGCGATAGCCTGAAATGGGACGTGAGAAATACTTGGAGCGCTTGATTGATAGTAATCTAAGCAACTTTGTTTTTTTATTTCATGATACTGTGGGCACTGCCCAAGCAGGAGGGGAATAACAAGAATATACAAAACTACTGTTGTTAATCAGACAACTTGGAAACAGCGTCCTCAAATTGGTTCATTGTACAGTTCGCAACATCAAAAGACGAGTTCCTTTCAGGTATCATTTTCACAAAAAACGAGTTTTTAAAAATACTCGTACGAGCAATACGAGCAAATAACGGCTTAAAGGAGCAAGGGTGATGACGTGAGGAGCGCGCTTGCAAGGGAGGCAGAAACGATCCGGAGTTTAATCTGATATTGCACTTAAATATCCGAAACAAAAATTTTCAACCAGCAATTTTTCTCCTTTTCAGTAACGTTGGAATATTTGCGTTCAACATAAGGACGGAAGGAGAGTCCTGCCTTGAGTACTTCCCAAAAATAAATCGCAATGCCTTACGTTGAACCATTTCCGATTTTGCAATATCGGATTTCGTGTGCGGATTCCACACAATGCTGGCGTATTCAAGTTTTTATCTAATTAAGGAGCTATAAGACAACATCTTCACTGCAGATGGAGCCTGTCATAGTTTTCGCTTCAAATATCCGAGCTTTCGCATAGCTGCAGAACACGTTAAAGATATATATGTTTGGACTATATTAAATCTGACGTAAAAGTGACGCCAATCATCGGCAAATAATCTAATTTGGATACCAGGTTCAACCACATCAACAATATCATTTATATAAATTAAAAATAATAATGGGCCTATAACACTGCCCTGATGAGACAAGTAGATGCTCACAAAAACTACCAGAAATATCTACAAATTGCATACGATCACTCAGGTAGGCCTGCACCCGTTTGATCCATATAGGCAAACCAATGCGTATCAATTTAACAATAAGTCGGTCACGAGGCACCCTATCGAACGCTTTACTAAAATCAAGCAATAAAGCATCAGCTGGACCACCTAGGTCCATAGCAGAAGCAAAGTCATGTGCTGTGTTAACAAGTTGAGATGTTGTAGAAAGTCCCTTCCGGAAACCATGCTGATGAGGGGTCAAAATGCAGTATTCATCAAGAGAAGCAGTGATGTATTTCACTAAAACGTGTTCTAGGAGCTTACAAGAAGTGCATGTCAGCAAAATAGGACGGTAATTATCCATACACAACGAATCACCTTTCTTAAAAACCGGAATAACATGCGCAATTCGTCAGTCATCAGGAACAACAGAAAACTGAAGTAAAGCAGAAAGAATTTTGTGTAAGAAACGACCCAGAGATTCGGCATATCTTCGTAGAAAAGCAATTCCGTGTATTATCTGGTCCAGAAGAAGACTTATCTTTAAGATTAAGAAGTAGGGCAACAATGCCTTCGTAGGAGATAAAGTCAGGGGCAACAACAACAGATGATAGAGGTACACTAGACAAAACCATAGGAGGAGTAAACACGCTCTGAAAGTGGCTATTAGAAGTATTCGCTATCTCCCTGCGACTGACACCACAAGGAGTTAACATCATCTCCAACAAAAGATTCATATGCTATATCCAGGTAGTCTAATACACTTTCGTCTCTGCTTCTATTAAAATCCTTGACTTTGACAGGAGCCACGGGACTACATGGAATCTGCATGGAAGGAGCACGAAAATGAAACTATTTTATGGTCTGATATACCATCGATAACGTCGACAGTATAAAGACTACACTGAGGACTAACAACAATAAGGTCAAGAACACAGGAGCTACTCCCAACAGTTCGAGTAGGAATGTTAACGACTTGCGTAAGATCATGAGCAAACATAATGTCAAAACACGCATTAGCATTCTGGTCATTCGTAACAGTTATTCCGCTGTCCCATACAACATGTGGACGATTAAAATCCCCAGCAATAATAATTGAACCTTGTTTGCAATAAGTAAACGTGTGATCATACAAGGCAGACAAAAAGGATAAGGGGCTGGACAGCAGCCTGTATACCGCATACAACGTAATAGGAATGCCACAGAAATCAACGTGTATAGAAAGAATTTTGTGGTTAACAATTTGTTCTGAGAGTTATGCATCAAGGCCAGCTTTAACAATAATCGCAACCCCGCCTCCCCTAGTCTGGCGGTCTCTTCGGAATATATGATGAGACGGAGGAACAAGTTCACCGTTATCGTGACATTCATTTAACCCCGTCTCTGTCAACACCAAATCATGTGAATCATACAAGTTCAAACTTACTTCAAGTTCAGAAAATTTATTAACTACACTCCGGGCGTTTATATTCAAGAGGCGAAACTTTTTAACAGTTTGCTTTTGTCACTTCGAAGCAGCAGAAGACGAGGAGGACAGAAAAATTATTGCGTTCAAGTTATCATCTCATGCAAACAAATCATTGTTGATCCATAACTTATCATGCATGAGCTGCACTTTATCGTCTTTCACCTTGTTTTCCCTAGTGCTATCCCACAAAAGTTTACGCTTCCTCAAGGTACTCTTAGAGGAGTCGTTCCGTATCACAATATTTGTGCCCTTCAGCTTACTAGCGTTAGAAAGCACAGACTGCTTTTCATTGAAATCCTGAAAGAACAAGATCACCGGTCTATTAGGTCCGTTAATTGCCTAGCCGATGAATTCTTCCTATGGAGGTGCATGAGACATTCAATTTATCCTTAAATAGCTCATTTAGAACTTTATCCCTCAGCAACTCAGTAGTCTTGTGAGCTACTTCAGAAATGCCGTAGATGACCAAGTTCGAGCGTCTGCTTCTGTCCTCCAAGTCCACTATTTTACACTCCTGCGATGACAGTGCTTTTTGCATAGAATCGAACATCCTCTCCAGATGATCAATCGTCTTAACCTTCGCACTAATGTCGTTGAAACGCTGGTCAAGCGAATGCAGTTGAGAACGCATGCTTTGAATTGTGTCATCTGTACTCTGTTGCTTTGACTTGAGTTCAGCAAGTTGGGTCATTATCTCTTTCTGGCCGCTAATGGGAGATTCTAATAGTTCCTGAGTAGACGGCCCAGGATTGGTCTCAATGCCTCCACAGCAAACGAGCTTATTGAAAAAAAATGAGGCATTCACTTTCAAACTGAACAATGGCTGTGGGTGTCGGCAAAACAACAAGAAATTTGTTACTGGTGCGAATAGTAGAACAGTGACCAACCTCCAGAGCAAGAATGCATTGTTTACGCACGAGCAGCATGTTTTTGCCGACCCCACTGAAGACGAACTGGTGTGGGTAGACATTTATGGCCACGATGAGTGACGTCACAGTCGAAAAACCAGAAGCAGCAAGCGCAGTAATCTCGGGAAAACTTTACTCCGGGGATGCCAAACACTCTGAAGCTGAAAGTTCTTCATCGATGTGAGGACTGGCACTGAGGATTCCGACAAATCCAGATAGTAGCACCTGTAGAGCAAGAATGCATTGTTTACGCACGAGCAGAATGTTTTCGCCGACCCCGCTCAGCGCAATTATAGAGCAGTTTCCACAATGAATAGAATATTAAGGATCCTAAAATTATAGTTGAGCTTATTAAGAGTGGTGGGCAGGCATTTTGTGATAGTTTTGCTAAACTGCAACTCAAGAGTGAAAATGATTAATATAGTAGGAAAGCAGTCACATCATATATCTGTTCCCATAACAGCGTACTGTCTAGTCCTCCGTGGAGCAGGAATGGAACTTTGCCCCAGGCTTTTGCACCTTTTTGCACGCAGTTTTGCAGGTGTAGCCTCAGACAATGAGTATATGAGCACAGAAGAGATTGCGTGCCATCCATTACATAAGCCTGGTGATGATGTTGAGTGTTCCAAGGTCTCAGTTATTATTTTAAAGAGCAGTGGTAGCAGTTCTCATAATGAGCGAGGATTTTACTGCAGTTGTGATTCCATTGACTGAAAGTACCCAGAGTGTTTTCTGATAAGTCTTTGGGGTGAAAATGCTTAATGGCTACGATCAGATGTCATGCATTGTGTTTTTTTATTTGAATGTATGAGTGAATATCATTAAGAGTAGGACACAGGAAATAATCTTGCGATTTAACAAATAATAGGAGGGTTAGTCTTTTCCACTGCCTAGCCCTGCTCTACCAGTCTTCAGACAGGATGTGATGACATCATGCTATGGCTCTGTTTCAGGTGTCGTAGCATTGCGTTGACATTAGTAGAAATCAGAAATTGGGAGGTTTAGTTCTCACTGGTCGATGGTGCGCATCTTCCTGGGCGGATTTACGATGAGGACTGTTTTTGAATAAGTTGAGTGTGTGTTTTGCAATAGTTAGATCCCGGAGTGTGTATTTTCCACTTTGCTCAAGTGTTTCTCTGTGCTTGCATTCGCTTGTTGTCTGGCAAATAAGTGACTTTTCGTCGTGTCACAGTGCTCATTAAGCAATATCCTGACATGCCTAGACCTGTTCTGTCTTATGATGCATGCATGCTTCCCTTTTGTTGATGCATCTAGTTCAGTATTTTTTTCTTTTTGACAAGAAACATTCTTATTCAAGCAGCATCTTGATGATTACAATAGTGCTGCCACGCCCTTGACCTGAATAGGAGCAGGGCTGGCATGATTCTTAATAATTTTTGCGATTAAATTAGTTCGAAAGTGACCGCGAGGGGGTCAGGTGCGTGGCTTTATTCAGGAGGAACAAAGCATAATTTTTCAGTTCCTGCCTGGCTCTCAGTTGGAACCGAGATGCCTCACTGAGCTCCTCATATTTAGCCATTGACGGTGTTACTTGTTAGGACATTTTGTTCTTTCCTGATTTTCGTAAGGCTATTTAGTCATTTAGTAAGTCTTTGGGATTAAAATGCTTAATTGCTACGATCAGCTTTCATGCATGGTGTTTTGTGCTTTTCTGCAATAGTTTTTCTGTTTCTTATGCAATAATTATCGTAGAATAAAGGAAATGCTCTTGTAAGTGTGAATCAATAAATAACAGGTCCCCTGTCTAGAATGTAGTGGTACGCATCCTCGAACCATGTAGCTGCATGCCTGTGTGATGACATCATGCAGCAGCTCCATTGTTTCAGGTGGACCTTGTTCATAGCAGTTGTGTTGGGCATTAGTGGAAAAAACAGTGTAGCCTTGAGACAATAGGATGACGTCATGACCAATAAGTAAGGCCCGCAGAGGGCGCAAGGATTCATTTCCTTCTTGGCCTCTCGCAGGTATGGATGTCGTACTGGTGGACGGTGCACGTTGATTCTGTTCCTAGCAGTTGCGTTGGCCGTTAGGGGAAAAGTGTAGCGTCAATGGGAGTTTGCCTCTCACAGGGTACGGACGTGTGGCTCGTCACTGGTGGGTGGTGTGCAACGATTCTGGTGGATTTTTTGTCGAGCGGATTTACAATGAGGAAGCGTTATGTATGTGGAAATACTGGTGAGTGCCTTTTTCACTCTGTTCAGGTGTATCTCTGTGCTTGCTTCCCTTTGTTGCCCAGCGGTCGTGTGATTCTGCCTCGTGTGACATGTCCTAACATGCCCCGACCTGTTCTGTCTTACGGTGTATGCTTTCCTTTGTTGATGCATCTAGCTATGTTTTTTTTTTATTTTTTGCACAAGGAAGATTCTTGTTGATCATTTTTGTCTTGACGATGATGCTAGTTCTGCCACACCCTTCATCTAAACAGGAGAAGTGCTAGAACGACTCTTAATAATTTTGCGATTCAAGTAAAATCAGAAAGTAACTGCAAGTGGGACAGATGCGTGGCTTTTAAGGGAGAAAAAAGCATTACGATTCAGTTCTCTTCCGGTCTCTCGGATGGAATGAACGTGATAACTTTGACCCCGCTTTGTTTGCGATTAGCAGTGACATGCTGTTGAATGACTGGAGCTGGTTGTTGTTCCTGTCCGTGCATCACCGAAATTTTCTGTCTTCCGCAAAAGCTGCCTTGGCCTCGGAAACGAGAGTCGTGCTGACAGGATTCTGAATAATTTTGTCATGAAATTAATTCAAAAAGTGACCGCTAGGGGTTATAGATGCATTACTTTATAGATGAGAAAAAAGCATTATGATTCAGTTCTGTGTCTGGCTGTCGGATGGAGCGGACACATTGTTCCGCGCTCCTCGTGACTGCTGTTGTGGTGAACAGTGGGTTGATTTTTTGTGTGCCTAATTCTTTTTGTTATTAGATATTGATGGTGTCCCTTGTTAGCATATTTTACTCTTGCTTTCACAGCAGTTTCCGTTCCTCTGTCTCGATTATGAGTGTTTTTCTCCATGCTTGTCCAGAGCTGACCTAACCTACGCAGACATGCCGTGATGCCGTCACACCTCACGTCCCAGGATGTTCAGAACTGGTGGTCACAAGGAGGACGGTGGCGCCACCTGGTGTGGTTCTTTGCAACTATGTAGTCACCTGCCTCTGTGCTCCATCGCCCCAGCGATGGTCAGCGGCCGGGAACATGGGGTCGTTAATATTCTACTAAACTGCTTCTCTCCACTTTATTTCTATCTATTTTTTATGACCACGAGTATCCGGAAACATGCAGGGTGGTGTGGACACAAGTTAGATTTCCCTAATTAGTGTGGTGGCTCCCTGGATGGTCCCAATTACTGTGGGGGGTCCTAATTAGCTCTAATTGCTAATTTAATGGTTTCCACTTTCCCTGTGTGTTTCTGGATAGTGGTGGTCAGGCCTTACTACTCGTAAGGGCCGCTGTAAAGCAGCTAAGGTATGAGAGGGCTTGTTTTGCTTCTACACTATGCTTGTTGATCTCCGATGCCCTTGCAAGAACGCCAAGTGTGACAGTAGTCTGCAAGAACGCAAGTGCTATTCTGGGACACTATAAACAGAGCCCGTCAACAATGAACTTTTAAAAATACGGAAACCTGTAAGTGCTCGGAATTATTCATTCAGTGCATAATGTGGCCATCAGTCATGACAAGGAGGCATTTATCATTATTGCCACAATGTGGTACGGGGAAATTTTTTGTAGCAGGCGATAACCATCTCACACTTATGCAAATGGGGTGGTGCTTCCCATGCTTTCGAGAGCTCCTCAGTTGTGCCCCATGTATTGTGTAAACAACATGCCCCATGTATTGTGCACCACAACTGCCTCAAACGCAGCTGTGAACACTGTTTATTTCCCAGGGTTCGAGGTAACTCGTTACAAGTAACTCGTTATTGTAACTAAGTTCCTTTTTTTGGTAACTTGTAACTTAACTCGGTACTTTTGCGCCGTGGTAACTTTCAGAGGAACTCGTTCCTTTTTCGGGTAACTTTGCCAAAGTAACTTAAGTTAAGTTCCAAGTTAATTTTCACTCGCTTTTCACTCATATCCACATATTTTCGTGCTTTCTCTCCGGTTCCTCCATGTCATTTTTTACCATAAAACGTGATATTCAATCAATGACAGTATTTTATTCAAGAAGTAAGAACGGCTGCCATTGCAATGAAGCTGAATCATAGAGATTTGCATCTTTACGCCCACAGGGAGTAACGATGCAAGGCGTTCGAATATACCTCTACCGCCTCTACCAGAGAAACGTCATAATGACATTGGTAGGCAGACTGAAACCAAAACAAATCGGAGGGAGAGGGCTGGGTTCCACGAACGGGCACTTGGTCGCTGCCTCGCATTGAAAGAAAAGTAGGACAGCGGGTCGCGTCCCTTTAAGGGACCATATCATAATCCCCTCAAGAGCGTGGCTTCTGGGCGCTATCTTATTCACCTCTAGCTTCGAGCGTAGTTCAATTCTACAAAAATTTTGGCACTAGGAACACTATGACGTCGTTTATTTACAAACAGGGAGAGATCTATTGTTGGAGATAAATGTAAACGATCTAAGCGTGTTGCGCTCCTCCGCAGGCAACTCATGGCCTAACTCAACTGCTCACGTGCCGGGTACCTGCGTAATGCTATTTTGTGTTCGAAGAACTTGGAGGTAACTCGTTCTTTTTTTAAGTAACTCAGTAACTGCGAGTTACATTTCAGGCTGAAGAACTTCGTTATTAACTTAGTTACATTTTGCACACGGTAACTTAACTTGTAACGAGTTTTTTTTTACGGGTAACTTCTCAATCTATGCTATTTCCTATAAAATCTTTTTGCCGCTTAAGAGCAGCAATGCTTCCAGTAACAATGCGGCATTGAAGAAAAAGCACAGCATTTCTCGTAACTAATAAAATGGCGTAAGTGCAGCCGAGCTGATGGAAGAACTCCATATGGAAAAAGCCTGTGTGGCAGTAGAAACCGACAAACAGACGGACTCGCAGTGACCCAGTATGTTGTCCATCTCTACTGGCCAATCTCAGGCGTTCTGAATTCGCAGTATGATGTTCTCGTGACTTACCGTGTCAACGCCGCAGGTCCGCATACTTTTCCGCTAGGTATCTACCTAGTTGTTTCTGATGTCGTGGTGCCGCCTCGTCACTGCATCCTCTGTGCTTTGGGTAATGCCAAAATGCAGCTGAAAAATGGCCAGAGTGTCGTAGGTGGGCCTGACAAATTTTGAAAACATTCAACATGGGTTCAAACTTGGGCTGTTCCGTGAAACATACGAGCACGGGGTTTTATCGCTTCTGAGTAATTTTGCAAGCACTAACAACTTACCAAACTTTGGAACAGTACAAAGTACACATCAGCATAACAAAATAGCAATGCAAAAAGAGCTGTTCGTGCTCACATGCCAAGGAAGACACCTTTACAGGTGACAGCTGACTGAAGACTGCAGTCTTCCCCTTCAAGATGTCTTTGTTCGACTGCTTCCTCATGACGCTGCATTTTCCAAGTGTCTCATTCCCCATAAAGCAACTGCGAGACACTTGCAAAATGTCACGTAACCCGATTGTTGCAGTGCGCCCATGTCGTGATGCTTACGCGCATGCCCCATGTATTGTGCACCACAACTGCCTAAAACCCAGCTGTGAAAACTGTATTTCCTATAAAATATTTTTCCATATTAACAGCAGCATCCTGCATTACATTTCCTGTAACAATGTGGCATTGAAGAAAAAGCACAGATTTTCTCCTATCTGATAAAATGGCACACACAGGCATAGCAGGAAATGCACATGATCAACAAATAGATAAGCGTCCTAATGCCCATATGCAGCAACTGTTCTATAACTGTAGCAGATACAATCAAACATTAAAAGGCCATTAAGATCGAACCAAAGTAGCACATCACTTGAAATCAAGGTTTATCATGCCTGCCACGTCAGACAGCACCTTCAGGAAAAGCAATCCCAGCACAACCATGGCAGAGACCCTGAGCAATTTTTTCGGCCTTTAGTCGGTTTCTGTTCACAAATATTCAGTTCTCATTATGTAGCTACAATGCTAACAAAGATAAGTGCGCACCTGCCCATCCTCAGTTGCTGTTGGGGTAAATGGCTCGGGATGGACAGCCAAAGCTGGAAAGGACAGAACAAAGCATTTCTGCAAATACTGTGTTTCGCCAAAACGTGGCAGTGCGCAAACTGTGCAGCAAACTACTACAAGTATCTGGGTATGACGTGCTGAAATGTACCTTTGGATGCATGACTGCCTTGCTGCCCATCGATTAAATTTTATATGGAAGGCACTCAGTAGCATGTGGACTAGGGTAGGTGTGTTGAGAATCACCCAAGTAACGTGTGACTAGGATACTGTTGATTAGCACATGTTGAAGTACAGTTTCACTACGAACACAAACATATCCAGCTAAAAGAGGTAACAAATCTAATGTCTCACCAGTCGACACCGATGGCACACCGTTAACCGATGGATGTAAATCCGGTTGCATTGCAGGCGTCATGGACGTGTCCTGGGTTGCATCTAGCACTGTCAGTTGTTAACGAAGTTCGTCAGTGGCGAATAATGATGCAAGCGTATCTCCTACAAACCCGTACATAAATTGCCTCAAAGATATAGTAGATAACTTCGAAGATCTTCGAACACGTCTACTGCTACAGTAAAAGACAATGCTACGGCATTAATAACCAATCCTTTCTCTGCCTGTCAACATTCATTCTAATTATACTCCTTCAATTGTAGCAGATTTTGAGAATATGTTTTTGCTATCAGCTAAGTGTATCGCAACAAACTTTTTAGGGTGAAGCGGTGAAGCAACACACAATCATCATACACATAAAAATATTGCAAATTTTTAAGAATTACAGTTTTCGTTGTGATGAACATGTAGACTCTGGGCTTAGCAGACAGAACAATAAAGGGACAACAGTTTTCCATTTATTATGGCTTAATCAGCCACACCTTGAGCAATTCATGGTATCCAGATGCAGTCTTCATTAAGAGCCTACGTCTGCTGTCACATATTTTACCTTCAAAATGTCAGTTATTTTTCAATCTCTATTGGGAACAAAAAAAAAACTGCATTACCCTACCTGTCATCTCAGACGACATGTCGTTGCCCTGCGAATGCGAAGAAAGATCCGGTTGCATTGCTGATATTGTGTGGCTCTCCTGCGTGGTCTCCAGCACTGTTAGATATTAAGAAACTTATTCAGTGTTGTACATATCCCTTCAGCAGCCAGGGGCCAAATGAACAGCAGCAATATAAAACCATGTGCAAAAGGAAACCTTTCTAGGTTGTTGTTGATTTCACACTGAAGTTGCTTCCGCGATCGATCGTACCCAGAAAAAAAAAACCTATAATCTCATATGCTATCACAGATGGTGTGGACTCCATGTATGAAGGCACGGCCGGCTCTCCTGGGCACGGCAGGGTTCTCAAGGGTGGCTTCCAGCACTGTCAATTGTGAAGAAAGTCCTTCAATTTCGAGTTACCCAAAGACCCCCTTGCATTAGCGTGTAGTATGTGACACCGCCCACACAAAAGGAGTGTTATTGCTGCTACTAAGCCGCCTAGCCAAAGGTGAACAGAAAATCAAATGTAGTATCTCACCAGTCACTACTGAGGGTACGTTGTTCAGGTCAACAGCAGTACTTGCAGCTATGCAAACGTTATCAGAACAAGCATGTATTTTGTTAGTCGCAAAAATATATTGTCATACATAAAACCGTCATAGCACTCGACTGAAGAGATCACTGTACCATGTTGCACCAACACTGTTGCTGTTGTCTGTTGCTGTGCCGGTGAAAATATTGCAGGGCTTGAATGGTCTTCTTTAGAGTTACTGAATGCTTCTGGGGTGCCAAGCACTTCCACTGAATGAATACAAATGAAAGGTTTTACATTTGCTGCATACTCTCACTTTGAGCCAGTTAACCTTCGATGCGAAAATACGGTTTTGCTTACCAGCATCAAATATCTTCGAGAGAAGAGCCTTTTGCATCATCTTGTTCAGCTCTAGTAGTGTTGTCACTTCGGACCGCAACCGTTTAACTTCCTCTTCTAGCTCCTGCACTACCTTGTCTCTCGACTCTCGGCCTGGTGAGCGAGACCTCTCCATGACCGACAGAGCAAAGCATGTCTGCTTCCGCTGACTTTTGTGCTTGCGCCCTAGCCAGTTTGTTCAGCTTTGCCGGAATCATTCAAACGAACATAAAACATGGAAACAGCTGGGCACAAAAATGACGAATCCTATATATGCCTTCTGGCTCACACTCACATCAGTTCCAGCACGCGTTTTTCGCGGTGCTTTGCATCTGCTTTCCTGCCATTTGGTCATCTCCTCTTTTGTTTCTGCAATTGGTATTACAAAGCTTTTGTGTAAGCGAGTACGCAGGAAAGGTTCTTGGTGTTTTTTTCCTGTCATGTGCAAGATGTGGGCCTTGTAGAAACCGGGGCGTGTTGTTTTGTCTCCTTCCCAAAAGGCATCATACAGTGCAGTCTTGTCAAAGTCATCGATATCCGCGGGGTCGAAGTTCATAATCGCGTGATGGTCAACAACGTACTTTTCCCGTTCGTTTTCGTATTGCATCAATAGAAACACCTTTCAGGCACCGTATGCGAACGAATCAACAACGTGGGTGGGCACCGGCGGAATAATGGCGTTGGCAAGGCTTGTCTGCACGGGCTGCAGCGTTCAACGTAGATGGCGCGATATTTGAGTTGCATAACTTCCTCGCGGTGCAAAAAATAACTATAATTAACAATTAAGAGTAGCGAGTAGTTTAGAGATCGCCGTATGCATTGTAATAAATCCCGTACTGCACAGTTAAAGCCCCAAAAAGAATTCTTTCATTTTTCGCATACTTGGTAACCATACTGTTTCTGTTGTGTCAGCGCTTGTTCCGTTGTTCTCTTTTCTGTGTTTGTTTACACATAGGCGTGGTTACACATTGTGCTTTCTATGCCTTGAGGCGTCAAGATTGAGATGGCAGCGCGGGAACTACAGGTTTCTTTTGCTTTCCTTGGCTTCGGGCAATGAGCGCGCGACCAGCGAAGCGTTACCGCCAATATCTGGAGCCAGGACAGCGATGCCGGTTTCCCAAACAGACCCTGCACAATCAACGACTGATACAGGAACCACGAAGCGGGCAGGTGCTTGTCGGGAGCGGTAGTAGCTCGTACAACGATGATGAAGGCCAGGAGGAGGCGTCAAACGACTTCGACGGAGCAGTGGGTCAGTCGTTTCATGAAGATGGTGATAACCTTCTCTCGGGTGAAGAGAATGACAGCTCCGAGTTAGATGACAGTGACATTAAACGCTACTTTGAGATGTACACCAGCGAGACGTTGCCAAATTGCCAAACCAGACTATCACAAAAGCTCAGGCCCTTCTACTCATTCTAACATACGTTGTGCATGCTGGACTGTCGTGGTCTCAAGTGGAAGGCTTGCTGAAGCTCTTGAATACGTTATGTGGCGCAGGCGTCGTTCCGGACACAAAGTACCTATTTCGGAAACTGTGGCAGGACCGCCTAAAATCCGAGAACATGCATTTCTTCTGCCCTTCTTGTATGGGCTACCTTGGCTCAAAAACCACGAACTGTATGCCCCGAACGTTCACCTGTCACCAGTGCCGATGTCATATAGAATGCAGCCTCTCATCAGCAAAGGGAACTTCTTCCTCATCTTCAACCTGAGACGACAGCTGTATGATGTCACAGCTCGTCACACTCAGTGTCTGTACGATGCACTGACAAAACTTCGCTCAACAACGTATGTCATATACAGTGACATCACGGACGGACGCATGTACAAAAGTATCAGGCATCGACTGCACATGAACTGGTGTGACTTTACCGTTACCCTGAACAGCGATGGATCTCCAGTCTTCCTGTCCGGAAAATCTAGCTTGTGGCCCATTCAGATGCTTCTCAATGAACTACCCTTTGATACACGCTTCCAAGAAGTCATTGTTAGGGCCCTGTGGTTTGCAAGGCATCACCCCCCTGCACACCTGTTCATGAAGACATTTGTTGAGGAATTTAACAAGATTGGTGCCATACCATGGCAGCATGCAGGACGAACAATTTCTTCGCATGTGTATGCTGTATGTTGCTGTGTTGATTCACCGGCAAGAGCGGCTTTATTAAACATGAAGCAATTCAATGGTTGTTTTGAATGTCTTTGGTGTATGGAAGAGGGAACTGTTGTAGACGGTAGGTTCACTTTTTTTGGAACACTTTATTGTGTGAAACAACCATGAAATATGTTCATCTCTGATATGACATTACTGAGCAAGAAGCCTGTCATGAAGCAGCTGTGGAAAAGGAGGCTCATTGGCAAGAATACTGCCATACACCGTACTGCATTCAAATACCGCATCTAAATGTATGATTACTAGGGCTCGGGGATCTAACACGTTTTTCCGACTTTCGTTTAAAACGTTTCCGTTTAAACGTTTTATACGCCGTTTAGATTCACGTATAGTCTGGAAAAGGTTTCCTTATGAAACGGTTAAACGGTTTGTTTAATGCGAAACGTTTAAGCGTTTTGTTAATGCGAAACGTTTCAACGTTTTGTGAATGTGAAACGTTTAAACTGACGTGAATTACCACAAAGACCCGTACACCTCCCGTTATGAACAAATTGGGGTGGAGAAAATAATAACACCCAGAATTGTAATTCTGCCGGACGATGTCGATGAGACAAAGCTCCGTTCTTGGAGTGTCAGCGATCCCAATGGCATGAGTGCACGCGGAGCGGAGTTCCGTGTACGCTCCGAACGGGGTCGTGGCAACGCTATTAACCACCAAGAAACGGAATAAAATGCACCCTGCGCTGTGACTGTTCTTTATTAAACATAAGACGGTCACAAATGAGCGGGACAAAGTAACATGCCACTTTAACGATACCCTGCACTGTCTTTCAAGGAAAGTAAGCTGTAGTGTTTAGAGGAGGAAAGAACACGGTTAAACGTCTCCTAAGAAAACGTTTATATATGTAAACGTGCCGCTGTACGTTTATGCGAACGAAAACGTTTAAACGTGTCCTGGGAAAACGTGGAAAACTGGGAAAACGTGGAACACATTTAAACGTGTTTTAAGAAAACGTTTAATCTATGAAACGTGTTACAAAACGTATTTCTTAAGAAAACGTTTTGACGTTTAAACGTTTAACGTAGAGCTCTAATGATTACACATTAGCATGCAGACCCCCTGCATATGGTGGCACTGTTGGCTAAGCTTCCTTCAGTGGGTTGCTCGGGTTGTGGCAGCCGACGGAAACTGCGTAATACCTAAAGCATCTTACGCAACAACACTGCAGCATCTAGTTAACATTTGTCACCGTCACACATCCAACTTCCCACGGAGTGATCGATGCCTTTTTCAGTGTCTTAATACTGTCGATCCCCGTTTATCCGGACTTCATTTATCCGGATCCCGCGGTATCCGGGCAAAAGGCACGGAAACGGATTTTCCTCCATGTATTTTGTTCTCGTTTATCCGGACTCCAGTTTCCGGACTCGGACAATAATTCCAGGGAACGAAAGTCGAAAATTATTGTAATCCAGCTTCAGTTATCCGGACTACCGTGAGTAAGAGGAGACGCTGACCCCGCTTCGTCACCCTTTTCGCTGTGTTGGGGTTATTCCCTTCACACGTATTCCCGGCTAACAATCAACAACTTAAAGAGTTCACACAACCTCATACGCTCGTGCGACAAAACCTGTTCTTCGTGTGTGAAGATGGGAGATGGTACGTATTGTTTGGTTTCTGCCATTTACTCAGCGTTGCTGGGCACTCGGCAGATAGTTATAATCTGTGAGGAGCTGATTACATCGAGTTCTGCATTGCCACATGTGACATATGTGCACAAATGTTATCGTCCGCCTCCTGGCAGAAACAATCTTTATTCAAAAGATGATGTGGTCGCTCAATGTGTCTTTCTTGAGGGCCCAGACACATCTCATGTTTGTGACATTCCTAACACCTACAGAAACCCGTAGAACGGTCGTCGGGGCAGCATCGCTTTGCGGTGTTGTTTCCGGGAAGATTTTTTCTAAAGACCTACAGAATTGACTGACTTGTTTTAGTGCGTGCGTCATGGTACTGCTATGTTTGCATACAATGCGCTTCGCATCACAGATTTATATGTGTCAGCTTTTCCTTCTGTCGACTAACGTAAACAGAATCTAATCCCTTTCCTGTTGATATGCAAGTTTATGTACACTCATATCGGGCATTCTGTTGTTGCAGGCTACCATGTTTGTTTTTGAGATGTGCAAAGTTGTATTGTTTCAACACTACTGGGTTACCGTTTTGTATTTCATGCCAATACAATTGCTTGTGTTTCAAGTTTCTTTTCTGTGATGCATAAGTCCGCATTGTTCAGCTATCTAGTGTGTCTGTATGCTGCCTTTCATTCTGTTCTTCTGAGAATGTTTGTTCTACACAGCAATGTTTCTCTTCCCGTTTCTTTTACAGTTGTTACAATTTGCTGTGTTAGCCATATATGCGGCGTATGATCAAGTTAGGCTCACCCTGTCGACGTGACAAGATTTTATCATATGATCACGATTTTTCTCTTCTTAAATGAAATTACTTGTTGCAACAACACAGCTCTGTTTAGTAACTACAACAAGTCTCATATTATAGAAACCTTCTTGTAACATCATCGTGCTGTATTGTTAGACCTGCCGTTTAGATGCATTCCTACCAGTTTAACTTAATTCAAGAACAACAATGGAGAGTCTCCAAATCGTCTCCAAGAAGTACTTTCATTGTGTAAGTCTGTCCTCCTTATTCTGTATGCATGGATGTATGTATATGCATGTATACTATATGCATGGCATCCAAAGAAACCAAGACTGCACATCATCCTGTCAGTTACCTGTATCTTTAAAAATGTCTGGAAATTACAATCATGGAATGTACTGGCTGTCTACTGTTGACCTTAAAAATGTCGCAACCACAAGGCAATAGTGTGGGTAAAGATTGTGTTGATGACGCACAAGCCTTGTAAACGTCGTAAAGCTATGTAAATGTTACCTGGTAAGATTCCTTGTCGTCACAACTCTTGTCATTATCGCACAACAGATGGAGTGACACTAAACGTGTGTGTTTGTTCAACAAAACGGTTTTCCGTGCTGCAAGGGTGTTTGTTGACATGCGGTTTCAACCACGGTGGGTTGACTGTCGCAGACGGCTGCCGCTATTCCAAATTGAACAGTTTACATGGATGATACCTCCGAAAACGGCAAAAGCGGAACAAAATGCATGGCGCATAATCGGCGGCATATGTGGCATGTGAAATGAGGCGTAGTCCGAGTCACGATTTGTTCCGTACTTTTAACACAAGGGAAACAAAACTCTGCTGATTTGTCATCTATTTGAGGTACTACTTTACTA
Organism: Ornithodoros turicata; assembly: GCF_037126465.1. Lineage (NCBI taxonomy): Eukaryota > Metazoa > Arthropoda > Arachnida > Ixodida > Argasidae > Ornithodoros > Ornithodoros turicata. Next base: position 150,555,818 of record NC_088201.1, read on the forward strand.
TATAAGGTAAATGCATCGGTCATTCTTCCCTCGAGATGAGAGACAAAGAAGTACAATTTTCCCAAGGAAATATCTCTAGCGCTCTGCAGCGCGGCTTGAATATGTTGCGACTCTGGCCAGCGGACGGTCCTTGCTGTTAACGCCCGTCGTACTGAATGCCACGTTATATACGAGCAGAATTTAATGCAGCGTATGACCACGGGCATTCCGGGATGCGGCTAAAGCAACCACAGTGCAAAGACTTGACCGAAATTACACTTTTAGCAACTCCTTCACTCCCACTTCGTCCGCTCCCTGTTACGTGTCGTGCTGTTGGCCTGGTGGTACAACGCACCACTCTTTGTGGAGGGAAGGTTCGGGGTAAAGTGAACGTTTGAATCCTAGATCGGTGATTTTTTTTTTTTTTTCATTTCATAGTTGCGCTGTAGATCAAGTAGAACACTGCGACAGAACACTATGCATCCCCGTTGATCACGAAAGAATTTCCGCGCGTTGTACGAGAGTCAAATTCATGTTTCGTCGCCCTCAAGTTGTGCAACAATTAAGATCCACTCTTGATCACAACAGGACTGCGTGTTGTACTAAATGAATTTATGTTGCGCCGGAGTTCATATTACAATATGAACGCCACAACACCCACGCGTGTTGTACGTCACGCAGTAGGCATTTCTGTGCTACAACAGAGTGCTTGTACAACAAGAGTCGACGGTAGAACCGCCTGTTGCTGCTACAGAACAACGTGGAAAACGTCAGGAATTTCTGTTGCGACAAGAGAGCTACTCTTGTACAACAAGAGTTCACGACAGAAGCGCGTGTCGTACGACAGGAATTTATGTTGTACGACAGGAATTCCTGTCGTTTTTTTTTTTGACTGTGTTATGTTTTTTATTATTGTATTTGGCCTTTGCATAATGTGGCGTCACACCCTCATGGCAGTGGATACAGCTATGTTATGATTTTGTGCACGTTTTGTTCTTATGGAAAGTTTCTTTTTTGTGTGTGAAGCATGCATGTCTATTCAGTATACAGCTTCATGTGAGCTATATTTCAGAACACCGCATCAGCTGAGATTGCGTATTATATCTTCATGCATTAAGCATCTCTGTCTTTTTCCAGCTCCTTACCTTTGGAATGGAAGCGCAGATAGCGTGTGCCAACACCCATAGATGGGAGGAGGAACACGACATCGGGCCGATATCGGCAGCAAGTTGGGCATGTCGGCCCAACATATCCCCGACACTGCCAACTTGTGACCGATGTACGACAGAAGTTGGCAATGTCGGCTCGATGTTGAAGGAAAAACGCGACATCTAGCCGACACTGCCAACTTGCGACCGATATCACGCTGAAGTTGGCAATGTCGGCTCGGCATTGACCGAAACAAGCGGCATGTAGCCGACAATGCCAACCTGCGACCGATATCACTTTGAAGTTGGCAATGTCGGCTCGATGTTGATGGAAAAACGCGACATCTAGCAGACACTGCCAACTTGCGACCGATATCACTCTGAAGTTGGCAATGTCGGCACAGTGTTGACCGAAATAAGCGACATGTAGCCGACAATGCCAGCTTGCGACCGATATCACTTTGAAGTTGGCAATGTCGGCTTGGTGTTGACCGACACCAGCGAGATGACGCTGACAATGTCAATTTGCGATTGACATCCCACAGAGATTGACAATGTCGGCTTGATGATTATAGAAACCAGAGACATGACGCCGACATTGCCAACTTGCGACCAACATCCCACTGAAGTTGGCAATGTCGGCTCGATGTTGACCGAAGCCAACGACATGACGCTTGACACTGGCTTTCCATCGACTTCCTTGGTGTCCCGCGCCAAAAGCAAGTAGGAAACACATTCGTTACGTTAATGTCGAGTTACTATTCGAAGGAATTCCTCACTTGAGCCTCGTTTGCATGCTTGAGCGAATTAAACTGAGACACGTCACCTCCACCATTTTGATTCCGAGACGAGCAGGGCTCTCGAAGTTGCAGAAGCTCGTAAGACATGAAATATATAGTATCTGTTTTCGCTTGGAAAAAGAATGCCGGTTCCTTTTGAAAGCTTCTTGGACTTCGTGGTCCTAGGAGCTTTTAAACTTTTTTTCGTCTTGCTTTTTGTAACGCCGCGCTCATTGCCCGCCACGGGAAATACGAGGAACAAAGGAAACCATCAGAAAATGAAACAAGTAAGAAACAATGGCAGAAATAAAACGTTGTTTCGTCGCAAATAACCGGTCTAACGTTTAGTTACGATCGCCAACACACGAATACAAATACAAAATTATGTTGGCACAACATCGGTCACAAATCGGTAGCATGTCGAAATGACATCGGCAGCATGTCCAAACGAGATCGGACCCCAACTCTGGGCGGTGTTGCAAAGTGTATGTTGGGCCGATATCGGGGATGTCGGCAGGAGCACATCGGGCCGATGTCGGCCCGACATCGGGGTGCTGCTTGGGTTACTGGCACTGGACCCTACAACTGGAGCTGTACGATTTCGGAGTTAGCCAATTAGCTAAATGTTTGAATTATTCATAAGTAGCTAATGTTGGGCTAGAGTTGGAGCGCCCAACTGGGCTCACTGCAGTTAACATGCCCTTTGGGATGTAACAAGCTTGTTTGTGCGACAGTACACATTTATAATATTCAGCGCACTACAGGGTGTTGCGGGACTTTCGGTAATTACCAGTTCTGGAAACTTTTGCCACCATAGAGGAAGGCTTTGGTCAATTTTTAATTGCAGGAAATTTCTTTTTAGTCAAGTGAACTTCGAAAATTGCCACACGAGCCTCACTTTCTTTTTTACAGAAATACGAAGTCCTCCACGGATAGCGCCCAACAGACCCAACAAAAACTATGCACAGTATCGCAACTCAAAATCGTCAAAAACAAGTAAAAATTACGCTTCAGCAACGCCTGCTTGATTTTTGCGAAGAAGCGTGCGTGTAATGTTGGTCTCCAGGAGGAAGTGCCCCACCTTCATTTGTTGTGCGTTTTTGTGATAAGACTTCTTTTGGATTCTTTGTGATAAGACAGTTGTCCCCAGCATCAAGGTCCATGCGGGGGAAAGAAAGGTAAAACAAGAGGGGATCACTTACTCCTCTCCCCGCATCTTCCATGCGCTTTTCTTTGCGACAATTGAGCAGGCGGGGATAAAGCCGAAGTTTTACTTTTTTTTGCTATTTCTGTTGCGATACTGTTAATAAATAAAAATAGTGAGATTCGCTTGGCAATTCTCAAAGTTCAATTGAAAGTTCAAAGTTTCCCACAACTAAACATTTTTCAAAGCCTTCCTGAATGGTGGCAGAGGTTTCCAGAAGGTAATTTCCGAAATTAGCACAATCATCCGGTGACTACGTCGCTGCGGCGGGCTGCAGCCCAGTGATGTGATTGCTCCACCAATTGCGCCACACAGCCAATCCTACTACATCCTACTACATTGTCGCACAATATCAGGAATCCGCTCAAGACCTGCCCAAACATCCACTTGCGCTGTCAAAAGCGAAGGGAAGACTCCAGCTGAGGCCCACTGCTCGTTTAGCGCGTACCTATCACCAGGTAGCGCTACTTTAGGTAGCGTAAGTCATCGCGGGACAGAAGTCGCGTGTCCTATTTGTACAGTTTCGCTTCTGTTTTGCAGACGGTAGTCCGGTATCCTGCCGGTAGGAAACCCTTTCCTGACACTTGTTGTTTAAAGGGAAAAACTGCGTAGGAGCTTGTCTCCTACCTGTTTGGGCCAGGCAATAGTAAACTGATAGATATAAGATCACCATCACCCTTTCTTTCATTTTTGATGTCATTGCTGTTTGCGTGCTGTGTTTCCACAACTTATCGCAGATGTCACATGGCGTCTCTAACGCGATAACGCAAAAGATTTGCGAGAACGCTCGTAATAGGCGATCAATTAATTGGTGTTGTGGTACGAGAAGCTTGAAATAAAAATTGGTCATGTTCAGCCTAAGTGATTCTAGCACTACGTGAAAGCACACTGCACAAATTGAATGCGAAAATAACTAAAAAAGATGTCATAGTGTGTAAGGCACACATAGTACTTTTTCACCAGTAAGCTAGCTTTGGCATTTCCTTTACTGTTTCGTTTATATTTGGCATTGTGGCTGCAGCATATCGGCAGAAAATGACTAATGAGAAATTATTGGCTGTTATCTATATTCTATTGTTTACTGTACTTCACCTGGAATTTTCGAATTTTAAAACCGCTCTGCCGCTGTTACGAACACTGGGCTAATTTTTGTCATTACAGGTAACCTACTTCAACTGAGTCTGATGACTGAGCTACAAGGAGATGGGCTTCGGGTTCGATGACCCCATTGTCGTCTCTCTTTAGAAAGTACAAATTAAGTATATAGTGTGCGCGTGATGACGTAGCATATTGCTCAAAAACACCGTTTTTTTTGCTTGAAAAGGGTTTCTCTTTTCTTTTTTTTTTTTGCTGCTGCAGAATTTTCTCTAAAATGGCTTGGGTCAATCACATCACTGCAGTGCTGATGAGAAACATCCTCATTTTACCGTATTTCATTCATATACCAACAGCAAATACCAACTCAATTTTAACCCCTGAATTATCGTATGCATTTTCCGCGGAAGAGATAGAACTTATGAAATTATATTATTATCTGATAATGTGGTATTGTTTTCATGGCACTCTTCATAATTTCACTCTTAAAATACTTTACTTGCAGAAGCCGGGAGAGGCCCATGTGTATCCTACCATCATCCATCGCACAGCAGATTACCTGCAAATTTCTGCATCATTCTCTGTTTTGACCGAAGGCTTCATGGTCCGGCATCCTGCATCGGCATTGCTGGTCGCTACCTTCTTTACCGTTAACGTTGTGTACAGTCCTTGAGCTTAACTAATTAACTGTTACATTAACGGTGGAATAACTGTTGGGAGCTTATACAATATTGAAGCTTTGCACAAGTCTCATAATGTACATCGATTAAGTACAACTAGTTGCCACAACTAGTTGCTGTGCTTCATTAATTTCCATGTAATGCTCCATCGTAGGGGGGGTTGCCTCGGAAAGCCTGCCCCTATTCAGCATTTTGCGTGCTACAGCTGTGTGACAAACGCCTCTGAGGTGGCAAGGACACATCACCTATTCTTGTTATCGGGGGGGAAACTGGGAATTAATTTGGAATAGCAGCAAAACGTTACTCGAATGTATGAAACAGCATACAGGAAGATTTTGAAGACAGCGCGTAAGTGTTACTAGCAAACTTCTTATACAGTAACAATGCCAGCATCAACGGAAAGTATGCAAGTGTTACTTGCATTCTGGGCGGCGGCATCATCAGCAAGACGTTCGTGCTGTTGCCAGAAACCTTTTCCATTCCATTTTGCGCATTTTTTAGGCAGCTTTTTATATCGAATCACGTTGCAATTGTTCTCTCTCGTAATGAGAATTCGTTTTCTCTCAGTTCGGAAACCCACAGGTACCATTTCCGTATCTGCAGTGCAGGAACTATCAGACTGGTGGGTTTTTCAAGGCACCACCTTGTAGATGACATTTTGTGACAAAATGATGACAAAACAATAACAAAAACATTCATCCTGGTCAAAAATTTAATAATCCAGTTGTTCACTCAAACTGGATGAAACTGGTTTTAAGAAGTATAGGACAGTCAATAGCCACTACGCTCCGCAAGTGCTAGTTCTTAATCGATGTGGATCATCAGATTTGTGCACGGCTGTGAACAACGTCAAAGTTGAGCGGGTGGTTCGGGTATCTAAATTTAAAGAGCAAATTGTGCGTAACCTAGTCAATGCAGCCTATTGCTGGTATCTTGTCTCAAAGGAGTTCGAATTGTCAAAGCAATAAAAATCTCTCATCTTAAGCCTATAGTCTGGAATCATTCAGTACCTTGTCAAAAATGTAGAATACCGTTTGCAACAAATTATGTCTTTCTGCTGTATGTTCTAACTGCCAGTACACCTTGATGTAAGTGACCAAACGGAATCATACTTGTACGTTCTGGTCAAGAACTGGTGCATTGAGCGAGTACTGCACGAAAACAATTTGTTGCAACGGTGCTTCGTTTTGGCGCATTCTTTGTGTGGGGGTGGAAGGACCCCCCCCCCCAGTCCCGAGGCTATCAAGTGACTCCCCCATGGGGTCACTTGATCCCGGTGGGAGTCAAAACAGATCCATGCCAGTGGGAGTCAAATGACTCCTCTTGATGGCATCAAATGACCTTCCTGCCTTGATGGTGTCATAGTGACTCCAGGAAGGGGGTTATATATGTGGCAGGGTTTGACTCCTCCAAGGGGAGTCACGCTGGCTCCCTTATTTTTTAGAGTTTATACTCATTACAACAGGTTTCTTCGGACGCGTCTGTCCTCATTAGCTATCCCGGGTATTCACAAGACAACAGCGAGTCGACTGACTCTGTGGATTAAAAAGTTCCAGCAATACCTCATATACTCCCAGAAATGCTACGCATGTCGCAACGAAGTTTGTTCCTTTGCAAGGCAGGGTGAAATGAAGACTGTACAACAAGCTAAAGCTAACTATCTTAGACTTGCTAAGCAAAATGCGCTAGAAAGTGTCAACAACTTTTTGCGCACACACATGTGTACACAAGAGGAAGTGCCTGCACTGGTTTGAGCAACGTTAAAGCTTAACTACCCCACACAACCATTGCCCGGGGACAGCCGACAAGGGCCCGGGCATCGGCAGCCTAGTCTGAACATCCATCGATCGCCTACGGGACGCGTTAGTTGGGATGCTCCAATGGGCTGCGTCGTAGTTCCATCTTGTTCTGCGGCACCTGTGTTTTGTCAGCACAAAACATTGTCAAAGAAAATCTGCAAACCCCACAGATAAGCTGCTTGAAAGAAAGGCGTTCCCAGATGCTGTAGCTGGGGAACCGAAAATGAAGATGCCGCAAGAGGAAAACCAACACATTGCAGAAATACAGACAAAACACGAAAACATTCCCTGTGTCAGAAGCGGATTAAAGGTTCAACAAGGTTATACGTACCTAACAGTTAGCCCTGATAGATTATTTCCACGTGACTGCCATGAAATCGGATTGGGGAAATCAATTGTCTTTTTTAAATACTGGAGTGATTGATTGATTGAGATATAAAAATACTGAATTTTTGTCCAGTCTCCCTTCATGTCAATTGTGGAGGTGCCATTCCGTTTCCTTTGGCAAGTACTTCAGCTCATAAACAGGGTATGTCGGATAAGTAAAAAGTCAGACATGTACAGTGGCAGTGACTTAGCAAGATTACACCAAACCACTGATCTCTATATAATAGGTTGGATAGCGGATTGAGGGTGCAACCGTACTGTCACCGCCCCCCCCCCCCCCATCTTGGGAAGCTCAAAACATTGCCGTCCGCGATTCAGCTGCATTATCTGCATGCGCCTTTGCGTAGCATTTTTGTGATGTCATGCCCGCCTGCTGCGGTTATGGGGCGTGCTGACCGTACTGGCAAGGCACCGGGGACGACATTTCACAAGTAGGTGACTTGGTTTTACAAATAAATGTGAGTTATTAGTCCACGAGCGGGGTGACAAAACGTTGCTGTTGAAGCATGTGCGCGGCACCTTGTGAATCGTATCTCTAGATCTAAACGTTAAACTTTAAGCCGTACGTTATCTGGATAGAGTCATTGTGATAGTCTAGACTTCCTGCAGTTCACGGGTATAGCCTCGGCACGCAGCAGGCGTTGAAGTGCGTTTGTCAGGTCTGGTATCTACGGCTCAGTTTGTTGGTCATGGTATCGACGATTGCGTGCTTGGATTACCCTTGTCATCCCTTCCGTAATTGATGGCACAAATTGTTCAATGCAGGTTGACTGGACGCCGTCGACGACATCACTGGTCTGCAGCAAACCTTTTAAAAACAAATGCTTCGACAGAACATGCCAAACCGTTCGACTGAGGCCTGAAGCTGTGCCCAACAAGTTCGACTTCCCAGAACACCTCCAGAAAGTAACAATGCATGCGTCATATGTAGAGGCCGTATTGATATGCACTAAAAGCTGGCTGAACTTTTTGACACAAAATAGCACTACACAGGTGCAGTTGAGTTCGACCCTGAGGTGCCTGCGTTGAGTTTTCGTTTATGTCCAACAATTCGAACGCTCTACATCTTACTCCCTGTGGGCACACGATGGTTCAGCTTCATTTCAATAGCAGCAGTTCTTACTTCCTGAACAGAATACTGTCATTGACTGGACATCACGTTTTATGACATAAAATGCCGTGGAAGAACCATAAAGAAAGCAAGGAAATAAGTGGACGTGAGTGAAAAGCGAATTAAAAGTAACTTGGAACTTAGGTTAAGTTACTTTGGCAAAGTTACCTGAAAAAGGAGTTCCTCTGAAAGTTACCACGGTGCAAAAGTAGCGAGTCAAGTTATATAGTTTTCAAGAAAAGAAACAGTAACAGCAACGAGTTGCCTCGAACTCTGGTTGAAAGTGTGTATTCGCATGAAAATCTAGCCTCTAGAATCATGTTCCCTAGTTAAGAGTTTCAAGCGATGGCTGATGATTGGAATCAGTACTGCACGAAGGGCACCTTAAAGCTGCAGCTAGTCCAATATATGAAAACACTCCTGAATTATGCATTCATATGCAGTAAAAGCCACTCCATATTGGATAGGACAATACTAAGGTGGGCAAAAGCATATAAAGAAAAAAAGTATTGCATGAAAATTTTGCCTAACGTACAAACTCGTATTAGTACGACATACAAACACACCAGCCACATGTCTCTTTGGTGCGTTCCAGCATGTTTACTTTACTTACAGACAATAAATAATTTTTCAACCTCGAATGTCTACTCTTTATTCTCCCTGCTTAAATTTGCGACAATATATGTTTGAATGCAGCCCAAATGAAAACAACGTGATCCGTCTGATCAAAGCAGTTTCCCAGTGCTACAGCAGTATTGGACTGTACCACCTTGCCAAGGAATATACAGAGAAGGTGACAGCCAGGCCTCACTGCGAAAGAAATTGTCAAGGTTGATCATATTCAACAACCATTAATGCACTCTGCCCACTTACCTGGTTGACTGCTTCAAACTTGCTGTTGCAACTGGACTTGTGATACTTCGATGTTGGAGCTTTCATCACAAGACCTTGCTACTTAGCCTTTTTATGACTTATTCACTCTACCTCTAGTCATTTTAAACTGTCTTTACCGCCATTTACTTCCCCAGTGCACATATTTCTAGTCGATATGTTTTTACCGTGATATAGCCTTTATATCACATAATATCATTCTAGTCCTTTGGAAGTGCTTTAGTGCCGTACGGCATTTCGTGTCATAACTAGTCATATCCAAACTTCCTGTGCAAAGCATAATGTTTATACCCAAGCATATTAAGGTGGTTACATAAACAAACGTGCTAAACATTCCTTGGCATTCCACACCCCCGAGCAGAAAGGAAACGGGAGAAACACGAGAAGCAACACGCTGCACACGCTGACGACGACAAAGGAAACGTAACACAACACCACAGAAAACCAGCAAATCACATAATCGAAGTTCAAAGTACAAAATTGGAACAACACGACCTCACACTAGTACAAAATAGACGGGAAATAACATGTATGTGACGGGATTTCACACAAAAAGCGTAAGGAATCCAATCACGAGGGATTTCTGCAGCGATCCGTGGCAAAATTTTAGCGAAGCAGCAAGGGAAGCGCTCACAAACAGCAAAACTTGTCACAGCTTCCATGCATTCCAATGGGCTGTAATGGCTCTTTTGAGCACCGCAATATGGCGGCTGGTTGGCGTACCCTTTCCCGCTGTACCCTCACCCATCCGCTATCCAGCCTTTATACATAGAGATGAGTGCACCAAACAGCCAGGAGTTATCAAGGCGAGCTCTGCACACCAGTTAGTTTTGGTTTTCGCTGCCTCGCTAATCCGGCTGAGAGAATCGGAGTGACATCGACAGCATCGGCCAAGATGGCGGAACGCATGATGTGCCTTGCGGGGCCTCGTTTTCGTTTGAATGTTTTATATTTTCCTTCGGGCTTCTTCCGAGTTGGAATACTGTGTGTATTACAGCCGGGAACTGTTGCAGATGAACTGAGCTAGGCTGTGGTGATATATACTGGACGTCTCTAACTTACATGTGTCGAACGTTAGTGTAGTTGCTTCTTTTGTCCCTGGAATGTTTTCGGAACGCTAGTGTGTTGTCTTCGTGGATTTGTGTTATCTTTTTGTCATGCGTATTCCGATACTTACCTAGTGTGATTCAGTGCTGTTTTCGTTCACATGAGTGCGAGTTCACATATGTGCACGATTAACTGTATTCCAATGTTGTGTTTCAAGCGCGGAAATGACTCAGCGACTTGGTGGCACAGTACTAGTTAGTTAGACATGCAGTCTTCCGCGAGGGATGTTGAATACGGTGTGCTGAGATTTCGATGTACGTGAAAGATCGTTCAGTTGTACAGAATTAATCCGTTCACCGACTATTGTTGCGTAGCTTACGATGATTGTTGTCCCGCGACGTAAAACCACGAATAATGGAATTATCAAATAGTGTTGTATTCTGCGCACATATAATGTGGGTTGGAAACCAGCCACCAATGGCTAGCTTACGTAGATGAGGAGTTGCTAGTTTGTGTTTGTCCACTACAACGGGATGATCAATGATTTCTCGCTTGGATTATGTGCTTCATTTGTTGCTTTGGGGAATTTGAATATGAAATGGTACGCACACTACCCCTGTTACGTCGGTTGCCTTTTCGTTTTCTCGGATGTCCCTAACTGGACCCACAGGCGGCTGCAGAGGGGGGGTCGGATGTCCTTACTCCCTCCTCCAATTTCTGATTTTACATAGTGTTTAATTGATCATAGATCGCGTACCTAGCGTGCTGTTCATGGCTGGACCCCCTCAGATAAATCCTGGATCCACCCCTGGCTGGATCTTTTACGAGGCTATAGACAGATCTATGACAGATCGCCCCATGCATGTTGAAACGGACCAGTGTTCATGGCCACCACAAAAGGAAATGGAGCTGTAGGCGCCTGTCCTGTCCAGCACCTGCTCCAGAACCGCCTCTCATTTATTAAACAAGGACAATCGTTGTATATATACATCAAAGTGTAAAAAAAATATGCTTTTATGCGGAGTGTCATGAAATATTGTAGTTTATGCTCTGGGCATCATTTGTGCATGTTCCACAACAATTCGCTGACTCACAGAATTGTACGTTGTCTACCGCCGCTAGGCACTGTAATCCCACCTAATACGTCGTGCTCATTATTGTGCTTTGTGTTTCAGAGAATGCCCGTCAACAAAGTGAAACAACTGCTTGGTGAATGTCCTGTCACGAATGAAGTCCTACTTCGAGTTGCGAATATGCCCATCAGCGCAGCAGGCGTCATTTCTTGTCGTTGCTCATTATGATCCGCATTGATTAATGGTGTGACTTCATTGTGCCGGCCCTCGGGGTTGTATATTGTATCATCTCCAGGAGGATGTCGGCTGCTATCTTCTCAGTGTTTACATTCAAGGCATTTGTTCTTGTTTGTTCCATATTCGGTCGCCTAATGCTTTCATTTTCTTCTCGTTATGCAAGGGTATATCGTACCATCGAATTTACGGATATATTCGTCCAGAGGCTGCAAATGAATGTGTTGTACGTCATTGCATTTCATTTCATTTTGCATGTACTCCCTGGACTTATCAAGTTTTCGAGAATCATGGGAATGACGGAACTAGAAGTTTAAAGCATAAGAATCAAGTGGCCTTTTTCGCTGTCTTCTACCCCTGACAGAAAACACCCCTATAATGATATCAAGTGACCGTGATATCTTGATAGCATAGACATTTGAGTGGAATAATTACGGCTTTGCCAGTAGATGTCACATTTCACCTTTATATAGTAACTTATTTTAGCTTCCTGTCCGCGTGTTTTTGCCTCTCGTATAGTTTGTATACTCTGTGTTTGAACTCGAAACAAACATATGATTGCCGCAGGTTAAAGCACTCGATTTTGTACATTTAGATAGGTTCCAGACGATTTATTAATATGTTTGTTCCTAATGCCATCTTAAGCGATTCCTATATATGGGTCATCAATCGTGGCTCAATAAGAACTCACAATTAATCGAACGAATTAAGAGAGATTTGGATTAATTGAAAATATTTTATTCAAGGCACAAGAAAGCAACAAGTTTCTACAGGCACTGGGGATACGCTGCACGTGTTTATTTGCTGTACATTATCTCTCGAAATTGCAATTATTCACTCAGTTCATTATTATACTCTGCAATCGCTGGTCTAGTCCATCGGCCGCCCTCGGTGGTTCAATCGGTAGCGTGTCCGCCTGCTGATCCTAGGATAGCGGGTTTAAACCCGGCCGAGAACAGTGGCAACTTGGTGGAAAGGTACAAGTCGGTCAGGCACGCCGTCCTCCGCGAGGGACGTTAAATGTGGCGTGCCGTCTGTCGAGATTTCGGCGCACGTTAAAGAACCCTCAGGTGGGCAAAATTAATCCACCGACCCGACCACTGTGGCATCGCTCATGATCGCAGTTGTCTCGCGACGTAAAGCCCTGAATTATTATTGGTCCAGTCCCTCGGTTGCAGATACGTTTCACGGTGCCCAGATACAACACGGCTAAAGGCATTAGCAAGGCATTAGCACTCCTAAGGCAATGTCTTAATTAAATTTCAATAATTAACTTCATAATTATAAATGTTACGAAGTTGTTCCAATAAGAACATCTGATCTCTTCGGTGACCTGTTACCGGAGTCCGTTACCAGAAAAAAAAAAAAAAGCGTTCGATAGATCGTCCGTTTCCTTTATTTTGTTCATTGCGCGCCTCTAGAGACGCATGTTTCCTTCACCCCCAATATGAGAGGATGAAAGGGCACACTATCGCCTCTTGCGTCATGGAAAAAGATTAAAAGAAAACGGAAAATGCAACCCAAGATAAGGGCAGTTCCGATAGAGTCACCCGGTCCATTTGTTTTTGTTTTGTTTCCGCAAGTTAAAGCTCATCTTTGACGCACGAGGCGGCACTGTGCTCCTTCACCCTCTCACATTAGGGGAGAAGGAAAGACGCGTCTCCGAAGATGCGCAATGAACAGAATAAAGAAAACACTGGTGTTGCTTCACGAATTTTTGCGGACGATCTATCGGACGGATTTTTGTTCTGAAAACGGCTCCGGTATCAGGTGACTGAAGAGATCAGATGTTCTCATTGGAAGAACTTCGTAGCTTTTATAATTAAAAAGTGAATTATTGAAAGTTAATGAAGGCATTGCCTTAGGAGTCTGATAATGCCCTCCTAGGGAGTGCCCTTCAGCGTATGCTATATTGCAATTGATTTCATCTCGGAAAAAATGATTTATATAGTTTTAAAAAATATGTTCGAATTTAGCTGGGACAGCTTGTATTTCTCTATGTATTTCTAGTAAGGTTCTTACTTACGTGTCTAACGTGAACTACGTATATGTGACTGGTAACATGGTAACGTGTAGTTATTTTGTAATTCTGGTCCAGGAACGATGCACCCAATATCAAGACTGAATGGGGAATTCAACTGTTCCTTCTGTCCTTATGCTTCGAGGCGGATGTCCAATCTGCGTAGACACGAAAAGACGCACACAGGAGCCAAGCCGTTTACAGGTGACGTCTGCAAGAGAGGCTTTTTAGAGAAGTACAACCTCGTTAGATACTTACGTCGTCACACAGGAGAGAAGCCTCACAAGTGTCAGCACTGCTCAAGGTCGTTCACGCGAAAAGATAGAATGTTAAACCACATGAATACACACGGCAACATCAAACCTCATGCGTGCAGTATCTGCGGGAAGGCATTCAACTGCACGACGGCACTGTACCGGCACAAGGCTGTTCACCGTGGAGACACTCGTTGTGTGATTTGTTCTCGGTCGTTCTCGAGGTATAATTATCTAGTGGAACACATGATGCAACACACAGGTGAACGCCCTTACAAGTGCGGTTACTGTTCAACAACATTTTGCAACAAGGGCAACCTCAGACGCCATCTCCACTGTCACGTGAATAATGCATCGTAGTTAAGCCACTTTTATTCGGTACCTCCATTTTCTTTCTTTGTACAATTGCGAGCTGCAATGTAAGTACGTACGACCTGCAAGCTTTGTGTCGTTGTTTTTCATTCTTGTTGTTTTCCTAATTAAAATTGAGTGAAAGATTGCGGCGCACTTTCTCTGTTTTAACTCTCGCCGCAGTTTCTCTGTCGCTAGCACAGCATGACCTACAGGAAAACGTTTGACTAAAGCTTCTATTAAGTGTGTTCACTATGACTTCTGTTTCACATTATTATAGGCATCAGTGTGGGGAAATGGGAATTTTGACTTCGGATCCTCTTTCGGGCTAAACCGCCGCCATAGTCTGAATAGAGAATGCTTTCCTAACAGACAGCAAACTAAGACACAAAACGAATGTGTGTCACTGCTACACCTATTGCTCGTGTGCGTGGCGTTAGGTATCCTGCTGCTGTATAACTCAGTGTATTTGACATTGGAGACTGGGACATTGAGTCTTGCATGCATACGGGACTTCAGGCTACATGCATTACTTGAAGGGAAAGCCGCCCTCAGTTAACTCCGGTGCACCCACCCTGTATCTCTCAGATTTCTCGTTATGGTTTCCTTTGATAGCTGCAAATCATTAGCAGTCATGTAAATAATCAACCCGCAGCATACGGGGTGTTTCACCTAACGGGAAAACAAATCGTTTAAAAAAAATCTACTTGTCTGAACACTATGGTGTGTGCGCTGTTTATGACTGGGGAGATTTTGTGATGACTTCCGAGCACTTTTATCGAACTAATTCCCGAGAAATTGAATTTTCTCCGGTCATCTTTGAAAAAAAAAAAAAAAATCCGCTACTGTAGTTGACGTAGAACTGACAGGTGCTTCAATTATACACATACTGTGCTATAGGCAATATCAATCGCTCGGCATAAACTAACATATGAGCTGCCAAATCACACTTAGAACATCGGAATATCTGTTATAGCAAAATGTGTTTATCACGAAAGGCTGTTGTCGGAGGCTTCGCCTGTAGCTTTATGGGCCAAATTTTCTAGGCAGCATCATGTAACCCATATAATCACGAAATATTTGTGTTACTGCAGAACACGATAATGTCTTCTACGCTCTCTTCCTATGATGTTCTTAATGGTAACAAAGGTTAAAGCGAAGGGGCACCCTTTTAGGAGTTCCATGTGTAATGAGGTTGAGCTCTTAGTGTGCTGGACACAGGATGGTTTTTGCAGCCATGCGGCTCACTTGTCGCAGTGCAGTTAGATTACCTACATCATCTGCAAGCAGCTTAAATCTATTATTAAAAAAAAGGAAATTCAAGGCTCCAAAAATGCGTGTTGTCACTAGGATTAACAATAACAGGTGTTGGGCGGGCTGGTACATATCTACATATACACATGTGGCTGCATTTCGTGTGTCCTGTCACTATGATTCATGCAATCAAAGTTTCGAAATCGAACGAAGATTGAGAAGGGCGCTAAGCTTCCCAGACAGCAAAATAGCAGAAACGATTCATTTAAATCAGGGGTGCCGGACACATTCCGTCTGCGGGCCGCATTCAGCCATGGTGAAACTACGCGGGCCAGATACTAGGGCTTGGAGTATAGCCTGTTTCTGATATAGACGACACAACACAGAACTTCAAAACGACATAAAACGTATTACATAGCGTTCATCAATCGCAGGTTCAGCTATCCTTTTTATTTGCTGTGTCATGAGGAAACTTGGCACCTCTTGTTTTTAACTATTGCGTTAACATCGTGTGAAAGTGATTACGCAATTGCAGTCTTAATGACTGCCCCGAGGTGTTCGTTTGTTAGTCGTAAGCGTAATTTTAACTTATGAATGACCGTTCATGAAGCTTCGGCCGAATATTTCTTATTTATTTTTTTGCTGAGGGGCAACGCGGACCGCGTGACAACACCAGGCTGGCCGCCACTTGGGCACCCCTGATTGAGATGTCTTTAAATAATTACGCCTACGTAATTGAAAAAAAAAAAATACATAGGTGAGATGGTACCCACTCGTCGTATGTGCCTACACTTGCTGTTTGTAACATTCATGTATTATTCGGAGTCTTATTGCAATGGTGTCTCCTTATCAAGTATTTGTGAACCTGTGCCATGTTTCGTAGCTTGGTTTCGAATTTCAGAGCGATATTTAAAAAATAATTTTACTATCTATTTGGGTGGTGATTCAAATTGCTGTGGAAGTCGAGAACTAAATTCGTTTTGACACCAATACTTCAAAGTGAAACAATTTGAATCCGTTTACTTTTTTCTTCTCACATTCCTATTACACATCTTATGCTGATACTACACTCTCAGCCACATTTATACCTTTAAAGGTGTAAATGGCTTGTCCTGTGGCGCATGCCCCAAAAGGGATAAACATTATACCACCAGGTGAGGTATAATAATTTATCCCTCCAGCAAGGTATGAAAATTCAGACGGAGTGCACAGTATATACCATACATGAGGTATAACTTCAATACTTCAGGGTATAAATTTAATCCCAGGAACAGAGTATAGCAAAGGTATAACAAAGTAACCCTTGGGGAGTAAAATATGTGCCATTGAGAGGTTCAAATTATATACCCCGAGGTATCTATTTAATCAAAAGAACAGGGTATAGTAACGGTATAGAAATCCACGCCTTTGGGTAGAGAATAAATACCGTTTAGAAGGTTTCTATCAGGTAATTTGAAGGTATAAATTTAATCTAAGCAGCAAGGTACCACAAAGGTACAGAAATCTAGACCACTGGGTGCAGAACAGTATCTTTCTTTGCACCAAAAGCACGCAAGGAATAAAGTGCGTCATGTCTGTACCTAAAATAACTTCAAAGACAATGCGAAGGTTTGTGAACCAAACGCAAAAATGTGTATTTACAGTAGTACGTACATAAGTTTACAAAATCAATGCACTTCTCCCGAGCCTTTGTCTCTTCGAGGTTTAAAATTGCCCTTTCAATGATGTTGATACCGATGAGCTTGATGATGGGGCAGAGAGGCAGCTCTTGTTCCTGAAAAGACTTTTTTAAATAATACCTACAGGCAAAGCAAGCGTATTTTGATCTCACCTCTATGATAAGTGACGAAGACTACTCATTACATCTCCCTGAAATTAATTTCAGGGCAAGGACGCACAGGTCACCTGAAATAGCCCATATTGGATATTTAGTGTTCCCAAAATGAGAAAAGGCAAAAAAGGAAAACTTATCGTGGCTATCTGCAATGAGGAGTAGTTCAGCCTCCGTGCCGTTTTCCTGTACGATCATCAAAAGATCTTCAAATCCCTGCTGCGCTTGTGCGACGAGTTCTCGTTGGACGGAACAATATTCTGAACTCAAGCAGCAGCTATACACAAAAGGATCAGAGGCTGTCAGTTTCGTTAAACGGCAATAAGAACGACAAGAAATAAGTAATGATGTAGTTAAAGGGCAGCTCATGATAAACTACATCAAAATACGTGCATACATAGTCGTATTTATCAAAACGAACACAACTATCTATCTTTTACTTGAAATTTGGCGGTTTCAAATTATATCCTGCATTTTCAGGCACAGAACGTCGCTGCCAATAGACCGCCAACGAAATCCGATATATATCGATATATCATCTTCTAATCCATCCGCATATACGCTAAATGCAAACAGTAAACGCAAAACTGGCTGGTATGTCATATAATAACGAACGTAAACGTAACAAATGACAATACGCACGAAGGAAGAAGGTACAGGCGATAGGATTGCGTTCGCTTGTCTTCTCGCAAGGCGCAATATTGTCTTCTGTTCCTTGGTGCGTATGAGTCACTTGCTGCGTTTATGTTTGAAATTACTCTAAGACACTCTAAAACACTTACATGCGGGACCGACTTAGCAATATATTCACCCATCCCATACAGCCTCCCTATCACGTCTGTCACGTGTGGATCTAAACCCGGTTTCTAGAATATGTAGTTTAATGTTGTCAAAATTGAGACCAGGAACGTTAAAGTGTTCGGCGACTGCTTTAGGGAGTTTGTTGGACGTGTCGGTTCTGTGTGTCCGTTCATTTGTTGGCCGGTTTCACCAATTGCATAGAGCAGTCGCCGCATTCAATTGAGTATATGACATTGGAACTTGTGCATGTGAATGCTTGCATGGTTAACGGGATTGGTGTAATTGCTCGCAGTGCTTTTGATGGAGTTAGCGTGTTGAACGTGCTTGCTTGTTTTGCAGCGCGGGAGGTTGCAGGGTCGTGTTCCCGTGTACGGGGTGCTCGTTTTGCTGATTTTGGCATTGACTAAGGAGTCTGCTAGGTTTTTTGCGCGTTGTGACATACCAACGCGCAAAAAACCTAGCAGACTCCTTAGTCAATGCCAAAATCAGCAAAACGAGCACCCCGTACACGGGAACACGACCCTGCAACCTCCCGCGCTGCAAAACAAGCAAGCACGTTCAACACGCTAACTCCATCAAAAGCACTGCGAGCAATTACACCAATCCCGTTAACCATGCAAGCATTCACATGCACAAGTTCCAATGTCATATACTTAATTGAATGCGGCGACTGCTCTATGCAATTGGTGAAACCGGCCAACAAATGAACGGACACACAGAACCGACACGTCCAACAAACTCCCCAAAGCAGTCGCCGAACACTTTGACGTTCCTGGTCACAATTTTGACAACATTAAACTACATATTCCAGAAACCGGGTTTAGATCCACTCGTGGCAGGCGTGATAGGGAGTCTTACCTCATATACAAGTTCAACGGTTTCACCCGTCCGGTATCAGCAAATCACAAGGCACCCTAGAAACACTTGACAAATAAAATATGCTTTTCCGTTCTACCTCCATTATCATCTGTTATGTTCTGCATGGCCACTGCTTTCTGCTTTCTTTATTGCATGCCACAACTATGTATTACAAATACAAAAAAAAAAAAAACTTTGCTCGTTCTGGAATTTTCCCCACGTAACCACTGACCTCCTTATCTTTCGCTATGCTTGCCAATTCTTGCCTGTTGTCCCGTTTCGTCCACGTGTTCGTGAACCTTCCATTTTTCTGTAACCGGGCTGTAGCCTAGATCACTACGTTCACATAATCCCCTCCACACTCTAACAAAGCAGCCATTCACTCCGGCCGTAGAAGCCCGTACGGACCCTTTCTTCTCTCCGGGCTGTTGACCCACAATTCGGATGAACCTTTAAACCAGGGTGTCGAACCGCAAAAAATACGGGTTCGGTTCGGGTTCGCGTTGTTTTGATTTCGTTCCGGTTCGGTTCCGGTCCGGCCACACCAAGAATCGAACCGGTTCGCAAACCGGTTCGCGAACCGGTTCAACGCTTCCGTTTTATATGTTCCATAAAACTGCTTTTATCAGGAAATGCGTGGCTAATAGCTTACTGCTGTTGTCTGCATTGACGTCTCTAGCGGTGAGGTAGCCCTTTAGCGAGAGAAATGAGGAATGGATGAACACTTATTGCAAATAGAGTCCACGCTGTTGAAGCGGTGTAGTCCTGCTACTTTCTGTTCCCAAAATCTCTTTTGTCACACGCACAGTGCCAGCAAGATACACTTAAAGGAAGCCTAATAAGATGGACAGCGTAATAT
Source organism: Ornithodoros turicata (assembly GCF_037126465.1). Lineage (NCBI taxonomy): Eukaryota > Metazoa > Arthropoda > Arachnida > Ixodida > Argasidae > Ornithodoros > Ornithodoros turicata. Next base: position 150,575,473 of record NC_088201.1, read on the forward strand.
AGACGACAGTACTAGCCGTCACACTGCCTTCGCAACGTGAATCGATTTGAAACCGTACTGAAGCATGTCGAAAATAAGCCTGCCAGCCTTACTCTGTCCGAGCTCACAGCAGTGTACTAGTTAATCCACAACACAAAGGCAATATGTCACGACACAACTGCACTACCAATAAGCAGAACTACATTTACTTTTCAAGCCACGACCAATCAAACAGGCACCGTTCTGCGTACGCTCCTTCTCCACTTCTCATGTTTCTGACTTGTTTAATTTGTACTGCTCACGTGTAAAGGGAAATCTTGGGCGCTTATTTGAGCGCATATTCGTCCTGTAGAGCTACATAACTGGCCTACTCCATTCCTGTTTCCTTCGTCCGCGTGGCAGCTCGTCTCTGAAGAGTAGATGCCGCACCGCGTGCGTGGGGCGCTAGCTGCGGCGCTCACAAGGACAACTGCGCTTCAACATGTTAAAAAGACGCTGAAAGTATACTTACTATACGTCGTCGTCTCACTGCTAGGTGAAAATTTCTGAAATCCATGATATAGGCGCGTGATGATGATACGAATGTGCCTTCGTTCGGGGATAGAGAAGTGCTCTTATGCTGACCTCTTTTATGTCCGAACCGTTTTGTTGCGAACCGGTTACCGCTATTACTTTTTACGGTTCTGCTCCGGTTCGGGTTCAACAGTGTCATGAAAATTTCGGTTCGGGTTCGGTTCCGTCAGAAATAACGGTTCGGGTACGGTTCTCGGTTCGGGTTCGGGTTCGGTTCGACACCCTGCTTTAAACACATCTCACCTAACCCTTTAAATACCTTGCCAATGATGAGGACGGTGCCCAGAAAAAGAACAGTCTGTGTTCGAAATATCGGCGGCTTCTGTCCTGAGACCACTCCCTTCCTACATCTCTACCGGTTCGCTGGATTTCTACCCATCTATGAAACATTATATAGGTATCTTAGTTAAATTTTTGTTTCTTTTGCTCGAAGTTAGCGAAACATATATAGGTTAGTACACAGAACCATGGCTTTTTGGCCTTTTCAAGGACACCTAATTGGCTATGTACCACAAGAAAAGACAACTAAGGGGCCTATCTGCAGCGCACTTGGCAATGTAGCGACTGCGAACCCGGGCACTTTTCCGAAAAGCAGTGTTTAGCCTTCCTTCCTTTTTATGTTTTTTCTACCTGCCCTAACTTTACGAATTTTAATACATCTGAAGGTTTTGACGATAACGGTTCCGGAAGCGCAGGCCAATAATGAAAGCCAGTTGGCCAGTTTCTTCGAAGCGAAGGGTAATCACATTGCTAAGCTTGAATTTGATAACTTCCTTTGTCGTGTCATTTTCGTAGAGTTCATCCGATGTACTTGAACTCGCAATTTTTTTGTATCAGGTACCGTGTATCGTACCGTGCAGCATATCCCATATGACTGACACATGAATGGGAACAGAGTATAGCTTCGAAATGCTGAAGCAGGAAGAGCGGAAACATCTATTTATTATTTCCTATGCTACAAGCTTTCGCCCAGAGCCCTTTTTGAGAATAAAGACTAGTGGGACGGGGAAAAGCGGGAACAAAAAGGTAAATGGTCGAACAATGTTCCAAGGGCTCAGCGTATTTGGGTCAGGGAGCAATGGAGGTTGTGTTCGAAAACCGGTTAAGTGGATGTGCCTGTCTGTCTTGCATGGGAAGACATTGAGTTTTGGCAAACAATGCTGACCAGTGTTTATAAGTCCCAAACGTCGCCACACCAGCACTGGACAGCTGTTTCGGCCTTATTGGGCCTTCATCAGCAATGCGTAGGTGGGCGACGTTTGAGCGAGTGGCGTCGGAAGATCACGTGGAACTTGATGTCCTCCCGTCAGGGTGAGTGACTCACCTCTGAAAGCCCAGTGCGAAGCCAGTAAAGTATTGAATGAAGAAAAATAGCATACGCTCTTTGGCTGCACGTTGAACATATGTTTATAAGTCCCAAACGTCGCCACACCAGCACTGGACAGCTGTTTCGGCCTTATTGGGCCTTCATCAGCAATGCGTAGGTGGGCGACGTTTGAGCGAGTGGCGTCGGAAGGTCACATGGAACTTGATGTCCTCTCGTCAGGGTGAGTGACTCACCTCTGAAAGCCCAGTGCGAAGCCAGTAAAGTATTAAATGAAGAAAAATAGCATACGCTCTTTGGCTGCACGTTGAACATATGTTTATAAGTCTCAAACGTCGCCACACCAGCACTGGACAGCTGTTTCGGCCTTATTGGGCCTTCATCAGCAATGCGTAGGTCGGCGACGTTTGAGCGAGTGGCGTCGGAAGGTCACGTAGAACTTGATGTCCTCCCGTCAGGGTGAGTGACTCACCTCTGAAAGCCCAGTGCGAAGCCAGTAAAGTATTAAATGAAAAAAAAAAATAGCATACGCTCTTTGGCTGCACGTTGAACATATGTTTATAAGTCCCAAACGTCGCCACACCAGCACTGGACAGCTGTTTCGGCCTTATTGGGCCTTCATCAGCAATGCGTAGGTGGGCGACGTTTGAGCGAGTGGCGTCGGAAGGTCACGTGGAACTTGGTGTCCTCCCGTCAGGGTGAGTGACTCACCTCTGAAAGCCCAGTGCGAAGCCAGTAAAGTATTAAATGAAGAAAAATAGCATACGCTCTTTGGCTGCACGTTGAACATACGTTTATAAGTCCCAAACGTCGCCACACCAGCACTGGACAGCTGTTTTGGCCTTATTGGGCCTTCATCAGCAATGCGTAGGTGGGCGACGTTTGAGCGAGTGGCGTCGGTAGGTCACGTGGAACTTGATGTCCTCCCGCCAGGGTGAGTGACTCACCTCTGAAAGCCCAGTGCGAAGCCAGTAAAGTATTAAATGAAGAAAAATAGCATACGCTCTTTGGCTGCACGTTGAACATGTGTTTATAAGTCCCAAACGTCGCCACACCAGCACTGCACAGCTGTTTCGGCCTTATTGGGCCTTCATCAGCAATGCGTAGGTAGGCGACGTTTGAGCGAGTGGCGTCGGAAGGTCGAATAAGGCCGAAACAGCTGTCCAGTGCTGGTGTGGCGACGTTTGGGACTTATAAACATATGTTCAACGTGCAGCCAAAGAGCGTATGCTATTTTTCTTCATTTAATACTTTACTGGCTTCGCAATGGGCTTTCAGAGGTGAGTCACTCACCCTGACGGGAGGACATCAAGTTCCACGTGACCTTCCGACGCCACTCGCTCAAACGTCGCCCACCTACGCATTGCTGATGAAGGCCCAATAAGGCCGAAACAGCTGTCCAGTGCTGGTCCAACAGTCTGTCGTTACCCTCTGTAGCGTCAACATCGTGGTGGAGGCGGCTGCTGGATAAGATATAGCGCGGCCTTGATAATCCCAGCGGCTGTTCGCGCTAAGCGACAGCCGCCAGTGTTCTTATAGTCTGTCTGCCTCGTGGTTTTCCCTGTGCTTTCGCCGTTTTTGTGTTCACCAATTCTAAGGGAAAAGACCCTTGTGTGTGCTGTGCCTTTGGATTAACTTCAATTACCAAGTAATTGCACTTCGCTTCGCGTGGGTAAGTGCCCGTGCCACGTTTCCTTTGTTCGAGCAGTAACCCTAGTTGTTCTTAGGCTAATAAAATAATGAACCAAATAAAAGCAGTGCGACCTAAAGTGTTCACTGTATCGCTGCCTAGAGGTACGACCTTTGACGACCTTGCAGAAGCCTTGGTTGAAAAAAGGCCTAACACTGATTTTGAGCGGGTAGCACACTATGGATTTGGGCGATATGAAATAAAGACAACGACTGAAAAAATAGCGAAAGAACTAGCGCAGAACCCAGTTATCATGATTAAAGAACAGGAGTATCGTTTGTGGTACTTGGGAAGTAACAAAACAAGAGTATCAGTCTTCTTCTATCCAGTTGATGAAGAAATAAGTTATCTCTATGACACCTTGCAGCAGTTTGGTGAAATTGAAAGCATTGAAGAATCTAAATATAAGAAGTGGAACGCTTGGGGTAGTGGAGTCTGGCAGGTAAATATGGAAATCAGGAAAACCATCCCCAACTTTCTAAAAGTTAATGGACGTAATCGTTCCTGGATTGTACAGTGTGAGTACCAGGGCGTAACACGAGTGGGCAGGAAATGTGGGCGCGAAGGTCACTTAGATTCGTCCTGTATTACCCCAAAGTGCGACAGGTGTGGCAGATTTGGCCACCAAGAATGCAATGACCCGTGTCCAAGGTGCATGGGAGACCACCCAGTTTCCGAGTGCAGAACAAAAACGTTTGCGGCCGCGCTTGGTTACTCGCGTGGGCTGGTACAGTGCTGGACAAAAGTTTACGGAACGCGCGAGCGGCGTATTTTCTCTGGAGAGAGACACCCTAGCGGCGAGCGGAAGCGGGCGAGCCTACTCGTTCAGAGGGATGAAAGAGTGCGCTTGTGGCGACCCGTCGTGGTAGTAGTGGTAACTTTGCTTTTGAGTGTAACGAACGCCAAAATGGTTTCGTTTTCGGTCTACTGCACCGAGCGCGAGTGGCTATCGCGGGAAGGAAGTCTCTCCGCTATCGGAAAGATAACAGGGCACTAAGATGAATTGAGGCGACAACGGGCTGTAGTGCATAGCTTTTTTCTTTTTTTATTAGACAAAAACAGAAGAAAGAGCGTGTACCCTTGAACACACGCAAAAAAAAAAGGAGGCGGGGGAGACGATACTGTCTCAATACTTTGTCGGCCCCCCTTTCGCAGCAATAACGGAGGCCATGCGCACAGGAAGGGAAGCGTACAGTCGGTGGACAAGGTCCACGTCTTCACGTAGCAAGGACCACTCTGCTTCTATAAATTCCCAGAGTGCGTCCTTGCTCCTTGTAGGCGTCCGTCTCTTGCTCATCCTATTCTTCAGGATGCCCCAGACGTTTTCAGTGATGTATAAGTCCGGGCTCTGCGCAGGCCATGTCAGCTGCATTACGCTGAGGTCGTCGAGAAGGCGTTGGACAGTTTTACTACGATGGACGGAGCTCCCATCGTGCTGGAAATGGTAGCACCCATCCGGGAACGGCCCGTCCAGAGCATAGGGGAAGCAGCGTCCTCTCGATGACCTCTGCGTAGGCCATGGAATTGAAGCGCCCTTCCAGTCGTACCAAAGGCCCAAGTCCGTCGTACGACAGGGCGCCCCAGACGCTCACCGTGTGCCGGCCACTGGACAACACTCTATGGACATACTGGGGCAGGTATCTAGCAAAGGTGGAGAAAGTATGAGGTCGTGCATAATAAAATGAAAATGATTAGGGATACTGAATAGGTATACCTGCAGTTCGGAGGCCGCCAGACCCGCCTGGACTGGCACCAACGCGTACTAAATGTGGCCTCGTCGCTGAAGATTACGCTGTGCCAGCGGTTGTCGTCCCAGTCCATGTGGTCGAGGGCAAACTGGAGCCTGGCTTCTTCGTGGTCAGCCTTGAGGAGGGGCTTCTGTACAGCAACACCAGATTGAAGGCCAAGGGCCTTGGGGCGCTGAACAGTTTTGGCCGACGCCCCTAAGCCCAGTTCCCGCTTGATGTCCGTCGACGTGAAGAATGGCTCGACGGCACTTAAGGCAACTATTTGCTGGTTCGGGAATGATCCGCACAGAAGCTTTGGGTAACATCTTCTTACATCTTCACGAACGAAGAAATCTTCACGCATGAATATGTTACCCAAAGCTTCTGTGTGGATCATTCCCGAATTCAAATTAACTGCGGTATGACAAGGTAGAGTAAAATAAAAGGAAAGAAAGACGGACATCAAGCGGGAACTGGGCTTAGGGGCGTCGGCCAAAACTGTTCAGCGCCGCCTCAAGGCCCTTGGCCTTCAATCTGGTGTTGCTGTACAGAAGCCCCTCCTCAAGGCTGACCACGAAGAAGCCAGGCTCCAGTTTGCCCTCGACCACATGGACTGGGACGACACCCGCTGGCACAGCGTAATCTCATGCCCAGCAATTCGGGACAAAACGTAAAGCAGGCTTCACCTGATACTGCTCCCATAGAAGCCATGTATTAGGAATAGAAAAGCGCGTGTAGCACATTCCTTTGTTACCGCTTTGCATTCGTTCTCTAGTGGGACGTTCTCTGTGTCATAGCGAAACATCTGGTGCAAGTTTCGTTAACGAATATTGGGGTCTTCGAGGTTCCATTTTGGTTCCAAATTTCTGACCTGTAAAGTAGGCTTCACCAGATGCACTGAAGCGCTGGTTGAAGCCCTCTACCTGGTGAGTTAGCGCAAATACTCCATGTACTTTGCAAGAAACGCGTGAGCAATTGAATGCTCTGTACGGCATCTCAAATACGCTGCAAGAGAGATAAGTTCGCATAATTTGTTGCGCATGCAAACAAGAAAAAAAAATATCTTGCTCTCACGAGGCTCTTGCTTCGATGCACGGAGCTTGTGAGGAGGTCTTAGGCCTGTGGCGCGCGCAGGCAAAGAATATCGTGGTATGAGCGGTGGTAAACAAGCACAGAGGCTGATATTAGAGCAACTTTTGCGGTGCGCTCGCACCTTCTGTGGTGCGATCGTACCGTTTCTTTTGTTGTGGGGTAGCAGAATTCGCTTGCGCGAATTCAACCTACCCTTGTTATTTAACCAACCAACAACAACAAATTGATTCCTTTCGCATGGTAATAAGCGGGCATCATCTACCTACCGCCGCGGGATGCGCGTATTGAAAATCAAAGAGCGCGTGTAGTGTTGTTTTTGTGATGGTGATGCTTGTAAATGCATATTTGTGGGTGAATATGGTCAGGTTCTTTTGGGGTCTCTCCTGCGTCGACTCCTTCTCAATCTGGCTTTCACCCCACAATTCAAGTGCATGATCAAGTGCTGGCACACAAGCCTCTGCTTAACGTGCGGTGTCGTTATGAACTCTCAGCACATTCTTATGGAATGTGCACTCTACTGCCCGCAAAGAACATACTGTGTGATGAGGTAGCCCCTATCAACAAGAGACCACTCAATTTAGCTGCATTCATTGTCCCCATGAAGATCCTGTGCTCCATCTCGGGTTCTTCACCTGGTCATGGACTTCCCGTCTTCCATTGGATGGACGCTCTAATTCTTTCTCGTATTTTCATCCTTCCTTCATCAGCTTCATATAATGTTCCACGTGCAATGGGTTAGGGTACTAAACCACCGCGGTGAAACACCCCATCTCATCGTCATCATCTATTGTTGGTGTTGTCCTTTGAGGTTCCAAACTGTTCTGCTCGGTTTGTTGAGGGAGCTTCACTTGGGAGCCCCAATGTGTGTGTGTGTGGGGGGGGATTTTCTCTGCATACTTCCGCATATACTTCGCGTGCTCAACATTCCGCTTGCATGGATTCGAAATAAGGAACAGATCCAATGCTCCTACAACCCGAAGTCCTGAATAGGCTGTGAAAAGAACAATGAAGATCAGGTGAGAAGATGGTGATATTCAGAGGGCAATGGTAACATCCCCTTTCTTTTTCTTTTTTTTTCTGCCAATAAATCCCCCCCCCCCCGCAACGAATATCTGTTTTCAAAGTCCCGAACGTACACACTCATCCTGGCCTCCTTTAATGTTCTCTATGATTAGTCCTTCAAGGAGCCATACTTGCGTATGAATGTCTTTATGTTTGCGCTACTTGGCTACGCGCGTTTCGGATCGTTTTTCCTCTGTTTGGTTGGTAACATGTGTCATGGTAACGTCTATTTCTGTCATTTGTCATCCATTGTACATTCTCCCGTCTAATTTTGTACAAGCCAGACATTCTGCTGCTGCACGAAAAAGAAAATAAACGGAAGAAGCAAAGCTTTTCAGACATAGTATGCGGAAGCAGAACTGGCACAAGCGGAAGACCAGCTGTCCAGCACCGGATCAGAATCCGTAAAAGTGAAGCACAATTCACTTTGTTGAGTATGCGGTCATCGTAGTGCAGCGCACAGTTCAAGCAATTCCAAACAGTTCTAGCAATTCGTCGAAACATTTATCTACATAGAGGTGACATCACGGGCTTTTACAGCACCCTGCTGTGTGTGATCAAGAAACTCCAAGAGCGTATACAACGTGTTGCGATAGAACCGTGTCACCTTTGGTTCACCAGTAAAATATCAATGAGAAAACATACAACGCCCTCGTACATTTATCGCTTATCGGTGCTTCAGAGAGATGTAAGAGGGAAGCAACGCTGCCTCTGAGACACCCAAAGCGCATAATATCTCCTCTTTTTATCTTCAGATTGATCGAACCACAGTTAAAGCACACGGGTATCAAGCAACGGAAGCTATGTGAGCACCTGCTGTACAACGCCTGCGGTCTGTTTATCAGCATCGTGATAATACCATGTAAAGGTTTATTTTAAGCTCTGTACAAAGAGCGGCTGGAACTTCCGAGCATATTGCATGATAAGCCAATCGCCCTGTTTCTTTGAAGCGGGTGGCATCACACTGCTAAGCTTGGATATGAGAATTTATTTATCGTATCGTTTTCGTAGAGTTCTTCCGATGTACTAAAACTCGCTATTAGCGAGGTTTAGCGAGAATTCTTCCGGTGTACTAAAACACACGATAACACGCGTTTTAGTGCATCGTACGCTATCGCCTTTGCATACGTAAGGGATAGTGTGGTGGTCCTGCGCAGCTCTCTAATGCGCGAAGCTCTGTTTTCCTCATGCGCAGAACCAACAACGCTATCCTTTATGTGCGCAAAGGAGATACCGTACGATGCACTAAAGCTCACTATCAGATAGTTTTAGTGCATCGTACGCTATCGCCTTTGCGTATGTAACTGATAGCGTTGTTGGTTCTGTGCACGCGTAAAACATAAAGCGAGCTACAGAAGATACGCAGCCAGAGCCAAGGGACGACAAACCCGCAACAACTGCATGCTTACTAACAACTGACATGATTTCATGCAACAGAAAACAAGGAAAACACAAGCGGAAGTGATAGGAAAAACTGGCTTGTTAGTCACTATCTTTCTCTTCGGTGGTCTAACAGCGCCTGTCGTACTTGTGGCGATAAGTCAATTGACCACCGAACAGGAAGGTAATGACTAAGAAGACAATTTTTCTTGTCACTTCTCTTTGGGTTTTACTCGTTTTCTGTTGCATTAAATTCGGTTAGTAAGCAGTTCTTGCGTGAAGTCTGTCGTCCCTTGTCTCTAGCTGCGTATCTTCTACAGCGATATGTTCCAGCAAAAGACAGCTTCGCGCAGTGCGCATAACCACCACGCTATCCCTTTGCACTAAAACTAGCTGTTGGGGGCTCCGGTAAATAAGGTACTTTTTACATTGACGCTTGAATGAATGATAACGAAAAGTAAAGTCAGCAAAAGGAAAAAAGATCATATAGTGCTGTTTTTGACACCCGGAGAAGTTGGCTAATTCGATTACAAACAGCTGAAGAAATATGTCTTCCACATAACACGAACAGCAATTTACCTGCCGAAGCGTGATGTAGAGTACGATCATGGCTTTTCGCTTTTATTTATTTTTTTACGTGCGAGTGATCTGAAGCAGTCAGCACCGCATTATTGAGACTCCTCAGTTTGCACTTTGGTTTGATTAGGTAGGAAAACACAGAAATTTCAGTATGCAGAAGGCCACTAAGACAGAAAAGTACAAAAAGTTTCAACAAGAAATGCAGCGGCGGCTCAAGGGCTGTTGCTCAACACACATCGTAATATTTGCCTGAGCTTCCTTATGTCCTTCGACGTGTCACTATGACACCTCGCCTGATTTGCGTCGAGCTCCGCGCGCAGTTCAGCGTACGTCATTGAACCTACGGATATGTGGTTACGTGGCTCCATCAACCTGAAGATAAGAAAAAAAAAACGAAATAAGAAAAACGATATTGTGCGATTTGGGGGCGTCAGAGGCAGCGTTGCTTCCCTCTTAGATGTCTCTGAAGTAGCGATAAGCGATAATTCTACCAGGGCGTTGTATGTTTTCTGATTGATATTTTACTGGTGAAGTAAAGATAACGTGGTTCGATCACAACACGTTGCATACACTCGTGGAGCTTCTTCATCGCATACAGCAGGATGCTGTAAAAGCGCCATGATGTTACCTTTATGTACGGAAATGTTTAAACGAAAATTGCTGGAACTGTGCGCTGCAGTGCGATACTCAGCAAAGGGAATTGACGTTCATTTTTACGAATTATGCTCCGCTGCTGGACAGTTAGTTGGTTTTCCGCTTGATGTGCAGCTTAGGACACCAGTTCACGGCACACCGTGGTGTTGCATTTCTCCATTGGAGCGACAGCCCAGCAACAAACCAGAGCGGACGCACACACACACTCAGAGAATAGCTGGTCACCCGTTTCTTATTCGATCTCTTCCTGATAGTTAGCAGAGCGCCGCTCCGATGAAGAAATACGTCAGCGCCGTGTTCCGTAAAGGTTTATCCCAAGCTGTACCAATAGACCCCCCGCATCGGCACGTCATACCAAGATATCATGAAACTGGGAAAGAGTGGATCTTTGGCAAAGCAAGCACACGTGGGTGTCGCCGTCGTTTAACGTCGTGTTTTCGCGTTTTGGTGAGGTGAGGTCAGGGTAGTTCTGCCTCGCACATGAAGTTTTCCTTGGTATCTCCTTCTTGCAATGGCATCCATTATCGGAAACAAATCATGTGGTCGGCAGCTGCCAACCCACGTCGCTTTATCTTGCCAACGCGGGTCGCGACATTTGGCAGTGTGACGTAGACTGTTCGCAAACAGCGGGTAGTCTATTGCGCACATTCTATGTACGAAATGCTCTGCTTCTTTCTTTTCTTTTGCGGGTAGCAGGAGAATTCCCACCTTGTACAAAGAGAGACGCGATGATAAACACTGGACGACAAAGGACACAAACAATTGCTCTTTTTTAAGTTCAGTGTTAGCGCCGCGAAGCAAATGTAGCTATGAGCGGCGTACAGACGTGGACAGATGGAGAGAGGACAGCAGGAACGACAGGGGGTTAGTATGCGTCTTCGGCAGATTTCAGCGAGAACTGTGCAGACATTCGTCTGGAAAGTCTGCCCGAAAAGCCAGAGAGAACCTCAGACAACAAAGCCGGTGCCAGGACTCGAACCCGCGTCACCTCCCAGTCTCTGCGTGGAAATGAGTAATTCTAACCACTATGCCACGGTAGCTAGCACAGAAATATATATTGGGTAATGGGGCAAAATGAGACAGAAATTTCCAATTTAACGTGAAATTTTTATTTTTCGTGTTTTTCAAGAAAACTAGCCATAGACACATTCTCCGGGTTCTACAACTTCTGGCCTGTAAATGGAGAACGAATGTAGCCGGTCTAATATAATTACAGAACAAGAAATTTAAAAACGCAGATTGTCTCATCTTGCCCCAACCCTTTGGGCAAGACGAGGCATCGCGTGGGGCAAGATGAGACACGCCGTGGTAATGAACTACACAAATTAGTTTTTGCAATTCAAGCAGACAAAGTGAAGCCCGTAGACCCCTACACAACCCCCTGAGCCCACCATAACCACATATAATGTCCAATAAAACCGCACCCAACTCGGTCCTATTTTGCTCCATCGTCCTTTACAAACACGGCACGGCCCGTCTGACGTGTCGCTGGTGACTCGCTTTTGTGTGCGCTTCTGCTTTGCTGGAAATATCCTAGGAAACAGGAAAATTTGCTGGAAAATACTACACAATATGCACAAAAGAAATCCCTGAGGAACAGGCATAAAGCCACCTAATAGTTGACTTATCAGTTTTTAAATCACATTAAACTTAAATTGCATTCAATTAAAATTACATTAAATTGTCGCGTCTTGCCCCGTGCATGTCATCGGACGCATTATTTTTTCTGTTCAACAGTGAATAACCAAGAGTGAGCATATTTTGTATATATCTAGAAGAATGAATTAAAAAAAAAACGGGATGTGAACTTCCATTGACAGAAAAGGCTGCGAAACGCTGCCGCACTGATTGCAACAAACGGACTACAGAAAATCGCGCCTTTTTGTCGGGTCTTTACATTCCAGTCAGAAGTAACCGATATTTTTCTCCTAAACGCATACACCAGTACGTACAATTCTCACGTGCAATAAACCGGACATGTAGAGCCGCCCATGAGTAAAGTTTCAAGAGCATGCAGCAACGCGTCTCTGAGACAGGCGGCGTCGAGTAAAGAATGTCGCGTCTTGGCCCGTGTCTCATCTTGCCCCACCTTACCCTATATGTTACCAATCAAAGTGAGAAAAAACGATCCGCAACACGCGTAGTCAAGTAGCGCGAACAAAAAATCATCTATACGCAAATATCGTTGCATAAATCATCTGTTTCAAGGACGAATCATAAAGAAGAAAGATGGCAGACTCTGTACTTTCGAGACTTTCGAATCCGATGTTCGTAACTGGGATGTTACCATTACCGCTTGACTATATTGCATTATTTGCGCATTAAGATTATTAGCGGTATTTGGAGCACGCGAAGTTCATGCGGAATTGTGCAGAGGAACCACCCAGATTGGGGCTCCCAAGTGAAGCTCCCTCAACAAGCCAAACTGGAAAGTTTGGAACCTCAAGGGACAACAACAACAACAATAAATGATGACGATGAGATGGGGTGTTTCACCGGGCGGTGCGGTACCCTACCACATTGCACGTGAAACATTATATGAGGAGGATGAATGAAAATACGAGAAAGAATTAGAGCGACTGGAGCAATCCAGTGGACGACAGGAAGTCCATGAACAGGTGAAGAACCCGACGATGGAGCACAGGATCTTCACGGGGACAATGAGTGCAGCTAAATTAAGTGGTGTCTTGCTGATAGGGACAAGCTCATCACACAGAATCCGCCTTTGCGGACAGTAGAGTGCACGTTCCATAAGAATGTGCTCCGAGTTCACAACGACACCGCAGGTTGAGCAGAGGCTTGTGTTCCAGCATCTGATCATGCACTGGAATTGTGGGGTGAAAGCCACATTGAGAAGGAGTTGACGCAGGAGAGACCCCAAAGGAACCTGACAATATTCACCCGCAAATATGCATTTAGAAGCATCACAATAAGAAAAACAACGCACTACACGCGCTCTTTGATTTTCAATACGCGCATCCCGTGGCGGTAGGTAGATGATGCATGCTTTACCAGGCGAAAGGAATCAACTTAGTGCTCTAATGTTGGCATCTGTTCTTGTTTACCACCGCTCATACCACGATATTCCTTGCCTGCGCGCCACTGGCCTCAGACCTCCTCACAAGCTCCGTGCATCGAAGCAAGAGTCTCGTGACAGCAAGAGATTTTTTTGCTTGTTTGCATGCGCAACAAATTATGCGAACTTATCTGTCTTGTAGCGTGTTTGAAATGCCGTACAGAACGTTCAATTGCTGTTTGCAAAGTACATGGAGTATTTGCGCTAACTCACCTGGTAGAGGGCTTGAACCAGCGCTTCAGTGCATCTGGTGAAGCCTACTTTACAGGTCAGAAATTTGGAACCAAAATGGAACCTCGAAGACCCCAATATTCGTTAACGAAACTTGCACCAGATGTTTCGCTATGACACAGAGAACGTCCCACTAGAGAACGAATGCAAAGCGGTAAGAACGGAACGTGCTGCACGCGCTTTTCTATTCCTAATACATGGCTTCTATGGGAGCAGTATCAGGTGAAGCCTGCTTTACGTTTTGTCCCGAATTGCTGGGCATGTTCAGCGACGAGGCCACATTTAGTACGCGTTGGTGCCAGTCCAGGCGGGTCTGACGGCCTCCGAACTGCAGGTATACCTATTCAGTATCCCTAATCATTTTCATTTTATTATGCACGACCTCATACTTTCTCCACCTTTGCTGGATACCTGCCCCAGTATGTCCATAGAGTGTTGTCCAGTGGCCGGCACACGGTGAGCGTCTGGGGCGCCCTGTCGTACGACGGACTCGGGCCTTTGGTACGACTGGAAGGGCGCTTCAATTCCATGGCCTACGCAGAGGTCATCGAGAGGACGCTGCTCCCCTATGCTCTGGACGGGCCGTTCCCGGATGGGTGCTACCATTTCCAGCACGATGGCAGCTCCGTCCATCGTAGTAAAACTGTCCAACGCCTTCTCGACGACCTCAGCGTAATGCAGCTGACATGGCCTGCGCAGAGCCCGGACTTAAACATCATTGAAAACGTCTGGGGCATCCTGAAGAATAGGATGAGCAAGAGACGGACGCCTACAAGGAGCAAGGACCCACTCTGGGAATTTATAGAAGCAGAGTGGTCCTTGCTACGTGAAGACGTGGACCTTGTCCGCCGACTATACGCTTCCCATCCTGTGCACATGGCCTCCGTTATTGCTGCGAAAGGGGGGCCGACAAAGTATTGAGACAGTATCGTCTCCCCCGCCTCCTTTTTTTTTTGCGTGTGTTCAAGGGTACACGCTCTTTCTTCTGTTTTTGTCTAATAAAAAAAGAAAAAAGCTATGCACTACCAGCCCGTTGTCGCCTCAATTCATCTTTGCGCCCTGTTATCTCTCCGATAGCGGAGAGACTTCCTTCCCGCGATAGCCACTCGCGCTCGGTGCAGTAGACCGAAAACGAAACCATTTTGGCGTTCGTTACACTCAAAAGCAAAGTTACCACTACTACCACGATGGGTCGCCACAAGCGCACTCTTTCATCCCTCCGAACGAGTGGGCTCGCCCGCTTCCACTCGCCGCTAGGGTGTCTCTCTCCAGAGAAAATACGCCGCTCGCGCGTTCCGTAAACTTTCGTCCAGCACTGTACCAGCGTTAGATGTGATTCCGGACGTATCAGATATACACGTTGCTGAAAACCAGGCTCTGATCGATAACACAGCGATACCCGCAAGTGAAGACGTGGTACAAGTGTCACAGAGGGAAAGTCGGAGCGATGCTGAAAATGATAAACAGACTGACAAAGATACAGATAGTGCCACACAAATAGATGACGGGGCTGCGTCGGCCCCCAAAGAAAATAGCTACAGTGTATGGACAAACGATGAAATAAACTCGGAAAAATCCCAGGCAGGTAATCAGATTAACAAGAGCGGTGTAACAGGAACCACTACACCCTATAACGAGTTGATAGATGGAAGAGCTCGGAGATCGAAATGGCAAACAAACAAGAATACTGTTATAATTCCACATGAACCATGTAATGTGAACACCCCAAACGATCCCAGAGAGGCTAAACAAACCGAGAAGATGACTCTTGTACCGAAAACTGTCAAATATGAAAATATTGATCCGACTGCTGGCATCAGCCAGTTGAATGAAAGAAGCGACAAAAAAAAAAACAGGTTCACGAAATCGACGACGCCCCATCGGACTGCCCACTTAAGAGCAGCAATACCATTATGCATAGTAACGCCGAAAGTGGAAACACAAAAAGAAAGCGAAAGAAATCAAGGAAAAAGCAACAGAAACGCGCAACTTCAGCAACAACCGACGATGATGATGGCTTCTTCGCACTTAGCAATAGATATGCCACTTTAGAACCGTCTAGCGCAAGCTCGTGCAGTTCTGATAACCTTAATGAATCTATGGAAAAGCTGGACCCAGATGAAAAACGACTTCATGTGGAAAATCCACATGACTTCCTTAACGATTCAGATAATAGTGTATCTAAATTCCAAAGTTGCTCATCATTGGACTCATTAGATAAAACACCCACACAAGTAAACGAAGACCATTAAACAAAGAACCTACCAAAAAAGAACGACTATGGTTAGTTCCACCCTTTTATACTTAATGTTTACTTCCCTAATTATAGGGTCATGGAACGTGAACGGCATGCGTAACAGAATAAAACAGAATAGTATCATCGAAGCAGCCCGTGCAGAAAAGTTAGACATTTTGGCCATACAAGAAACTCACATTAACAATATTAGATACATAAATAATTTTGATAGAATTTTTAACGTAAAGAGTTTATGGAGCTTCGCTAACGGGCGCAGTGGAGGTGTTGCCTTTATTCTGTTTGGGAGATGTAAAGACATGATGTTCAAAAAGGAAAGGGACTTTGAGGGCAGGGTGTTAACCATTGATCTCAGGGTAGGTCTTAAAATAGTGAACATTTATGCTCCTGTAAGAAGTAGCGGCCAAACAGAATTTTATAACAGCCTTGATTGTTATCTAAACGGCGCAAGGAAGATTGTATTACTAGGCGACTTTAATTGTGTTGAAAATGAGATTAGAGATAGAATGCCTCCACGCGACAGACCGCTTACGTATGGTGCAAACCCCAAGAACACAATGATATCCTCAGGTCATCCCAAGGACGTTCCATTGGGACAGGAATAACATCCCTCGGACATCCCAGTATGGTCCTCAGTTTGTCAGAAAAGTGTTAAAATGCAACGCCTCGGGCCATCCCCAGAATCTCCTCAGGAAGTGTCCCAAAAACACCACCAGTAAGGTTTTAGGAGCAAAAGAGGATATCTTATAGTGATGATTTATTTATTATTTATTTATTTTGAGAAAGGTGGCCCATTTTGAGTACAAGGTCGTTTTCTCATTCCGGCACTTGTTCAACCTTAGTCACCTGCTTTTTGTTTGCTCCTTTTTATTTGTTTAGCGTATTTCTCATAACGGACAAAGAGCGCGGCGGTTTAAAAAGCAAACAGAAAGAAATATCAAAGATTATGAAAAAGTAGTTCCAGGAGCATTATGTCCG
This sequence comes from Ornithodoros turicata, assembly GCF_037126465.1. Taxonomy (NCBI): domain Eukaryota; kingdom Metazoa; phylum Arthropoda; class Arachnida; order Ixodida; family Argasidae; genus Ornithodoros; species Ornithodoros turicata. The sequence goes on from NC_088201.1 coordinate 150,592,072, forward strand.
CGAATCGCGCATTTCTGTCTTTTTCGCCGTAAATGCTCCATGTGTCATAGACAGTCACCTTTTTTCGGGAAGAGGGGGAATTCATTGGCAGAAAAATCTGACACAGGACCACACTCTGTTTATGACAAATGGCATTCAGCCCGAGAGATCGACCCAAAAACAAAACAAATGTATCACTCAGTATTTGGGGAATCTTGGCAGGTGAACTGTACAAAATAATATTTCTCATCCCGTCAGTTACCCACAGGGACACGCACAGGACGTACTTGGATGACTCTTCGCGGACAGTCCGCGAGTATCGTCCTCAGGACGCTCTGCGGATTCATATGGAAGGACGAGGACCCGATGACACTTTGGGAACATCCTCAGGACCGCGTGTGTTCTTTGGGAAGTCATGGATAGAACTAAGAAAACGGTGTAATTTAAAAGATGGTTGGTTAAATGTTTGTCCCAATCAATTGGGCATGACATGGAAAGGCGCAACAGCTAGAGCGAGACTAGATAGAGTGTACATAACGGATAACACGTTATCTGATCTACAAGCCGCATCAGTGAAAGAAACCCTCATATCTGATCACAGCCTGTTAACGTGTCGATTGAAAGTAAACATCTACACAAGAGGGAAAGGGCTGTGGAAAATGAACCCCTGTCTATTGGATGATCAACGCGTATATCGGGACATAAAAGAACTTCTGCAGGAAAGAGTAGATAAAGATTTAACACCAAATCAATGGGACCAGTTGAAGAATGAAGTTAAAGAACTATTGATAACATGGAGTAAAAAGATCGCCAATGAAGATCGGGCTGAGCTATCAAAAGTAGGAGCTGCCCTTGCATTGTTAAACAAACCAGATAATTTTGGTCCTGGGCTAGAAGAAGCAAGAGAGCGATTGAAGAAAAGATACAATAAACTTCTTGCAAAAAAATGGGAGGTAGTAAAATTGAAATTTAAAACTGAAGAATGGGAGGCAGAAAACTGGGCATCGAAGCATTTGCTCAATAAAGCTTTGGGAGTCTGTAAACATGAAATCACAACTCTAATTGATGAATGCACCGGCGAGGAAATGCAAAATCAAACAGAAATCAGTAAATATGTATCTGAATACTATAGGGAACTGTACAGGAGGGAGGATGTGACCTTCACGGAGAGTGACCTCCTCTTCCCTAATTCTGCTCCAAGTACAATAGGTAGTGATTTCACAATCAATGAATTGCAAACAGCCTTGAAACAGCTGAATGAAAGGAAGGCTCCCGGGGCCGATGGCCTTAGACCGGCTTTCTATAAGCGCTTTTGGTCACTCCTTGCTACATCACTGCTGAAAATGATAAACAAAGCCTTCCAAGATAAATCTCTGCCAGCATCCTTCTACGAGGGTAGGATCGTGCTGATTTGTAAAGATGAAAATAAAAGTTTTAATATTAAAGCGTGGCGGCCAATAACACTACTTAACATAGATTATAAACTGGTAAGCAAGATGATAGCAAACCGAATTCGCGACATATTAGGTGATGTCGTGAGTGACACACAAACAGCAAACGTTTACCTTAGGTCAGCCCAACTTAACATCTTGGCAATTTCTGATATAATTCATTGGATTAAAATGTCAAATAACGCTGGCATGTTATTGGCCATCGATTTTGAAAAAGCTTTTGATCGCGTCAACCATACCTACCTAGAACACCGTCTGAGGAAAATTAAGTTAAACGAACAACTAGTTGAAATGATCATGCTCCTTTATAGACACAGTGTATCACGAGTGATAGTAAATGGTCACTTAACAAGTGAATTTAGAGTCGAAAGGGGAGTGAGACAGGGTTGCCCCCTGTCAGCGGCCCTTTTCATCATTACCTTAGAACCATTCTTACAAAATTTAAAGAACAGCATACCACCTCTCTTTTTACCAATAATAGGCAAAACAGTACCAGTCTTCGCCTTTGCTGATGATGTGAACGTAATGGTGCAAAAAGGTGAACACATCAAACATGCCCTCGAAGCTTGTAAAAAATATGAGACCATTAGCGGTGCGAAAGTAAATACTGGGAAAAGTGAAATTCTGTGCTTGGGAAATACGTACTCCAATATTGGCACCCTGTATGGCATACCAGTGAGACCTGAGATTAAAATCTTGGGCGTCCTCTTTGACAGAGCTGGTCCTTCTAAGGCAACTTGGACACGGAAGTTGAAACAAATTAATAGTGACGTAGAGACGCTAAAAAACGTAAAATCAAACATGTTTTCAAGGATTCAAATAGCAAAGTCACACATATATTCGAAGGTGCAGTACTTAACTCATACAATAGATATCGATAAGAAAATGATAAGAAAAATTGATAGAATAGTGTCTCCGTTTATTTGGGGTAGCGGTGTCGAAGCTATCCAACGTAACTGGATGAAGGAACCACCATACAGGGGTGGATATAACATCATTGATTTGGATTTGGTATCGAGAGCGAACCACGTCATCTGGACACTCAGGGCATTATCCTCGGATATTAATATAGTTTCAACAGTGGTGAGGTATTCGATTGGCCTTGGCATACGATTCATAGATGGTAAAGTTGACAACAGCAAACCTCGCTCTACAAACGTAAGGAAATTCTATCAGAGTGTAATAAACGATTACAGATTATTAAAATCCAAAAACAAGGAGGTTGAGATCATAACAATGAAAGGAAGTGACATTGTTGAACTGCTTCGAACAAACAGGGAATACGTGGTACGGAAACCGATTAGTGGTATCGAACCCGACTGGCGGAAGTATCAATGCAAACTTTTTACACGCTGCGAGAAAAAGTTTTATGTGGCGATTTGCGCATGGGTTACTGCCCATACTGAACCATCATAGAAACACAGGCCACATCCGCAACATGTGTGATTTGTGCGGCGGTAACGAATCTTTGCAACATTTTTTCTTAGACTGTCCCTTTTTAACCCCAGTGCAGGAAAAAATTAAAGAACTTTTTCAATTAGATAAACTACACTACTCTTCCGTGCGTTTTTTGAACCCTGCTCCACTGGGAAAGCCACGGCGGCGGCAGTTTATCGCTGTTATCAGCGAAGTCAGTTATCAAATCTGGAGACTTAGGTGCGATATCGCGCACGGCCAAAAACCACAAACTTCCCGCTCCTTTATCGCTCGTTGTAGTAATGAAGTCTTGTGGCTTCTGAGAAAAGAAAAGAAAATGCTATCGAGAAATGACTTCACTAGACAGTGGGCCTCCCCACCAATTATCTTCAAAGTTGACGCTGAGGATAAACTACAGATGTGTTTCTAACCTTCTTATGTTCCTTTTTCTATACATTTCGTTATTCTGTGTTTGTCCCTTCATATAACTGTATTTCACCCTTACCTTATCACCCATCCATTACATAATCAACCATATACCACAAAATGAAAAAAAAAGAAGAATAATGACCGAATTTCTTTCCTTTGGGGACAGTGATGTGTTTAAGTGGGATGAATGTGAATACCACTGGCGTGGTTCTGCACCCGCAAGTGAGTGACTCAAGGTGCAGTCGAGACTACGTCTCAGTAAAGCTGCAAATAAAATGGTAATAAGGCATAGCAACTATTGGTAGCCAACGGCCCTTGTATGTATGTTGGGCCTCTGGCAAGGTCGGGAGACCTCTAAGCCGGCAAATGACCTTTTCTTTAGGATTTGGCCCTCTGACGTGGCAGTAATGCTCTCAAGGCAGCAATTGAGTCAGTATCACTGCGTGAGCTTATCCTCAGCAAATACATGTTATCTTTTTTTTTCTTAATTTGGACCACGCGGCTACCGTAACGCTGTTGCCCAAATGAATGAATGGATGATTTGGGGACCCCTGTCGTGGCGTAACCGCCCACAAGTCACCAATGACAAGTGTAAATGTGTTTTTTATTTTCCCTTGCTTGAAGGAAGGAGGTCATAACAAGAAAGTACAACAAAGTACAAAAAAGGGAAAAAAAAACCCGGACGCCCTTTCCTCCGGGAGACCCATAAATGATGCGAACGGGCACTTGAGCTCCTAGTGGCTTAGTCGCCCTATTACCTGATATGGGGAAACAGCTGTCCAGTGCTGGTGTGGCGACGTTTGGGAGTTATAAACATATGTTCAACGTGCACATTCGTGTTCGTGGCACATACGCGCTGATCCCTTGCATTGTAACAAAAACCGTGCCCCCCTTCCCGAACAATACTGTCATCTCCTTAAATGGCAACTGGTTTTCGGCTCTCCCGCTCAGTCTTGCACTGATTATGCCCGTCGTATGACAGGCGAAACGTCTACTTAAAGTTTGTTTGTTTGTTACGTTCAGTCGGAGTCCTCTCTTTCTTTCGTTATGTCATCTCCCGGCTTTTGGAGTATTTTCGCATCTATTCGGTCCATCCACGGCTCAGCTGCTCTAGGCAGTGTGACAGAGTACTGCGACCAAGCTATTAACATTATTCGCCTCGAGTGTCACCAACGCTTCAACCGGGAATGCCTGAAGCACAACGTCGTTCCTCAAGCGCTCAGATGTCGGCCCCTTGTGGACACCCCGTATGGCAGGAAGCTTGCTCGGGACTTCGGCATCAACTGTTTGAAGGCTCGGCTCCTCGAGAACAAGTCAAAACTCAACGACTCCCGCCACCGACTGGACTCAGCTGAAAAGGCCTTGGTACGTACCCTTCAGCCCGATGAGTTGCGACAGGTCTTCAGCGCCCGGAAACAGGCAGAGCTGCTAGAAAGAAACCAGAGGACCGAGATCCATGACCAGAAGCTGTCCCGCCTGCTGCCGAGGAAGCCTCCGGAGTATAACTGCAAAAACGTCCTCAACCTGTCATCGAAAACACTCACCGACGGGCACATGAGTCTGCTGTCGAAAGGACTGGATTTCGCTCTCGCGCCCCGTGCTGTGCCGAAACGGGAAATCATAGTGGAAATCGAAGACAGGCTTCGCCACATCAAGGACTCAACAGGTGTCAACCTAGCACGTAGCCGCATCGCCACCATCCTAAACAACGTAAGTGGGTCACCCTCCAACCTGTCTAAGCAAGAACGGTCGGCGCTGCGTGACTTGCGCTCGGACAAATCAGTCATCGTCTTGCCAGCGGATAAAGGGAAAGGCACGGTTATATTGGACACGGAGGACTACCGTACGAAGATGCAAGAGATCCTCGACGATGCTGCGCACTTCGTCCCTTTGAAGCATGACCCAACTGCTAAAGCGGAACGCTCTTTGGTGGACCACCTCCGTGAGTTAAAGAAGAAGGGCCACCTAGATGATGCCACCTACCGCCGCCTTTTCTCATCAGACGGCGCGACTCCCAGAATTTACGGCCTCCCTAAGACACAAGCCTGGGTGTCCTCTGAGACCGATTGTCTCGTTCATCGGGTCACCGACGTACAACCTGTCCAAGTATCTAGTAGAACTTGTGACTCCCGTTACCGGCAACAACAACCTGACGGTGCGCAACTCGAAGGAGTTTGTCGAGCTGGTCCGAACGCAAGCCCCCAGCAACAACGATGTCATGTGTCATTTGATGTGATGTCACTGCTTACCGACGTTCCGAAGGATCTCGCGGTACAAGTGGCGGAGGCCCGACTACGGAAGGACAGCACCCTGCCATCACGAACTTCACTCACAGTTGAAGAGGTAGCTATACTCCTGAGATTCTGCCTCAATCAAACTCATTTCACCTTCAACGGCAAGTCTTATCATGAAATCGAAGGATGCCCTATGGGAAGCCCTGTGTCAGTGACGCTGGCAAACTTGGTCATGAAGCACATTGAGGAGACGGCCATGGAACGGTTGTCCCACCCAGTTAAGTTCTACCTCCGCTACGTAGATGATACGTTCGTCATCCTAGACAGGGACCACATCGATGAATTCCACTCGGTTCTCAACTCCATTGAATCAACGATCAATTTCACGTATGAAGTTGAACAGAGCGGCAAGCTTCCTTTATTGGTTGTATGTGTATGCAGGGACAGCACGGGGAGCATCCATTCGTGTGTCTACAGAAAGACCTGCGATACCGCCACTTTCCTAAGTTTTGGCTCACATCACCCCACGGAACACAAGCGAAGTGTGGTGCCAACATTATTGCACCGTTCAGAGCAATTGTCATCTTGCAGCGAGCTACGGGCTTGTGAAGATGCGACGATCTCCGCTTCCCTGGACAGGCGAGGCTACCCACACAGGTTTATTGAGGACACCCGGAAACGTATACAGCTACGTAAACCGCAGGATGAGAACCGCTCCCGCCTGACCCGGGTCACAATTCCATACGTCAAAGGCGTTTCGGAATCTATCCGCCGGGTGCTACTTCCATTGAAAATCTGGACGACCGAAACTGCGCAGCCTCATCTCCAAGCCAAAGGACACTGTCGCCCCAGAAGACCAGTCTGGCGTGGTGTACAAGCTACAATGTCTAGGTTGCGACACGTGCTATATTGGCGAGACAGGCCGGAAAAGAATAACCCGCATAAAAGAACACAAGAGCGACGTCCGGAACGCAACACATGCCACACGGCTGAAGACCGAACTCAGCGAGCATCCTTGGAACACGGGGCATTGTTTCAACTACGATAGGTGACCTTGGCATGCGAGCAAAGACTGGGACCGAGGAAGCTCCTGGAATCGTGGCACATACACACTGATCCCTTTCATTGTAACAAAAACGGTGGCCCCCTTCCCGAACAATACTGTCATCTCCTTAAATAGCAACTGGCTGTCGGCTGTCCCGTTCAGTTCTGCATGATGATGCCCGTCGTATGACAGGCGAAACGTCTGCTTAAAGTTGGTTTGTTTGTTACGTTAAGTCGGAGTCCTCTCTTTCTTTCGTTATGTCATCTCCAGGCTTTTTGAGTATTTTCGTATCCCCATTCGCAATCACAAAATAAAGTTGTGTTAGATGTATCAATACCCGACATTGAGCATACTGGGTTTCTCTCTTTTGCACCTGATCCTCGTTTCCAATGGCAATGAAATAAAGGAATGCATGTATGTATGCATACATGAATAATGCATGTACATGCGTACATACATTCAGACATACTCAAGCAGCGCACAATATTGGGCCAATATTGGCTGGTCAATGCCATACGGCTCCAATTTGAGGCCCGTTTCGCCAAGATTTCAACCATATTGGCTGAAACTAGGGAATATGGGCCCCATATTGCCCAGTTTGAGCCAATATGGGGAAAATCCTGGCAATATGGGCCCCATATTGCCCGTGCACACCCCATATTCACTGAAAATACTGAAAATGATACGTACCCACTGCACAAATGCCCAAGCAGCACGGCAGGATTGGACATTGAAGCGCGTGAAATACCCAATTCACTACGCCGTTACATCCAACAAATTCCCGCAGATGATACACATTGTTCGAAACAGTAAACGAAAGCAATCCCATTGTAACATTCACTAGAACTCGACAACTCAACTTTCCACTTTCTGGAAGCAGTCACGATCTTGCTTCGCGATGCCAATGCCACTCGGTGGAACCGGCTGACAGCGACCGTGGTCGTTTAAGCGAAATCACGCGTCCTACCACTAATGCGCATGCGCGACAGTTTCATACAGGCTAAAATGTTGCTGGTTCTTCTAATGATAACGGCATTGCGGCAGGTCAAGTAAAAAACTCAATGTTTGATGCGAAGGGATATCTCTTAGGGTAAAGTTAGGTGCTTTCAAGTTACTGAAAGCTGTGTGAGTTGCTCTTGCGTATGTCCGTCACCGTCACGAAAGTGTTTCTCTCCTTTGTACTCTCGGAGCGGGCTTCAAATCTTTGGCTTGTAGAGTGTTGCGATGACAATGAAGCATAGGTGGGGAGTAACGCGTTACAAAGTAGTGCGTTACCGGTAATGCGTTACATTCGACTAGTGAAATATGGTAACGCATTACATTTGGGAGAAAAGTAATGAGTAACGTAACGTCATTACATCTTTAATAACTAACGCGTAACGGCGTTATGCGTTACAGCGTGCTCGGGAACATTGCTTCATCGTCTAAACTTGAAAGCTTGAGAGGACTGTGCCTGCAGAATCCGGGATTTTTTTTTTTTTTTTTTTCGAAACGATTTTTTCTGTTCATCTTCAAAAATGACAAGAAGGTCACATCGACACCCACGAAGAACGCAAAAGAAGGGTTAATTTACCTACCCTGGTTGAGATGTCACCTTTGTTTACCACTTCTCTTTTTCACTCCCTCTGGTGTTTTTCGGACGAATGGGGCAAAAGCGGCAGAAAAATAGCCTCCACCCTCTGAACAAGTAACAAAGTACCAATGAATTGGCTGTTTGGATTTGTACTGTGTGAGATAAAAGGTCGCCGTCTCTATCCACCTTGACAAGGAGCACTCACTGGTCATTAGGCGTCCTCTCAGCCCAACGGGCGAAGCTCACACATGAAAATTTTGAATATCAACTACTTCTGCGTTGCAATAAATCGTACATGTAAGTTGTGTTCATGCGTGACCCTTGTCTGTGCCCAACATTGCTTGCATTGATTTGCGGAATGCAGTTATGTGACTCAGCCATATTATAAGCAAAACCTCATGAAGTAATCAAAAGTAACGGCATTACTTATCAGAAGTAACGGCGTTAGTAACGCGTTACCTACTACCGCAACAGTAACGACTAACGTAACGCGTTACTTTTTGAAAAAGTAGTGAGTAACGGTAGTGCACTACAAAATAAAAGTAACTTCCCCACCTATGCAATGAAGGCTTCTGAGGGACGTTTGGTGTTCGCAGTTCCATGGGACTGCCTGTGTCCTTCAGCAAGACGGGCGTAGCACCCGTTCGTTTTTGGGGCAATGCAATGTTGTTTTTGTAATTGTGTGCACCGTGGATCAATGAGACCTGCAGAAATGAAAAAGCAAAAAGAAGAGAGAAGTAATATCAGTGGTGGATATTAAACCAGATAATGTTTTATTATTACACGGACTCCCCGTTGGCGTTATCACTGAAATATTCGCAATATTGGCGCAAAATGCTTGCCAATATGGGCAGCCCATATTTGACCAATACTGATAATCTTGGCAGCCCATATGGGTCCAATATTGGCGTGCTGCTTCGGTACATACATACATATCCACCATTAGAAGTGAGATTACGTATTTCGTCTTCCTTTTACTTTTTTTCCCTCTAGATCTTCTAATTGATCCACGTTGCACCGCGTTGCAAAAACAAAACCCCTTCACGCTAAAGACGAAGAACATGAATAGTGCCCGGGAATATGCATGACCAACAGTAGGATGGGACAATTTTCCGCATTTTCAGTTAATATGGGGTGCACATGGGCAATATGGGGCCCATATTGCTGACATTTCCCCCTTATTAGTTACAACTTTGCAATATGGGACCATATTGCCGACATTTTCCCCATCACTGGCTCAAACTTGGCAACAGGCGTCCGACATTGCCACGTTTGAACCAATACAGGGATAATCCTTGCAACACGGGTCTCATGTTGGACTCGTATCGCCAACGCCCAGCCAATATGGGCCCACTATTGTGTGCTGCGTGGGTTGATTCCTCCCAACTCAGCCATGATGGTCCTTCCCAACACAGTATAGCATTCCGAAGGGCGTTGACGGTCATGCCTCGAGCTAAACAGTCAGCGGGGATTTCCCTTCAAGCACAGCAGCGCCACTGATCCAAATTCGTTGTTGACTGAATTTCTTTAGCTCGATTACACACGAGTCTTCCACGTTGCTGCTGGATTCTTTGAGGCAGACAGAAGTACAGAGCGTTTGGTGTCCCCAACGTGACTGATTGCCTCGTGAATATTTGACCCCGCAAGCTTTATGGTATCCAGCAGGAGATTCCAAGTCAATCCCAGACTCTTAACATGTGATCCTCCGCGAGTTCTTGTGGCATATTGACCTTCACCGGCGCTTCAACCCCGGCTGAGCCTCGCCGTTACATATTATGTAATGCATAGTGCCCTTCGAGCATAGACTAAACATCATTGATCGATTCTACAAGCGTATGACGTCATGCATAAAGTGACAAGCATATAACGTGGGCCAGTGGGTGGACTCGATACCAACTACCGATGCCGATAGTGATCGAATCGGAACTATCACGGCGACGTTGCAACGACCCAAAAGCGCGCGGAAGGTAGTTTCTGGTAACGCGAGGAGAGTCAGGTGAGAAGGACGACAGCCGGCAAAAAGCCTCACCCTGGTGCGACGTGTGGCTCCCGCCTAGTATCACAGGGTTGGGGTCATACAATCTGTTCCGTGGAGCTCCTGCCGCTGCCAGTGCTTCCTACGAGGGGTCGCCTCAAGGCCGTGAAGAATGTTTAATATTCCCGTACATCATACAGTATGATGAACCATGCTATAGCATGATATGTCCTCTCAGTACCGTTGCGGTACTGCCTCAGTGGTAAAGCATCCGGCTCGCAATCTGAATGGCGTAGATTCGAATCCTAGACGGTGACAAGCCCACGTTTCCGAGGTTCTTTATTCTAAGAGATAACGGATGCGCTTGTGTGACAGTCAGGAAAAACTCGAATGTTCTTAAGCAGCACAGTGAAGCGGAAATTTTAGTTCATAGGTAATAATGCCTTCTCACTCCAGCGCTGTGGTGTACACCACGTAATGCACGAGAAAATATGTATTTCTGTTCTGACCGTCTGTCCGCATGCAAAGGAAGCACGAATAATATTTTGTGCGCAGTCAACAGATGGTGCTACCGATTTCCACTCGGTCACACAGCGAGAGTCCGACTGAGTCTGAATACAGCGTGACAACAGTACCCTGCAGAAGAGCCAATAGGCTGTGAATGTATCAGGAAAGATGTTCATATTGGGGTACGGGTGTATCCCGTTTGAAACCATTAAAAATAATATTTCGAAAATAAACGCGTAAGTACCCACTGTTCAAAATATGCTTTCCAGTATATACTCTTAAAAATCAACGCACAAAATTAATCGCCGAAATATCCCCGTCCAAATAAAAACGCTAAAGAATCTACGGTTAATAATATATCGTTAAAAATAAATCGTTTCAGAATCCCCCAAATCCTCCACAAAAGTTACTAGAGTCATGTGGTATGGCCCAAATCAAGGTGAACTGGAAGCAAGGGGCTTAAAACTAACCTCACAGGAGCAAACTAGCCTAAACTATTCCAAACTAACCGAAACCGAATTAAACTAATCTAACATAACATGATCTAACCCGGCGCAAAGCGCGGAGATACCCAAAATCCACAATTAAAAATAAACTGCTTAAAAATAAAACATTTAAGAATAAACCGCTTAAAAATACACACTTAAAAATAAATCAGGAAGAATAAACCGGTTAAAATAACCGCCTAAATATCACCGGTTAACAATACACCATTAAAAATAAACTGTTTCAAAATCCCCATAATCTAGCACGGCGGCGGATTAATACGGGACTGTTCCGCTACGCAGGGGATAGGTATGATGTCTACATCGTATCGGCACGGGATTGGGAGGTGACACGGGTTTGGCACCGGATGTGCTGTCTCAGGTTTTCCCTCGTTTTTCCGAAGACTTTCCAGACTGAAGTTGGCACAGCTCCCCCGAAGTCAGCCCAGCACACATACTAACCCCCCATGTCTCCCACTCCTTCCTGCTGTCCTCTCTCTCCATCTGTCCACATCTGTATGTCGCTCATCGCTACAATTGCTTCACTGCGCTAACACTGAACTTAGAATAAAAACATTGCTTATAAGCACACAGTCTGGTTTCGTGGCTAGCCCACTGGTTGTGGAATGCATATTGTGAGGGAGACCTACAGTCATGCTCATCGCCATCAGCCCTTTAGCGCGAGTTTTCATATCACCCGCATTCTGGACTTCGCGCACCCGACTTCGTACTGGAGTTGCGTTCTGGGCGTTCACTTCGCGCGATGGCTTCCCCCAATGCCTCAATCGGCGACGCTTCGCCAACGCCCGCGGGACAACGCAACGCTCCCGCAGCACGGCAACGTGATCCGCCCGTATTCTCCGGCACGGGCACCGAGGACATTGATGATTGGTTGGCCGCCCGCGAACGAGTAAGCATGTTCAATTCCTTGGACGACTCCTCGAAACTAAATAATGTAGCGTTCTATCTGGTTGACCTCGCGAGAACATGGTTTCTGAACCACGAAAGCGAAATCAGCTCTTGGTCTGTGTTCCGCTCCCGCCTCACTGATATCTTTGGACGACCGGCGCTGAGAAAAGCCGACGCAGAGCATAAGCTGTCACAGAGACTGGCAAACGAGACGTTTACGTCATACATTGAGGAGATTCTGTCCTTGTGCAATCGCGTCGACTCCACCATGTCCGATCCAGCGAAAATCAAGCGCATTCTAAAGGGGATCGCGCCTGATACCTTCCGCCGTTTCACCTTCTCGTTCTGAAGTCCCCTTCCACTGTCCAAGATGTCATAACCCTCTGCAAGGAACTCCAAGAAGCAAAAAATCTTTGGCTATCTTCCTCTATCTCATGAGCCGCACTCATGGACTGTACAACCTGAGAGGCTCTTCGCGCCTTCGTTCGCCAGGTTGTCCAAGAAGAAATCGCTAGGACGTACCCAGGGCCCCATTGCTCCCCGCTGCCTCCGGAACTACCCACGCACAGTGTGCTCGCACTTGTGCGACAGGAAGTATGCGCTGCCTTGCGTGCCAGTGCACCAGCTCAGACGAATAACGGTATCTACGCCGACGTTGCCCGTTCACCCGCTATGGCCGAACCTCCGCCACCTCTACCCGAGCCGCCGAGCCGAGCCGAGGGAGAACCACAGCCATGCTCATCGCCATCAGCCCTTTAGCGCGAGTTTTCATATCATTCTTTCGCTTGGCTGCCATAAAACCACACGCTAAGCGCTCTGTCTCTCCCGTCTTATTCGCCTCTTAACAATATGGATGTATCTATGTAGTGTTTTCGGGTGCTTCTAATCACAATACGTCATTCTCCCTTCTCCACTGACACCAAAAACTTGTTAAATAAGACATATCAATCCACACAGACTGTTTATTTTGCAACAGGGGTCACCGTTGGATGTTACTATCACAAGGTAGACAAAGTCATTCCTTTGCGCAAGAGGGAGAAACAGATTTGTACATCAAGGAAATCAGATCTTTCATAACCATTGCACGCCATGCAGTATTGCAGCGAGAATATTTTAATTTCGGCGGGGGGGGGGGGGCATGGGGACTTCAAATGGTGTAGGAGGTGTGCACATGCACGTGCACATGCTACCAAAGGTACAATTTTGAGGCGTGTTGACCCCCCCCCCCCCCCAGTCTGACTATGCCCATGGTTGTATGTCAGTGAAACGTACAAATGTCAGACATGCGCAGTGGAGCCAAAATGTATCCTGGTATTTTACGGTATTTTACACCGCTCCCACATTTTGTATAGTAGCACAGTTTGTGAAATGCACAATAATTGTGTCGTGTAACATATAGAAACCTTTCACTAACACATCTCAATTAGTACAGTTCTAATAATTTGAATCGCTTCTTTTCTGAGGCACATCATGCAGAAGTTCCAGAGTAACAGAATATTGATTTAGGAGTTCTAGAAGTTTTCAGCATGATCACTGTCGAGCATTATTTGTGTACAGTTTATTTTAATGTAAGGGCAAGCAACACCATTTTCTGCAACACTTTGCTTCAAATTATGCATCATTCCCTAAAACATCTCACTGGGCTTGTAGGCGATTATTTACTTTACATAGCTGTTAGACATCCAATGACACGTTTTATCTTTATGGATGCTTCACCTCAAACGTGAGATAGTCTCCGAAGAACAGCATAGAGTTTGTGGGAGAGTTATACAATTAGTTAGGTATTCTGCTAATTTTTACGCAGACAGAAGATTATCATGATTTCTTTAAGTTGATCTTGATCACACTAAAAGGCGATAAGTGTAATGTCAAAAAACAATGACAGAATAAATCTGGTATGTTACCTTTAGGGAGAAAATTTATCAGCCTTTTAATGTAGCAATGATTGGTTCTCAGTAAACCCTTGCCAAGACAAAGAAAGATTTTCACGAAAAAAGGCTCCCAAGAGATGGATATTTTGGCGATGTTGCGGGAGTTTCCATTATATTTCGTTCCAGACAGTCATTCCCTCTTGTGTGAGAGTCAATATTTTGAGTGCTTTCCGCTTATTTACTGTTGGTTTCCTTTGAACCACATAGCTAAGCAGGCAACTCAATCATTTGCCCTTGTGATAAACTAAGTAAGTGATAAGCCACAGTATCTCCACCAGTGGCATAGGCATAGGGGGCTAGGGGGCACGAGCCTCCCATACCTGCCACAGACCAACTCAGGCAGATCGAGCAGATCAGAGGTGAAAAAATATATGGGTGGGGGTGAGGACCAGTGTGACGATCGCGAAAGTTGTTGCAGTTCATGGCGTCTACCTATAAGCAGCACTCTTGAATGGTTTTCAAAGCAAGAGGTTTTCAAAATACTTCCAATCTCGTGACACCGCCTCATTGGTCATGACAGCCTACATGTAATCGCATTGCGAACGTCCAAATCATTTATTTTCGTTTTTTTTTTTTTTCATCTGGATTTTGCGGTGTCTACGAGTATGCTTGTGTTGTCGCACCCAAGATCAGCAGGAGGGATGAGGGGAAGTGGGGCAAGTTTTCCTATCAAGCCTCCCCTAGCTTGGAGGTCTGGCTATGCCACTGATCTCCACCGAGGTTATAAGAAGGAAGCGTTGTCACAGGAAATGTTTGTTTGATGAACAACGAAAGGTTCTTCTAAAACATGTTTTTAATTGATTGTCACATCTGAGGTTATCGGGAGAAACAAAAAATCGAAAAGGTTTAGTTGGAGAGGTGATGTCGAGGCTGTTGACCAGATCAGTGGACAGGTTTACCTGGTGCTGTACATAGCACAGTAGTAGTAAATGGTCATGCCGAGGCAAAAGCGTGGTGAGTTACAGGCTCGTTATTGACTGTAGTAGGCGGTTTACATACAAAGGATATCCATACATAAAAGTACAAGTGAAAATATATTTATTAAAGTCAATAGTGTCGCGAATTATGTTATGACTCTGTGTGAAGGAGAAAAACCCAGCCAAAAAACCTCAAGCAGAAGAAACACAATACGATACATGTGACAAAGATTATACTTATTTTATGTACGGTGCTATAGCATTGAACGGGTATCACACATCATACACAATATTTTTTATTAATGATAATCATACAAGTTTTCAATGAATCAGAACTAAAATGGGGTAGCACATCTTAATAAAAGAAGATATTTTACATCAATACAATTACAATCAAAATTACAAGTTTTATTATAAAAAGCCTAACATTGTTATACGTGAGCACCATAGTGGAGTTTTAATTACAAAGTTCTGATAGATGTACCTAACTTCAAGCACAACAGCTAATATTCCAATATGGCATAATTGATCATGTTCTTATGAAGTGATCGATAGAGTTGACGGAGGGCCCTTGTTTACCGTCGGGCATTTTTCAACCTGGGCCGACTTTTCTCACGATTTTTTTCCAGCGCGCGGTGGGTGGTGCACGGGTGAGGGGCTGTCCGAATGCATACCACGCATGCATACCGAATGCATGGGCTGCGCGTGCCCTTATCGTTCTGTATTTTTTTCACCCGCACTCTTAAAAATGAACTTCACTGCATAGTACGTTCCTAGCCAACCATCATCTGGAATGATATCGTTTTCCCGTTTTCAACAAATCAGGGCAGATAACGATATCATTCGAGATGATGGTAGGCCAGGAGCATGCTATGCGGTGAAGTCCATTTCAAGAGTGTGGGCCGACTTCTTTGCTGATTTTTCCGCCCGGGCCGACTTCGTTCACAATTTTTTCAGGCGGTGCGTGAGTGGTTTACACTAGGGCTTGGGATCTAACACGTTTTTCCGACTTTCGTTTAAAACGTTTCCGTTTAAACGTTTCATACGCCGTTTAGATTCACGTATAGTCTGGAAAACGTTTCCTTACGAAACGTTTAAACGTTTTGTTCAATGCGAAACGTTTAAACGTTTTGTTAATGCGAAACGTTTAAACGTTTTGTAAATGCGAAACGTTTAAACGTTTTGTAAATGCGAAACGTTTAAACGTGTCGTTAATGTGAAACGTTTAAGCGTTTTGTTAAAATGAAGCGGTTTAACGTTATGTCAAGGTGAAGCGTTTAAACGTCTTGTTAATACGAAACGCAACGCCTTTCGAAACGGGTAGCTATTTAAGCAAATTCTTATCTTTATTAATGGGAAACATGGACGCGCCAGGCATTACGGGGACAGAGACAGACGTTGTCCCCGTTATGCCCGGCGCGTCCATGGTTCCCATCAGTAATTACCAACTACGCCAGTTTCTCACTGTGTTGTAAGTAGCCTATTACTTCAGTTCATATTTGGCTTGGCTTTTAAGCCGCTCAATCAGTGTTCATTTTCGTGTACATTTCATTATGAACCGACGTGTTTCACTACAATTTTAAACATGTTGAGCTCGTAGGTAACATCTCATTACGGCCGAAAGTCTCATTACGGCCGAAAATCCTTTAATCCCCAAGTGTCTCGTTACGGCCAATGTCTCAATACGGCAGAAGGTAGTCTCATTACGGCCGAAGATGTCTCATGACGGCCAAAAAGAAAAAAAGAAGCATCCACCATATTAGCTGTGTATATACTGTGTTTTATGCTTCCCAAAATGTGTCCGAGGCGGTGTGCCCCCACGGCTTGTGTCACACACAATGGTTCATGCACACAATATTGCGACAGTGTTTCATGCATCCCTCGTGAAAAATGTTTTTATTGTCATATGTGTCACACGATATTTGTATGTGTTACACCATTTTCTCTCAGTATTCAAGCAACATCTTACTCGTTGGTTCTGTGAGCAAACTGTGTGTGTTCTGAAAAGTACTCCACAAGGGAGCCCACTGGAAGCTCCAGGAGCCACATGACCTATGACCATGATCTTCTCCCCCACTAGCTGCCTTATACAATTTACGTCCACCTGAAATTTAAAAAAAAAGTACATAAGGCACTGAACAAAATGACATATGCTCTTGTTTGATGATGACCATGAGACATATGCTGTCAAGCAGACTTTTTTTTTTTTTCATGTATTCAAAACATATTCAGGAGTTATGGACAACAATGACAACTACGTCATAATGATGCAGCTGCAAAGCCAGGAAAATATTTCAGGAGGTGTTTTATGAGGCTTGACATGGGGTGGAGGAGTCTCCCTCGTCAGTGCTTTATCCAGACCACCCTACACCCCCCCAACTTTTTTGCCTGTGCACCCCCTACAGGGGGTGCCCTGGCGATTTCAGATTCAGGTACGTCTGTAATGATATGTAAAGCTGTAATGACGTAACTATAATGATGACCTCACCCCACAATTTTTTTCCAACACCCCTCTCGTGCTTGGGATTCTGAATAAACCACTGCCCCGTGTTCATTTTTGTGGGGCACTACATTAGGGCTTATGCCACTGCACTGATGTCACAATGTTATAAGTGCGTGTCACTCTGGGCATTCGGAATTCCTCTAAGCTACATTATGTAAATTCAAAATCAGTATATCCGAAGGGTAAGCATCAGATGTTACCTGCAGGCTTCATGCTGAAACGCGTGTACGCAAAACACTTCCGCCGTGGTGGGCGACGTCGTTAGTGTAATCATACACGCAAGACAATTGCGGGCACATGGAGTAGTGGCAGCAACCTGAAAACGATACATTTTCTTGTTATATATGAGTAATCAAAAATATACATTCCTACATGTTTCGTTTTGTCATTCGTAGGAAGCGCTAGTAAGGGAACAGCACTTCTTTGGTCACATGCAAGCCGCAATCCGAGAGGTGCCGATATTTCGATTACGCCATCAAAAATTAAAAGTCTAGAACCATGCACACTTCCCCATGCAACTATACTTCCCCAGCATCGTGAGACATGACACCCATGACATGACACCCGTATAGTGTATGACGTATAGTGTAATGTGAAATGATATGCAGGAATGAAAAAGATGCCAACATACCTGTAATCCAGTGTCTCATAAGTTTGCTTCGTTTCCTGCAGTTACCATGAAGTGCAATGCACGATTTAAAAGTTTCGTTTTCCCATGATGCTCACCGCACATTGCTGCACATTTCGCAAGCGTGACGCAATCCCACGTGACCTCTTTTTGATCAGTGAAAGTAACTCGCGTCATGGACATGCATGTTCATCTCAGCGCTAATCACGTTTTGCATGCTATAGAAGGAGGGGCGATCAATACTCTTCCTTTCGTGTTTTCATATCTTATTATATATACTCTCACGCTCTCACTTCGGAAGTTCGGATGGTGTCTAGCAACGTTGGGTATCTCGTTTCTTGTGTTAAGCTCCATCTATCCATCCATGTGTTAGCGATCAGTTGTAGTTTACGACGCAATATTATCTATCGATTTGTAGTGCTGTAACGTGCAAATTAGCGGACTTAAGCGGCACTTTATTTTCCGTCGTTGTCTTTCGAGCAGCGCGTATTGTTCCGGTGAAAATTGAGACGAATGAATCGTCATAGACCCAACGTATATCGCGCTATGTTGACCAAGACCGAGAATAAAGAATTCTGGTGAGTTATGCTTTCGTAGACTGTCTGGCTTGGCAGTGTGTTATCCACAAATAGTTGCATTCTCATACGAGTAATTTGACTGAATCAAAACAGCCGAAGTGCCTGTAATAGATGTAGGTGGGTATGTGTTAGTAGATTTGCACCGTTTGTGGTTCGTTGCGCGTTTAGGAACAACAAATTCATTCGAAGTTAAGACACCGATAATGCCGCACCGTACAGCAGCATTTATCATTGTGAGCCATATTTCATTTGTTCAAATTTGTCGTCATATTTGTTCAAACATAAAAGCACAAGTTGGCATACTTGATCTCCTCGAATTGCTTACCGCGAACATCTGCAAATGTTGCGCAGGCTTTTGCACTGTACTAAGCGCAAAAGCATATCTGATTACAATAAATATTTCAAGAGGAAGTCATTTAAGTACATTGTTATTTATAGCTATTTTCCATTTCAGTCATGTTATGTGGGTATGCGAAGGATTCCGAAAAAAACAACATGGCTAACAGGATGTTGCTGCTCAGGGAGTCTTGGCTGAAGAGGTGAGCTGTTAAGATTACCAATTGTATCATACGGTTCTGTTGTGAAGTGAAAAAAAAAAATTGTGTATAATAGTGCACGATAGTTAATTCGTGCACTACTTTTATAAGAAGAAACGAGAAAACGAAAGTCATGCATGCATCATTTCATGAATTGTAATGTATCACTGTTTCATATTCACATGTTTCCATTAAGTGAATCAAGTAATGCAACTAAATTCATCTCATGGTTGTCCATTGTGTTTACCTGGAAGTCACATTTTTTTTTTCATTTTCTTGTCTAGATGAAGGTTTATGGTAGCCTTGTATGAAATAACAGACACATATCAACATGTGCACATTAAAACCAGCCATGTAGAGTCAAATGCCTGTTTTTTTTAAAAATATTCTAGCCTATTCACGGTTGCTCTTTGCTTATTGCAGGTCTACTCATTCCAGAAGCAAGAATTGCACCATTGTAAAGCGAATGCAAATAAACTGACGTCGACTGAGATAGGTGTTCCTTCTTGGACAATGACTCTAGGATGTCTCCAAAGAACGTCACAACAAAGCCGATGTTCATCTAGCTCTCTACAAGCAGCTAACTCCACCTAGTAGCCTGCTGCTTCACAGCAACATCAACACAACCTTTGGGGTGTACACATTACACAATATGCTGCATTGTGCTGTGGTATGGTAACATACTGATTGTGACACAATATGTTTATATATATGATAAGGGCCCTAAGGGCACACTGCATGGCTTATACCCTCTGGAATGTATATCCATACCTGACAGCAACACTGCATGTCAATGCACGTTACAATACACATTTTGACTTTTGGCCGTTATGAGGCATCTTCGGCCGTAATGAGACTACCTTCGGCCGTATTGAGACTTTGGCCGTAATGAGACACTTGAGGATTAAAGGATTATCGGCCGTATTGAGACTTTTGGCCGTATTGAGACATCGGCCGTAATGAGACTTAGGCCGTAATGAAATACAATCAGCTCGTAATGTGGGTGATGACGTTTGAATCATTTGGGTAGTTTATACTAAAAATTCCGTATTTACCTTCTTTACGCGAGTAGTATTTTGGTGAAAAGACCAACGCGGAAGATGGTCACCTTGAGCGACTACTTTATCCTGAAGCATGTAACCTGCTCTTTCCTACTGGTTCCCATTATTGCACTCTAAAACCAGAACATTTGCCAGTTACGCGTGAAGAACCAATCACTGTCCCGAATGATATCATTCTTGCGCCAGAGTGGGAAAAAGGGGATGAGCACGACTTTTGTGGCATGATGCGCTGACGCGAATTCCCACAAAGAGCCGTGCACCTCCCGTTATGAACAAATTGGGATGGAGAAAAGGATAACACCCAGAATTGTAATTGTGCTGGACGATGTCGATGAGATAAAGCTCCGTTTTTGGAGTGTCAGCGATCCCAATGCCATGAGTGCACGCGGAGCGTAGTTCGGTGTACGCTGCGAACGGGGTCGTGGCAACGCTCTATTAACCACCAAGAAACGGGATAAAATGCGCTCTGCGCTGTGACTGTTCTTTATTAAACACAAGACGGTCACAAATGAGCGGGACAAAGTAACATGCCACTTTAACGATACCCTGCACTGTCTTTCAAGGAAAGTAAGCTGCAGTGTTTAGAGGAGGAAAGACAACGATTAAACGTCTCCTAAGAAAACGTTTATATATGTATACGTGCCGCTGTACGTTTATGCGAACGAAAACATTTAAACGTATCCTGGGAAAACACTTAAAAACGTATACGTGCTGTTGAACGTATATCTAACAGAACACGTTCAAACGTGTTTTAAGAAAACGTTTATCTGTGAAACGTGTTACAAAACGCGTTTCTTAAGAAAACGGTAAACGTTTAACGTAGAGCTCTAGTTTACACACAAATACAGGCATGCACACTGGCATACCAACCAGGCACTGATACCGCCACACCTGGGCCGACTTTTTTGGCAATTTTTCTGCCTGGGCTGACTTCTTTCATAATTTTTTTCGCTACAACAACGGTGCGGTAGGCGGTTTACACGCAAGTAGGGGCATGCACACTGAAAACCGCACCAAGCGGTGGTGTCGTCACACCTGGGCCGACTTCATTCGTAATTTTTTCCCCGATACAACAGCTGCGCGGTGGATGGCTCACATGCAAGTATAGTTATACAAAAGATAGCCATACACAAAAGTACAAGATGAAATAAATTAAAGCCAATAATCGCAGGAATTACGTTGTGACTGCGTAAAGAAGAAAAACCCAACCAAAAAACATGAAATGGAAGAAACACAATACACATAATAAAGAATATGGGAAGCTAATTGAATATTCCAACATGACACATTATAATCAATTTCTTATGACGTGAATAGCACACATAGAGGGAAATAACGAGAAATACGATCAACAGCACATAGAGAGTCAAACCTATGCATCGTCCAACTCGTAAAAAGGAGATACGTACAGAAAACTAATTGAAAAAACAATCTATCAAAATGAGAAGCATGACGAATTTAATGCAACGACTAGCACAGAGCTAACGCTGAATAGCAGAGAAACACTCTAAACGGCGCATCTGCCAACATGTAAACAGCAGACACATGCAGGAAAGTAATATCGAAACAAACTATCAAACAAGAAACATTGCAAATTTAATAAATTGAAATGGAAATAATCTATCTTTTGAGCTATTATAAAATCATCCTTGTAAGCTAATCTAGTCGAACAATATACAATTTTCATCCCACTCAAGCGCTATAAACATTACCTTGACAGAGGTATCCAACACGCACAGTACAGCCAATCTTTGCTACTTCAGCCTGGTGGGGGTCACTCACTCTCTCTCCCTCTATACAGCCCAAAGCGCAGAAACCGGACGTCCTTTGTCAATCTATGGGGTGTGGAACTCTCTCTCTCACTTTCACATTCTTTCCTCCAAAGCGAAATATCCTTAGGACCGGTGTACAGAGGCGAAATTTTTTATTGATCAACTATTGCAAATAGTTGTTAGTATTATTCGATTCTCGAAAACACAATAAGAAGTATATCAAAACAATCAATAGCAAGCAAAAAATCTGGGAATAGACGTCAATATCGGTGCAAACTGGTCTTAGACAAACATTATCTAAGCAACCGAGAAATAACATCTGCGGAAACAATACTCTATCAAAACAAGAAACGCTGCATTTAATGTATTTCAGCTCAGACACAACTATCATGCATATATTATTCTCAACTCACAAAATATCGATCCAGTGAACATCTGAAGCAAAGATAGAAAGTCAAGTTTATTCAGTGATAGAAACAATACTAATTCGAAAACGAGAAACACATTTAATTACATGATTTTTATAACTTTGCAACAGTAATTTCTACACGCAGAAGCCACAAACAAACAACTCCTCTGAAATGCAAATTATTGTAAAAGCTTTCTTTGGCGGAAATCAACGCACACATCTCAAAAATACATTCCCATCTAGTAGAATATTTTTATTAATATCAGTCGAGTGATCACGTGAAACAAAGCCATAGTAGTTTTATTAATTTAGGCAAACATTTTCCTAACCACGCAGCCGAAACACATACCAGAAACACGTCTTTTTAATTCAACCCACTAGCGGATCCGGAGTGAGGGAGGGAAAGCCGCTAGGCCGTAAAGTTCCCATACACTTTCGTTAAGGTTACTCCGGCAGGGAGTAGGGGAATTCTACAATGGCCTTCGTACACAATCTATAGTTGAAAACCATAAAGTCGCTCCTGCAAGTCAAGTTAGGGAAGGGGGTTTTCTAGCGCTCTCTTGTACGTAGAATCATGCAAGCGCACGTTTTTCTTACTCATTACATCTTTTTGTAAATTGATTTTCGTAATTCTCACGGCAGGTGGATATTAATAACATTCCAAACCTGATAACATAATACATTTTTAAAGGAACTGTAGAGTGAAATTTGACCCCCCTGTTTCTGTGTGCGACTTGGTAGTGTTTGCCTGCGTGATGCCTCACATAGAGCCTAAGCACTCAAAGCGGGTTAATTATTACACAACATAAATTAGAAAAATTAAATCGGACGGTAGGTTGCGCCCCGTAACAGCTAAAAAGGTCATGATGGGAGTACTCCTGTCACGTGATACCTAAGTAATACACAATGAACTTACGACCGGCTACTAATCTCCAATGAACACTACTTTTAGAATCACAAGAACTACTGAGACAATTCTTCAAAATATCGAAGAAACAGTATACCAAAATACTGTCAGCGCGGTCAGCGCCCTCTCTTTGCTCTTCTCCCAACCATATTGCACGGCGACGGCGTTTATTGCGGCCTTGCGAGGTTTGTGTATGCAAAAGTTCATTTCCTGCCGAAATTGAACAAAGCTTCATCTGACAGCTATGCCAAGTATCTACTGTAATATTCGGGGATGCACCAAGTGTGCTCTTTCGACAAGGGACGTTGTGTGCCACAAGATTCCAATGGAAAACTCACGGAAACGAAAGTTGTTGCAAGCGCTTCGTCAAGACATTCGTGAGCCACGCCGTATTTGCTCAACCCATTTCTCTGACGAGTTGTACGAAATGGTAGCAGCGGACAGTCGAAAACTTCTCACACGGACGGCAGTCCCGACACCAGTGTTTCAACGTGTGACGTCTGACGATGCGAACACCAGTGCAGACGAGGTATGTATTTACCGATACACAAGAATGATACATATATGTGGTTCACTTGAAATTCAAATCGATTTTTGTGATGTATATGCTGCATAATTTACCAAACGCAATATCCCCCTTCCCCTGGGGAGCCCTGAGCTCTCGCAGGAGAATATAAGTGTCAACTAAATTATGCGCTATAGACACTGACCGCATTCTTCCTTCATACCAGTGACACAGGCTTCCATCGTGACGGACAAGAATGTGAAACTCAGAAGTAAAAGCGTGTCAACGGATGATTTACCGTCAACACCTTTCAACCTTTATCCAGTGATGAATTCAACACCTATTGTCCATACACACTCATGCTCACAGGTGGGTCAAGCTCTTGTTTTGCTTAACATTTTAACTTCTGCATGCCTTGCAGGTGCATGATATGACCATATCTGCACCACTGGGGGAACCAGCTGCTGAGTAATTCTGGAAATCTGAAGACAACAGTTTTGAATGGCCTGCTTATACAAGTTTGCAGATACCACAAGCACCTCTACTTTGCAGTGTTGTGCCCTCTGCTTCACCAGACCAGAAGAAGTACATCAAATGTGCATCATAACTTCCAGTGCATCTCACAAAGCGACCACAGATGTTCGCGTCACACTTCTCACCACAAAAGCCGAGTGCCCAAATGAACACAATTGATCTTGGAAACTTCAGCCAGAAGTGAACAAGATGGCTGCAGAGAACATCCTGCTGTCCTGCACAATCCTTTTCAATGGGACCAGTGCAGCCAAGGTGTGAATTCATAGCGCCTTATGTATTCACAGATTCAAATGACACCTTGTAGTATTTGCTGCTGACCAGGTTCCGCGGTTACTTGAGCTAATTAATATTAAAGTCACCTCAACAGACCTCACCTACAACACCTACCAGAAAGGTCGCAGGCTCCCTTTACCGACACAGGTAGGATTATCAGAACTCACGGTCATGAGAGACTGAAACATCCAAATAGCCTTAATTAAACACAAGCTTTCGAATAGAGTCTGTCCTTCATTGGGCATGATACAGACATACATGGTACAGATATTTATACTGATGTACATTAGAGAAGGGGAACAAAGAAGGTAGTGAGGAGAAAATCCAAATTCTTGTTAGAAAGTACTCAGGGCACCAAAAAATAATACAAAACAAGGCACACAGGCTTTGCGTAGTTGAATTTTCTGTTACAATAATTCTATCTGCAACAATGTAAACATAACAGCATAACAACATAAAAGGTACACGTAGTAAAAAAGAACAAGCATGTACAATTGCAATATGCAAATGCCATGCTCGGGAATGCTTAGTGGCCATGTAATCCACATCTTGTAACAGAGGGATAAGAAAAAGCTTGAATCTGCGGTCAAGTTCCGTGCACTTGCTGAGCTAGACCCGTGGATGCAGCGTACTTGTAACCAACTTTGCAGGTGTAGTTCCAATTCTGAGGGAAATGCAGAGCTTCTACTTAGCATGTGTCGAAGTATGAGCTTACGTATACAAATCAGCTGTCATTCACGAAACAATGTATACAAGCTTCGAGATAATGTGTCTAGGTTTGACCTGGCACTCTTTCAACAGCCATGACAGCCATAAGGGACAATGTTTCCATAGAAAGACCATAGGGAAGACACTCAGCCATGACCTTAGAAGACCTTATCTTCGCAGAGGATGTAGATCACCTCGTGAGTGAAACACCAACAACTTGCAAAGATGTGAGCTACAGTGAAATACTAGCGGTCTGCAAAAGACCTGAGCCCGCACCAATGACTGCAATTGGACGGGTATAAGGGAAAACATGGGAAATTTATAATAAGAAATTGAGAAAGTGTTGCAAAGATGGATGTGCACAGACACAGAAAAGGTATAAAATTTTTGTCAACGACAGGGATGCCTCTGAAGAGAAGCCTCTCTTGATGCCATTGGCATGACTCCACCTAAGGCCTTCTTATACTGATAAAGTCATGAACACGAGATGTTTTATTTTTGTATTTATTTATTTCTATTTTTCTGGTGCCCATGAACGGCCAGAGGGCCTCCCTAATGGTGCACCGTACAAACAGTCAATACGAAGAAATGAATTAAAACACCATAATTGCATAAAATAAAACAAAAACGAATACTACGACAAAGATAACACCATGTAGATGGCGAGGCAACAACTGGCCTTGCTTTGGACCCATCATGAAAAAGGCATCTAAGTTGGCGTACGACGCCAAATAAGTTACCACTGGACAGATCAAAAACCCCGAGATGGGAGTTATACACAATCTGAAGCCTCAAAGAAGGTGATGTCTCATAACTATTACCACATACATAAAATATTTTGTGGGTTCTAGTGCTGCAATGTGGAACATAGAAATTGAGCCTTGATACGATCGCAGCTGAATCGATATATATCTATGTCGATATATAAATTGATTATAGGCAAGGTGATAGCCTATGTTCTCTTAGAGCTTATGAACTGGAACGTGTTTGTGGCAAACACCTGTGCACTGAACAGAATAAAAAAACATACATACATTGCGTTACTGGTTGGTGCGAAGTAGCACTTGCAAATTGATATGAACTCAGTATGGAGATGTTCTCCTTCATTGTTTGCTTGTTTACTGCTATCACTTGTATGCTCATTCATAAGCACAGTGATCAATAAAGCAACATTACAAGCTTTGATGTCTGTAGAATGTATTTTACTGTGTAATGGCTGTCTGGTTATTCCAGAAGGGTATATGGCAGACCTGTATTGTTCATGAAAGGGATACTATTGTGATCAAGCAGTGTTCAAACCATCCAGTGTACTGCTGTCAAGATGAGAGGCATTCAATGCAGCGTACAAGCACCTGAAAGAAAAGTGAGAGCTTCATCTCAGTGAAAGCGAATAAACATGCGCATGGTCAGACAGCATCTACTGCATCACACGTCAAAAAGGCAAAAACCTTTGTGTGCTTCAGAAGGAAAGTTTTACCTTATGGCATGTACAGCACATGCTTCGAGGACTTTTCTGCAGTACTTTCAGGCTTCCTAATGGTCCCCAGAGCCACCTGGTAAACTGTTTGTAGGCAACGGACCGAAACTTCCTGCATGTACCATGGACAGCGTAAAATTATATGTAACTTTACTAATAACAAACCGAAGGCACACATGGATGAACTCACTTGTTCACTTTGCTGTTCCTCTTAACAGCGTACTCGTCGCTTTCTCTCATGTAACAGTAGTATACCTGGAGCAACTCAGTTTTCAGCCACAGTATTTTAAAGTACATATTTCTTGAAATGCAACCGCTGCGCTGCTTCAGTAATGTCTCATTTCGCAGCAACAAAGGCATTCTTCTGCCGTCGGCATCGGCACGCATGTGCTGCAAGGACACCTGAACCGAAAGAGCAACGCCATATTTCCGCTGCGAGGTCCTCAACATTTTCATTACACATGAAGAGTGTTTCCCACGGCGGCTGGGTGACTGCAATGACGGTAATTCATCCTCCGTCGACGATTCTGCGGATGATGTTGTGTCATACTGCGTCTACCGCGTGCACTCGTACGAACAAACGTTTTGCGTGCGTGACTGCTGGACTATCGCAAGCTCGCGGGCATTCGAGTTTGGAAAAATCAACATCACACGACGTGGACCTCAAAGCAACATGACGGCTTCGCCACAGACCGGAAGGCGAACTAGAAAGGCGAGACTAGCCGTAGCCGACACGAGCCAACCCAGTGTTGTGTCTGAGGGAGTACTGAGCTTCGCGCTCGAATGTAATCTTTGAAATTCGATTACTCAAAGAAATAAAGGATTCAAAAAGAAATATTTCGTAACTGAGATGTACTCTTCTTAGGCTTTCATAAAATCATAAGGTTACCCTGGGTTGAAATTCACTTTACAGTTCCTTTAATAAATAAAATGAGCACCGATATGGTTTAATTAAGTGTAGAAGCACACTACAAAACAGAACAAGGAAGTTTCAGCGAAGAGATGGATGGATTTTGTACTCGTTACCATAGGTCAATGGAGGACATGATAAATAGCTGCTTCGAAAAAGAAGAGCAACGAAATGATTCTATTATCACAGCATTTCAATACATCTTAGACATGGTCGGATTCGGAGATATGGTACAAATTATGGAATTGAAGGTGCAAGAACTTGTATGCCGAATGTACAATAGTTACAAAAATATTTGCAGGTCAACAACGGAAGGGCCACTGGGATTGATGGTGGAGTTTTTGAGGTTTGCTAACGAAGAATTGAAATACACTAGACCAGATGTAATTGTAATCATTGCAATGGGCATTGCATTAATCAAGAAAGCAATCAGATGAAATTATCATATACAAGCAGTCTATATCGCGTGATTCATTACGGATTTGTTGAAATTACACCTAACAATTGAAATGGAAAGTACACAAAAAATATTATCACGTGATATGTTCGACTACAGCGTCGACAGAACTATTTACTTTTATCAGTTCTTGCAATGATGTCGAATCAGCAGAAGTTCACTATTGTCGCACAAGGTCTCATGTATCATCACTTATAGAAACTCAACGAACATGTCAACTGTGGTGGTCCATCAGGCGATTTTCGTCTAATACTCTCTTGTACGCTATTCAAGAATCTTCATACAAAGAAAAGAAACATCAACGAGAGAGTGATATTTTTTCCAACGAAATATGCTTCAAATTCGAAGAAATGGTCACCCGCGTCGCTGAACCCGTTTCCGGAGGAAAGCAACACGCTCGCGCGGGGTGCCGGGTGAAGACGTCGGGCGCCGAATCGCGTTCGGTTTCGGAACGGTGTCCGTGAAACATTGTCCGGCGTGTTGCCGAAACATTGCCGGCGTGTTGCATTCGACGACTCGGGTGACCGTGTCTTCGAATTTTAAAGGTCAGCTACGCCGATTTCCCGATGTGTTGAAACGGTTGTGATATTCAGAACGAGCACATCCAACTGCCCCCGAAACGCACCTTCGTTTCTCAATTTTGTCTTCCTATTACGAAAATTAATTCATCAAAGAAACCAAAACAAGCCATGTGCGCAGCCATTTTTGTGACGTAGATGGGATAAACCTGCTCCATCTACGTAGATAGAGAATCGTGCGTCTGATTGGATGAAAGCTGAGGCTTTCCCTGACTTCCCTGGCGTCTTCTCCCGTTTGCGAGGAAATCCAGTTATGGCCGCCGGCTACGATGAGCGTTTCGTCCCAAGTAATCCCGAGAACTATTGAACGATGGAAACAACAACCGCGAACTCACCTCAACATCATTTTCGGCGTGAAATTATGATTATGTGCTCGAGGACTTCGCAGTTCAACCGTTCAGCTGCCATTCACGTGAACCCATTTGCTGCTTTTACTACAAGTGCAGGGATGGCAGCGATTGAGCAACAACGTGAGACTTGGTGATCGTTTGAGCATATACCTGCAGAGGACTGGTCTTCAAAGAAAGAAGGCCGTATTTCTGCCCATGCACATCGTGCGATTGCCAGGCTTGTTACACAAGATACATATATTGTGCAGCATCATAGCGCGACTGCAATGAACGACGGTGGAATGTATCGTGACCACTCGAACTGCACTCGTTGAACCATTCGTGGGTTATATGAAAGTGCTCAATAGAGTTGCCCCGCACAAAAAGTGTTGGATGTAGTTTTGTAGTGTGTTGTTTATCTCGTAGAGCGCATCGCGGGGTGTAGGTCGAGAGCCCTTATACGTATTTTTTGCATGTTTACTTGAGTGTGCGCATTGTTCTATACCACACAGGCCATATTTCATTCATAATAGTTTCGCAAATAAACACGTACGGGTCGATCTCATATTGCTTTTGAGTTAGGCATAGTGTCTTCAGATCAGGGTATGTGTATCCTGTTTGCTGGGCCCAACAGATGTTATTAAGGGTAGTGCAACATTTCCCACTTCTTGAACCATGCTAGCATTACCAGAAAAAGGAACATTACACTGTGCTGTGTATTCCACACTCAGTTGTCTCGCGACGTAAACCCCCATTATATTGGGTACTCCACATGTTCAACCAGTCAGCGCTTCCCATATCCTATTTTTTTTAAACATGTGCTTAAAATTCCACAACTGCCACTCAAGTAACTTTGCCACCAAATTAGTCAGTGACAAAAGGTATATGTACTTTATCACAAATTTAATAACCTTGGTGGAAATGGTTGATGGTGTCCCCTGCCTTGTACGGTGGCTTGCTTGTCCAGAGAAACAAATATGAAACTGCAGTGCTCAACGTAAATAACTGCATGCTCAGCAACTAAGGCTGGTGATGCCGAAGACCTAATATTTCTAGGTTAAAAGGAACAAAGGAGAAAAGACCACTGCGGCGTATTAATGTTGTTTCAAAAGTATAACACCACAAAATTTGTAAAGAGTCAGTTGGTGTATTTAGTTATGTTGGTCACCTCCTGCACCAATTTTTAATAAGATTCAAATGCGTTCCTACCAACCAGGACCTAAGCCTGACCTATGATCTAATAATAATAATAATAATAGTACCTATCTATGACCTATATGGTCCCTCACCACTAGTTTGGTCCAGGTTTCACACGTGGCTTCTAGTGAAGTTCGAAGCTGCTTTGTAGAGCTGACAGGAGACTTGCAGAGTAGAGAATTTTTTATTTATATTTTCCATAGAACATGTAAAAAACAATGTGCTGTACCAACTGTATTCAAAGAAATACAAATATACTTCGTTTTAGCTATGTGCATATTAGCAGATTACAGGTGACCGATGACACACAATGGGCGTCAAGGGTGAGAACACAAGAATACTACCACTGCAAGCACTGTCCTGAAATTCTAAGTCACCATTTGTCAGAAAGCAATGACCACGCACAGCCTAAGGATCATATTTAGCTCCTTCCATTATTCTTTTTATTGACAGCATGTTGGCTGCCATCCAGTCCATGAAAGTGACCCTTATCGTTGAAAGAACTGTTCAACAGCAAGCGAGCTGGTGATAGTGTCCATGATGGCGAAACCTGAAGAGGAGATACAAGAAGGGACATAAACACGCTATGTTGAGACATTGTGTATGTCCCTTCCTATCCCTCGTCTCAGGGTTTTTCGCTATGGACCTTCATGATGTTTCCTTCCGGAAACTTGACATATTTTTATGTAGAATTGTGAAAGTACAGCTAGGTGCTGTTAGCAAATCACACAGTACTTTTCTTGAAACAAGAATCCATAGAAGGTACATAATCATCTTCAGCATTGCACACATCTATGGGACATGTTAATCACTTTGGAATGCCACAGACAGGTCATGGAGGCCGGCACATGATTAGTGGTATTGAACAGACAACTATTTGTCATATTTCAGGCACAAAATTTTTTTTGGCACCTGCATGTTGAGACAGATGTATCTCTACATACTTTGCCATGACACAAATACATGAAGCAACAAATGTACTCTCTAGTTCATTATGGTTATTAGTCAACACTGCCAAGAATATGGGAACACAGTCTTTTACCACCTACACTCTTCAAAATGACCTTCACACACGACACATTGTAGGTCAACGAGACTCCAGAATGATGTCCTCTCCCTCCCCATTAGCTGAAAACATTTTTCTACAACCTTGCATAAGGGGAAGTTAGTACAAGAAACGCACACATTCCTTTTTTGAGCAAATTAGTATTCAGAGCGTTACCATACTGTGGTAGGCCTGCAGTGCATTACGTGGTACAGCACACTGTAAAAACTTTCACCGTAGAACATGTCCCCCATTCTAATGACAGTCTTCTCCAGTTTTTCAAACTGCCATTTCCCATAGTGCTTTATGGTATGACACAGTGTTTCTAAATCTTTACTGTAGTTTACTGGTTGTAGCAGAAAAAAGACATCACCGTTCTCGATCACAGGACGCAAGCCATAGGTGCTATACGGAAACAGTACATGCTGCTCTCTAGCAGTTGTTCGTGTTTGGACATGGTATGGTGCATGCAGGGTAAATTCCATGGTTAAAATATCCAAACGTGAACAACTGTTAGATTACATGGTGTAGAATGCTCTATAGTACAGTAAAACCTCCAAAGTCTGACACCTCCCTACCTCGGACAACTCCCCACGATTTCATTGCACGGGCAGGCTCCCATTGAAACTACATGGGGACGAAATTCTCTATGTCGGACACCTCCCTATTTTGGAAGTAGGATAGGGTTTTCCCTGCAAAGTCGGACAAAACTTGGCCAAATTACCTCAATATCGGCCCATCTTTGCACCGAAAAGACCCAAAATGAGCCAGTGGCCTTGACTTTTGCCCCTTTTTTACCTATACTGGTCACAGCATTTTGTTGCTTTAGTTTTTAGAGTCCAAAAACAAGTGCTGTCAGTCTACATTGTAATTCTTTATGTGAGCACTTGTCTTCAGTTTGTCTAGAGCCTTTGAATGAGCACTGCACCAAAGCTATCAGAAGTGGGCTGACGCTTCAGAGACAAGTCCTTGCTGCTCGAAAAGCTCGAGAGGTAATGCCATTGAGTTGAATCTGAACGGAATTGAATATACTAAAATCAGAAATAATTATCAGTGAAGAGTGGGTAGAGGTACCACTACCGGCCACACCACCAGGTACCACTAAGGACCTTAAATTGAAGAAGGGGGACATTTCTCACAGCTGTGATTTCTTCCATTTTTTGTTGACGTCATATTCTGTAACTCGGACACCTGTATAAGTAGGAGACGCTTCGGCTGCACCGCGGGTGTCCAACATAGGAAGGTTTCACTGTATTTGTGTTCCGTGTCATGTGACCACAAACAATATATGCTTTTGCTCATGCTGCACAGCACAGGCGAATTGAGCTGCATGTGAGGATAATAACATGAAACCCGAGGCGCGGAGGAAAAGGCATGACTTTACGGTCTCTGTGTCAGTTGTTTCATGTTGTAATTGCGTACCAGCTGGCCTGTACCTGAGAATAGGTTTGATGCATTGTACACGCACCATACACATGCAGTATGTGGTGTGTTGTGATAGTAATGCCACTGCCAATTGAAGAATAATGCTCCAGGTGGATTGTTTCGGTACAATCTTGAACTATGCATACCAAGCGGTAGGGCATCTGCGTGACAGGTTTACCTGGAAGTAAGAATGTAAATGTTAGCTGGAGTCATTGAATAAGTAACATTATCAATATACTGCTGCAGATGATACAAACAATAGCACACATGATGCTCCGATATGTTCTGCAGGAATGTCTCTGTACTCACAATATTAGTACAGCAGCTACAGAAAGGCATAAAACAATTTTTTGTATACATGATACCACTTGAATGCAACACAAGCTTCTGCTGCACTGCCAGAACACCACGGCGGACAGATTTACCTTACTTCGCCTCAGAAAAAGTATGCACTGTTGCACACATGATGCTGTTTGAATGTCTCGAAAAACATAATTTATGACCGAAAGACATCAACTGGAAGATTTCGATTTACCTTAGTCAAAACTGAGAAAAAGTATGTGCTGTTGCACACATGAAACTGCTTGAACTGCCCTCGAGCGCTCTGGAAAAACACCTTATTTGTGACCAAAATACAACAGCTGAGCCAACATTGAATTTATACCTTACTCAAAATACACAAGATTTGCTGCCGTGCATATGATACGATGATACTGCTTAAATGTACTCTGAAAGCGCTGCCACCTCAGGCATGGTTGCTCTAAGCTAGCGAGCAACAGCAAGGGTATACGAACACAAGAAGTCGAGCACAAGTGATGGAATGCACTTGATTAATCAGAAAATGAAATGTCTCAGAACCAGGTGTCACTGTTCCGTCAACAAAAACAGATAAGGGGCGTCTGGTTGGCACTGGTGACAGCCTTCAGCTTGAAACCCAGACGGTGATAGTTGAGACGTGGAGTGCAAGCTTTTCGGTGGTGCCAGCATGCCTGCGAAATCATTTAACAAATAAGGCAATTCCAAATCTGTACTGAGAATACACCCGCTGGGGCGTAATCTCTAAGTCTAAAGGAGAACCGACAGATAGCGTATTTTTCTCTTCTACGTGATGCAATTTGCACCGCATGACTGACTTGTCTAACATATTACGCGTCTTACCTTTATCTGCTGCCTAGTCCTGCCCCTGCAATCTCCTGCTGCAGATAAGGTTGGCACAGCATCCCGGACGAGACATCTTCGGCTTCTTGTGAAACAAGTTGCGCATTGCTTCCGTAACATTCGTATGAGCCAGATGAACAGATCAAATCGCTCCTTTCGAAGGTGGCACCCAGTCGGAGTTGTAACCGATTGTTGCAGTCAATAGATTTCTCTTTCGCCTTTCGGAAAATTGTGGTTTGAAACACTGGAACTGCATGCTGAAGTGTTCTTGCAGACGGGAGCAAAACGCTCACACATTCTCGGCACGCAGCACAGAACACGAATCACACCAGGAAGTCTGTACTGGCCTAGCAAATGCTTTGCAGTCGAAGGAAGCAAAACTCACGTTCCTCGCGGGTTTAGTGAAGTCCAGAAATATACTGGCTCCCTAATAGCGAACTGTTTATCACTTCCCCAATGTGAATCTGCGCAGCAGACGGCTCGGCAGAAGAAACTGGCCGGCTTGGCGGAAGAAACCAAGCCAAAAGTCATGCCAAGCCGGAGCGCGGGCAGACCACGAATGTGTCGTCGACACAGGGTTTGCGGGCCACAAGACGGGATGTCAGTGAAACTAAAAATTCACTTTTTCGGAAAACCGCGAGGAGTTTGGGATAACTATTTTGCATACATAATCAGTGTTTCCTTATGAACACATCGCGTGAGTACCATTCCATTCTGTAACACTCGAAAATCGG